>NC_067283.1:70784183-71409183 GCF_020740795.1 Apus apus
TTGTCATCATCTTTGCCATCAGCCTCATAAGCCACTTCAGGCTCAGCAAGGTGAACCGACGAAGAGGGATTGCACTTTGCTCTTTAAAGAACTAATCTGAAGAGAAGCTTGATATTGTTACAGCTACACATTGCTCAAATATCTGTTCCACTGCAAAATTCAATTCATGTTACATAAATGCATTAGCAGTATTGCAGTTATATAACACAATAGCAAAGAAAATGAAGAATGACCCTAGCAAGGAAAATATGAATCAGCTCACCCTATCAAGCAAGTAACTTTAAACCAAATTATAGCAGCCTACAGATTTCTTTTAGTCAGCCAAGAATTGCTCATCAAAACACAAATAACTGACATTTGAGTCAGAAATTTCTCCAATATGAACATTTTAATACTGAGATTATAAAGACGCTGAAGACATTTAAGTGATTTAAATAAGAAAAAAATAACACTTGGAATTTGAGAAAGAAATTCCCAGCAATTAACTTACCCTCTGCTTAACAGAAAGATTTCTTGTTTGGAAGTACATTGTGTTCTCATCCCCAACTGGTTCCACACACTGCTCCAAACGCTAAATATCTATAGAACAGCTCCAGCTTTGAACTATGCTAATGACCAGACTTCAAGCAATTTTCTCTGGGTATGAAAACAATTTCACTCTTGGACTGAGTTATCTCAGGAAGACAATTTGTATGGAAAAAGAAAAAAAAGACTGCTGTATTTGCTATCTAGAGCAGTTCAATGTAGAATTAGAGGAGTTTGATAAAAATGATTTTGGCAAAACCTATGCGGCTTATGGAAGACTTTGCTTTCTCTTCTAGCTGGCCTTAGAACCTGAACATTTGCAGTAAACTTAAGTATGCCTGTCCTTAGATGCAGTGAGGATTAACCTCCTGCTTTGTATGCTCACCTGGCAAAGTACCAAATAAAAAACACCCTTACAACCGACCCAGGAAAATCTAAGAACAATTGGGGTAAATCAGGGATTACAGCACACAACTCTTGCCCATTACACTCAGTAACACTAACACAGGCAGCATGATGTCTGTTAAACTTATGCTAAACATATTCTCACCTGAGCAGAAGAACATGTAATGTCCTCAATGGTTAAAATTATTATTAACTTGCATCAGACAATGAATATCTAAGGAAAAGTAGCTCAGTGGTACTTTGTACATTCTGCATCCTAGCACCATCGGGTTTCAATACCACAAAGACTCTTGTTTCGTGGGTAGCTTCTCAGGCAATAGTATTTCCTTATTGCACGTGGATTATCGTAACACTTCTAGCATAAACTCAGAGGGGGGAAAATGCTTTCCACAGGGCTTGGTTCCATTCCAACGCAGAGAGGAAGAAAAACAGCCACTGGCCTACTTGAGTATTGAAATAGGTCCTTAGCAACTGGAGCCAACATGACCTGGAGTTTGTCAGTGCTGAACACAAGCATGCAAGTTCCAGGGGGCTTACATGCTTGCTGTTCCTCTTGCACCTAGGAATAGTTTTTGGATGGCTCACTTAAACCCTTGCCACATAGTTTGGCAATGGATTCCAGGCACTGAAACTGCAATGGAATTTTAGAAACAGAGGTTTAATTCACTTTGGCTTCCCTGGAGTTTTAGACTCTTACCTGCCACGTGGGTTGACAGCAGATCTCTGCTCAGCACTCAGCCCCTACCACTCCTGGTACCAGCAATTCATCTAGGCAACAAGACCAATGATTACTGCCTATGAGAAAATTTTTGATATAACAGATAAGCAGAATATTCAGATGGCTGTTCTGCAAAGAAATGAAACACAGTTTCTCCACATCAAATATTAGCACAAACTGCTTACCCACAACATTAAACATGCTGACAAAGTATGGGCTGAAGTTAGCATCATTTATTTGTTTTTGCACAGCTAGAATACTGGAGTGACCTGCCAAATCAGAAGATGGAATTAGCAATTAAGAGTGTCACTTGGCTTCACTGTTCAATACATGTACATGATGAGGCATGACAATAGATCCAGACGGATAACATGAGGAAACAGTCGGTACATGGTGGGATCAGGGAGTTGTGCAATTTAAACAAACACAGTGTCTAATATCAAGCAGGATGGGGCACGAGCATGCATACGATCTCCAAAATTTTTCAGCGAGCCGATGCAGATCCCTGTGCTTCTTTCACAACTGTGCAAGTATCTTTAAATGCAAAAGTTCTCTATTTTTTTTTTTTTCGCATCACGTAGAACACATCAAATGGTGGCATAGCCCTTCATGGACAAGGTATTAGGCACTCTATGATGACATTTGACTTTCTGCAGTGTTGCCAGAAACAAAGCAGATCTTGTATTGTGGCATTGTGCCTAAAAGTATAGCCACTCAGTACTGTAGGGCAGCAGTCTTTCCACTCCTAATTCCATGTGTGAAATTACTGGGTAGATAGAAACACAGGGTAGATAGGAAACTAACTCAAATGACAGCTAATAACTGCTCCTTCCTATTGATTTAATCCTCACAAATTACACTTCTGTAGATGATGTTATACAATTGTCATTAACTCAAACCAGAGGGAAGACTGTTAACACTTAAAGTAGGGTAGAATGAGATTTTGAATTCCCAGAAGATTTCAAACCCTTGAACAAACAGTTAAAACTCAATTTCTCAGTCTTGGGAGAAAAAACCCCAAAGAACAAAGCAGCAATGCCTCCAATTTCAGTTTGATTAGAGAGTATTTTACTTTGCTAATATATCTAATACTTAAGCTTTCCAGGGAAGCTGGCCTATTTTTACTTGAATAAACTCCTTGTGTTCTAGTTTGGCATTCCACAAAAACCAAAGGATAATACACACATGTATGTGAATGTCAACATGGATTTACCCCTCAGTGTACAAAGATCATGTGTTTGCACCCGAGTACTACATAAGAGATTAAGAAGAGAAAATAAAATAATTGACAATGAGGGATAGACAGATTCACTGCCTGAAATATTCTTGGTTAACCCTCTATGATGTGTTCCAGAGTCCTGGTGCATCAGTGTTTACAAGTACACACAGAATCACAGAATGGTTACAGTTGGAAGGGACCTTAAAGGCACACTAGACCAGGCTGCACAAAGCCTCATCCAACCTGGCCTCAAACACCTCCAGGAAGGGGGCTTTCACAACCTCCCTAGGCAACCTATTCCAGCAACTTTCTACCCTCATGGTGAAGATTTTCTTCCTGATGTCTAACCTAAATCTTCTCCCTTTCAGTTTAAAACCATTACCCCTTGTCCTATCACTACCCTCTCTGGTGAAAAGCCCCTCCCCATCTTTCCTGTAGCCCCTTCAGGTACTGGAAGGCTGCTATAAGGTCTCCCCAGAGCTTTCTCTTCTCCAGGCTTAACAGCCCCAACTCTCTCAGCCAGTCTTCACAGCAAAGGTGCTCCAGCCCTTTGATCATCTTTGTGGCCTTTCTCTGGATCCTTTCCAACAGCTCCATGTCTTTTCTGTGCTGAGGGCACCAGAACTGTACACAGTACTCCACCTGGGGTCTCACCAGAGCAGAGCAGAGGGGCAGAATCACCTCCCTGGCCCTGCTGGCCACACTTCTTTTGATGCAGCCCAGGATGTGTTTGGCTCTCTGGGCTCCAGCGCACACCGGCAGCTCATGCTGAGCTTCTCATCTACTACCACCCCCAAGTCCTTCTCCTCAAGACTGCTCTCTAGCCATTCTCCCCACAGCCTGTATTTCTGCCTGGGGTTGTGCTGACCCAAGTACAGGACCTTGCACTTGGCCTTGTTGAACTTCATGAGGTTGGCACTGGCTCACCTCTCCAGCCTGTCAAGGTCCCTCTGGATCATGTCCCTTCCCTCCAGCATGTCAACCACACCACACAGCTTGGTATCATCAGCAAACTTGGTGAGGATACACTCAATCCTACTGTCCATATCTCCAACAAAGATGTTGAACAGCACTGAACTCAATACTGACCCCTGAGGAATGCCACTTGTCACTCACCTCCACCTGAACACTGAACCATTGATCACAACTCTCTGGGTGCAGCCATCCAACCAGCTGGCCAAGTGGTCAATCTGTCAAATCCATGTCTTGTCAGTTTGGAGACCAGGATGTCGTGTGGGACAGTGTCAAATGCCTTGCACAAATCCAGGTAGCTGACATCAGTTGCTCTGCCACCATCCACCATCTCTGCAGCTTTGTTGTAGAAGGCCACCAGATCAGTCAAGCATGATTTGCCCTTAGTGAAGCCATGTTGGCTGTCACCAATCACCTCCTTATTTTCCATGTGCCTTAGCAGATTTTCCAGGAGGATCTGTTTCATGATCTTGCAGGGCACAGAAATGAGATTGACCGGCCTGTGGTTCCCCAGGTCTTCCTTTTTCCCTGTTTAAAAACAGGGGCTATGCTACCTTTCTCCAATTAGCAGGAACCTCACCAGACAGGCCATGACCTCTAAAATACGATGGACAGAGGCTTAGCAACTGCATCTGCCAGCTTCCTCAGGACCCATAGATGGACCTCATCAGGTCCCATAGACTTATGCACCCTCAGGTTCTTTAGATGGTCACAAACCTGTTCTTCTCCTACAGTGGGGGATGCTTCATTCTCCCAGTCCCTGCTTTCATCTGCTGAGGCCTTTGTGATGAGGCTGGAGCACTTGCCAGAGAAGATTGATACAAAGAAGTCATTGAGAACCTCAGTCTTCTCAACATCCTGCATAGCTAGGTCTCCCGGTTCCTTCAATAGAGGTTGTCTTATTATCCCCAACATATCTATAGAAGTTCTTCTTACTCCTCTTTATATGCCTGGCGAGATTTAGTCCATCTGTGATTTGGGTACTCTTACCTGATCCCTTGCTGCTCAGACAACCTCTCTGGAATCCTCCCAGGGTACCTGCCCTAGCTTCCACCTTCTGTATGCTTCCTTCTTAAGTTTGAGGTTTTGTAGGAGCTGCTTGCTCATCCATGCTGGCCTCCTGAAGTTTCTACCCGACTTTCTCTTAGTTGGGATGCATCGGTCTTGGGCCTGGAGGCCCTTAAATATCCTTAAATATCAGCCAGCTCTCATGGGCCCCTCTTCCCTCCAGGATGTTATCCCATAACACTCTCTTGAGCAGATCCCTGAAGGGGCTGAAATCTGCCCTCCTGAAGTCAAGGGTAGTAAGCTTACTCTGAGGCTTCCTTGCTGTCCTAAGGATCTTGAACTCCACTTCATGGTCACTACAACCTATGTTGCCCTTGAGCTTAGCCCTCACCAGCCCTTCCTTTTTGGTGAGAACAAGGTCCAGTATAGCACCTCTCATTGTTGGTTCCTTCTTTACTTGGAAAAGGAAGTTGTCATCAACACACTCTAGGAACCTCCTGGATTGTTGGCACTTTGCAGAGTTGTCCCTCCATCAGGGTAGTTGAAGTCACCCATGAATACCATGGCTTGCAAATGCAAAGCAGCTTCTATCTGTCTGTAGACTGCCAGGCCTATACTGCCCTCCTGGTCAGACAGCCTGTAGCAGACCCCCACTGTAATGTCACCTGTCCCTGCCTTTCCTTTAATCTGAACCCATAAGCTCTCTGTTAGCTCCTCATCTGTCCCCAGGGAGAGCTCTATGCACTCAACTGGTCTTTGACATAGAGGGCAACACCCCCACCTCACCGCCCTCCCTCTGTCCTTCCTAAAGAGTCTATAACCCCTCCATTCTGATGCTCCAGAAGTAGGAGCCATCCCACCAGGTCTCTGTGATGCCAATAAGATCATAGCCCTGCAGGCACACATACATCTCTAATTCCTCCTGTGTATTCCTCATGCTGCCTGCATTTGCATAGAGGCATTTAAGCTGGGCCTCAAGTGAAAGTAACTGACTAGCTGGAGGGGCTGAGATTTAATCAGAAGACAGACCATCAAGAGACCGTCTGCAGGAACTACTTCTCTTCTACATAGTACTACTTTTCTACATAGTAGGAAAACCATCCTCTGATTTTTGGCAGCAGAGATTTCAAAGGCACTGTAAAAAATTAAAATATTTCTGAAAATAATTGGATTATTTCTAGATTCATCTAGGCGAAAAGTGCTTGTAACCTGCCCAAAAGAGCTAAAGAAACACAATGGGTTTCTATACGGTATGGATTCTTCTACATGTTTCATAGCTTTCCAAGCTCAACAACACAAGCTTCTGGGCTTGCAGAATCTGACACTATTTTATCTAGTCAGCTATGATAAATGCAAAAGAGTTAATTTCAGTCTGTGGTACGCGGATAGCTAATCATCCATGGGCTACTGTGGAGATGCGCTCCACCAAATGCAGCTCGTACAAGTGGCTGTTCTAGCTATGGTGTAACAGGTCTTTCCAAAAACGACTGCTGAAAAATTGGGGTAACAGCACTAGGAGTCCAAAACTATAAGTTCTGATTAAGTCTGAGTCCAAAGACTGCATCTGCCATCTGTACACCATAAAGAAGGTACAGTAAGACTGATGAGAGAGGAAATAAACCAACAAGCAAGCATGCATAAATTATATATAAAAATGCATCTAAACTAGAATTGCTTAAAACACCATGCTCTCCTAGAAGCTACACATGATGCTGCACTTCTTTCTAAGAGCAGAAAGTCCCAAGTAAGCAGTGGAAGCTTGGAGACTGAGCCCTGAGCAGGGGGCTGAGTAGTTTCTATTTCTGCCATCAGCAGGACTCCCACTCTCCTAGACAGCACATCAAACACAGCACGTTCTGCAACCCTGAAACGTCACCATAACCTTTACCTTCCTAACTACAGACTTTAGAAAACAAAAACAGTTCCTCCAGGGTGGCTCTGCTACAGTTACAAGAATCTTTGGGATAAATTCTGCCTAATGCCCCAGAAAGTCCCACTCTCTCCCCCACATAGGGAAAAGGAAGGCAGGCTGTGGTCTTGAAGGTTTTTAGTAATTATTGTCCAGTTTCTCTCTCTCTTAATTCTACAAAGCCAATGCTACAAGTGCCCATGGGCATCTCAAGCCTGGCCATTCTTCATTTTTCATCTGGGATGAATGCAAAATCATGTGATAAAACAGAGAAACTTAGATTCGGTTTTACCTCTTACAGCAGTCTGCCCACAAGCAGGCTGTGGTTTCCTCACAGATAATTGATAATTGTGAATAATTTGCTGTGAGTAGCTGGTATTTGTAATTCAAGCTACATATACAGGACACCTGGAATATTATGCCTCTCTTCCCTGATGAATTACCTCCTAGAAGTTGGTTTCTGGTGGGAATACTTGTTCTGCATTCGTCATCTGTGCTAAACACTCACAGCTTTCTTGAACATGACTGACAGTAAACACTCACTGGAGAGCTGGAACACAAAGAAAGAAATTGTTGAAAATTTCTAATGAGTCTTTGATATAGTGAAAGTCATTTGCTTTGTATTTATGATTAGCACATTGAGTTCCTGACCTGGTCAGACCTGAAGGTGGTACCACAGAGTAGATGTTAATTTGCAACAAATAATGCATAAGAAAACTCATCTAGTTTGACTCACCCAAACACCACAAGAAAGGGCTGGTACTAGTTCTCTTCCCTAGGGCAACACATCAAGAAACCTGGTGCTGTGTCACTTTTATCCACATTTCTCTCTGTATCTTCAGCCAGGCCACAATATAAGTGAAGAGTCTTCCCTATAAATTTACATTAAACCTTAGTCCTAAAACATTTGCTGAGTAGAAGATCCCCCATCCCTCAAGCCACTTCATTCCCCACACACTAGTTGTCTGCTTTTCAGCTAAATGCATTAACTGGAGAAATACAGAGAGAGACCTAGATGAGGTTAAAAGGGGGACTTGTGTCACCTAATTTTAACTGCTGAGATGTCTGGTTTAAACCAGCTGTCCAGGCTCCCTCTCTAGTTGGTGCAAATAGCTATCTCCAGGAGCAGATTCAATCCTTGTATTCCAGAAAGGCAGAAGCCCACTCCCATGTCTTTTCTGTAGCCCTGATCAAGCTTCCCAATAAGACAAGGCCTTGAATGTAGAGGTAGTACTCACTCTACACAACGACTAAAGCAGCCCAAAATGATGCCTGACCCATCCAAGATAACAAGAATACAAAATCTCCAAACCCAGAAATGCCAAAGGGACAATCATCTTCTCAACAAGTACACGGAGGAAAAAAACCTCAAAAAGCGTATGGAGGGGAGGAAAAATAATAATAAAAAAAAGCACAACAATTTTCTGTAAGACAACAGTTCTATCAGAAAATCAGTCATCATACAATTGCAAGCCTAAGTATGCCTTTAATCCATCATTGCTACGGAGTGATAACACTTTCAGCCTGCTTCCCTTTGAGTCCCAGGAGGAAAATAGATATTTTTGCCAAGTCTCCTGTTGCTGTTTTTTTATCCCGAGTGTTGGCTTTCATCATTACAGAATGGGAATTCTGCCACTGATTTCAAAGACTCCGTGATCATAATTGTAACTTTAACTTTATATTAATGTACATGTGTTTAATTTAATTGCTTTGTTTAAAGATAAAAGGAAAAATGGATTTCAAATCTCTCAACTGATTTCAGTGCACATGTTCATAGTTCTGTAGTTACAAAACTTGTGCAGCCTTTTCCTCCCCCCCACGGGGAAAGAGCACTATAAGAACCACACCTATCTGTGTAATGAGAGTAGCTATTAAATATTTACATTTTCTCCATTGTAATGGAAATTTCACACTGTTCTAGTGTAAAACTGATTTCTCAAGTCCTTGTAATCTAATGTTTTAAGGGTAATTTTATGCAAACCTGTCTGGAGAGTAGGCTAGAGGCTTAACCACCTTAAAAAAAAAAAGAAAAAAAAGAATGCTTTAAGGCTATAACACTGCACTGCAAGTATAAATCAGTGAGGTTCCATTAACTTACATTTGAGTAATTTTTTTTAGAGACTTAGTCATTCTGAGGCAATGTGTAACAATCTGTAGTCAATTTTATAAAAGAATTATATTCATCTTCACATAGATTGAAAGAGGGTGACCAAATCATGGTCATGTGCACAAAGAAGCATCCAGCTCTAGCAGGGGGGTTGGACTAGATGATCTTCAGAGGTCCCTTCCAACCCTGACCATTCTGTGACTGACTGATTCATCACTGATCTGAGCTCATGTAGGGATTATTTCTCTCCCAGCCCTCCTCAGAATGGGAAAGGTTACACAGAAGCATTTACTGTAACTCTTAACACAGCTGTAAACTTGGGGTTCTGTGCAGCAGTAAGGATGCTCCCCACCCTGGCTGGAGGCCAGGAGAGCAGGGATCAATCTGGAAAAATCCACCCCAGCTTCCCCTACAAAAAAAAATTAAAAAAAAAAAAAAAATTGTTTTATTTCCTGTAGTTAGTAGGCATTCACAGTGGGGGCAGAGGAAAGGTGTTCTGTTGTTCTGAGTTTTTAAAATCCTAGTTCAGTGTTAAGGATTTAAGAATTTTGCCTAAAAAGCTGTGGTGATCTCCAGGAGTTTACACAGTCTAATGCCTTGATTCTAAACCCCAAAGCTAAGACCTAAAGGATGTTAAAGAAGTTATTTTAATCACAACAACCCACCCATGGGATTTTTTTCGTTGGGGTTTGGAAGGTGGGGTGCAGTTTGTTTTTGATGTGAACACTTAGCTTTTGCTTTACTTTGCTTTTGAACCAGGCCTTCACTTTTGTACTGAAGTCAAAGATAAATTCATGGCAGTTCCATTACTTTCACCTTGAAGCATTCTCTTCAACTGATATTAATGGATTGATCTACTGGAAAGATATGCACATGAGAACTGCTTTGTACTTCAATAGGAACAGCCACTGATGTTAACCTGAACCCAGGCAGAACATGTGAAGGAAGTTTGAGAAAGTTCACATCTGCCCACCTGTAAAAGGGCTTATGCACTTCCGCACACTCCTACAGATAAGCAAGTTAAAAACTACACAAAGCAAAACCAACAACCAAACAGCTCCCCACACACCTCCCCCCCAATCAAACCAGAGAGATCTCATAAGTTTCTTGCTTCCTTCCACTCATACTTGGTATTACACAGGGAAAGCATTATTTGGTATATGCTAAAATACACTGCGAATGGAACAAATGACACTTAAAGATCAGGAGAATCTAATTATTCTAGTTACATCATTAACTGTGTATTAAAATAATTGTTGGTGTTTAATTCATTATGTATTTATTAGTTGTAAAAGCTTTCTTATTGCCAGAGTGAGTCAGAATACGAAGAGGCTGCAAACAGAAACTAATATAGTTACATCAGAAAAAGACTAAGAAGTTCAAAAACCAAACTGCCTGGTTTTTATGTACTCTGCTCTCAACAATTATGGGGTTATTGCAAACCATGATAATGACCATCAAATCTGCTTTTTCACTTTGCTTTAAGCAAGTACCAAGAGCAGGCTTAAGCAATTGGAAATCAAATGCCATCTTACAAGCTCACAACAAAACTACCCCAAATCAGAATAACAAATTTGTCAGAGTTGGAAGGGACCTCTAGAGATCACTTAGATCAACTCCCCTGTTAAAGTAGGATCCCATAGAGCAGATTACTCAGGAGTGCATCCAGGAGGGTCTTGAATGTCTCCAGAGAAGGGGACTCCACAGCTCCCCTGGGCAGCCTGTTCCAGTGCTTTGTTACCTTTACAGTAAAGAAGTTTTCCCTCATGTTCAGACGGAATTTCCTGTGTTCCAGTTTATGCCCATTGCCCCTTGTCCTATTGCTGGGCACTACTGAAAAGAGCCTGACTCCATTCTCCTTACACTTGCCCTTTGGATATTTATAGTCATTGATAAGATCTCCTCTCAGCCTTATCTTCTCCAGGATAGAGTCCCAGCTCTCTCAACCTTGCCTCATAAAATAAATGCTCCAATCCTTCAATTGTCTTTGTTGCTCTCCACTGGACTCTCTCCTGCAGTTCCCCATCTCTCTTGAACTGGGGAGCCCAGAATTGAATACAGTATTCCAGACTAGGGCAGAATAAAGAGGGAGGATGACCTCCCTTGACCTACTGGCCACACTCTTCCTAATGCATCCCAAGATACCACTTGCCTTCTTGACCACATCAACACTGCTGTAATGGTTGCCTCAATGCTCAAGAGCCAAAGGTAGCCTGACCTGATCCTGGCCACGTCACTTCACTTGGCTCCTTTGTTTACTGAAAAATCACACACCTAATCTAGTTGTGGACTGGTTAGACTCAGGAGAACCTGCGATTCTTTTCTCTTATCCTCTGGTGATCTTCTAAGAAAATTTTGCCATCTACAATGGGTACAAGATTCCGGTGTCCAAACCAGTAATTATTCAAATAATGCTTTAGAAGGTCCCAAATATTTCTGAAAACAACTGTTCCTGTGTTAGCACACAGCTGGCCAGCATACCATTACCCGGTGCAACACAAGACCATATGTGTATGGATGCAAAACATTTCAGAGTGGCAGAAGTGTTCCCTTTGGCATTCAGCTGCCTGTAATGACCACTGACTGGCAAGTGAAACTACCGTTGAAATATATAATCTTTTGCTTCCTCTCTTACTTAGGTTACATTTAACCATCTGTTCTTCTCTGCCATTTAAAAGACGATTTATAGGGAAAAAAAAATCTCCCTTCTCCCTTTTTAATTCAGAGGAAATATTGGAGCAACTTGCCATTTTGTTGGACAAGCATCTTCTTTGAAAAGGGGGGGATATTACCATAATTTCCTGGCTACTCTGCGTCTCTACATACATCCTGCATTTAAAAATTACAAAGCCAGAAGTAGTGCAAGTTGTGTTCAAGTTTCCATAGCTAACTTCACACAGACCTCTAACCCCTTCTGGATGCCAGAACAAACCTGGGTAAGCTAAGGGGAGTTGTGTGCTGAAAGTCATGTGCAGGAGTCCCTTCTGGACCTGTGCAGGAGGAAAGCACTTGGTGCTGTGCTGCTGCTTGGGCAAAGGACTCTTCTCCAAGGGTCATCCCTCCTGTTTTCTGACCTCATATCAGGCACAACCTAAAGGCACAGAAAATGCAGGGCATTGGGCTGTTCATACATACCCTGTGGGTGCCACAGAGGGCTGCAGGAGGTGGCAACAAACTGGGTGCATCTTGTGATTAAGGCTAAGGTTTAGCAGCTCTGTTTAGAGGTAAAATGGTGGAAGAAAGTTAATAATACAACACAGCTTGAAGCCATTATAATCTTCTTAAATGCAGAATCCTATTCCTGTGAAACATTGAATTATTTTGGGACTGCTGTAATCAGAAGCAACAAAGACAGAAACCACTGGGAGACTGTTCTAGCTTCCATAGCAGACACAGGAGTAGTTTCATTTTGTGATGACTGTAAATTGTGTTTACTGTACCACCCACAGACCTCCACTCATCATGGCACCCTCCACTAAACCCACTGAGACTCAAAGGGAATTAACAGTGTGACTGACAAGCAGAGAAGCCAGAAGGCAGTAATTTAAGTGGTTTCACCTAATCACCTTCACTTGATATATCCACTTCCTGGTTCTTCAGCAAAAAAATTATGTTGGGAGAGTTAATTTCTGTAGCTGAATTCATAACAGCTACTTAAAAGACATCTTCTGAACTTACAGAACATGACTCACCCATCTCTTAAAAATATGCTCATAATTTTTCTTAATCTTTATTTCTCAAGGGCCATAAACCTCATTGCATGAGTAGTCATCATTTAGCTAACAAAATTACTACAAGTGTTAAAATTATCAGTGATGGACCCTGATAGACAGGATTATTCCTCAACCCAGTCCTGTTACCAGGATTTTATTTAAATGAATGGTGATCCATTTTAATGCAGTCATATAACAGGTGACACCTATAGATGCAAGGTCACACTTCACTTGCTGTTTGAATTCTTTTTGCCCACCAGGCCATGGGAAAGCTTTAAGCTCAGTGATGCAGTTCACTTTTCAGTACTTCTCAGGTAGTTGGGCATGCTGTTAGACAGCCCCCCCTCCCGCTAAACACCAGCACATTCTTAGACAACTTGTCATCCTGAAAAGCAGCTGAAACAAATAAACAGTCTGACTGAGAAGCAGAAAATAGTAAACTATGGGCCAAATAGCAATAGATGTTTCCGCCTCCTTGCATACTGATAGCTGTGCAGTTTTCTGCTTACTTGGGTTTTGGCAATTGCTCTAGACGAGCAACTGAGCTCTGTCCTTCATATGCTTTGTGCTTTCATGTCAGACATTTCATTTCCAAGTGCCTGTGTTTCCACATCTATAAGACACAGGGGAAGATCCTTACCATTTTTACTCATAAATTCTTAGCGCATGTAACAGTGACCCGTTATCAGTAACTAATCAGCCTCCACTTATCTGTCCCAGGGAGAGCTTTAGCCCAAACAGTTTTCTCCATGATAAACTAGAAAAAGGAGTCAAGACTTCCTCCAGGACTCTAAGTGATAGGGCAAGAATCTTTCATAATGTGGAACTGCATCAGGCACTGCACTATACCTTCAACAGCCACTCCGTTCCTTCTGGATTGCAAAGGTGAAAGCCAAAGGCTTGTCCAGGCTATCCATGTGACCTTTTCACCCCCTGACAGCCCACGTGTAAATGGTAACCCCACCTTCAGTCGTGTTCAACTCAAGTCATGGACGATGGAAGAGTACACCGTCCTTCTGAATCATCCCTCCATATCCATCTTTTATATATAGATATATACACACACACAAACCTATATATGTATATGCCTATAGGTATATATACACCCTTATACCTTAGGGACCTGGTAGATGTTTCACACACATGGATCAAGGCCAACGTTTCTTGTTCAACCTGAGTACATGGATGGTTTGTTAGCACCTATGAATTACAGGGTAGATTTTGAACAGAATATTTAGAAGGGCTGCACCAACTCCGTTTGTCTCCTAGCACCTCAAATTAAGTCTTATTTAGCTCTTTCAGTTAGTGCCCATGTTCTGCAATCATTGCTTCTACCTTCAGTTTTCCAAAAGGTCCCAAAGTCACACCATGTTTCTTCTATAAAGAATTATGGTGGTGCTTCCAGGTTGCAGGACCAGCTTGCTACATTAGGTACATGCTTTCTCACATGGTTCACCTCTCCAGGGGACACAGACTTCTTTCCCTTCTCTGCTTGGGCAGCTACGGAGCACCTGTAAGCTTTGCTGAATCAGCTTGCCTTAGAATCATTTTTGTTGCACAAAAGTTCCTGCACAAACCTTGCGACTATAAATTTGGGAGAAGTGGGTTAACAGCTAAGACTGAAATTACCCACATCTGCTACTAATCCTCACATTTTTCTCCATGATATTTTGGATTTGAGAAGAATTTTATTATTTCCTCAGTGCACTGACAGACAGCTCTGCAAAAACTCATTACTTAATGTGCTTCCTTGGTCAGGTGTGTTCAGATTATAAGAACACAGATGGAAGAAAAGCTGTATGACATTCAGCTGCTATCTCCTATCTGATAGCACAGGATATCAGAGCACTGCATCTCATAGCCAGTGGCAGTTACTCGTACAAGAACACGGCAAACATTCAGCAGCCTTTCTGGATTTTGGAAATCTGCAGTTCAGAGATACTGCAAACCCAGGGGTTGCATGCAGGTTGTCTTTTGGGTTAAGGAGTCCCTGACTACGACTTCATGATGAGATATCCCAATCTTTTTTAAACTGAATGACAGAAATAGATAAGCACTAAAGCCTCTTCACACTAGCATGACTTTGGTATAATGGTTGTTTGCTGTGGAAGATAGTGTGAAATAATGCCTATCTGCTCTGTATCTTAATTAAGATGAAAGCTAGGGGGTGTGAAGAAGAGGAAGGGATGAGTGATGTCTCTATCTGCAGATGAATTAATCTAAGACGAGACAAGGCTCTTCAGACTTCCATGGTTAAGAAATACAAAACAGGTAAACAAGGTAAAATCTTTCCAAATTACACTGAAGTTAATAAGAGAAACTAATTAAACATCAGACTTAAATCAGCAGTTCAGAAAAGTGGCACATTGTACACCATTTCTGGTTTTAGTTTTCTAAGGCTAAATCCCCATTACTGTGCTCTTGCAAAAAGCAAACGATTGCCAGCACTACTCCATGTGTCCAATTTAACTTTCTGACAGCTTTATTCCTTTTTTTTCAGATTCCCATGCTGAAACTTTTGGGTTTCACATTCCTATCAGGGCCACAGCACACCACATTTTGTTTTCTCTGTACCTGTACAGCCTCCCAAGCCAAACCTTCATCCCTTGATGCTTTGGTTAGTACTGCATCTTCCATGTGACCTGTCTCAGGTCTGTGCGCCACAGGGGTCAAAACAGTCACCTAGGTCACTTCCTGTGCTCTGCCCGTGCCATTCCTCTGCTCACCCAGAATTCTCCATCTGTTACACACAACTTTCTTGCCTTGATACCAACATGAAAGGTCCCCAACAAACTGACTTTATGCTGTCTGCTCTTCGAAAACCTTTTTGTATGCTACTAGTCAGGATTCTTCTCCTGCCACCTCCTTGTCACATTCTTCTAAGTACTGATATGCACAATGGCTCTATTCAACTCACTCTGGAAAACTCATAAATCTACTGCTTCCTCTTCCTTCAGAGCCTTCTTCATGACAAACGGGTAGAGCAGATGGTAAACTAGGGTCTCAGCTAATAATCTACTGTCATTTTTGTAAGTGTCTGCACATGCATGATGTTCACATCACTACCTCAGGAAAATATATTCTCTTGTCACCATTCATGGATTAATTCCAAACACATCAAAGACCTTCTGTATTGGAACAACAACAACTGAGCTGCTCTGGGTCAACCAGGAACAAAGGCCAAGCATAAACTATGCAAGATCTGTATATAAATTCTCTTGAGAGGAATGAGAGTGACACGGACAGCCTTCTAGAAACTATTATACAGTTCTTGAGCCTGATCATTTTTAGAGATTCCCCATAAAGCCAGTGTTTTGAGAGACCTGGTTAATCTGACACCATTCTGTTTTAGGTCAGAACGGCTTAGGGCTAACAGGAATGCTTAAACCATCTCAGAGCTTAGTGTAGACTGGGCGTGCTGGGTGTATTTACACTGGGCATGCTGACATAGAGTCTCTGTGATCCACAGAATAAAAATCAAAGAAAACCACTAATAACTTATCAGTAGCACTCTACCTCCTTTTGCACCTCAATTATTCTTGCTTCTTCACATCAACCACCTCCTGTGACAAGCCACAGTTGAGACTTCACAAAGAGGTAACACTAATTTAACTTTACAAAGTTTTAGTTTTGCTGTCTGCCCCAGAATGGCTCAAAAATTACAACTTCCACACACTCCCATAGGATCAGAGCAGAATACCACAAGTAGTACACACATCATCTTTGAGCTTTGTCCTATAGAATATTTGGGCTAAAGTTGTTCAGATACTATAAATGCTTGTATAAGTCGAGGACAAAAAAATTCACAGCAAAAATGAAATGCTGTCTGTAATTTTCAAGTTAACCCATGCAACATTTCTATAAGCTCTGTGTAACGAAGAATTCCTATTAAGTTCTTTTCAATAAATACATAATTTTAGAGACTCTCAGTTCTAAACACCCCCCAGACTTTGAAACACATTCAAATATGTATGATCCAGAAATGAATGAGACCACTGGAAAGCAATATTGTATTACAATTAAAGGGGCTTGAAAAGACCAAACATTATGTGATAGATAAATGTGATAATAGGTTAGCACAGCAGAAGAAATGTGAGGCTACCCAGGAGGAGGGGACAAAGTCTGCACTGATATTTCCTTCCAGTCATACTTCTTGGCTTGTTTAAAATAAAACTGGAGCAGGGAGGAAGACACATCAGAACAGGAACTAGGAACAGAGATCTAAGAGCAGCTGGAAGTGGAAATAAGTCTTGATGTAGAGTTCGGTATTTCTAATTTTGTCAACAAAAATACCACCTCAGTAATCAGGCAAGTTTGATCTTGCTAGCTGTATGGGCAACATCTTTGCACCCATAATAAAGGTCACCCACACACAGTTCAGATTTGTTAGGCAAACACAAAAACTGTCCACATCTTCTCATGCAATTTTACCTGAACAAGTTTAGCAGCACAGGAGCAGACAAATTTTTCTCCTTTTCCACACACTGTAAATGCCTGCCTTCTCCTTTTGGACAGGATGAAACGCAAAGGTACTAAAAATAAATGACTAAATTAAGCTGTCCCCATCTCCCACCACCCACCCATTCCTGAGGTATGAATGACTGTTTCATAATCAGGAAACGTGTGAACTCTTGGGGGGAGAACAAACAAGATCTCATGAGACTGCAAGCCTTCTCCAAAGGCTTAAAAACAATTCAGAGGAGAATCTAAAGAGACAGGAGAACTCCAGACATCTTGAGCTTTACCCTTCACTAGTTTCTGACTCAACTGGTTTAGGTGCTCTCTTCAAAAAGGGGAAGAGAATGCACCCATGTGGACAACCCAATTCCATTACGTACCATGTTTCAGCTTGAAAACTATTTTTTTTTCTTGCTGTGGAACATCTCAACTGGCATTTCCCTGCTTCATGACTCTAATTACAACAACCCTATAGCAAACTATATCTAAATCAACTCAGCTGCTTGGGTTTAGGGTTGTTGGGTTTTTTTAGTATTATTATTTTTCCTCTTAACTGACATTTACTTTCATTATTCCATAGTCACAAAAATCTGCTACTGTCTCTTTAGACCCTTCTGCCCTTAAACTGGTGAAACTTTTCCTCCTTTCCACAGAGCCCTAGGAGAACATTGCTAAAACTTTTTTGGAGTCTGGTCATTTATATCTCTACTCAAACCATCTTGATCTGTATTTTTTGCTCACACCCCTTGAGTGCATTTGCGCCTGAGAGTTATTAGCACAATCCCGACACCAAAGGTACTAACATGTGTGAATGCTCAATTCCCTCATTTGCCTCCCACTTTGTGATCCAAGTAACTCACTAATTAGCATTCTGCTTGCAGCATCAGGGAGCAGAAATACTTCCAGGCTAGAGCAGCTGAGCAAAATAGAGCAGATGCAAAGACACACAGCGAGAGAGAGATTTTCCACAAGAGAACTTGCCCAGTAACAAATCAGCTTGAAAAGGAGCAAAGCATTTGGAGGCCACGTGAGATGTATTATCCACCCTTTCTGCCTCACATTTCATGCTTGTACCGCCTGACTAAGATACTCATTAATCCCAAGATCCTGAGTTTGGCAATTTTAGCTGATGGGTGAATTGTCATAAAGTCTCCTGTCAGCTGCTATTTGTAGTGATTGCGCTATGAGCTTGACATGCATTGCATTGTTCAGGCTGGTTTTGTTCTTTTATTTTGCTTGGGCTGGCTGCCTCCTGGAACCTCTACTCTGCCTACTTCCTGAGGATTAAAGCATGTCTTCTGGGCAAGGAGACACAGGGACCACCTGCAGATTCTGTTTATACATCCAGCCTTGTAGTCTGATTGATCTCACAATAGGACTGCATAATGTAAACACTTCATTATTCCACTAAAGGATATGTGCTGTACCACCTAAGGTCCCCCCAACCAAGAGTAAGTTTTAGATGGTTAAAAATCTGCTAAGCCACACCAAGAGGCTAAACAAAGGAAAATCCAACCTAGACATTTAGAAGTTAAACTAATTAAATGCTATTAAGATGGAAACTTTACCCATTTATTCCAAGATTTTGCCACCAATCCTCAGCAGTGCTCAGCCCATTGCTTCTGATACACTGTTTAAATGTGCCTAATAACAACCAAAACTCAGATTATCAACAGGATTTATTCCCACTCTGGGATCAAGACACCACAAATTCAGCCTTAGGAAATCTTTCTCGACATGGGTGACCGGCGGGAGATGGAGGCCCAGTTTTGGCTCTGCCCAGCATCCACCTGTATAGAAAAGGAGCAGGAAGAGACACCTCTCCTTGGCTGTTTTCAACATGGCACCTGTTACCTGTGCTGCCTTCTAACCTGGCACAGCAGAAGGGCAAGGGGAGAAGGTGTGTGAGGGGGTACTTTTCTGTTCCTCCTAAACCACAGAAGCAAAGAACACCAATGCTTCAAAGTATTTCCTACAGGAATTTTGTATTAGCATTCCCTTGTGCCATCAAGAAACTGAGGAAAAGAGGCCAATGGCCACCCTCAGATTTTGGGAGGGTAATCACGGTCTGTATACTTGAGCCAGCACCAAGCAGCTCTCTCTGCTTCCCACACTGAGCCTTGTATCACCTCTCCCCCTCCTCTTGGGAACAGATGCCTCATCTTAGAGCATAAAGGACAAGTCAAGGGCAGAGTGGTGGCCATAACATTGCATATCCTGGGATATGCAATACATAGCTGGGTTCAGCTCTTATGAGTATTTCAACATTGCTCTTGTGGTTCGTTTCCCCTCGGGAATTGTTTGTTGGTTGTTTTGTTTATTTAACAGTGTTAATTAAAAACTAAAGGCACACCCAGCTGAAGAAAGGAGCAGTAATCTGAGGAACTGCCCAAGTTCCTCAAGAGTGAAGAGAAGTTTGCCCTGAATTTAGCTAGTTAGCTATAAGTAATAAAAGAACAGAAAAATACAGAGTACATCAATGTCTTTGCACACAGACTGCTACTGAAAGCATAAACCAAAATGATCAAATTTAATTCAACTTCAAACAAAACCAGCCATTTTATTTAGTTAAAAAGGCATGAACATGCACAGATTGCCATTTTATCTGTTGAATTGGACATTCACAGCTTCAGTACAAGAAGTAACCATAAGGTCCTGATTGAATAAAAGACATGAGCAAGGCATGCAACCACTTACTAAGGTCAGTGACACTTAAAACACATACATACTTACATGTTTTACAGGATCAGAGCTTAATTGTTCAGCAAATTGCAATAATTTGTTGTTTGCACCAAACAGATTATCAACTGAAATACATTTTAAAAGAAAAAAAACTTTTTTCCACTTTGGATCACACTGTAGGTCCTCAACAAGATAATCTGTGGCACTTAGATTGCATGAGTCTGCCTGAAAAGTGGCGGTTGTTTCCCCACTGGCTAGTCCTAACCTCTTTTTATGACAGGCACCTAAATTTAATTCCCTAATTTCACATATATATTAGCAAATAGGAATAGTTTGAACTCAGAATTCTCTGAAGTCACACCGAGATCATTCCAGTCCTAAAAGAAGTTTCCTGTCTTTCCATTCTAGACTCCCCAAAAGAAAAAGAAACTTCAGAATTGGAGAGGGGAAAAAAAAAAGCAACACTAAAACAAGACAAACTCAGAATCTAGATAGAAAAACTATAGATTAGAAGAAAAAAAAATATAAATATTTTTGACAGAGGACAGATACAGCCAAGACTTTAAACATGGCAAAAGCACTGGTCCATGAGAAGGACTTCCACCTACAAGCTTTAATAGATAAGGCAGCTTTAAAAGATAGTCAGAATTTTCCCTGAGTTTCTCTTAGTAAACTTCATCCTTGGAGGTTTCTTTTTATGTACAAAACTATACAGTTTATCCTATCTTTACTAGCAGCTTCTTGGGGGAACAGCTTCTTACTGTGTTAATTGTTCCATGACTTTATTCAAAAGAAAGCCCTTATTGTAAGAAAGGAAATTGAAGATTACTCTAAATTCCTATATGCATTATGCTGCCTCTTGCTCCTTTAAATCAATGAAAGTTAAAAGCTATCTGAACCAAGAGCCAGACCAATCCCCTATTTTTAACAAAACTCACCAAAATGTGAAAATCCAATTTTTTCACAGCTGAATTCCGAACTAGGTCAGGCCTGCTTCTGCCATTGCATGCAACTACTAGTGCACCCAATTGGTACCTACCTCTGTTACCGCAGGAGCAAAGGGTTTTCTCCTGGACCCTCCAGGTACTGGTCAAACACAGAGCCAAAACAACAGCTCTCCTTGAAAACTTTGTTAGCACCATCCTTACACTAACAGAACACACTTGACATTTTAAAAGGCACACCTGTTGCCTGCAATAGATTTCTTATGTGGAGAAGCAGGCTCTTCCTCCTGCACCTGCCCCAGCAGATGAACCTCATCAAGTCATTAGAGCTCTCTGGGCCTTGGCTTCTTCCTCTGTGAGCTGATGGGTAAATAACTCAGCACAATAGAGGAGTCTGACAAGACTATGCTTTACAGTATTCCTAACACAACCCAAAATCTCCTGCACAGTAGACATTCCTCTTAGGGAATAGGTCTGTAGATCTTAATGAAGATTTATTTATTTTTAAGAGTTGCATAGCTGTAATTCAATTCATTCTGACTAATGTGTCCAGACTTGTACTTCATGGTCTTTTCTTATGCCCAATAGCTTTTAACCTGCTTTCCCTTTAAAAACTTTCCCACCATTTCAGGGTCTGTCTTGCAATCTCAAAGCAGATATATTTTTATTTGTGCTCTCTCCTAACTTTGCAGCAGTTTTCTTTATTGGGCAAAATAAGTCCTTGTTTTGTGGGTGCCCCCTCCCTGGAAACGTTTAAGGCCAGGTTGGGTGGGGCTTGGAGCAACCTGGTCTAGCAGGAAGTGTCCCTGCCCATGCAGGGGGGTTGGAACTAGATGACTTTTGAGGTCCCTTCCAACCCAAACCATTCTACGATTCTGTGGTTGTCCCTTTCCCCTCTTTCCCCTGACATGCAGTGCTGGAAGAGCAGGTCAGCAGAACCGCTGTTCTCAGCCCCTGCGTAACACACAGCAGAAGGAGCAGCGCTGCCAGGTTGGCAGCCTCTGCTGGAACAGCATCCCTCTTACAACACACATCTGGAGGAATGGCTGGAAATCCAAATCTGTGAAACATCAGTGTTATTACGGATGAAGCTTAGCTACAGGTCTGGAATCCAAATCTGAATTTATTTCCAAATTGAAGAACCAGGGACTTGTTTCAACGCTTTATAGAAACAAAGAGCCATGAGGTTTTGATCTGAATCAGAAAACTCAGGCGTGTTCAGAGCCTGGCTTTTGGTTTGGGCTTTGTGCCTAATCAGAGCTGGTTATAAAGTGATTACTCAGCACTGCTTGTCCAGGTCATTCGTCTTGGAGCCTCTACTACTTCTGTGCTGTTATGTACACTTGGCATCCTTTGCCTGTTTATGTCCATGATCAAGTAAATCTAAAAGTATTTTTGCTTTCACACTAAGGAGCTAAAATGGATGGGAGGTTGGGGGAATCACTTCAGACATAGTTTCTCATTTCTGACATTGACACAGAGCCACAAAATGTAGGTGCTTTGTACAAAAGCAGAGTTCCCAAGTTACTTGAAGTGAGCTGCTACTGGTACGTACCATGCAGAGTTTTACTTTCTTGGTGCTACTGCTTTATAATGTTCAAAAATAACCCAAACAGGTTAGGTAGTAACTGAGATATTATCTGAGTAAATTTTACCTCAGGGGATTCCTTCAGAGTCAAAAATGTTTTAGTCTGTCTGCACGAATGTGGCCCCAAGGAAGATTTTGCAAGCAAACAAGTTGAAGAGCACAAAAAAAAGCAGGTAAATATAGAAAGAGGGGGAAAAAGAACAGAAAAATAAATTGCTACACATTTTAGTAGCAACATTTTTTAATATCTTAGTACTGATATTTGTCTGCCTTTGCAAAAATGAAAATACATCTGGGCTTTTGTAAAATTGACAGCTTGCTTGTTTTGGTTTTGTAAGAGGCACAGGCAGGTCCAAACAAAAATCCCAGATCCAAACACCATTTGTGGTAGGAAGAATCAAACTCCCAGAACACAAGCACTCCTTTAATTTGAGTACTTCACAACCCAAATCCTCTTGTGTCTCTGGATTACACTGCTGGGCATTGTCTGACCATAAAGCCAATTTAATTTTCCAGGGCACGGATGATCTTTCGGTGCTCTTCAGTCCATCTAGAGAATTTTACACCACTTCTTCCACTGCCAGTTTAATAAGGAAAATAACTTAAGCCAGAGGTGTTTATGTCCCTTGGTAACCTTGATCTGCATACATAGCCTTTTGTGTTCACAGCAACCTGGTCTAAAGTAGAAGAGAAACAGCCAGCTCGCTGTCTTCCTGTCTTCTGATCACTACACTTTTCATATGTGTAGATCTCACCTTCTACCCCTGTGATAAGCAAGACCTAAATTTTGGGATGGTCACACACACACACAAACTATGTGAGCTCTCATATACTTTGGTATGCAAAATCAAGATTACCCAGCCACGTTTCTTTGTAGTAGTAGAAATAAGCAAGAAACCTACCTATGAACCCAGATCCAATATTACACCAACAGATTCACATCATATTACATACAGCCTATCTAATATGCATGTTGTAGCTACTATTTTCCCAGCAGCACAAAACAAAAATGAACAAATTTGGAACACATTTTGACACGACTCCTTTCATATCTTCTCTCCACATGCATGCTGATATTAATAAGTATTTTTTCTTCACCTGTATAATTGCACAGATGCTTACAGGCAGGCAGGCAAATGTTTCTGTTTATATACAATTTATAATTACTGTTATAATGCATATATGTTTTTAAAACTTTCAATGCATCCTACATATATGTAACATATTTTTGTGTATTTGTCCAGAGAAGAATATTATGTTGAACTATGTTTAAACATGTTGAAATGTGTCATGCTAAAAATAATTTGCCTACTGTCCTACTGTCTCTTGTAGGGTTCAGAATGGAACAATTCAAAGTGGGAAACAAGATTAAAAGTGTGTTTTAGCATAAAACCTCCCACATTTTACTAGCCAACCAGGGCAGATGACCAAAGCCTTGGGATTTAGAAGACCAACTATAGTGGCTGCACTAATTTCACTGCAAGCTGATGTTATGCACAGTTTTGTAGCCAATTCACTTCCACTCTCCCCATTTAGTTTAGAACTGTGCATAGCGTTCACCAGGTCTTGCCAGGAACTTTTGCACTAAATATGCCACTGACACTAGGTCAACACCAAAAGAAATTCAGCATATAATACTATCAGAATTATTTGTAGCTAGCCATTCACAGATAAAAAATGCTGAAAAATGTTTGTTCCTGATAAGCACTGACCAACATAATAAGCACACGTGTTAAAAATCTTGCTCTTTACTGCATTTCTTCAAATCACTGGTTTCAGCAGGGCTACACCAAAGCTGAACTGTATGAATGTACTGGTGAATCAAGTCCAAGAGGAGACCCGTGAGAGAGAGATAAGCAGAAGCCATCAAGTTAGGACTCTGGGCAGGGATGTGTGTCAGGGGCTTCTAGCTAGGTTGGTGTAAGCCCAAATGAAGCCCAGAAGGTGAAGAAGAGAGCAGTGGGGGTGATCAGCAGCCCAGAGCTCCCTTCCTGACATCTGGTTAGCAGCAGTCACAGCCTGTGAGCAGGACTCTCTAACCCATGCAAAACTGAGATATTGGCTCTATTCTAGGACATCAGTCCAAGCTGTTTGGGGAAGTGCTGTAAATATCCCCATTGTATAGATGAGGAAATACAGTATGCAAGGACAAAATGCTTTACTATGAGCCCAGAAGATGTAAAGATTAAAATAAAGAGGGTCGCATCAATACTTTAGGTTGAGGTTTTCTGGTACTGAAAAGATCAATGGACTTACTCTTCTATTAGTTAGAGAGGAATAGACCTTCATGGGATCCCTCAGCACGATTGAAGGCGCTTTAGATTTTCATCCAGGGAAACAACAGAAACCGGGCTCTAATCTCAAGCTAGGTTCTGCCCCCTCTCCATGATGTTAACTGCAAGAGAAACAGTTCTAAAATACATTGATGCTTTCTAGTGTGTTGAGAGTTCCTTGGTGTGATTTAGAGCTACACGCTGGCCAGAGAAGCAGCCTTGCTTGAAGATGAGAGCAATGCAATGAGAACTGCTGCAGAGCAAGATACCATTACTCTGTAAGAGCGAGAAACTACAGTGGCAGCTCCAGAGAAAACTTACATACATTGACACCATGACAGGACTTCTCCTTAGAGCTGAAGGCAACTTCATGCATATTTTGTTCCTCTCTACTTCTTCTGTAACAATGAACCAATACTTAAAATCCATACTGAGCCTGGAAAGGCTTTGGGTCTCCCAAACAGAGCAGCCCTTGGAAGACTCTCAGAGTTACAGTTGTGTCATCCTCTTCTCACATAGACTATCTAACTGGCCAAATATCTTACTTCTGCTTCTCGAACCAATAACAGCTTTCAGGGACACCCATTTCAGCGGGTCCAACAGCAGAGATCTCTCCAGTCCACAATCTTTACTGTCTCCAGACAATAGAGTGTGGAGACAGTGATGGTCTGAAAGCCTCACAACTAAGGCTCAACAACCACCTCAGCAGAGGCAAAGCTTCCTGAACAGATTCAAAATAACATAGAGTTGTGTTCAAGGTCAGCTGTCAGGCAGCAGAGTCTGCCAGCAAGTAAGACCTTTTGTATTTGCAAAGCCTCACGTGTGAACTGTTTCATTCACCTGGGATAAAGTTAAATAGGTGCTGGCTTACATTTGAAATATGTCCAAGGTGGTTTACCTGAATGGTATTCATGTCAACAGAGCTTTATCACCTTTAAACTGTTTTTGTTTCATTTGCCTACTCATAAACCATTCCAGGGAGTGTTTATGGTTTATTTAAAACCTGATGGTATTAGGACAACTTGTATAGCATTGCTATATTTTGCATTTCCTTGATTGGCTTCACCTACTGCACAGAATGAGGTAGGTCTGCCTGGCTTTAACCAGTTGTAACAGAAAAGCCTTTTATCCAGTGTCCAACAGAGACAGCTACAAGGCCAGTAAATGCCGTATCCGTGCAGTTATTTAAAAGTTCTTTCAGGCTGCTTTTGCAAAAGGTGCAGCCTGACACAGCTAGCACAAATAATTTTACTAGCTCCATCTATAAATTTGCTACATTTTTTAGCCAAAGATATTTATTGAAAATGGTGTTACATAGAAAAGGTTGAGAAAATGTGGTCTATTACACTAAGCTAAGCTTAAGTACTGTGCTCAACTACAGCACGTTTCTGGGGAGACAGCTGATATCATGGTCTTGATTTGGCCATCTCTGGAGATAGAGAGTTTAGCACTGCCCTGAAAATCTTTTGTCATCACATGACCTCAACCACAGAGGTCTTGGTCTTCTCTGCTCCCTTCATGGTTTTCACCTTTCTTTTGGATCATGAGTTGCAGAAGACATGACATTCTATATGGCCTTCAGCAGTAAAACACTCTTCACACAGGTGAAAATAAGCCTTAGGCCTCTGCTTACTTCTCCTGCCTGGTTTTTACATTCAAGGGCTGCATTAATCCTTTTGGCCAGGATACCATCTTGGGAAGGCCTCTGGAGCTACCTGCCCCCAGTCTGAAATCCTCTGCAGAATCACTGTCCTCCTGGATACATGTCACACCTTCTCACAGCACCAGATCCATTTTGTAGGCATGGCCCAGCACTTTCTTCTCAGATCCATCCATTTGCATTTGCTTGCATTCAAGTGCAAGGTGGTTTCCCAAGAGAAACATAATTATTCTAATTATTGATTATTCTACACACTTTGTCCTCCTTAAAACAAAGCCATGGCTTCCTGTGTTATGCCACACCCTCGCAGGCTGTGCTACAGCCGTCTCATCTTTTCGGAAATGATTGGTTTATTTCACATTTAGAATAAATAGCTAAGTCAGCACAGGCCTTCACTACACTGGATTAACAGCTCCGATGTCCCTAGGAACCAGGCTGTAGCCTACTGTCAGACCTTCTGACTTAGTGAGCAGTAAACAACAGAGTTAATGCTTGTGTGCAGGTGAACGTGCTTGCAGGAAACAGCCTCTTGCACTCGTCACACATATTTTACTAACACATCACTGTGGAACATAATAGTCTCACCCAGTCATTCCCAACAAACATCACTCTTCTCTCCCTGGCCTATTTGAACGGACACCTTTTGGGTTTGGGAGCCTCACCGCAAACACAGAAGGAAGTTTTGAAACACTTCATGTCTCTGTGAGTGTCTGTGCTGAGTAGCAGCTACTGTTAATGATTTCAAAACAGAAAGGCTGCCAGCTGCTGACTACTGGGACTGCCCCTGGCAGCTGCTGACCACTGGACTGCCCCTGCCCGCAGCAGCACGGGCAGCAGGGGTGAAGCTGCAGCTGCTGTCTCACCTGCCACTCCTGCGCCCTGCTGCCAGGTCCAGGTACATTGCAGATAGACATGTTTATGGAAACATGATGGCAAAGAGATTTCAAAATGCAATTGCCCAATCCTGAATCCAAAATTCTGAATTTTTTTTTCAGAGTAGTTTAAATAAAGCACCCTTTTATTTTGATTGTTTTCCTCCCTTGGAAAAATCCTTGAAAGTTTTCCTATTTTGCAGAAATACCAGCAGGAATCAATTTCAGTGAGTTTTCCAATATCCTGACATGGGTGTAGTGACCAGACTCACTCCAGTTACTGTTAGCACTTCTCTGTGCCAACTGCTGCACATAACAGATCTCATACAACCTTTTCTGTCCTTATGGACGATCTATTCACTTCCTTAGACACAAAGAAGCAAGTTAAAACAGGTTAGAAAATGGTTACATGAAGATGACTTTTTAGGATCTCACAAGATTTATTCAAATAATAGTCTTAGGCCATTAAAAAAAATAATAATCCAATTTTAAGTGGCTTTGTCAGTGGTGGGAGTTAGCAAGGAAGACAAGGAGCTCAGCTTTAGCCAGGTTAAACAATAACTTGCTACTATTTGTGGCTGGCTCCCAGAGGGCCAAAAAAATTAACTCGTGGTTAGTTAAATAATAGTTTTATTAAAACAATGATCAGATCAAATAACTGGCATGTATGTGCAGGAAATCTTTCAAAATACTCAGGTCCTGAAGAAAAGTTAGATCAAGAAAATGTCTTTTAAATGCCTGCTCCCTGAAGTAACTGAAACCCATAGAAACTGGATGCCTGAAAAAGAAAAAGATTTTCTTAAACCTTAATCCCAACATTCTCGCCTAAGAATAACACAGCTTTCTACTTTCAGTGTTTTCTCTTCGTGCAGATGTTTTCTTTCCCTCGTTAGAGAAATTATTTTTTTTTCTGTGACCACAGCTCTCTTTTAACCTTTTATTTTATTTTGAAAAAAAAAAAGAAATAAATGTAAGATCTAAAGCCGTGTGGTTTCACATCCCCCAGTTGAGTTGTGCAGTGAAAGGAGCAAGTAACCAGAGAAGAGGAATGCTGACTGAAGGACAAGTCTCCAGATACTCCACAAGCTGTGGACAGCTACAGAGGGTCAGCTCTGAGAGCCACTGCAGGTACATCTCCTGAGGGAACCTAGTCCCTTTTCTGTGCCACCATGGGTTCAGGAGCCACCTTTGCACATTCCCATATTTGCAAGGGAGGAGAGCAAATTCAGCCCCAAGGTATTGTATTGCATCTGGATGACGGGACTAGATGGTGAACACCATGGCTCCCTTGACCCCCCACCTGCCACAGGGAGCAGTGCCACGGGCTTGGTCACTGCAGAGTCAGGTCTAGGGTGGGTTTGCTCTGAGCAAAATGACCAGCTTTGGTATGAGAGGATCGCAGTGTATGGAGCAGACTGTGCCTGAAAAGGGCCAAATTACCTCACAGGGTTCAACGAGAGTGCACAAAGGCCAGGTGCCTGCAGGCAGTCTTTCGCCCCTATTCTCTGCACCTCTGATCCTGAGACTTATTGCCCAGTTGATGCTTTGTGACTTTCAGGGTTTGGGAAGGTGACTTGAGGTACTAAGAGCTATTTATACAATCCACAGTGCAAAGGGACACTGTGAGCAGAGCAATGCATGTTCAAAGAGAGCAGCAACATAAAGAGTGCCTGATTCCTTCAAAACTGAGAACGAGTTCTCTAAAGCGTAAACACATGCACACAGTTGTGGCAGATAATCCATCTAAAGGTGGATTGCTGCCCCAAACCTGTGCTTGCATCTATCAGTTTGCATTATATTCGGGTAGCGGTGAACGCTGCCTTTTGGGTGGGTATAGAGTACTTGATGAGCTTTTTGGATGAAGGGCAGGTAAAAACTTGCTTCATCTTGTATCCAAGATTCGAGTATTTACCTGTTGGAGCCCTGCATATTAAGGCCCACGCATTTACTCTGCAACACAACATGGAATTTTAATGAATTCACAGACTCTGAAGGCCCCCACCCACCTCTTCTCAAACAACTGAAATCCTTTGCATTCCTCTCGACTATAGCTGCTCTGCATGCAATTCACATGCAATGGCAGTGGATCAGACTGGGAACAAACAGGCCTGCTACTAAACATAGAAAAAGTGACAGACATTTCCAGGTGCCGTCTCAGCCAAAGCAGAAAATATTCCTCCGTTCTCAAAACACAAGAGTATTAAGAAAAATAACTCTCAGGTCTGCCCTCCCATGACAAGCCAATACAGCATGAAGGTATACAGCATCACAAGCCAGGCTTGACCACTTTAATCTTCCTATTAAGAAACCATTCTTGCTCAAACACAATGTTTGTGGTGAACATAATCAACTGCATATCTAAAGGAAAAATCAAAAGCAGGAGTGAGGTGACCCTTTAGCAGAGCCTCAAATAGATTTCCCATGCTCCTCATTATTGCCATCGAAGGGGTAAAGGAGAGCAAATGGAAGCTAACTCCAAGTATGTAGCTGATGTTGTAAACCTCCAGGTATAAAGCATTGTCTCAGCCCAAGGGGGGGACTATGCTGCCCAGAGAGAGAGATAGCAGCAGAGACAGTTTATATTGCAGTACCTCAAAATGTGATGAAATACTGAAAAGATAAACTCTAGATAACATCAATCTCCTATATTATCTTGACAGCTGCTACTGGAAAGGAAAACAAAACATGTCTTATGAAGAAGAGAGAACAGCAGCAAAGAGGAATGGGTAGCTGGGATGGAGACAAAAAATAGAGGCTCCAGCATTAGAGCTGGTAAATCTTTATCTGCCTCTATCTGGAGCCCAAGAGACTCCTCTCTCCATAGAGAACAGTGATACATCTTCTCATGCCAAGACATCCTGAGTGAACTGGCTTGACAAATCCCATAGCAGGTAAGAGGATTTCAATTAGGATGAGATTTGACATTTCAAAGCAGGCTTCTAAAAAATACAACCTGCCAATGACAGTCAAAACCAAATTTTGGATTAAGAAACATTGACCAGATCTGTGCTCTTCTAAATCCCAGGCTCAGCATCAAAAGAGAAGAAGCAGGGTGAGTAATGCATGCAAATGGCTGTATTCATATTTGAACACAAATCAGAAATGCCTGTCAAAGAAATCCATCGGTTTGCATCCCACTCAGTGTTAGACTATGTAACTGAGCTTATACACGTGCATGCTGAAAATAGCTTGCTTGCTACATTCCAGGATCTGGACGTCTGTTTCACCAACACACAGACAGCACTGGCGACATTTGGTTATCATTTATCTATCACATCAGTGCTTTCTTCCTCTTCAGATACTCCTGACTGGTGAACTTAGGGTAAAAATCCTTTTAGCAAGAGCCTCAAATTTCCTTTTACTATAACTGACCTCACATGTGTTTCTCTCCATGTGTCTCATTTTAGGCCTTGATCTGCTCTCCAGGTATTCTGTCTGTCTGACATTACCTCCCAGCTCTGCTACAACCACTTTCACTAGTACACTTCCACTGTCTGGGTGATAGTCTCTAGAAAAATTAGCACAGAAGAGTGCTACCAAGAGCAATCCTCGAGAGCTTTCAAAAACAATTTCTCTCCAATTTGAGAGGTCTATTTTAACTTAAAAATGCCCTTCAACTTAACGCATTAGTCACAATTTTTCTGTCATTACCGACCTTCTCTCACAGTCGTACATGCTACATCATAATTGGAAGATAAGCAAGGACTGCTTTCCCGTGACTAGAAATACCAGTGCTTTTATTAAAGGTAGTGATTAGGTTTACCTAGACCATGCTAGATCTACCTTCTTGTGGGTTTTTTGTTTTGTTTTTACTTTTTCTTCTATCATATGCCCTATTCTTTCTTTTAGAATAGTTGCTACCAACAGCTTGCCCTCCAAGAGGGCTGTCCTTGCCCCTTCTTCAAAGACGAACCTACATTCTCCAATTGAACAGTGTCTTCCTTCAGCTCTGACCAAAACCATTGTTCTTGAGTCTGCAGTTACATGTATCAGTTCTTTCCAGGTACCAAGATGATGATCCAGCCTTCCTCCAACTGAGTTTTTCCTCCCACTTCTCCAGGTCTCTGCTGCCACTAAAAACCTGCTATGCTTGCATATTCAGAATTGGCATCCTAATTGAAACACAGAAGCAAAGTATCCAATAAATTATTGGGCCATGCCCAACTACTTACTTTCTTCCTTTTTATTTATGTGGCTGAAGGACCTTTTGCTATTTGTTTTAATTTTCTTTGCAGAGTCAAACTCAGCTTGACTCCTGCCATTTCTCATTCTACCCATACATTTCCTGACGTCTCACTTGTGGCTTTCTTTGTTGACCTGTACTTTTTTTCTACTCCATATAGTCATATCTGATAACATTTCTTCCATGTTTTTCAGTTTGCAAAATATGCCTGTTCCAGATATTTTTTGCACCTTTGACTCAAAAAAGGGCCAGCCTTGCATTACAATCCAGCTCTCTAGGGCTCTTCAGGCTTTAGCTAGCTCCATAAATGTACTAAATGTCAACCACCTGGAACTGAGAAGCTTAGCTAGAGATCTACACTAGTTTATCCTTCATTTTAATTGAAACTGAAATCACTCAAACCAATGTTGTTTTCTACTTCATTCTACCATTTAACAGTGTTAGATCTAAAACAGTATTGCCTCTTGTTGCTTCAATGACTGGTGAGGAACTCTGTTGGTTATCGCATTCAGAAATGTCTGACTTTAGCTATTTGTTCCTCTGTATAATCTGGGAAGCCAAAGCCTCCCATAATGACAGACTTCTAACAAACAAGATCTCTATCTACCAAATCCAGTTCTCGAGGTCATTGGCAGATACCCCACACTGCCTCAGCAATCATACTTCCCCAGAATGTCTTTGGCTCTATTAGGTTGGTTATTTAAGTCATTATCTCTCCTCATATATCTCATTAAGGGCTTATAGTACCATCATACTGTTTATATGTACTTCTTCCTTTCTTATGCATGGCTCCAGTCTCTGCATTCCACTCAATTTTTTACTATTCCTCTTCTTCCCATCCTCTCCTTCAGTAACTGTTTCCAGATCTACAAATACATAGTCTCCTGCCCCATCTTCTTTGTCTTATACTTAAATATTCACTTAAACTCCTCTCACCCTTTCCAGGTAAAATGGAAGTCTTGTGATTTACTCTTCTGCAATTTCCATTTAGTAATATGCCATATCAGAATACTTTCTGTGAAGTATCTACTCAGGAAAAATATGCAACCAGCAACTTTCCTAGTTATCTTCACAACAGTTTTGCCATCTCTCTTGCACCACAGTAGTCATCCTCATCTATCATTCCTTGTGAGAGTTTTAAGTGAAAAGAAAAGGAAGCATCCTTCTGGCCCCCAGGTATCCAACATCTAATTCCGTATCTGCAGGATCTCTTCTTAACCTTAGCTATTGACTATTCAATTTCTTGCCTAGTGCAACTATAGCCCCTCATTTAAACACAATGTCCATAGACCGATTCTGACACTGCAAACTGCAGTTTATTTTGTTCAGATTTCATATTTTTTAAATTATTAATTAACAATTTGTATTTTGATCTCCACCTTGTGCTATATTCTCTTCCTCGGTATTCACAAGTATTAGCATAATGGAATATAAACTGTGCAGAAAGAGGAGTCTTTTCTGTTCTAATCTAATAGATTCAATCCAGGTTTCTCAGGATATCTTCAGAGGGGGATAATATTTCTTACATAATAGCCTTAAGCTATAATCTTCCTTATTCCTACCTTAAATCAAACATAAAAGTGCCCAAACTCTATCAACTTTCTCTCTTTAACACAAATAAAAATAACTGTGTTTAGCAAACAGGTTGTATATTCTCAGTCTCTCCTGCGTGCTGGAATTTCACCTTGCAGGAGCTCATGCAAACCATTTTTTATTGGCTTTGGTTAACATGAGTTCAAATAAACTCAACACTCAAAGCCAAACTTTCAAAAGGTGTCATATATTTTGCCTACTTTGAACTCAAGGATTTTGCAGGCTTTCCCTGTAGATCTGCCAAGGTTAGCAAAGTTCAGAGAACCTAGCCCATATTGCAAGGCTGCAATAAAACCTGTAATGGTGATTCATCTAGTTTGAACGTTTATGGCAATTGTTTTACGTAGCTACTTGCTTGGTCCTCCTGACACCCCAAAGAAAAGTGACAGGAGGGTATTTTCCAATATTGTCACCAGGAGAAAACTGCACCAGGACTTTTAAAGAACTGTATGTTACACTATTGTTATTGTTGTAGCCATCCCTGTTTCTGTTTTACAAGGAACTGGTGCTGGTGTGAAATGAGCCACAGCTCAGATTCCAAATTTTAGCTCTTTGAATTCCCTGTGTGACTCAGTTTCATACTTGCTCTAATGAAATTATTTCCAACATGGGTCCGACCTCTCCCTGTATGTCCTAAGCCATATTAAAACATGGTATCTTTCTCATGTGGCTGGAATCCTAGTATACTGACATCATTCAGGAGATCAGTCACCACATAAAAGTCACGCAGTGATAATTTTTTTCCCCACAATAAGTCTCAATGAATTACAATATTCCTGGCCTGCCCGCACACTGGAGGTCAAGAAGTGATACATACATATATGCTTAAATACACAAAATTATTCCCTCAAAGCTCTACACTGAAAAGAGGCTGAATGCTAGAGTTCATGTATAGGCTATGCCCCACCTCTGACTCTGAAAATAAGGATTATTACTAGCTATAGCCAGAAACACTGCTAAGGATGTATGCGTATTATAGGCATTTCTTCCTTGTTCTCTCCTTCCTACATCCTGTACTGGCCATCTGTATCTGCAGCGGACATACAAAACTACAAAGTGACCCAGGCTATCAGTGAACTTTGTTATATGATGTACTTCCATAAATAATGTATTATAAGAGGACTGACTAAAGAACAAAATTACTTTATCTATTACTACAAAAATATTACTCCAGGAAACATAAAAAAATGTAAACTCCAAGGACCATAATAAGCCTAGATACTTTTACAATACACACACAGGCATTTCAGACATACTCTGTAACTAGCATTTAGTCAGAATATCTTTGCCCTGTGTCTGTTTCCACCAAGGGCAGACGCTACAGGTTACTTATACAAAGAACAGCCCAACCCTTCAACCTGTCCATAGAATCTTCAGTAAAACTGAGCCTAGAAAGCCTCAAGATTCCTCAATGCGACTACTGGGATCTCTATTTCCAGGTGGCATCTCTGCCACACACAGCAGGCTTACTCTGCAGGACTTTGCAAGAATAGACAAAGCAATTTAAAGAGGACAGGAAACTACCAAGGTACTGGTTAATCATATCTGAGGTCACTGCCACTGAAGCATTTGCTAATCCCTTAAAAATTTAGGTGGATGAGGAGCAAAAAAACCCCACCAAAACAAAACCAACAAAAAACCCCAAGGAATAAAATGTCCTGTTGGAACATGGTTTCAGATGATAAGTGGCTGGTTGCTGTGTGTTTATAGGAGTTGAAGCCCTTCATTAGGTTCTTAAATATGGACATATGTGACTCAAGAAAGTACGCAGAAATCCCCTGTGAAAGGTGCACTCTGCCAATCCATCGACCTCCACATCCCTTCTGCAAGACATACTTGCTCACTCTCACTCTCTTCACAGATTAGTTCTGTCTGCTCCTGGGCGCCTACTCTCTCTTTCTCTAATGTGATTAAATATGCACCCTGTCTCTCCAGGCTTGTGCAACTGCCTCTTAGTCACCTAAGCACTCCACAACACCCCAAAGGAGTGGAGTCAGCTGAAACAGGAGCATTCCCAGCTCTGACATGTAAAGTACTTGCACTCAGTGCTAAATAAACTTGGAAAAATGTTCACAATGCAGCTGTGTGCTCAAGACGCTGCAACCTCAGGGCAAGAATAATTATACACAAACAAGATACTTAGGATTTATGTTCCCCTCAAATAAAAATGTGCGCTGCTCATGCCAATCTCAGCACTTCATGGTATGCCTGCAATCTGAGGCAGAGGAACAGATTTCTCTGCTAGGGTTAACAGATTAGATACCATCACTGCTTTATTTTTCAATAAACTTTACAGGTATTCTAAGCATTGTGGGTACACATTGATATGCTTTTCACCATAGGAGGCTGAGGATTCATGGGAGGTCTTTTAAACGCTCTGCTGTCTTAATGGTATTTATTTGAATAATTTTCTATTGGCATATAGTGGAGATTCTTTTGCAAAAGTTACAGGGTTAGAGCTGAAGCCCATAGGAAAGCCAGGCCAAAAGAAAATGGAAAAGGTTTCAGGAAACAAGTATCTCCAGACTGTTCCAAGCAAAGGTTTATCTAACCTTCTTCTTAAATTCTCTCATGACAGCTGCTTGTGCAAGTAGCTTGCTGCAATGCTTAAGCATATGTCAGAAGATAACTACTAGTCCTAACAGTCAATGTCAATTAACTTTATTGCTATCAAAGTCAGTCTCTCTTTTTCTCAGTGAACACTGCTAAAGACTGATCACTCTCCTCTTCATAATGAATTTTTAATCATGGTCATACTTATCTTCCTGAGAAAAAAGTAAAGCCAATTCCCTGATCTTCTCAACATTCTTCTTGTGCTTTGGATGTCTAAGTCATTGAATGTACCACACCAATGGGCAATGCCAAAAAATCAAAGAAACACGTGGAAAGGAGTCTTGACAGCAATGGGCCTGAGATTTCTCAGCAGTCATTCTCCTGGATCAAACTCAGCCATGAACATATGCAGTGGTACTCAATTACACTCCCATGTTCCAACTAATCTCACCCTAAAAAATCAAGGGAGACTCTCTTAAAGTTGTTTTTATACCTTCTTAGCTTTGTGTGGTGGAACTTGAAATGATACAACTTACAGAGTTGAAAGAAGGCATTCTAAGCTTTGTTAAAGTTACTGCAAACAAGGAAAACTCAACAAACAACTTTCAGGAGTAGTTTAGTAAGCAATTGCTTGCTGACTGGAATGCAAGTTACACCATGTTGGACCCACTTCATATTTTGCCCTAAGGAGTCAGCAAGCTGGGTGGGAGACCAGCAGGCATTCCCACCAGCCTGTCAGGCTGGACAAGCTGCAAGAACAAGCAGTCTGATATTTCTACCTTCCCTTTCTCAACCACAACAACAAAGAGGAAAAAGTTAATTCAGCTTTAACCTTCATATTTAGGTCAAGTTCAGTTAAAATCATGAGAGAAAAAGGTTCAAGAGTTCACCATTTTCCTAACCAAATAACCATGAAAATTGCATTCCTCTACTTGGAGGACTTGCAGAGAGTGAAGAAAAGCTACGCAAGTGATACATGAGCAGTAGCTGGCTCCTCACAGGAGTCTTCTGGAACCAAAGGAGAGAGGGATAGGAAACACCTGCCACACTATCAACTCCAGACTGGAGATAGGTCTCATGACCTTTTTTAAAAGGTTTTGTTGCAGGTGACCATTATTTCCATGGTCTAGTTCTGCCTCCATCATGCCCTTTGCAACATGAAAAAAAAGAAAAATATTAACCAGACATGGGATAAAGATGCTACTCCCAAAACCTATGGCATGGAGGAAAATGTTATTTCTCCTGCTGGCAGTTTTGTTTGGGTTGGCAGAACATGTCATTTTGACTGTGAAAAGGAGCACGTGTACTGAGCTCTGTGAGCTCATTTTGGTATCCCTGTCAGTGCCAACTGGTAGCAATACAGAGCTCAGCTTGTTATTGAAGATGAATCCATTACAGCTGTCAGGTACCTGCCAATTAGAACCTTCATGAAAACTGGTCATAAATTGAGTGACTTTAGAAAACAGTACATTTTTGCTTGTTTTAGAGGCTCAAATGGGCATGTGCAAAGATGCTATCTTCCAGCAGCCCATTTTGCAATTGATTAGAAATTAAATCCTTTGTGCTTGAATCAGGGTGGGGAAAAATTTTGAGACTGCAGTTTGATCTAAGTGGTGCTCTTACTTGTGGTTTGGCAAAAGACTCTGAAATGCTGTTAAATCAAAAAGGCAAAGAAAACCTGCAATTGCCGTGTCTCTGCTTATAAAAAAACATTTTAAAATAACCACATGCATCATTCACTACACAGATGCCACATTCTTCCCTACCCTTATTTAATAGCTAGCTGTCAATCTATGTTGAAGAGCAGTTACCTGACATTACCATAATAATGCTTCAAAGCTTTGTATTAAAGATGAGTATCTTCCTAGGGAAGGAAAAAGGCATAGGAAAAAAACCCAAACCTTTCCACTGTAGAGTTGCAAATGTGCACTTTTCTAAGAGATAATAGAGTGTAACCAGGCAGGAATGATGATCACAGATACCCTTGACTTCTCTTTACTGTAATTAAGAAGAAAGATAAACAAAGCTGGGTCTGCATTAAAAAGTTTTTTCATCTCTGTTTCTATTTGCTGTGGCAGAGAGGAAAGTAATTGTGAACTGAGACCTCTGGCCACTAACACAACAAACACTTCTGCCATCTTTCAGGGTAAGCATTACATTTCTCAGGACAGCTCACATATAACCACTTTAATGTGTAGTCATTCTAGCAACATACTCCTTCCACATGCTGCTGCTGTGAGCAAACACTGCAATGGGAACTTGCCTGCGTCACAGGTTTGGGAGATGATGCTCTGTGTACAATCCAAAAAAACCTCAAACATCTTTCAAGACTTAACTGGATATCAAGTATGGGGAACTGGAGCTGACATTAAAAGCACCATTTTGCAAGCAGAATTAGAAGGAGATGGTGGGAGCCAAAGACCATTTCAACCTCTGCAACATACAATTGTCTCCTCTACGTGTGAGGAATGGTGAGAAATCACAGTACAGGAACCCTGTGAAAAAGGGACCATGTGTTTAAGTGGTTTACCAATATACAGCACCTTCCATTCCCTCTGCAAGAGAGAGGCCCTGGTCCAGAGGGCAGTTAGAAAGCAGAAGGCAACAGGTGCTTCACAGGAGAATCTCCAACAGCAAACACACAGCAAGCACCAAGCATGTCCTCTCTCAGATATTGTGATCCCATCAGATGAGTCCCTGAGCAGAAACATTCCCTAGGAACTCTTGTCAGGAAAGCTATTGAGACCACCCTCTGTGATCTACAAATTCCTCAGTGCAACCTCCCATTGACTAAGCCTTCCACATCTCAGCATTTCACTGAATAGAAACTAAATGTTGCAGGAATGTAGCTGTGCCAGTCTTCAATGTTATGAGACAAGATTACACAGACCTCTGACACATAAGGCTATACAAAGGGAAGCCATTAGGAAATGGGACAAAAAGTCAAGCGTCTACAAGAGCAAAAGGAAGGGCTAAGATAAACTTCCTTGTTGAAGTCACTCCCTCGAGAGAGAGACAACCCTGCCACTCAGACTATTTAAAAAAATACGTTCCTGAGAACCATATTCCAATAGCCCATCATGGAAGGATTTGTCAACCTGGAAAATATCCTTCAGCTTTTCTTTCTCTGAATGCATAGTAGCAATTGAGGATGTAAGGAGTGACATGTTTCAGCACCCTCCCTCCATATTTCACAGCTGATCAAACTACCTTCACTAGACCAATAGCACCCACTCAGCACTCTAGGACATATCATCCATTCAAGGCAAGGAAGCTCCTTATTCAAGCACAGAAATGTTGTGGGTAAGGTAGAGTATTTATAAATTTGTATGCAATGTTGTTTACTCTGGTACAATTGGATTGCTTCACACAAGCATTTTGACTGAAACAAGATGAGATAATGGGAACCCAGACTGCTGGAAGCCAGCTCGGTTTCAGTTTGAATGTATGTATTTATTTAAGCCTTCGCAAGGTTTCCCATTGACTCTGCACATAAGAGGAGCTAAGTCAACAAAGAAAGAGAGCCTCAAGAGCTCAGAATAGTATTTGTGAGCTCACACCATGACAGGGAAAAAAGCAAACACCACAACGCTTTTTGGATGTCATGAGCTTCTTTCTTAGCAGGTCACTTGACATCTGTGTTTCCCTCTTATTCTCAAAGAGGGTTTTTCTGATGGAGGAGAATGGGGGAGAGTGGGATTAAGAGTTTAGGAATCAAAATACTCTTTTACTTCTTTACATTGAATTTTATATTAGCACATAGAAAAGTTTCTACATCAGAAAAATTAGGAAATATAAAGTATACAGCTTTGGCTGTGAATTGACATAAGTACCATCACACACTAGCAACGTGTGTTCACATGCATGCCTGGACATGTACACAAACACACATACTTGTTCACATATGCATATGCCCACAGGCAGTGCCTACCACTCTTTCTAGGGGAGTTTCATCTGTACTTTTGAGAACAGCACTTTTCAGTAAGATCATCCACTCTCAAATCAGTTTTCAGGTACTGTATCTAAGTTAATAATGGGGTTAAGCAGCGAATCTGAAATCAGGTTCAACCCTCTCTCAAGTTTGACCACAAAAGATACAATGTCTGGGCTTTCCGTGGTTCTGTCATAGATTAAAACGTGTCAATATTAACTCAGCAAACTTGTGGACCAAAATAGTATTAACACAGCTATGAAGAATTCAGTTCTTCAGTCACAAATAATCAACAAAATAAGTCGGTACTCTATGTATTGCAACAATGCTTTTCATTAAATGTCTGCACAAAATATAGCAACCATGACAAAATAATTTGTGGTTTATGCATGTATATAGCTACATTAGACTGTTCAGGCCATTTAAATAGCACATTATGTTAGCAATCATCATTAGTAGCCCTACATTGAGAAGTGTGGGCAGACACTTCATTAATATATACACAGATTGCCAGGATATTGTGCTGTCTCCTTGCTGCAAAAATATAAAATACAGTAGCAAGATTGAGTGGGCTGATGAAGTAATCTGGCAAATCTCCACCAGGTGATGCACCTAGGAGCAAATGACATAGCATATTCACACCACCCACTGGATACACCACTGGACTGGAATTCAGGTGCAGACAGACATTTTAGTGATCCCCATTGCCCAAGCACGGACAAGCCACAAATCAAACCTGATGTGCCGTATCTTTGGCAGAGGAAACACTATTGCTGTCTTTCTTAACTTTAAATTCCAACAGAGAAAAAGTATTTGTAGAGCTACAAAAAGATCGGGTTGCCCAACATTTCCCATTCTAACTACTTCAGTTTTTGTCTACTATAAATTGACTATACTTCAGCTAGCAGGGGGGAAGTTTCCATGGCAGGATCTGCTTCCAACTACTATTTTTTTCTTTTTAATAGTTGATGGTATATAAAAAAAAAATCAGCTTCTAATGTTGGGAAATGGAGATTCCCACTTCAGGAGAAAGTCCTGTGCAAGCTTGATAAACACAGGCTGCTTTGGTTCTTAGCTCTCAATTTAAAGGCATGAAAATGATAAATTCACTAATAATTAAAACACCCACATTTTACCAGGAAAATATGAAGGCAAATACAAGAGCTCTTGCTTTTAGGGTCATGTAACTTAAACGTTGTTCAACAGCTGTTACTGGTAAGGGCTAACAACAAAACACAGGTGTCACAGAAACACTCAAAAATAATTTAAGAACACAGAGCTGGGGATTCAAGCTTCAACAAAAAGGACCAGTTGCAAGTAAGTAGAAAGAAAAGGTTCATAAGACTGTAACCTACAATGCCCATTCAGAAAGCTCTTTTATTAAGAGGAAAGTATTAACAAAAGTAAGAAGGAATTTCTCACAGACAAGTGGTTCCTGACCCTTTTGTAATGCATCTATCAGATTGTGGAGGATATCACAAAACTCCACATTCTCTTTAGCAAGGAGGTTAATTTAAATAGCTATATTTTGTGGGAAAAATAAAATATTATTAGGCATTCAGGACAAAAGAAGGTATTCACTAAAAAGCCAAAACAGAAAACAAACAAGCAAGAGTTGTCTTTATTTTACCAGCTACTTTTTTTTCCCAGTATTTTTTTTTTTTCCTAAGAGAAGGCTGGGTTTATGCCTTTTCTGTGATTACTTTTCGGATCAGTTTTTTCCTGGCTGTTCTCTCTCTCCCTCCTTCCCCAAACGTATCTTCCTTGCCACTAGGAGAAGCCAAACCCTGCCACGTTTGAGTGGAATGTTGACGCCCATGTGGATGCGTGCAGAATTAGCCAAAACAAGTCCCTGCATTCCTCTGGATGTCAGCCCCCTTTTGCTGACTCTTTCCTAATATCTTATTAATAAGTAAAAATTTCTTCCCAATATCTTATTAATAGGTAAAATCTCTTTCCCAAATCAGCCTTCCCCATTCTTTCACAGTGGAAAAGACAAAAAAAACAACAAAACTTCCTTAAACAGGTGCCCAGGCATATTTATAGCAAAATATTACGCTAGTTAGACAATTACAGTTTTTCAGTTGCCCAATTTAAATTCCTATAGGTACCTAATAAACCATCAAATGAAGAAGAATTACCAGTAAATAGTAATTACCTTGAAAGAACAATACTTTAAATATTAAAGTGACACTTCATTAGTTATGCTGGCACACAGGTCAGTTTGAATCAAATGGCTATTTTAAATGAGTGGTCCTATTTCAGACATGTGGTGTAATTTTTATTACCAAATACCCAGCCAAGCTAGTGACCTTAAAAATATTACTCAAGAAATGGTTGAGAGTTAATTAGAATACTCTGCCAGGGGAAAAAAAAAAAGTAGTCTTGAACATCTCTGAATTCTTTCCAGGAAGGTGTTTTTAATAATGACAGTAGTTTACTCCATTTAAAGGTCCATATCCTCAAGTCAAAAATGTAGGCTTTTATGAAACCAGCAAAATACAATACTATAAAAATATTTCCATCCTTTTTCTCCAACTGCAGTGCAGTATTTTCTTTAGAAACAAAATGAAGAGCTTTCAAAGCATCTAGGACTTCAGAACTACACCTCTACTACAGGACATAACTAGAAACTGACTCCTAAAACAAGCTTATACTGATATTTCCTTTTGCTGCAGAAGCAGAAGAGAGGGTGGGAGGAAAACCTACAGGGAAATGTAATTTGACATTTATCACTATCCATTTTTAGTAATCCATGGTATTAGAACTCATTGCAACATCAGTTGGCTAATGTACATTTTCTTAATTTCAATCTCTCTTTTCTATAATGTACACCAAGCCAGAGTTTTCAAACTCAGCAGTTTCAAGCAACTGCTACCTGCAATGCCACTCTGAGACTCCCACTATACAGAGAAGTTCCCGTATTTTCATTGCTCCTGAAAAAACCTTGCTCAGCAGAAATAACATATTAACTGACACAATGTAAAAGGAATAAGACTCACAGCATGGACTGTTTCTTTTAGGCTCCTGTACCAATATATTTACTCCATGGTCTCCTTTTCATCCCTTCTATTAATCTTCTTTCATCTCAATTTCTATCCAAAATGTTCATCAGTTATTCCTCTTTACAGAGTCCTATCCAGTGTATGCTGTGATGGCAGTAACCTCAGTCACAAGCAGCCATGGTTCTTAAATTCTGACAAGATTAAGTATAGCATTTAAGGCTTTTTCTAATGCTGTAGTAGCTGGAGAGAATTTGCCAACTACTTGCCAGACACAAAGAAAGAACATGATACTATGAGTCATAACAGAGGACCCAGCAGAACTGCCATAGCTACACTAAAGTTCAACATAACAGTTAATTCCCTCTGAGGTAGAATGACTTCACACAGAACTCAAAGGAAGATTTAGAATGAAGGCTGAATTTGGGTAGAAAAACTAGAATAATCTTTCTGTCTCAAGATGGAATCCATTCATTTCCAGGAGATACACCTGGCACAGGTACAAGGAAGACCCACAGTCTTGTGAAAAATCTTTGAATTCCAAAACTGTTAACTGATAAAGGATTTGGGTATCAAAGGTGGGATTTGGAAATTATTTACTTATCTGAGAAGGAGGAGCCCTAAGATTTGGTCCTTGCTCCCCTCAGCTTTACGTCAGGCAATAAAATACATAAACAGTCCTAGAAACAGGGATCAAAATCCTGGATTCCTCCTCCTCAGCTGAGTTCCCTAACCAGAAGGCTACAAGGAAAAGACTCACTACATGCTCTCTATGGCTCCCTTGAATTATTGCCTGACTGGTGGAATATTATTCACAGGAGCAGTGGAGAGGGTTCCCACACTTCAGTTGGAGATAGGATACAATAGCATTTCAAGCAAAGTAGGGAACTGGACTTGGATCTGCGAGATCCTGGATGAGCTCCAGCCACTAAAGTGTTTTGTAAAATGTAAGCATACAGCTCTTTCAGTCAAACTCTGAGAGGAGTGAGTCTTCAGCACATTTGGACCAAAGGTGTAGAAATCCATCAACAGGACAGAGGTCAGGTCTCCAGACCTACCTTTTCAAGATATCAGATGGGTGCATGGAGTCATGTTTGATCGGAGTATTGTGTCTGGTGCCCTTGTTCAAGAGAGTAGTAAGATTTGGGGCATATTCTTGTTTTCAGTATTTGTTTTAGCTAGCAGCTGGTACTTACTGAGCCTGCTGGCTCTTTTGGATCCCATTCTGAAGTGTCTAACTGTCTTTAATTACTATAGAGGACTCTAAAGCACCAGACATCAGAGATCTGGATTGCACTTGACATGATTCAAGGCACCACAGAGGTCAACACAACCACCAAGTGAGGACCTACGATGGACTGTGCATGTTAATTTTTCCTTGTATTCATATGCACTGAAAGTTGTTTGGTAGCATTTGAAATTGATGAAAACAGATACCATAACCAAAGCAGTAAACACTGGAATGCTTCTTGAGCACATGGGCCTCTTCCACAGCCTTGTTCCGGCCCCACCCAGAAATTCCACCCAACACCATCTTGGCTGCTTTAAAGGAAAAGAAATTTAGTTCACACGCTGGACAGTCAGAACAAGGTACCAGAGCACATCATGCTGTGCAACCATCATTCAGCTTAATCTTATCCAGAACAGGTAGTAGTATGAAGCCAATCAACACCCCATTCCAAAGGGCTCTCACCACACTCTGCATGGACCCAGTGATTTAGATCCATGAGCACAGCCCTCACGAAAACCAAACTGCAGAGTCAACAAGCAGTACTTCTCAGTTGTCCTACTGCCCAGTTCTCTTGGGGGAAACGACAAAAGCTAATTATTTCAGATTAACTGTGGATTTAGCAGCCTAATTTAAGTGTCCACACCAAACTGCAAAGTACAGCTGTAGGAAACAAGGCCCTTATAATCAAAGAAGTTAATTTGTTCATTTCAGCTGAGTAGTCAGTGAAACGCCTATCTTGTACAAATATTTGTCTGATATATTGATATATAAATATCATTTCAGTATATTAGCTGAGCACTAATTAGATTAATAGCTATATTTGCTTTGAAAAGGTCTCTCTTGCTGAAATCAATTAAAAGTGCATGACGAAATTTCATTAAGCTTTACAATATGTTTTTCCATCGAGTGCAAAGCTACTATCTTCCAGCTATCTTATTATAACAGTACATGATAGGACTCCCAAATAGATTCAGAAATCATTGTGCCAACACTGTTTTGTACTTCGTTATCAGTAAGCATGGATTATTTTTTTCCCCCACCTCCTAAGGGAACATATTTACGTTGCATGTAAACACTGCTGAACTTGTAAATGCAGGATTAAATTTACTGAGGGGTGTACCTGTGGTTAATCTCAACCTTGCACTGCCCAGGAGGGTTCTCCTGTGCAAAGCAGCACAGGTTTAATCCTGCGTGACCTGGGTCACAGGCCCTCCCCTCCAGCAACCCACACCATGATGAGTGATAACTACCATCCTCTTTGCATCTGGCAAAGAGTATGCTATAAGCTGTGAAACAGAAAGAGGACCTTTGCAAATGTATAGGTATTGACACATTGCTCAATAAGGGCTACCACAGGGCAAAGGGACTAAAGAAGCTAAAAAGAGAGGCCTGAGCTAACCTCAGGGGCTCAGAAGCCAGAGAATATGCCTCCTTCTAAAGAACAATAATGAAATTTACTGCTGGACAGAAGACTGTTGTGAAAGAAGGCAAACAGATGCACAAAGAGATGTAAATGCCATTCCTAAAGTCAAGGATGGCGCCAGGACTGCACCCAGAGAGATGATGATCTGTAGCTATTCCTCTTCCTAGTGCCTTACCATTCACACTTCCTCAAGCCCCAGTCTAAACAACCCAACTAGTTTGTCATGACCACATGATTTGGGAAACTACGTCAGTCCTTTGCTTCCAAGCTTCCTCCATGTCTTGTCTCTGTTTCTTCAGATTGCCAACACATAGATCTTGCAGTGGTGAGCACTGAAGAAAACCTTTCATAAGCTAGTCCAGCCCTAACCAACAGCAACAGGTTTTATCCTAGGCTTATACACCTGAGACAATAAGGTCAAAAGCCCAGGTATTCTGTTCTTCCATAATACTTTTCCTGCTATTACTCTGGCTGTCTCCAATGCCCAAGACCCAGAAGGAAAACAAGAAGATAGGAAAAGAGACAAAAGGAATGCCAGTAGAATGTGGCCCAGAAATACTGAAAGAAGGTAGATCTGTGGTATGGATTTGTGCTCTTCCTGAGAGGAGGGAATTAGAAAGCACCTGGTAAAAGGAAGACCCTTACAATAAAAGCGGCCAAAATGAGGTAAGACAGTTGAATAGTTCTTGAGTCAATAGTCTGATCTCACACCACTGAAATCTGAGGACCTGCTCTACATGGCAAAATTTAAGCAGGTGCCCAAGTACTCACCCCAGAGAATTCTCTCATGCTGTAATTTTGCAGTTTTAGCTTGTAAGTGGAACAGAACCACTGAGAGATCCTAAAAAGAAGAGTTATGTATTTCATTAGGGGCACAAAAACGTATTTAACACATTTTTCCAATATAAACAAGAACTGGCACTTCTCTAAATCCAGCCAACTGCAAGTTAGGTTTTTTCGATATTCTATTTTGGACTCAGTGAGAAATATGTCACCTCTTGTGAAGAGTTTTATTCCATCAACTGCACTGCCACCCACCTAAGTCTGTCCATGTGTCGGTGTGGAAGCGCTGTGTCTTCCCCGCAACACTCATGTCAGAATTAAAATACCTTGCGTTGTAGATGTATTAGGAGTGCTTTATCATGCTCAGCTGATGCACACAGTAGCTCATTATGATTGGGTAACTCAGCCACTAAGCTCTACAATAAGCCCACGCTGAATCCTAAAAAGGGAGCCATATATAGGCTACGGAGGTGTTGAGTAAGAAAAGATTTACTGTGCTCTACATAATTAGTTTTGCCTTCAATCTTTCCGGCGTTTTTAGCCAAGCTGCTAGCTGAACACATGGAATAATTATATCCCTTGTATAATTTCATCAAGCATCTTCCAACTCAATAGAGCCCTACCGAGTTCAGACTGTTCATGCTCCTTCCCTAAAGAACTACTGAAAATCCTTCAGCCTTGGTACAGAGGAAAAATACAGATTATTTTGATTATTTTTTTTCTCTGCAGCTGAGGCTCCTGGTTACTGTGGACAGGGGTTAGGCATTGCAACAGACTCAGCATACTCCATCACCTATGTCAGCAACTGCCTGCTTCCTCAGTCCCAGGTAGAATGGAAGCAGCAGCTTTTGGACAAGAACACATTAAAAAAACAAGCAAACAAACCAACCAACCACAAAGAAAAAATATAGAGGGAAGGGGAAGAAACAGCAAATGAATGAAAGAATGGGAGACTGGGACCATTTGGGCAAAGAGACTGGAGTTGTAAGCCAGTGAAGAAAAAAGCCTAACCAGAACCAGGTTAGCAGAAGGGTTATGCTACATCAACACAAGGGAAGAGGACAGCTCACAGCTGGCTGGCCAGAGGCCTGAATGAAGAGCCAGGCAGCGGTGGAGAAAGGGAAGAGCTGTGTGACACCAGTCTAGCAGTACTGGGAAAAGAGAATGAATGTGGGCCACAGTAACAAAGGCCAGGATATGGGGTTACCTGCTGATAGCTGAATAGGGGTATCATTCTGTTCTTGCATTATAGCATTTTTGTTTCTCTATTCTACCTCAAAATACAAACCAAGTAATTGCTGTAATTCTTTGTTAAAAAAAATAATAAAATTGCTAATGTCAAAGTAAAGGTTTAAGACCTTAAAAAATATCAGTGCAATGTTAATGTATCCCTCTTGTACACTAGGCCTCCTAACACAGTCTATACTAAGATGACTACTTGCTATTCTTTTCTCCTACTTACTCTTCTGTGTGTTTTCTTTCATGGCTGTGGTATGAATCTTTCCAGGACATGAATTTAATTCATTAATATTAGGTAGGGTTATTTCTTTCTCCTGATTATGAATGCAATTAAATGTATTATTTCAAACGAAGTTCTTAATATTCATTACCAATATCATTCAGAGCTCTAGATTGCAGCTCAGACTCATGTGTACACCTGCTACACCAGAGAATTATTTTAATGGGATCCCCAGTCTGTATAAAGATTTGCCAAATATCATAACAAGTAGATCCATTTAAATCCTGGCCTATTAAATGATATATTAAATGACTCACCTGGTGACCTTGGAACACTGCAAAGAAGTGGAGGAATGAAGGGCAGGTGCTCACTCAGGATAGTAGGGCTATGTTTCTTGGAACCTTGTGATGGGTGTTTAAAGCTGTGTTTTTTCCTGAAACTGAAAGCAAAAACCAAAGATAGGCCTGTATAAACAGAGAATCTCATGAATGCCACAGTCGTAAGCTTAACTAACCAAAAAGCCAACAAACACATAGCCTCACTTGAAAAGAAAAGAGATGAGAGTGCTAGGAAGTGAAGCATGAAGCCCAGTATAAATTGCATGACTACATGCATTATATAAGCAAAAATGATATTCTATTACACAGAAGGCATAGTTTATCTAAGGGATAGGGATTCTCTAAGGCAAAACCAGCTACATGCATTAGCAAGAGGGCTATTCAGACAAATAGGACATATGGACCTGATCAACTGAAAACACTGAAATGTAGTAGCCTATACCTTTTTCATTATATGCTACTTGGGGGGAGGGGGACAACACAAAGTCCGCCTTTCTACCCACCCCCCCAAAACCAACCAAACAAACAAAATAAACAAACCCAGAAGCCCTTGGGGATTGTGACATTCCACCAGTTTTACCTACTGCTGAGAGGAAATGTTAGTCTCCACCAGCAACCCACCTGATACTGGCCAAGGGAGACAGCTAGGAAAGCTTTGACTGAATTTATCACCAAAATATATCTTCTACAGGGATTAAGCAAGTAAACAGATAGATCAGGTCTTTCATAAATAAATACCTCATCATTTGTCATCTCCATTTGTCAGCAGTTTGCACTGTGTTTCTCTCACATGCTTTTACATAACTCAAACAACTGAAGCACATTAAGAGGATTGTATCAGTTCTAGACTTATGACCCATTTATTTCTTTTCCGGGAACTAATTTCCCCCAACTGTGCCTCAAACCGAACCGCTCCCTGGCAGCCTCTGTACAGATTTTGTTTCAGTATCTGATTACAGAAGGTCAAAGGTGAAATCTGACTTGAGGAGGAACCAGGAAGATGAAATTCCCTTTACAAGATTATTTGCAATGAAGATGTACTTAAATAGGAAGGGAACAGAGTGGAAAACAAACCCCCCAGGGTATCATTGCCTAGATCTTGGGATAGGTGCAATGAAAAAAAGTTATAAATCAGTGGCAGTTTTCAAGCCATAGATAAATAATACATCCAAAAAAACTACTCCTCACTTATTGGGAAATTGAAGAGTCTTTGTCCTTGTTTATGTTGGGGGATCAGCCCTGATTTCAGCAACTGATAACCAGCAATTTGTTTGCTCCATGTGACCTCAACTGCAAAGCAGCAAAACTTCTGGAGAACTCCCAAACTACTCAGATTATGTCCCAAGGAGGGAAGGAAGTAAGTCCCTCTACTTCTGTGGAAACAGCTGTAGCATCCCACGCAGCAAGGACAAAAGCAGGGGACACAGCACTGTTTCAGCAACCTGACCCAAACCAACCCAGGGATAATAACCGTCAGTTAAAAGAACCCTTGAGTGACATAGGAGAGAAACTTTGGGTCCATTCAACCTAATGGAACACATAAAAGCTGACCACAGTGACATTTCTCAAAGGCTGCAAGTTACCAGCAGGAGCTGCGCTCCAGGAATTTTCTTCATAATCCTTGTCAAATACCTCCAAATCTAATTTCCTGGCACATCCCCAAGTGTTCTTTTCAAAAGCATACCAGCTGCTCAAAAAATATAGAAATAGTTCATTTGGGCCAAGCAAATGTCCATGCAGACCAGAACCTTGTCTCGGACAATGTTCAACAGGTACAAGATGAAGACCAAGTCACAGTGGAATGGTTGGAAGACTGTCACTGCTGATCTAACCCAGCTAATGTGATCGAGCAAGCAGGGCTCTGCCTCATCGGGTGAAATGCCTGAAGCACAACAGGTAAGATGCGTTTCACCCTCAAATTCCAGGAAAGCATTGTGCAAATACTCTGCGTGGGAAGGCTGTCTTTACATGGCCCATGTGACTGAGTACAGTAAAAATGTCCCAAGTCACTCCCTGGTATAACTGCATCAACCCAACGGAGCTACCCCAGAAACATACTGGCTTACAAACCTAGCAATCTTTCATGAAGGAATGGTCAATGGGGCAGTAGCAAGAAAGAGATGCAGAGAGAGGGGTCATTCCTGAAAATTATGGGTTTTGTTACCAGATTTGTGTTCTGGACACCTAAGGCCTGAATGAGCTCTTGTACCCATTCACCTCACATCACTGTAACCCCACTGACATTAGTAAATCCTGAAGCAGGTATGTGTAAAAGCTGTGACAGATGTGACTGACCACCCAAGGCCAGCCATATCTGAACCTTTTATTTCATACAAAGCAACATGAAGGAACTGGTCTGAAGCCCAAACAGCCTGTAGAGCACAGCTGCCAGTGACTTGGAAAATGGCAATTCAAAGCAGCAGCCATGCTTTACACCCTCAACATTTTCAATAATCTAATGGATTATCTACCTTTAGATATTGTTTCAAAAAATTGTTTCCATACCTATGAATAACTAACTGATGAATATATGCCTCTTTGGGGAGGGGAAAAAAATCCATATAACATCTCTATATTTCATATAACAACTTCCTGGGCAAATGTTCACAGATGAGCAATAAGGTCAGGTGGTCTGTGTCTTTTCCCTTCAAACAAAAATATGTTCAGTTACAAACTATCAACATTTCTCACAAACCACCATATAAACCTTCTCAGTTGACTCTCTCATTTGAAAGCACTGTTAAACATTGCTAATAGTTCAAAGACTTCCTTAGCTTTTTCCCATCTTGAAGCTCTTGCCATAGGACAGTCAGGATTCATTTTTTAGCCTCTTGTTGGATCTTGATGAGATGCTGGCACTAGACAACAAAGGAATGACAGAAACAATGAAATTAAAAGGAAGTATCTCTTCCAAAAACCTTTTCAAATATAATCCAGGGAAAAAGAAGCAAGTAGGAAGTCAGCATGTAATTCATTCAAACACTTCCCCAAAGACAAACATGGAGCACAGATCTGGGTTGTTGGGGGGTTTTTTTGTTTGTGCATTTTTAAAAGCCTGTAGTATATCACATGCACACATTAATGGGAACTGCTTTGTCTGATTTGGCACTTGAATGTGTATTTCTGCTCTGTGGATTGGATATGGGAATAAAAAAAGGAGAAATTAAGAAAACAAGCAGTCCTCACACTCTGCAACTCTTGCTATAAAAAGAGACCAAAACATTACTCCACTTATCTGCAGGCTTTAAGGCTCTTCTGGCTGCTAGGTAAATCAAAAAGTAAAGAAAGGAATCCTGACTTAACCAGTTCTTCAAATGGGAGAGCCGTCTGGCAATGCTGCATCACCTGTCAGAGGATTTTGTCCCAAACACATCAATGAGAGATAAAGCTTCATGGTACTTGAACAAATAGCTGTACCAAAGGGCACCTGAAAGCTACAAGTTTAAGTAACTGAAGCAAAAAATTACACTTCTCTCTCTTTGGTATATTATCCCAACCACATTCAGTAAACAAATGCCAGAACATCTTGAAATCTCCAACACTGTGCCAAATTCAGTAACAAAGGCCTATAAGACATGGGTTAATGAGCTGGCCAAGTGCAAGATGATGTCTGACTATAATTGCACATCAGGCTAACATCTGCACATCTACTGGGCATGTTGATGGTAAATACAAAATTCTCAGATATACTGATGATTAATTTATTCCCACTAAATTAACAAAGATCACTGCCATGGTTGAATAGTACACTCATTAGACAAGTATAATAGATATGCTGCAGGGACAAGATGAAGGACTAATTATCCTAATTTGGTCAAGATTGTTTTAATATCCTGCTTTTAGAGAGTAAAAAGGCCTAAGGGAATTTGGTCAAAAATCCCACATCTAAATTCTTCAGACTTATTTAAAAATATAGTTCATGAACCTTAGAGCAAGTCTCCCAAATGTCTTTTGAGACACCTGCTTGAGTGTCTGAGGGCTTAGTATCTAGCCACTTTGGGGATGTTCAGCATACCTGAGCAAAATGGCTGCCCAAATAAGGAAAATGTGGAGGACACAGTCAACAGTGATTCACTAGGTTAACATTCTCCTTATTGTTCTTCAAGTCCTCACAGAACAGGGTGGAGAATTAGGGAACTAATAGGCATAAGGTCAATGAGCTACAGAGCTGATGAAGCTGAGTTTCCTACAGATGTATGCCCTACATCCTCCAGTTGCAACCACTTTCCTTTTTAATCATGGTACCCCTTAGTTCCCTTCCACATACTCACCTTTTAGCCTGCACAAGCAACAGTGCAAGCTGCATGTGAGTTGGAGCTACATGTACTGACTGGTCTTGAGCTAGGTAAGGGATTGATCATTCATGCTAACCCTTCACTTTAACAGGAGGGAATAGGACAGTCTAATAGGAATAAAGCAGTAATTGGAGTCCCTCTTTCCCTTCCAGTTTTTGACAGTCATAAAGCTGTAGACATCTAAAATCTTCATCTTTTACCCCATGACACCACCCTATATAATTTGACCAAGGAATTTAAAAAATGTATAGAAAGGAATAAACATACGCCTATTGTCATAAAGTCTTGATTCCCAGGAACCAGGCAGTGTGTAAGCTGAGAAAGATTTATTGTGGAATGGACAAATGGATATCTTCACTAAAACAAAGAGCCATTCGGAGAAGCCCACTGTCCTATTCTTAAATTTTGATCAGTTGCCCTAGAGGTAGGGTTAGTTACGTAACCATCAATAAAAATTATCATAAATACTTTTCATTTTTAAGTCTGAGTTAATTCAGTGCCATCTGAGCCACCCCCACAGAGAACACAGGTTCTGGCAACGAAAGTTTCTTGTTGCCATCTCCCTGCCAAGTGTTACAGAAAAAATGATTTTTTTTTTCATTCTGAGCATCATGCACAGCACATTCCAGATGGCAAGGCAAGAAACGGAGAAGGCCTAGTCAGCAAGGAACTGAGGAAGGTTCTTTGCACCCACAAATTTGACAGGTTCCAACAGGAGCTTCATTGCCCATCAGAAACTCCACATATCAAGTTTCTTTAAAATAAATCTGTGAATATATTGCTAGGATGTCTCCTATGGAAAGTATAAAAATAGAAAGTATATAAAATAAACCAGAATTCTAGCAATTTATCAATCAGTAGCAGAAAGATACTTTGAGGGGTTTTATAACCTTCTGGGTTTTCTTTGGTCTATACAATATCTAGCGCAATGTGATCCAGGACACTAGTCAGTGTTTCTAGGTATTACTGTATTACATACAACATGTACATCATCAGAGAAGGGTGTAGAATGACCACACACTAAGATCATCAAAGTATATAGCCATCTACATCAGAATAATTCACCTCCAGTTTGTCCAGTTAAGGACATTTGTGTTACACTCAATCTTTGTGGCAATAAATATTTCCTACACCTGGCAATATTGTCAAAATGGCAGATCTTTGCTTAACCCTGTCCCTGGTGTCCATAACCTCCAGTAGAAGCTCTGAAGGCTGAAATAAGACTAGCATGTTTTCAAACATCTAGATAACTACAGCTTAGATGCTTTATTTGTATTACCTGCTTTTTGTCCTAATAAGCAGTAATACAGTGTTTCTGCAAAACCAAACAGATTTCATTAAATGGCAACAATGAAAAGCAGAGACAACTTTAGGAAGTCAACAGAACCATAAATTTGATTCTTAGCTACAGAACACAGGTAAGAGGAGAAAAAGGCATTTATCTTTTCATTGCGACTATCTAATTTTGTAGCTTGTCTTCCAAGACAGGATTAAGTCACTTGAACAGCTGGTGAAGTTACTGGTACATGAGCGTTTGAACACCAGTGAAGCATAAAGGCTGTGATTATCTTCTCTGCATCTCCTGAGATCCTCCACACAAATTGAACGCCTGTCTACACCCATTTACACAGGAATAATGTTTCATTAGCCACCTTTACTTTGTCTTTCACAGTGCCACAAAGTAACAAAACTGGAAGAGAGAACAGTGCCTAACGCTATCCATCTCTAGGAGAAGCGCTAAGAAGCAGAAGCTGATCAGCCTGTTATATTAAACAACTCAAAGGTAAGATTAATTCAGCAACAGGGCTCGGAAACACAAGACAGTAACATGCAATAGATAATCTACCCGAGTCTGTCAGGGTACTCACTACAGTCATGGATGTGAAGTTATATGCTACTGAAAGAGAGGAATCATTTAATGGACAGGACACGCAGGGAGAATTAAAGATTCTCATCCAAAGGTGTAAAGCCATCTCCAGAAAACCTTGGGAAGGGCTGCTCCTTGTGTTCACAGCTATGAACAATCCCATTGCATATTCTTCCCCTTTTAATCAGCAACATTTGAACCAGCATTCCCTGCATGTACAGTGACCAGGTAGGGGAGAGCACAGGACAGAGCATTGGCGAAGGTAACTACAGGAGAGGTAGAAATGTGGAGGTTTGAATCAGTGGGATTTCAGCCATCTCTGAACAATAGTGCCTTAAATTTAGCTATAGGCAGGATACCAGGTTTGAAATCTTAATGATCTGCATTGACATGGCAGATCTCCGGTTGCTAGAGAAAACAAAGAGTAGGGCAGAGCCCCTGGAGGCATAATGAGAATTCTCAATAACAGCAAATCCACTCTCATCCAAAGGAAAGTTTGTGTTATATGCAGCTCTTCGCCTTCCCCAGCAGTAGCTAGCCATTCAGCTGGGGACCTTGGAAAACAAGAACACTGTATGTTGTGTAACTGTTGAAATTTCATTATACCATTAGAGCTGATGAGAGAATTCACAATTTATTATAGGGCTAGGAAACCAGTACAAGCTTTCTGTTATGAGCAAAGCTAAAATCAGACTGGAACTTTTCCCAGAGTATGGGATGAACAAGAGGAGCCTGAAGCTGAGTTGTCACCACCTTCAAATACAGATGACTTAATTAAAATAAAAAAATAACATATCTGATTTGACTGTTTTCCCCCCCTTACCCCAAAGTCAGCACATCAGAAAGTGAACACAATTTATCTTACTGAAGAAGCACACGTCCAGATGAATCCAAGGGAGGGGCTGGAGAGGTTTGGTAATGAGCTGGAGAGGCTTGGTAACAAACCCTTCTTTGCACAATTTGGGAGCCTAATTCCTCCTTACGCTCTGACTGCTCTCTACTGCATTAGGGCTAAACAGAAGCCCTCAGTTGAGTGTACATAGCATTTATTCCTTCACCAAGATTCCCCTATGCTGCCACAGCAATGCAGGTTGCTTTACTGTTGGCCTGCACCTGTAAAATGGCAGCAATAGAAGTACACCAGCCACGATGAGGATCAGCTCTCACAAGGATACAGTTACACCAGTATCAGGGCATCTCACATCAACAGAGCTTATTCCACTCCCTCACATAGAGTAAGATATCCCTGCAGAAGCACTTTCATCTGTGGACAGATCTGTCCACCCTCTGTATACTATGCACTCCGCAGAGGGCAACCTCAAAGTGCTCTTAAAAACCAGCTTCATGACCATACAAGCAGCAAACCAGTACACAGAGGTGCTGACACAGCTGAAACATGTAGACCTGAGCATGCCTGGACACATTAAGGAGGTTAGCGGACTGTCAAACATGTCTGACAGGCTGTCCACAAACCAGTCCTGTGGACACAAGATGAGGAGTAGATACGTGCTGCTAGAATTAAGATGGTGTACAGGCAAAGTGAGGCAAAACTGTAAAAAATCAATAAGGATTAAGCAACACACATGCAACATGGATCAGCTCTGTACATTTGAAGTGCAACTGATTCTGCAAACAACCTTGAATTACACCTTCTTGTGGGAAATACAACTACCCTATGTACCCAATTTATTTCTTCTTGAAATCACTGAAGTCCTTTTTTGAGCCCTCAGAGCCATGCCTAAGAGACTTGCACTAGCCCTAAGCCGGGCAAAAGAGACACACTCTATTACAAAAGATCTTCTTCATTTTCTACTCAGCATCTTACTTCTGGATCTAGCACAAGCTAGTTTTGTAATAGACAAGTTAATGGGCTTGTGAAAAGTGCACTGACTCTTTAAATTAAAAAAAAACAAACCCAAACACATTTATTTATGCAGTATGTGGTTACCATATGAACTGACAGTTAAGATAAAACCACTCAGCAAGTTAATGATTTTCTTTTTTTTTTTTCCTTTCTGTGAAGCATCTACAAGACAAAATCCCATCTGAATCTCAGTTTCACAGCTTTGCCTTATTCAAACAGTTCAGCTCCTTTTGTCTCTCATTTGTACTGCACTTTGTGCGTCATTCCAGGTTGTTTCACTGCCTATTGCACAACTGCAAGTGTTCAAACATTTAGAAGGCAAGAATAGCTTAGCTTGTTTCGGTTGCCTTACAATCAATACCGCTGCCTCGGGCACTGAAGAACGTATGAGAAAATGAGTTTTCTGTTTTTATAAACTTTGTCTATCTTCAAGCTCACTTTGATCCATTCTTCTACACAAATGAATAGGGTGGGGCCATTACTGAACAAGTAGAGACAACAACAGACTTCTGTTAGACTGAATCTCAACAGAGGTGACCACACCAAAGGCCACCTTCTTAATGATCATGCTTTTATTCTCCAATTCATTTGGAATCTTTATTCTCCCTTCCTGCACTGAACAAATGTAAGCTTTGTGATATCTGTTCCTTTTCATTTTGTGGCAGCAATGGGTTTTTTTTGCTTTGATCTGATCCAGTATGCAGTGCTGTGAAGGTGTATCTGCTAAAATAAGGAAAACTATGCAGTCTATGATTGGTGGAAGTGAAAGCTATTTGTGGGGGTGGTTTTTGATAACATGGAAATTCAGACCATATCCTTACCCAAAACAACTGGGAGAAAAACAGTGTGTTACAATGCTGAAAATCTGTTAGAGCAGTTTAACCACAAAAGATTGTGGTTTACATAAATGAGGATTTACCGGCCTAAGGAAGAATTGCAGATATTTTCAGAGTAGCACAACACTTTTCGAGCAGCTTGGCTCCCTTCCAATCCAATCAAAAAAAGTAGTTGCATCTTCGGTGTTCCAATTGTCATGGAAAACCAACATTTTTATAACTCTGGAGATCTGGAAAAAATCTCCCTTAAAAATCAAAGCTTATTTTTATCACCTTTTGGCTGAGATAACGAGAGTTTGCCAGAATATGCACAAAGAGCAAAACATCAAGGAAAACCATGAAGAGGTGGTACAGGATTCCTTTACACCACAAGATATTTCAAATACAGAACTCAGCCTAGATCTACACATCAACACAGAGGGCTCACATCTCATCATCATCCTCTAGTAAAAGGAAGTTTAAATTATAAAAGGCAGAAATATCATCAATCCAGTTACAGTTGGCTCTGAAAAAATAATCATTGGTCCAATCTGTGCAAGCTCAGCTGAGCACATTGCTGTCTGTATTCCCTTGCTGAGACCTCTCCTACAGTTCATGTTGAGATTGATCTTTCTCCCATTGATAAAACAAAAAATCTCCCTCTGATGTCAGTATGGCCAGGAGGGGTTGGCATGTGTAGAAATCTAATGAATTGTGGGTGGTTGCTCTATTTTTTGTACTTTGTTAGGAGTTTAGTAGATATTTTTTGCTCCCTGGCCTGTTTCCAATTTCACTGGGCAATGTTGCAGTTTTTAATGGAAAATAACCATTGTGTTCACTTGTATTTTTGTGAAATGTCCAAAGGCTTTCACACATAAGCATAATATAGAAAATGTGTTTGTATTTTGTTATTAATAATAATACTGCCACTAGATCAAGAGCAGCCTAGACTCTACATACGGCCCCAGACAATGTGAGCCACCCAGGTTAGATGATTTTTGTCCATTTGTCTACAAAGCCAGGAGATGGTAGTCTCTCAGCTGCTAAATTTGAGCTTTGTGGATGAATATTCCTGACTATATAGACTGGACAAGAAGGATCACCATCGTTACCTGTATATTATCCGTGTCCAGGTCATTTAAAACCTTGTTTCTAATCCAAGGTCTTGATCCAAGTAATCAAGGGGTGAAAAACAACAACAACACCCCACACAAAAAAAAACACCAAAAAACATTAAGTCCAGAATGCTGACTTCAGCCCATTGATGATTTGTGAGATCACATTACCTTTTTTTCCTTCCTAAGTGAATCTGGAAAACTGCTAAGTATTTGTAAAAAGGTTTCATGAATTTTAGTACAAATGACAGTTTCCCAGAATATTTCTGCCAGAACTGTCTCATTTGCTATTCAGTATTATCTTGTAAAAAAAAAGTTTCAGGCACCAAGACTTCAAAACTGCAGGAAAATGGTGTGACCCAGCAGGTAATGCAAAGAGCAACAGCTGGAACAGGATCTTCATTAATGGTCTATACTCCAACAACTAGCATGATGAGTTGAAGCAAGGGGAGGCAGGAGCAGCAGGGATTTAGGAGCATTTTGCTAAGAGAAGATGACCTTACAGTGTACTATCTTATCTGTAATGGCAGTCGATCTGGAATTTTGGTCAAATAACTCTTCCAACAGGGAACCATAGTCCCTCCCTCTGACTGAGGTAGTGGAGCCATAACAGCACCTAAACCACAGGAGAGGTACTCTTCTCCCTGGCTATAGGACAAAAGTATGTAAGAGGTAGGATCTCTTAACTTTGGACAACTACACTTCTAGAGTGTGATTCATCTGACCTATTTTAAAGTTTGTTTTAGCATGAAATGAATGTCATTCTAGAAATGCCTCTTTCTGTACAGTGACCAAAACAGAGCCCAGAGAGACATACTCAGGTGGGTATGTCTACCTCGTAAGGTCTGACATTTGGTCAGTTGGATCCCAGACAGATGAACAGGCTACAACTTTGTGCCATTTCAGAACCTGGGAGGGGGAAGTAATTTTATACAAGCAATATAAATTTTTCATCTGTGATTTTCTGAATCTTTTTGTTCCTTGAGAACTTGTGAACATTAGCTATTTTGCCCCAGCTGAGACTAAATTTAAATTTTCATAAGGGGAAAATATTCTTAAAAGCCTTTAAGAGCTTTGTGTTACAAAATCAGTACAAAGTTCTAATTGCTGCAAATAAAGAAGTATTTCTCACAGATAACACTGATATTTACAATGTGATCTAAATCTCTCTGCTTCCCAAGATCCCACTGTATTAGGAAGCATATCTGATGATACTATCATATAATGACATACAGACAGTGCCAAGGGTTTGAAGTTAGACTTTGCTGTTTGGTTCTGTCTATAACCCTCTTCAATATTATAGGCAGTGACTAGCCAACTCTCTTTTAAGATGTCATTGCCTTCACTTTGGCTGCTTTCAGGTACTGGTTTGAAAGAAGTCATAATGTCTTAACAACAGCCAGGCAACTAGAACAGAAGGCTAAATTCATAGCACCAGCATGAAAAAATTTTCAGTGGACCCTGAGCTGGAAGTTACTGAACCAACCAAATTGGTAACCATTACAGAGAAACAATCATCCTGCTAAGACTGTCCAAAGACATATCCATCTGGTAACTCAAGATGTGTTCACAATTACTTCCATCAACACTTGCTGCTATGAGCACTGCAGAGGGTGTGTAAAAATGTGCCATGAGCAAATATTAGCTAACACCACTATATGCAGCCCAAATCTTATAGTACATATTCACTCACAGCACAAACATTTTGTTTACACAGTCCTAGAAGTGACTATAATGATCAGATACAAGAATATACATCCAAAAAGGACCAAAACACTAAATTCTACCAAAATCCAGGACTGTGGATCCATAACCCCCGATTCAGCTGCTACTTAATGCCTGTATTCTACAGATGCCTCCCTATATGAACTTCAAGTTGTCAGAACACCCAGAGCTCTGATTTTCCATGTGCCAGGAAGCACCCCAGCCTCAAGAGCACTGAGTATCTCCTACAAAAACCAAGCACAATCCCAAAACTGATCATTCTTCTGCGCCTCTTTCCCCAGTGCCTTGATCTATCAAGAGCCTGCAAATCATTTTTAGCTGAGTTGTCAGACCACTCTGCTAGTGTGGAAGAAACTTTGGATGGTGTCTGCCACCACCATGCCAGAGTCAGCCCTAGAGAGTTCAAAGGCATATCATTCATCCACTGTGCAAACCAGAAAGCCTCTGAACTCTATACTATTGTCTTCTCTCACTGGATTTGTTTCCCTAGCCAGAAGTGAAAGCCCTCAGTTTCTTCTCACATGGAGAAAGAAATCTTGAAGACAGGTTCCTCCTCTAAGCATGACAAAGGCATATTGAACAAAATGGCCTTTAGAGAGAAAAGTCACTGTGCTCCTTGGAAGCACTGTCTTATTCTTGGTTTCTAGCCTAGTTCACCATTATTTTTTTCCTAAGTCTTTAATTCCACAGCAGGGTCAGCACTGTAGAGCAGGCAGACACATTATTAAAGAAACTCTCTGGGAGGTGAGTTTGAGTCCCCTCAGGCAAAGCAGTAACTGAGTGAGATTTCCCACAACCCGGGGGAGTGCTTTAATCACTAGGCTCCTGTTCAAAAGGCCACCCCCACCTACTTTTCTGCCATGTTTTAGGAGAGAGAGACAAGCTCTGTTTTTGGAATAAAGGGTGTAACAGGTGGCTACGTGCTGGTAAAGATTCCACAGTATCCTCAGCATTTCCTAATAGGCAGCTAACTACTCGATCCTGAAGTACCTCACTCTTCTCACATACCTGCATGGGGCCAAGGCACTTAGAGGTGTCTGCTTACCTTGGGCCAGCCACATAAAAGCTCAGCAATATAACATTCTGTATTGCAGCATCAAAGTCCCACTTTTGACCAAGTCTGAGAGTGCTACCAGAGGGAATTTACAATGTCAGGACTTAAAACTGTATGTGATGCTCATTACTGTAACAACTGACTCTAGTCTAACAAAAGCAGCAATGCCACAATAGTTATTGTTAAGCAATATGATGGATCCAGACATTTATGCAGAGCTATTTACCTGCTGGGGCTCTAGGCAGAGGCTAACCTACCCTTCTTTTCATTCCCACATTAGATGACTTGTAATTTCTTAACTCAGCCTGATGGGATGTCCCCAGGCTTTGGAGCCTTCAGCAGCTATTCTGGTTGCTCACCTCCAAAACTGACTCTGCATGTATATTGGTATATTGTGCTAGTCACCACAGATGACACCCTTTATTTTTGGAAGCAAACATTTTACCTTAATTGTGTATGCAAGTCACTGGTCTCTGAGGTTCACCTGACTTCACCTCCAAAGATTTAGTGAAGCAATATGGTTTAGTGAGCTCCAAAGATTTTTGCAAATTACACTAAAACAGTATGGTCTTCTGGCTTCCCCTCCCCCAGATCTATAGAAAAACCCAAGTGAATTCACAAGTCTGATATAGATCACTATCAGTAATCCCATCTGAAATTGTTTAACTGGCATTTTCATCAGAAGAAATAGATGACAAACAGTAGGTTTGTCTATGGGCCAGGTAGGAAAACCTGTTGACTCCCTTGAATAAACAAATAAAATTTATTTTTTACACATCACTCCAAGCTACAAAAATTGCTTCCTAATACTAGCCCCTCAAACTACCTACTTGTAACTTATATCAGAGTAAGTGGGAAGACGGGGCACGCAGCACCAGGAGTTGTTGCATTTTAAGGTAGTGGTCTGAGCTAAAAGAGGTCTTACTCTTAGTTAACACTGATTTTGCAGTCACCACTGCTGTGCATAGAAGAGAACAACAAATCAAAGCATTATTCTGATGAAATAACTAGATGGATGAATGGATTTTCAAGAGTTAGGGGTGAATCAAAAGCTAGTGACTTCAGATGAGAGTCAAGGGACGAGACAAAAGTCTTGATTACTTGAGCTATGTGCTGACCCAGTACTAGGAGAGCTTACAGCCAAAACAAGCAAAAGGCATCGTGGCACATTCTGACTGTTCAGTGTGTTCACCCATTTGATTCCATTTATTTTCCCCTTCCAGGCAGCAGAAGATTCTACCTGTGTACTTTAAATGTACATGGAAATAGTAAAGAAAGAATATACATTGTGTTGATAATAATCAAATAAACTCTTAGACAATAAGTAGCCTGTATGAAATATTCTAATGCCCCAGCTGAAGTTTCTGTTGTTCAAGCTGCTAGCACCTTAGTGGGTAGAAATTAATAGCTTTAGACCCATTCTTCAGACAGAGGATAGTAATGTCTTGTGAAGTCAGACAACAAAAACTTATTTTCTTTCACTTTAAAACAAAATCATACCTCTAGGTAGTCTGAGACTAGAGGAAAACTCATCTCTGGTTTATCTAGTTAAACTGGATTAGTATCTTTCTACATGTATACATTCTTTCTTGTTTTTAGTAGCTGCATGCTACTAAAAACATACAAACATGCTAAAAAAAATTACATATAGCTGAATATCTGAAGTCAAGCCTTCCCCTTGTCTGTTGATGTAGTTGCAGAAGAACAGATGGCTGAAATTACAGAACTGCTTTGAGATGTAGCAGAGCACATATAGAGAAGGAAAGAACACAGCATTTCTTTATGAAAAAAAACTTTTCCTCTGAGCAAACCAATGAACAAACCTAGGTTACTAAGGAATTTCTCCTCCAAGAAATTAAACCCAAGCTAGTCCCCACTAAAACCAAATCCGGCATTCAACTTAGATGGGTAGAGAATCGTGCTTTCCCTCCCACCACCAGAATCTAGGTTGTTACATTTCTATAGCCCTGAAAGAATAATAATCTAAAATAAACAAATTATTTCCTTCCAGTAGCTCTACTGAATCAAGTACACCCATGCTGTAAATCACTTAATGTCAACCAGATTTATAGTCGGGATGAAATTGATCCAGAATGCTTCATTCCCTACGTTCCTACCAAACACACCATATGCAAAGATGCGTTGGCACACAGTACAGTGAAAAAACTGTTCCAACCCTGTTGACTGATGCTACATTCATCCTATTGTTATCTATGACATATCTGAGGAGAAAAACAAAGACGCATTACATGTATTATCAGAGAAAGTGAAATCATCACTGTGGATGGACAAAGTCTTAATTCCTCTGCCTCTTCTCTCTTGCATCTTCATGTGAAGTGCCTCTTTCTCCATTTCTGTTTAGCTGTCCTCCCAGCTCTTGAACTTTCTCCGTTCCTATGACTACTCCAGTGAATAATTATTCAGTATAATACCTTAGTTATACCTGTCATAAAAATATTACAGATTTTTCTGATTTTTTAATTGTACTAAAGATTTTTTTAAATATTAGACATACATACAGATCTCCCTGTACCAATTTAAAAGTACAAGAATTTTAGCAAATAAAAAATGCTTTCCCCCTTCCCATTCTCTTACATTACACTTTCTTAAATTGCATTTAAAATTTTTATCAAATTCAGGCCTAATTTTAATTAAACCTCCCTCCTTCACGCTCTTTGAGACTCCAACAGGAGCACAAATCTATTTACTTCAGCTTTCCTTCTAGAGCCTCTTTAACAGGTAATTTTTGCAGTGCTCCAGAAGTCAGCATATGTCAAGTTGATGAAGGAATGTGCTAAAGAGACAAATGAATACACATACAACTGAACACAGGTCAGTGATAGCCAGCACCAAGAAAGGAGGAAGGGAATTCTAGCCATCTTCTAAGAAATTTGAGACAATCTATGATACAGTTCATACATGATCTCAGTTTCATCCTTTGAACCCCTAAGCCCACACACAGTGGATTGAAACTCAAGAGTTTAGACACCTCTGGTAGTTCTGACAAGTAACTCCCTAAGCACACGAGTGGTGTGAGGCATCACTTGCAGCAGCTCTCGTGCTTTCTGTGCTCTAGCCAGTATATGGGACACAGGAGTAAATCAAATACAAACCTTTTCATGTGAGCATCTGAGTGCATGAAAGTCCAATGGAGGTTTGCCCCTGATTTCTGTGGGAACAGGAGCAGGGATAACCCAATTTCATATATTTACAAATCATGAGTTACCTGTCAGTCCTCTTGAGTGCAGAAAAAGCTGCTGACTTAAGAAGCATATGGGAAAATAAATCAGCCTGATATCTGCGTGCTGGGTGCCCCAGGCCTTCCAAAACAAAGGAACAGTAAAGGAGTAGTTGGGGCTACTGAAAAACATCTGAAATTCCAAACAACCCCTGTAGCTCAGGACTGACTATTGAAACAAATGCTTATTAAAACCATTTATACAACTTACAACTATTTCAAAGCAAACAGTGCAAGCAATTTCTCAGAAAAATAAGTCTGTCATCACTTGAGACAGTGACCAGAGACTTTCTGGTCTCCAGGATAATCAAAGTAAAACTACACAGAGGTTATAAAGCTGTATTCAGAAAGCAAGAGAGACACTGCAAAATTATTGACTTAGAACATGAGTCTTTCACAGTTCCAGATTTTGCAAGGTTCTGAGTAATGTTTCTGTCTGCAAAACTTGACTACAATAGCCTTTATTTTTGCAACTTAATCCTGTATTTTCTTTTCAGAGGTGGTTCAATTAGAAGAGGAAGAGAAAAATCAACATTTTTCTACATGAATGAAAGAGATCAAAGTAAATAAGATTGGATGATCTGCCTTTGTTACTTAATCTTCAAAAATTCATGGTAATCTTTGAAGGTCTGTCTGCCACACTCTTTTCTTATTCTGCTTTTCCCTTTATTATATACGTTTATTCCTTCCTGTGACTAACATCTGTTCCATTTCCCATATATTTTCTTTCCTCGTCCTCCTTGCCAGCTTTTGGCAAGCACTTCCCTGTTGCTCCTGGAACACAGTTCAGTGGCAAACGACATCAAAACCAGCAGTCTTCAAATGTCGTTACCATTGCTGCTGGAAAGCAGTGCCACTATCACATGCCATGTACCAGGGGAAGGATTTAGCCTGCTGCAGTCACATTGCTGTTCTTATCTAGGAGGATCTTGCTGTTCTTTGCAATGACTATTTCATTATCTTTCTCCATAATTTCCCTCTGCACTTCACTTGCTTGCAAAAGCTAGCAAAACACGGGCAACAGAGATGCCACCAAACTGCCTTCACACTAATGACTGTATTAGCCAATATTGTCTTACTTTCTGCTTATAGCTCACCTCTTCCATCACATCTGTGCCCACCTGTTGTCACTTGTAAAATCTCTGAACTACCTTTCACTCTGTTTTTCTACAGTGCACAGCAGAAGCCATCAGAGCAAACCACAGTAATAGAAGCAACAAGTAAAAAGACAGGCCTTTAAACAGCTTTCACAAGCTTTCTCTGAGCCTTTATTCTGATCTCACTTACATTGATGGGAATCCACCAGTGGGTGCATTATAGCTACACATATATCTCATACATTGCATAATGTAACACAAAACCATTATATGAAATACCTGGAATCAGTTGAGACACTCCAAAAGTGTCTCCCATTCCCAAGTCAAGTGAAATTAAAACTGGAGTTTAGCTATATCTGGGTCACTTTCAGGCTGAAAAGCAACATTTGAGGCTACATTAATAATATTCTATCAATTCTATGCCTGAAGAGGACATTTTAGGTTATTTTATTTTAGATTGTACGTTGAAAATTGCAGGTAACCCCCCTACCATGAATGTTAAAGTGCATGAAAGAAAAGCTGAAGGTGTAAAAATTAATAGGATTGAGAACATCAAGTTTATGGTTGCTTGTACATATTCATATAAGCTTTCCTGTCTTGTGTGCCTTCTGCAATGACATGATGAAAGGTGGTTTTCTGCAGGACCTGTGCCTCATTCAGCACCCAGGATTACCAGCACAATCTCTTAAAACAACACTAAAACCAGATTTCACTAATGGATTCATAGGCTTCTCTGTCATGTTTGTCATTAGAGCAACTAAATGTTTTTGTAGGGGGGAAATAAAACAAAAAACCTCTATAAATGCTGATTAATTTACAATCACAAAACATCTTTCCTTAGAGTAAGGAAGAACTGTGCTTTCCCCATCACAGAGATCAGAGCTGAGCCACTGATGTGTCTCAAAATTACCCTCTAATTTTGCATTCTCATAACCTTTTTTCCTCCAGATTTTTTGCAAAGTTTATGTTTAATGCTTAACTTCTAGTTACATATGGAATACTCTAGGGCAGATTCAATTGCCTGGACCTCTAAACATTTGTTTCACCCTAAAGTGACGGACATGCACTACAAGAGGACAGCACACAATCACATGATTAGAAATTACTTCTGAATAAACATGCATCATGGTGCTGCTGTAGCATTGCACTGGTAGCTCTTCCTCAAACATGCCCTAACTTGTCAACACTTGCCTTTGCAACTCTTCATCATTTTAATGTAGCTTTTTTTTTAGTACATTTTTCTATGTATTAATGCTGTGCCCTCTGCATACATAAATATGAATTTACAAACTTGTACCACAAGGACCTGTCCTTTTTCTATAGTCTGCAGCAGAAACCTTTATATATTTAAGAGAGAATCATGGACAGCTGATAGCTGGTTGCTGTCCTCAGTGTGGGCTGGCTAAGGCATCATCCAGCATTTACATTACACAGCTACCCAAGGATTACTGAAGACTGTGCCAAGTGTGGAAGCTCTGGAGCCTAGTTTTTAAGAACTTTTCTTTCCATTTCTTTCTTTTCAGCCTCTTTGACCTTAGTGACCAACTACAGGTCATCTTTGCCCCTGTTCTTCTACCAGGTCTTCTGACAAGGTCAGTAAAAGGCATGCATTTTGCATCAGGCCAAGATTCAAGCCTTTGCTCAAAAGCACAGAACTCAGTGGAAAAGCAGTGTATCTCCCTCCTTACTTCATTCTCAGAAATAGTTACACCATTTTTTACTAAATGTTCCTCAAAAACAACAACATCAACCTGCCCTAGTGAAATAGCTGGCATGGAAAACCTGAGCCCAAGTGGTTTAAACATGGGCAATGTTATCAGTAATTGCAACAAAAGTCATATAATGAAAAAGTTAGTCAGTCTTAATTGTCTGTGTCATTACCAGGTCTGCCTGTAATAACATGGTAGCTCAGTCTCCTGGTCTCTTCTAGATGACACTTGACTTACAATTCTGTGGGAATTTTTAGTGTGTTACAATATATTTATGTACATCTGTCATCATTTCATTATGAGATTAAAATTATATCCTCATTTACACTCTCATCAGAAATAATGGCCTGAAAATACCCATTGTTACTGCTGCAAATTGTAAGTCACATAAGAAGAGGGCCAATTATCAGACTGAAATTTCTTTAAAAGAAGGATCCCATTCTGTCACACAGGTGAGTATAATCCTCAGATCTTTCCACTGTTTAGATATCTACATGCAATGTGGCAGTTTCAGGGAGACAAGTGGGATTGCTAGTCAGTACCCTATGAAACATTCAGGTAATGATGACTGAGGCAAAAAAACAGCTGTTATCCCACCTACAGATGGAGCATGGAGGCACAGAAAAACTGAATTCTTGCACAAAGGTCACAGGTGGAGTCTGTGGCAGAGCAGAGAACCAAAACTGAGGCTCCTAAGGCCCATGCTGGCTCCATAAGCATCAACCAACTTCTTCCCCCCCCCCATGTATAAGTCTTAGATTTCGCTGAAAAAATGTTCTGTTTTGTATTTGATTTTTAAATGCTCTTGATTAAATGTTGTACACTCACAGAAATGTTAGGAGGATAACTGAAAGAAAATTACATCTGAAGTGCTCTGATGTTTTACCTAAACCTGCCTCTTTGGAAAAAGATGGTTGTTTCTGCTGATTTTTGGCACAATGATAAATTGGTTTATTTCAGCCCATTAGTCAAATTAGTCCAGAGAAGTCAAAACAGTAATGAAACATTAAATCCTCACATTTAGCACCACAAACGATTATAGGGATAACATTATGACATTACTGGTGCTAAAGGCTGAGTGCACCTTCATTCTGCCATAGGAGTGGAAAATATATGTCTTGTCTTTCTCAGAATGCTCTTGCTTCCTTTTGGATAACTGTCTTTCATCATGTTTACATCTCAAACAACAGCAGTGTTACTAGAGAAACTGAGATTAAAACTAGGCACCTTTCTCCTTTTGCATGATGGGAACATAAACATTAACTGTTTCATTTATTTTTTTTTAATAACTATCAAATTACTTGTAAAAAAGTTAAGATAGGCTCTTAAGAAAATAAGAGCATTTCAATATCTGACATTTCCCAATAGTTTATTTAAAGGTCAAGTCCTGCAGCAGTTTTGTTGTCTGTCATTTCATCACATTTACAGCTTCCTACATTTGCCTTTTGTACCGGCAACTCTTAGTGCAGATCTTTAGCACAATTTTAAGGCCTCTTTGCCCACATCTCAAAAAAAGAGAGGTAAAACTAAAAGGTAGAAGTATGATATCAACCAACTGAAGCACAGAAAGGAGCTATTTAGCCACAGGACCAGTGTTCTTCTTGGGCTCTGTACTGGGGCTGGCTAGGGTGGAGTTAACTTCCTTCACAGCAGCCCACGTGGTGCTGTGCTTTTACATCTGTGGCTCAACATCAGTTGCATGCCAGTGTTTTGGCTGTTGTTGAACAGTGCTTGCACAGCATTATGGCTTTCTCACTTCCCCACAAAGCCAGAAAGTAGGCTGGGTGTGGGCAAGACAGCTGACCCCAACTGCCCAAAAGGGTATTGCATACCATAGGACATCATGCTCAGCAACTAAAGTTGAGGAAAACATAGGAGAGAGTGCAGGATGTTCATGGTTAGGGCATTAACCTTCCCAAGCAACCACTACTCATGCTGAGGCCCAGCTTGCCAGGAAGAGGCTGGACATCTGCCTGCCCATAGGAAGCAGTGAATTAACTCCTTTTTTTGCTTTGCTTGCACAATCGGCACTTGCTTTTCTTATTAAGCTGTTATTATCCTGATGCACAAGTCTTTTCACCTTTTTTTCTCCCAAGCAGCCAGGAGAGACAAGTGAGCAAGAGGGAGGGTGTTTGGCTGTTGGCCATGGTCAACCCTCTACAGGATCCCATGCAATAGGTGTAACCTGCCTGACATTTTTCTGTTAGGCTAGGCAAATGCTTATCTTCAGAATGTCAAAGTAGGGATCTAAAGATGTTATCCAGTCATTTCCCACTGTTGGTGGTATGGATCAATTTTAACATTTTTTTAAAAATCAGACAGATCACTCATCTCTGTATTTTTCAACATAAGCAAAACAGTTGACAGCTGTTGTGCGGTATTGTGCATATTTTACTGTCTCCCCCCCAAAAAAAGACTAGAGTTGGTCAGAGAAGCAGGAGCAGCCTTTTACCCTACAAACCAACCATGCCATCTGCATTCTCCTCTCATGCAATGCTATCCAGACAATTGTTTTCTTTACAGGAAATAACATCTGTCAAAAAAAAAACCTTTCAAATTTGTGTCTGAATATTTTGATATATCACCACAGAGCTTCATGGTTACATTTCTGGTACCTGTATACATTTTCCTTTATCAGAGTGGCTGCCCAAGCTCTCTCTCTTGTAACACCTGACAGTCTCACTTCCTACTGAGATATAGGAGTTCACCACAGGACAGAAATGCCTGGACAGAAGATTCAACTCCTATGTATAATAGGGCACATTCCCCAAGGACTCCCAATACAGCCCTGAAATGACACATTGAAAACTTGCTGTTATCTGACAATCAAAACTCTCAGATTTCTGATATTGTATTTTTTGTGAAACATGACAATTTTGAGAGAAACCAACTCTCCATCTGTTTTAATCAAAACCTAATTTTTATCACCTTCTCCCTCCTTTTCTTGCAAGATAAACAAAAAAAACACCACTACAAAAAAATTTCCAAAGAACAGTCCTAGCTAAATGCCAACTTCCAAGAAGGTTGCATAGTTTCAGGTTCTGCTTTTCCCTTATTTTCTGACACTAAACATTAAATTGATGGTTTCTATGCACTCAGCAAGTTCCTAGCTGCATTTGAAACCAGTATTTTATGTACGATATCTAGTTAATCTCTTTCAATTAAATTCTCATCTATTTTCTTACAAGGAAAAAGAAAACCCCCTGAGTTATACCACATAAAGATGCTCTAGACAAAACATTCTGAGATAACCCATACCACATCATCTGGGCTGTGCAGGTATCACCCTGTGACATTCCTCTTTACCAGCCCATACAAACAGGTGAGTACACCATTGAGATACAAGTCTGTGTGGACTGTAATCCTGTTACATGATGGTGAAGCTACCTATATATACATGGCATCATGTTAGAATTGCACCTTAAAATTTGCACAAATCATTATAAGCCCTTGGCAGTCTTGTTATCTTCTGTTGTTTCCCCTTCCACATGAAAGGATAAAATTTTTAGGATTGTACTATATACAATTATCCTCTGATTAGCCCCCTCTTTGTGAGTGCTTTTTATATATTTGAGGACCCTTAGTTAACTACCTCTCCCTTTGAAATCCTCCCTTCTTTGAGCCAAAAAACCCCCAATTAATTCAATCTCTCCTTAACATTAGGTTTTCCAGCCTTTCGATCATTCCTCTGTTCACTTTGGATTTCCTCCAATGAGCTCACATCCTTTTAGAAAGGCACAGCCCAAAACCAGATCCAGTGCTCCAGCTGATGCCTTATCAGCACTGAGTGAAGCAGGATTACTTCACATGTCTTGTCAGCTACATTTCTGTTTGTATGTTCCAGGTTGGCAATTTTTTTTTTTTTTAATATTTTTTTTAAACAGCATTCTCAACTCATGTTCACACTTGTGATCCTCTACAACCTGCAAGGCTTTTTTCTGAAGAAGTATTTCCCAGCTACTTACTCATGTGAACTGATGACTCGGTGATGTTGTTCACTAACAGGCACTCCTAAAGTAACACCACCAAAGGGTAAACTATCCCTTTGACAAAGGGAACAAAGCCTTGATGCAGAGTTATTGGAGAGCTCTATCATGTTACTTCTGTATGCCCTAGGAGGTTTTCTTTCACTTTTTTTTTTGTTTGTTATTGTGCTTAGCTTTAGGTGTTTCGTTGTTGGTTTTCGTTTGTTCTAAACCAAACTAGAAGACAGAAAGAGGATACATATGAATACAGACCATCCCACTTAATAAGTGTTCTTGCTGACTACAACATACTTGCATAGCTGCTCTGAAGTCAGTAACTATCACTTCCATGAGTCCTTGAGGGCTGTCTTACTCAGCTCATCTTTGGTGGCTATATTCCCTGTGCTCTGACAGAGCTATTTTTTGCTGGCCATCTGCTTACAAATTGCACCTCCTCTGTACAATCCACTTCACTGTACTTGAATGTATGACCCAAGAGAATTATCATACACGATTTTAACATGTCAAGCTTCCTAGAGCTGACAGGATAGTCCTTTATATTTAGACTGACCAACATAATTTAGACTGACCAACATGATCTGAAGTGATAGTCCTCTTCATTTGTACTGACCAACATAGCCACTGTATATTGGTACTACCACTAATGGACTCTTATTGTTCAAGAGCCTCATGAGTTGATGACCTAGAGATCTAAGATATAATTTGGTTTGTATGACCATTCCTGAATTTCAAAGCACAGGCTCACTGCACAGGACAGACAGAAGCCTAGAGACAGAGTCTTTATATTTGCAAGCAAAAAAGTTAGAACTGCTTTGCAGCCCGATTGCCACTTATGACCAAAGCTGCTGGACTCGCTGAAATTAACACAAGGTCATTCCACTCAACTCAGGAGGTTTTGGGCTGAGCCTATGATTACTAATACAACTCCAGGGCTCAAGTTCTGCCTGTGGCTTTGCTTCCTCTTGAAGTTTTGCACCTCTATTACTGGACACTTTTAACACCTGGTCTTAGGTGGAGCCTTTGCAGCTTTTTCAGTTAGAAAAGTCTGAGGTCTCTAGGAATTATTTGCAAGGTGAGTGTCTTTGGATATCATTAAAGCTACCTGATAGGCTGCAAATGCCTTTGAGATTTTCAGAGTAGCTCTAGTCCATAGACTTGAATTACAGAAGACAACAGCATGTTTCACAAGCACAGGGATGAGAGGGTAAAAAAACTTTTTGAATTTTTTTTTTATAGGAAAACCTGTTTGGTCTTAGGTGGCCTCTCTGTGTGAGAATGGATACCAAGAAGTATTTTCTTTTCAAGAGAACTGCCATGAAACCAAAAGAATCCTCCCTGTTTATCAAGCAGCAAAAAATAACTGATGACTTCAAATACTTCTTTAATCTCTACCATACCTACAGAAGGCTTTTCTTTTTACATATTTCAGCTCGTTTATTGCATAAATACTATGTTACCAGTCATTCTTTTGTGTGTAGGTGGGATCGCCAGTAGGCAGAGACAGTGATAAATGAGTCTCCAGGTGTTGCTGCTCTTTTTAGAAAATCCTTTAACAAGCAGCTATGAAGATTGAGGTCATTTTGCAAACTTATAAGACTTACAGTAAGTGGCTTCACAGATACTTTTTTTTTTAAAGAGGTGCTGCCAAAGTTGGTGATCCCAAAGTGTATCTTTCTACTTAGTTCTGTTTACAAAACCTAGATAATTATTTATCTGCGTTTCATTTTGAGGATGCATTGAAGAGGTCAGGGCTGTGGATTATTGGAGCAATGTTTTCATTTCTTTCTTTTCTGGCTGCAATAAAGCAAATCTTGCAGTCCTGAACTCTCTAACAATCATTTTGCACATTTGATAACAGTAAGTAGATGACGATCTGATTCATTAAGGTAATTATTGTAAACACCAAGAAACCAGTAGAGAAGCTGCACAGCTCAAGAGATAAGAGTCTGAAGTCTTTCACCCTCAGACTGTAGATCCTACCAACAACCAGGCTGAACAGGTTCATTCAAGTATCCAACCTACACAAAAGCATCCTCACCATCATCAGCATCCATCAAAACTAGTAGTAGATGACTCGCTGATTGACAAGGCTCCACAGGAAAGGGGAGGACATGCCAGGAGGAGCAGCGGGCTCTGTCAGTCCCAATGCAGGCACAACTGCTGAACTGAAGCTCTTCTCACTGTGGTGGTTATGCAGACAGAAGATTGCTGGCAGCTTTCCTGTGTATCAAATGGATGCAAACTATTCTGTGAAGCACACCAACAGAAGAGGAGGAAAAACAATATTTCAAAGCTTGTTCAAAGCACTGTGCCACTGTCCTTATCAACATCATCCTCTGGCATGAGGAAAGGAACTGAGAGCGGGTAATTCCAGGCAAACACCACCCAAAATACCATTCTGAATGCTCCTATGCCAGCACTTGGAACCAGGTAGCAAAAAGGAGAGGTGTTTCACAGCCAGGATCAGCACTGAAGGCCTCAGCTCTCGGGATGGAATAAACACCATATTGAGGGAGCAGAGCTGTGGAAAACCGTTTGGCATTTCATAACCAAGTCCCCCACCTTCACACTTAAGTAATATTTTATCATCTAGCATCGTGTCTTGGCAGAGAATTCCACAGGCTGAGACTCTTTTGTAATTCTTGTGCTCTACACTGTGTTTTCCCCCAAAGACACCTCTGTCCAAAGGTGGAACACAAACAAGCTCCATTCTGAGTCATAAAAAACATAACACATGCGTAAGTGCATGCAATAATCTTGGTATAATTTGCCCCTTAGTCATTGTCTAGTCCTATTATGTAAATCTGAAACATGCATTTTTGAAAATAAAGGGCTTCAGTAAAATAATTACTGTTGTAATCCTAGGACCACACCCAATAAACAGTTTAGCAATCAACTGGCTCCATATATTTGAAAGCTATAAACAGATTAGTATGAAATTAAAGCAGTAAGGGCCAAAATCTCAGCTTCTGGTGTAAATTAGTGTAGCTTAATTGAAGTCAATCAAACTGCTAATTTGAATTAGTCTAACTGTACTAATTTACTGTAGGCTGTCATCTTTTCTTTATGTGTATGCATCTCAGAGCAAGTATATGTAATTTTTTCTGTATTCTAGGGAGACAGTGATCTTTAGCACAATAATCTCATTTATCTCTCTGCATATGTAGTAGACTTGTGAAACCTAACATGGCTTCAGGTATTGTGGGGAGAACTGAAGGACTACCAGAAAAGGCAGAATGGATTACTCCAAACCAACAATTTCAATAAATTCCTATTAATTTTCTTAAGCAATTTGCTTGACTACAGAAGACAGCCTGAGACTACCCTTAGCAAGCTTCATTTCAAGCAAGCCTAGAAACTACTATCCACTTAGTTTTTGCACAATTTGGAATAATAGCCAATTTTTTAAAAAATTATTTTGCTGACTTGACCATTTTCCAGGACAGGAAACTTCTTCCACATCTCCCTACAATTCATGACATTATTTTGGTCTCATAGTAGACATAAACTTTATTTCAACAGTTTGTAATGGCACAAAATTGGCCACTCAAAAGATCTGATGATTGGTACCTCCTTTTAATTTGGAAAAGGACCCATCTATTGCACTTTCATTGTAAGCCTTATGAAACATGTGAATCCTTAGCATTATCCTCAGGTTGCAGGTTGAAATACTGGAGCACAGACTCAAATTATGTGCTTAGGCCAAGGAGCAGGAGAACTAAGAAGTCAGATTAGGAAACACACTTTTGTGCCCTAGCCATGTACCAAAGACAGGCTCTTCCCTCAAATCATCAGTAATCCATCACACTGCCAAGTTAAAAAGAGTCTCTCCACCACAATTGCTTTCTGGTGTTCTGTCTGGACTAATTGTTTATCACAGAGGCAGGAACACAAGGGGGATGGGGAACTGGGGGAAAAAGCTTGTGGACTGAAACATACTTTGTATCTGGGTAATAGGAAGGAGAGTCTCCTACACGCTCTTTATGCAAAAAGAGAAAAAATATTGCTAATGGAGAAAAAACTAAAGAAGCAAAACCAGCTCCTCCATGGCTGAAAAAGCAGACTGAGAAAGTGAGGAAATGAAAGCTTGATCTAATTTATTGCCAAGCCATTCAGAAATATTACTTACACGGATATAAGTTACCAGGTAACTGGAGGAATTTTGGTGGACCTAAAGGATCCAGGCAGACCTCCTCTCCAGGGCTTAGGAAAAGGAAAACAGGGATGGCAGTGGTAGCCAATGAAAGTGCCAGCATGGCCAGACCATAGTTGCTGCTCTTCTGTCAGATACAAAGGAAAATATCTGCCCCTCCTGGATCTCCACTGCACAACCCCCAACTGAACACCAACCAAGCAACGGGAGCACCATAGCCAGAAGTAAAGGTAGATGGGGAAAGCAGCTGCTCTGGAGAGCAAGCAGCCATCCTGGCAAGGAGATCCAGGCCTCCCTCTGCTCCCATGCTGGTACCTCATGCCAGTGGCCATACAGATCGTGAATCCAGTTCCGTTTTCTTTTCTTGGAAGGTGTAGCTATCCAGAGTTATAGTTCTTAACAAGATTCACAGCCAGAAAGAAACAACCCCTCATATGCTCAAAGGCAGCTGAAAACAGAGACTGAGTGCAACAGCTGCCATTTGTTACTGCATTAGTACCTATCACACATTGCTGAGTCTAAAGCCCAATGACATGTCCCTAACACACCAGGAGACAGGAGCTTGGCTGGGCAGCCTTCATCTCCCTGACTCATTTCACCTCTTTGCTCTGCTGTAAACACACTGGTTTGACTGCAATGCCCCAGTAACATCTGACATCTTGGAGCATGTGGAGAAACATGTCTCTCTTTTTGACTCATCATTTTTTCTCTTGACAGACATAAGAGTAAGGAGGGATCTGTCTTACAATGTCTGTCATTTCATGACCTTTGTTTAGTAACAAGTAACAAACCTAGAAAACTTTATTAATGAACATATCACAGGGCTATGTGAAAAGAAGAGATTGTTCTGTATGTTCTTGTTACCGTGCTATTTCCCAAACACAATATTCCTGGCTGTGGAGGTAAGCAAATGCAGCATCTGTTTAGCAGTATGTGGCAGGAAAGTGAGCAAAAAGCTTTCCCACATCTAAGTTCATCTTTCAGATCTTAGGGAATGATGCAAAGGATCAAGCAAACATTAACATTAAAAGAAATTGAAATCTGTTTATTCATTGATACGTTTTTATAAAAGCCTGTTTTCCATATACTCTTTTCACTTGTTGTATGTTGTCACAAATCTTTGTAAGTCTAAGGGCAGGAACATTTGTAGAAACAGTTCTTATGCAAAGCATTGTGAATGCTCAAGGAATGAAAAAATCTTCATTAATATACATGACAACACACTCTGGAAGCTGTGAAAGGTTATTTCCAGCTTTCAGGGAACATAGCTGAACCATAAGACTGCACATAGCTGGTCCAACAAACTAGCTACGTCACATTTAGTTGACACTACAAAGCTGCCCACCAGTCCATGGATAAAGGATTTCTAGAACACTTCAGCACTACGCTTGAGACTAAGATTTCTTTTCTTTCTTTCCCTTTTTACCTCTCCATAGAACTTCAGGTTTTAAAAAAACAAAAAAACCCCACATTGCTGAGTCTTAGTTTTCAAACAAGTCTCTGTTGATCTTTTCCAATCCAAGTTTTAACTGCCACATACCACAGAAGTGTACAGCTAGGTTTTAAAAGTCATGTTGATGCCTGAACAGACTGAGAAATATATGTTGGGACTGTCAAAATACTTGGTACTCCTTCCAAAATCAACATGTGATGCTTACCTAGGAACTTCTGAAAGTCTCATCATCACATTATCAATATTTCCAAGCTCAAATTACTTCTCTAGAAAACTGAGCACTCAACTCAGCCTCAAGGATCCCAGAGGTGAGATTCCAGGACTCGTTCACTGGGTGACTGAGCAAACCTCCTAACTTCCAAGTCTTTGTTTGGCCCCTACAGCAACAGAACAGTGATGGCTGCCAGGGAAGAAGTTCTTTTCATCAACTGATCTTGAAGTGCACTATACTAGCTAGGTAATATTAGGAAGCTGGCCTTTGCAGGGTAAACTGACTAGGCAGCAAGGGGACTCTTTGAAGTTGCTAAAATGATCTCCATTGGCTTCAGTGGATGCTGAATCAGGTCTAACAAAAGTTGATAGACTTGTTGGACCTTGAAATGATTGGTGCCTTGAAAATACCTATATACAAAGATATACAGAGATGTAACTTGTCCATCTGTGTCTCAATTTCCTCATCTCTGCAAAACGGATAACAACAGATATTTACCCATTTCTACAGAAGGCCTGATAATATTTAAAGCAATTGGCGTCTTGACTAATTAGCTAATATTTGAACAGGGATTTGACAATTTAAAGTACTACATAACTGCTAAGTACTATTACTAAATTAAGCCAACTGTCACTAATGGCAGACAGTATGATCTTCGCTGCTTGTTGACACAAGACCAATTACAAATAATGAGTTCCATAAAGTCTAGAATATGTCATACATAGAGAAATTAATGAAAATTAAAAGGAATAAAATGGTCTATCATCATTCAATATTAAATTTATTTATTTGGTTTCAGAATTTTAATCAGCAATGCCTACAACAATTTCCCTTTCTCTGTGCACTGTATAGCTAAATAAACCACACACTCCTCTTTCATTGGAAATAAGGCCTGGGTCAGCCTTCTGTCATTAGGCTATCCCCTGATACTGTTAGCTCCTGCATCAGTAGCCCTGTTCATTGGTTCATGAAGTTCTAGTTAGGTTTACTGCTCTTCCTACTCCAGCTGGAAGGTTATTATACAATCTCTTTTTTTTAGTAGCCTCCTAATTACAAACCTAATCCATTAACAACCAGTCTATTTCCACATGGCTTTTTCCAGATTGCACCAGAAGCTCACAGCTATTCTGTAGACAGTTAGTACATCTCCTCATCCTCTTTCCCACCTCATCCTCTATTGGCTTGTAGGGACTAACAATTTCCAGTAAAAGCAGATGCCTTAAGCTATTAAACTTTTAGTCTGTTTCCATCATTCCCACCCTATACTCCCTGTATGGAAAGAACTGGACATCACCTCTACATTAACAATTCCTCCTAATCCAGTGTCAGTAGAGAATTTAATCAACCAGTTCCAACCTTCTACACCCAAGGCATTAACAAGAATGTTAAGTAAGATCAGTTCCAGGCTGGCCTGTGAGGTTCTCCACTAATAACCTTCCACTAAACTGGCAGAACCTGTGCCAGCTCCCTGGTCCCTGCCCATCTTCCTACCAGCTCACTCAGCTTAAAAGAAGGGTAATTTATGTTTGCTATCCTAGTGTTTCGCTCCTGCCAAAGCAGTTTAGCAGATGAAATCTGACCAACTTAAACATCTACTTTATGCAGACAGTTTTTGGTATGTTCCAGGAAAAATTCTAGTTTTTCAGATTGCACTCATACAAAACAAGTACAGCACTCTACACTCTTGTTCAGAAATGTACAGTTAAGTATAGGTCTCCATACTGAGTCAAATCATTACCTACAATGTTTTCAAAAATTGGGGGGAATTATTCCTTTTCAACTGTCTAAGCAATTACTCATATTTGTTAGCTCTATTTTGATAGAACTGGTCTAACACATTCTTAAAAGAATACACAACTTACTCTTTTTGATCATCACAAGAGTGTCATCAGCCTACCACAAATATTGTAATAAATAACTCTGCACCACAAAGAAACATGATCCTCTAAACGTTGAAATGACATATTTGCTAAGAAGGTGTGTATCAAGTCATCTCAGCATACAACTGATCTCCCAGTGGGAAGTGAGCAAACAAACAAGAATACAGAATGTCTTACCTTTGAAGTACCAGCTACTACAGCTCTGTAGGCCCAGTTTTTCTTTCACATAAATTTACTACCTGCAAGGCAGCTGATGGAGTCACAGAGCTGCTCTAGCAAATGGCCTGGTCTACAGCTCTCAGCAAGGGTATTTGCCAGTCATACAGTGATCAGGGACCCTGCACCTCTTCCCACCAAGCCAGGAACAACCACACACTTCCTCCTCTCCTTTTCCTTCTGGTTTGCCAGGCCACACAAAACCCCTTTTTCTCCCTCTGGGAAGCTGGATTATTTTGTGATGGCAACTGGTCAATCAGCCCCAGATCCCTCATACCATCCACAGCACACAGGCTCCTGACTCCTGTGTCTCAGGAGAATGCAGGTAAAACTGATTTGTTAGGGGAAATTCCCTCCCTGGTAACAAAAATTTCCTCCCTCAAGGAGGAGAATGCCCACCCCTACACATTTTGCCTGGAGGTAAAAATCAGCCTCCTGTTTTTCTAAGTCTTATCCTTTCCTTCCTAGAGAAAAAAATAAAAGCAACAAAGAAAAACCCAAAATAAAACAACCACCACATTTAATCAGCCAATTTGCTCTCACTGCCCTTCCATTGGAAGAATGGAAAGTAACAACTAGAGAAAATACAGAAAGAAAAGGATGACTGGCAAAAAAGTAGTGATAGCTCTGACCTCCTGGCTCAAGGGCAGTGTGGAAAGGAAGGCAGCTCTGAGTGGGAGGGGAGAGGCAGAGGAAAAAGAGTATGCATATGTGTGGACACACATACAGATACAGATTTATCAAGGACTAGTGAGGGGGTGTCAGCCTCCCTCTTGGCACCAGTTCGTGCAGCACCCATTCCTGCATTTCCTGGTACAGCCCCAGGAGTCTGGCTCAGCGGCCCCCCACTCAAGTCAGGAAAGTCATGATCAAATGCGTCAGGATCTATGCATTCATATGTGCAGGCACCAGTGTTAGAGAACATTAATATTACATGTGCTGTTTTCAGTTAACACAAAATAATATCAGCTTACACAATGAACATGATCTGATCTTGCATTTATTCCACCTGTGCATGCAGACAGACTCTAAAGCGGCCACCCCGATTTCTCTGCAAAAAAATAAAAGTAATTAGAAAAGCTTTGTGTTCTTTGCACTTACAAGGGCAGATCCCCTTACACCAGATACTGCTCTTTCAGCAGATCTTTGTGGGTGGAGATTTCATATCAGCATGTCTGCCAGTTCCTGCTAGAGTTTCATCCAAGCCACAACATAGAGTCAACATTAATTAGCATTAATTATTATTTATAAGAAGCAACACTATCTACATTGCTATCTTTCACACTTATTTTTATGTCTTACATAGGGGCTCATGTGCATGGCACCTCACTGCCCAAACAGACAGAACAAGGTCCTATGGAATCTGCAGACTAACGCACAGTATTGCCATCCTTAAACCATTTTGAACAGATCATTGTAGAAGTCAGGAGATCCCCTTTTCTGTGCTCCCATGAACTTGTCTTCTATTTTCTGTTTATAGTTAAGATTTCTCTCTTCTATTTTTTTTATCCCCACAGCCAGGAAGGAATAAAAAAAACCTATTGCCTGTAGACCATAAAATTGTTTTCTTTCTAATAATAATAAAAAAACCCAAACAAACAGAAAAGAACCAACACAAGAACACCATCCTCCCAAACTATCTGGAAGCATCAAAACACATTGTTTCCAGCACAGAACTCTCAAGTGAGCCTTTTGAACTTTACCAGAAATTATTGGTGTCATATAAGCAAAGAAAACATGCTGAACACATTTATGTTTACTTCATTCCTCTATTCATTTTGTTGGCACAAGCAAAACCTTCCTCAAACACCTCTTTATTCTGGTTCAAATCTTGTCTCCAAACCCAGAACTGTAATCTATGTAACAGAGTTTTGTGTTAGCCATGAGACTGCTTTTGTTTAGGTCCCACAAAACCGAGAAAACTTGAAAATATTACAAAATTCAATTCAAAACAGTTAATTAGTTCAGATCACTATTATTACTAGCACTGAAGTTATTAGTATTGTTGATAATAACTGCTCGCAAATAATCATTTGCATACATTAAATTTAGCTGGAACAACTTGCGAGCATTAGCAAATCCTATAATGAACAGAGTACATACTCTCTTTTTAATGAATTCTGCCTTGCTTCCAGTTTAAATACTATTTTTTACCACTTTATTTCTTGCTTATTTTGTTGCTTGATGCAATACACAATAGCACAGACACCAAGATTAGTGCAGTAAATTCAATTTAGAAAGTCACTTGCAGAGGCCAAGGTTCATGAAACCACTGGAGTACATTGAAGCGAATTCTTTGAGTCAATCCAGGCTTGTCGGAGAAACTATTAATAATCAGCTGGAACTGCTGAGTCAAAATTAAGAATGAGATGGAAACACTGAGCACATTTTATGCGCTCCCATTGCTTCTATCCTATTTCAGACTGTTGCAATCGCAAATTGTGCCTAGCTCTGAAATACTACGTACCTTGACCAATATACATTGCAACATTTTGCTAGGAAGTCACAACAGGTTGTGTCATACTGGGTACACCTTTCAGTGAGAAGGATGAACTGAATAGAGTAGGAAAACTTTGGACTACCATTCACTGTTAAAAGCCAACTTCCATGTGAAAACATTTCTGAACAGTTTGATTTCTATTAATATGTACTTTTATTTGCTTTTCTAAGAGGTCAGACTAGACTTAGTTCAATTGTCAGATACATAAGAAAAGCAACTTTAAAACTAGATATTGTTGGCATATTTCTATTTTTCCCTATTATTCACATATGCATTAATTTATTCCATAAGTTATCTACTCAGAAAAGAGAAACCAGATCATTTTTCTTATACAACTATCAAGCATGAGCACTACATGACATTTTGTTGTTGTTTTTTAGCCAATATAAATAATAATTAATTTGTGTAATAGGACACCTGAGAACACTGCTCACAGCTCATGGATAACTAATACATACAACTTCTTTACAGAAACTAAGCATTATGATTTTTTCACTCAGTTTCCAACTTTGAAATGTCATAGTCTTGGCTAGGATTCTTCACATTAAAAGACAAGAAATATGCTTCCAGGATAATAAAATAATTATGTATGGAAAAGAAAATAATTGATCTTTATTGTATCCATAACCACTAATTATCATGCCATTATGTTTCTACCAACAGCCAAGCACCTCACTGGCATAAACAGACACACCTCTCTTGGCAACAGACTTGCAATCACATATGTTGGCAGTTATCTTAATCCAAAATGCACAGAGCTAAATATGAAGAATGCATAAAATATTGTCTAGATCTTCTGCTAGTTCATCACACAACACTTCACTGAAGTTAATAATTCCATACCATCTGATAACATATCCTATTATTCACAACCTAATTAAAGTGTACATGGAAAGTTAACAAAAAGAGGTAACCAACCAATGCAAGGCAAACAATGCAAAACTCAGTGTAGCAAGATCAAGCTAGCTCTATTAGCAATGTCTCAATAATGATGGAAAGAACACTTTTGGAAAGCTCTCCGTATCAATAAAGACATCCTTTTTGCTATTGATTAAGTGAGGCGACCATCAGGGCATGTAAAAACCCATATTAACTCACCTTTTCCCAGAGCAAGCACTGATGTTCTAGCACGTCATGGAAACATGTTGCAAAATGGTCCAATGTGAAATGTCCTTCCGTGTGAGTCATATCAGAAAGAATGGTAAGCGAGCGGTAGCCGAGTAAAGGAAGAGAATAACTGCAACACTTGATGTGGAACACAGTGAGCAGCTTTTAAACAGCAAATAAGTTTTGAGGGGCAATCCCACTCACCTTACACAAGCTTTTTGTCTAGCCTAATATGGTAAATTGTATTCTAACTTCAGGAAGAAGTTTCATTATTGGCAAAAGTAGCTTTTCTTTTCACAACCATTATATAAATAATGACCACCAAGCAGAGGAACCTCCATTTCACATCCTTCCTAAGAGGAGAGAGGTAGGCTGGAACTCACCTTAAATACTTTTAAAGCTCTGTAATAAATCCCAGGTGATCGCCTGGGAAACCTTAGGCTTCTTTCAGCTAACAGATGTGGGCACTGCAAGGTGCAAATCACTTCAGGCACCTGCTTTGGGATGAGGTGATGACAATTCCCTGGTGTAAGAGCACGTACAGGCATTTACAATTTCAGGCAGCAGCTCTGAGAACTCAGTATCTGCAAAACAGAATCGGTATATTTAGAAATTGTTAAAGGTACAAATTTTCAGTTCAAACTCACTATTACGTCTTCAGTTCATAGGTTTTATTTTCTTCTTGCTTCTGTATTTCTCTACCCTTTCCTCTATTCAAAATAAAGCCAGTCTCCTTAGTGCACTTACTTTCCAATCCTTTAACACCCTAGCCAATAGTCTCCTTGTGACAGACTGAAATGCTGTTTATAAAAAAAAAAAAGAAAATTACTTAGGCTGTTATCAGATCTTACCTTTGGAAGGGAAGACTCACAACACACTGAGAAGAGAGTTTCCCTGCAACATTCTTGGGCAAAACTTTTCTGCATCAGTGAAACAAAATTCCAGCCAACACATCCACAAAAGTACACTGCTGAAGGTAACAACAATGCTGCTGATACCTGTAAAGAACAGATGAGAGTAATAACACTTGACCAAAGCTTCAAGATGTCGTGAACACAGGTACTTATTTAAGTTACATCTTGCATTTGCAAACTAACAGGAGCCAGGACATGGACTCAAGAGTTGGCATGCGATTAACCACACATCCTCTAGCAACAAGCTGCCCAACATGAGCTTTCCCATGTAACCTAGTATTCCCTCATGCAACACAAAGGCATGGTTCAGGAGATAATGTGGACAAAGGACAGTTCCCTCTAGGCAGTATAGATGAAGCCACTTATATGGAAGGAAGAGAATTTAGCCATGTGGACGCAAGGCCTCAGGGGCAAAGACTGGATGCTGGCCTGTTTGATTTACTAGTGTTAGGGAAGCCATAAAGACTGGACAGGACATTGTGGGTGTCTTTAAGTAAAAGATCAAGATTGTATCTGCAAGACTCACCATACTAAGACCATGATGTTTCAAATACTAATGAATACATTCATGCATAAGAGTAATTTTCTCAAATTAATTAGGATTACTCCTATGTTTAAAACTATGCCAGTGTAGGTGTTGCAGAAGAGGTTTTGGAATGTCAGTCATCATATACCCGTCAGTTAAAGTACACTCATAAATGCTTTCGCTTGGAAGAGTGTATTAACCTTAATATAAAATACGTGTTTTCTGGGTCTGATGACTCAGGAAGAACTTGCAAGTCTATACCTCAACCCATTAATCTTATATAAATAAACTTTCCCCTTGTGAAAGGGAGTCCCATGGCATTAATAATCAAGGATCTTTCCCAACCATAATCAGATTCTGTAAGAACCATTTAGAAACACTTAGATTAATTATTTGTTGCGAATTATTCACTTAGGTCTGTCTCTTCAATCAAGAAGCACGGCTCTATTTCTTTCGGCAACATGAGCCAGTATAATAGAATACTCAGTTTCCACATATAACTCTCATATCCAACACCATTTAATTAAAGTCTCAACTGTGAATAGTCATGAGTCTGGCCAAAGTTTTGAAGGTTTGAATCCGGGCCCACTTAAGTGAAAGCCCCACCTATTCAGTTTGCCTCTGCACTTGACTCCACCTAACTCCATCAAGGGGCCAACCTTTAACGACAGTGTATTTAAAGACCAAAGTGGGGGCAAGAGGGTATAGGGTGTACTAGTTTACATCCTGCCTTCAAAAATAAACTCTGTTCAAGTCACCAAGATTTACTTACAGAGAGCTGACAGGTATTTAAAATAGCGTGGTGGGAGGGCATCTTTTCCCACAACACTTGGGTAACTCTTAAAAGTTTTAATATACTTTGGACTTTGCTAAGTTTCTTGGCATTGACGTTCTCCATCTCAACTGGAGAAAGTAAAAATGGACTGTCTTCCAGACTCTTATGGTATAAATAAATCAAGTTATGAATAAGGACTCTCGTAAGCAATGAGTAATTATCTCCATAGTCTGATCCATCAGTGTCAAATGCCAGAGTTTACATTTCTCTGATATGAATATTGAAGTCTGAAAATTTTTGAAATATTATTCCACCTTCTTGAAAACCCCCCAGGCATGTTCTATTTTCGTTTCAGAATCTGCTGTTCCTCATAGGGGAAAAAAAAAAAAAAAAAAAAGGAAATGTTTTTACAGAATTGCAATTAGAAAGAGATATCAAACCAATCCATAGTAGCCCCTTTCAGGAGTTACACACTGATGTCCAACCTTCACTTTTGCATTTTTTAATATTTTAATTCAGTAATAATAGAAAAAAATAATAGAAATAGTAATAAACCCCCACCAAACTCTTCAACCACTCCTAGCCATGAAAGACAGGAAAAGTGTACAAGAGAGAAAATGCAAATGAAAGACGATTGCTTCCAAACGCACCATGGGAAATGAAAAGCCAGAGAACTCCCTAGCCTGAGGAAAGTTGTAGAGGTGAGAAGTCCAAGAAATTCCACCAGCACTGGCAGCCAAATCAGAGATCTTTGAGCATCTTGGAAATTTTCTACAGGCTGAGTGGGACTGTTCTGCAACATGCTCTCAGTTGGAGCTATCTACTCCAACTTCCTCTACAAGTCCATCTCTTCATCTCAGCTTTGTTTGAGTATGCTTTTTCTTTTCTTCTGCTACCTTTACCCTGCTTGCTCCCCTTCCCCACAGGCTTCACTTTCCCTTTGTTTTTTTCCTTTTGTTTTACTGTTCTACAGTAAACCTCATGTTTTTTTAAAAAAAACTCATGTTTTTAAAAGGGAAAATGATCCATGTAAAAAGAAACCCAAACAAGCAGCTGAGTGTCACAACAGCAATTACATGCCCCAGATAAGATACTGTTTGTGCTAGACTCCCTATATGCACATATATTTGCTCCCTCCTCACAGTCCTGATTTCCTTACAGGTAAGTAGCCATTGCATTAAAGCAGATTGGGAGATGTTTTAGTAAGAGCTGGTCTTCACCAAACAAATCAGAACTACTGACAGATTTACAAGGGAGAAGGTACTGGGTGTGACACACCAGAAAATCACTAACAGACATTAAACTGGCTCAAGTCTGTGGACTATGTTTTACTTACCAGTCTTGGGCTAACACCCAGGACTTCTCTTTCTTTGGGAAGGTATGATGTCAGGCACATGGCAGTTCTTGAGATTCTGTATAAGCCAGCATTGCCAGAGGCTCTGTGCAGGTGTGGTTAACAGTTATTTAATGATTCTTCACAATTGCATGTATCTGTCTGAACATAAATACAGTCTGATCATAATCTTTCTTTTCACACCATGAATTTGCCCTAGTGTTTCCACCCTTGCAGGTTCTTAAATGCCTGATCATAGTTATTACAGTCCTGAGATTCACTGCATCATTTCAAACCATTCATGAGCACTTTGCTGTCCTGTTGGCTTGGTAATGTGAAGAGATTGAAGGCAGCATATTTAATACAAATGCTGCAGCTCTTAATTTAAATTCTGTAAGTTTGTCTCCCTAATGACTCACAGGACTCTCCTCCCTTCCCCGTGTTTACACACTGATGACAAGTACAGTTGAGTTTCTAAAAGCAAAATTATCAAAAAAACAGAACACTGGCAACTCCTGGGAAAAGCTTTCAGTCTTCCTCCTTTCCCCAGCAGTTGCACGAGCCTTCATTCAGCATAAATACTAGTACTGTTCAATTAGTTACAGTAATTTTGAGTGATAGGTCGACTGTTTCTTTTCCAAAAGGTAATAGTTTTCCTAATTAGTCACTTGCTTTGATAAGGCACTGACTTTTGCTCTAATCTAAATTAACAAGACTTTATCTACCTGCATCATTTAAACACACCCTACTTGCAAATCTGGTATGACTAAAAACCAAGACAAGTGTTTGGTTTCATTTTACATTTGCTTCAAAGTACCCCACTTGGAGGTTAATTATTAATCTACTCAAGTATATGTAAAAGTTCAGAGAAACAACGGGCTTAGTAGGTAGAGCAGTAGTTGAGGAATTGGGAAACCCATTTCTATTCCCACCTTAGATCATGTCAGCTTGGCTAAGACATTTAAAACCTGTGAATCTTCACTTAGAGAAGAGAAATCGCAACACTCTCTGCACAAAGCACTTTGACATCTTTAGGGAAGAAACTTCACATATGTGAGGCAACAGTATGTTTGCTTGCACCTTCAGAAGACTGAAACTCAGCTAATCCCTTAAGAACTCACCTAGGAACTGGAGATCAGATCTCAACACATGCAACTCAACGAAAGTAATGATTTTGTCAGATCTGCTGCAGCTGAAGAACCAGCTCCTCAGGCTTTTACCACATTTCTCTGCCATCTGAAGTGATGAAAACACACTTGACTTCTTGAACACGGTTTAGATCTTATAAACCCCTTTTCCCCAGCACCCTGAGGTACTGTAATAATGTACTCTTGGTGAAACTATGCTACCTGTCCCAAGAGTAAGCAAGTAGCAGCACAAGACTAGATTTTCAGACACAAACGCTGTTCTGGAGCTGTCCAGGGGGCTGGAGGACTTGCAGATGATGATTCAGATCTGGAAGCGGGGAAGAAAAATGGAAAACAGCAAATGAAGGATGGAACATGCATGAGAGACATAATTTGGGGTCACTACTGCCAAATCCTGCCTACCAGAAGACGGCCGTCAGCAGCCTGTTCCTGAATAGCTCCATTATAATGCAGTTGACTTGATCTCAGAAAGAAAAAAAAAAAATAAAAGAAAAAGAAAAATCAAGTTTTTACACCATTATTTATTTACAGATTTGGCTAATGCTTATATAAATAATGAGATTCCATCCAGAAACAGCCTTTTGAAAACAAAGAAACAACAACAACCAAAAAATAAAAATAATAATAATTAAAAAACCATAAAAAGCCAACCCAGAAGTAAGAACGTTGAATACTTATTGCTGTTCAGCTGCAATATTATTGGCACAGTGATTCATCTGTTAATCCACAGTGCTATAAATAGTACTTTAACTTAGTTGATTTGAAACATATCCTTCATATCTCTAGTCACTTGTTTACCCAAGTAAAATATATGTGGTTTTGAGTAGACTTAGTTGTATTGCAGGAAGGGCTAGCAAAGTTCAATGGCTCCATCGCACATTCAAAGCCCTTCAACTCTGGCTTAATTTTGCTGTACTTCTCTTTCAAAGTTGTTCCCTCTGCTTCATCTATGCATGGACTTGAAGGCAATAAGTGGCTATTGTAACAGCTCAGCCAGTGTTTCCTCATATCACGGGCCAGTGATAGCAAGCCTCTGGCATCAATACCAAGTTTGGCGCCAACAGATATTTGGTCTGGCACCAGCAATAACAAGCTACGATGGTTTCTTTTTAAGTTTGTTTGGCACCAATAGCAAGAAACATTCACTACTCCTGGCAGAGAGCCACAGAATTTCACCAAATGGCTTCTGCATCATAACTTCATAACAAACACAGCACAACATAACTTCTAATTGCGGTGGAGCCTGTCTCTGAGCAAACAATTCCATCCTGACAATTACATCCAGACTTATCAATACCTGTGGTGCCTTCCAGTACCAGTCTCTTTATTACTGTAAGAATAATCTGCTTGAAGAGATCCACAAACCTCTAAGTCCATTGGCACTTGGATTTTCTCTATTTTGGTGCAGTTATATGAAAACAGGTAACCAGCTATGAGAAGAGCCTATGGGGACAGTTAAAAAATTAAGTCATCGCAAAATATGTTGTAAATACTGTGTTGACTTAACCTCACTCTTCACCCTGCACTCTTATGTCATGTCCTCTTATGGCCTGCAATATATTCCAGTCTTGTTCATTTTATGCTGGTGTGGAGTCCCATTCAAGCCCCTGAGGCTTAACATAGCACTAGCAAAAAGAGAGAATTAGCTATAAATTATCTGAGTCCTGGGGCAGAGCAATCTCCCTTTTGTCAGCTCCTTGCTAAATGGTACAACACTTCTTATGAGGCCTTGTAGTGGAAACCTCAGCGGACACAACACAGGACAAGGACTCCAAAGAGCTCAGTTATACAGAGAGGGTTGAAACAGATTTGCCAGACTTTTCAGCAGGGTGCCCCTTCACTCTTCTTTACTTGAAAAATGGGAGAACTCTGAGATCTCTGGGTGGAAAGGATGGTGTAAGAACCAGGAATTACTTCTCCAGTACTAAGCAATAGTAACAACAGCAATAATGTTATCCTCTTCACAGGAGAAAATCTGTCCCTGCCCATTTTGTCACAATCCAGTACACTGGAGAAAATAAACTTGCTTAGAGGTAGACTTTTCTACGGAACATGAAATGAGCACAGGGAGGAAGTGATGCCATAGGAAAATTTAATTGGGAGCAACAGCTTCCAAGAAAATAAAGACAGTGTGAAACAAAGTTGAAATGGAAGTCCCCATTGTAAATTCATCTCTCAGTACCTGCCAAAGACATGACAAAATCTCTGCCCACAGGGGATGGCTGTCCTTGTGAAAAAGTGCAAATCTGTAGAGTTCCCAACGTGGGAATTCACGTAGACATGAATTCAGTGATCAAACTCTTCCTCTCAAGGGTTGAAGGAATTTCCACTAACCTCCTTTCTTACAGCTCAGTCTTTAGTTGGATTTCCTTCAACTATAAAAATATACACAGTGCAATTACCCAACCTTCACAGACTCTGTAGTTCATTTATGCATGCTAGGCACGTCTCCTGCTGTGAGCAGCCCATCCAAAGGGAACCCTTTGAACCAGCCCATTGTTGCTCGTGCAGTGTATTGCATTATCCAATTTCATCATTCCTGGCAAGGCAGCACACTCCTGCAGCTTGCTACAGGGGGAGTAGAAGAGATGATGAAGCACTTTGTCCAGCTGGTGTGCCGGACATCTCAGATGTACAAATAAGCCTGCCTACCACTAACTGCACTGTACTTTCCCAGTCACCACAGACAGACCTTTACTGACCAGTTGTGCTTAATATGATCTTCAGCCCTCTCAAATCTAGTTAACAGTCTGAAGGGACAGAATACAGAAAAGATGGTAAGAAAGGATGGGGGGGGGGGGAATAAATTGAAAAAAACATTAAAAGCAAGACCTTAGTGTGACACACCTTTGCACAATGTTTGCTCAAGTGCAAAACCAAATTGTAGTTTAAAATAAAGACAACACAACTGGATCAACCAAAAATACACCTGCAACCACCAGACCATGTAGCATTTTGCTACATGTAGTAAGGAATATTTTTATTCCTTAATATTCAGAGTATATACATAGCTTGAGCAAATTGCGAAGGACTACACTGCCCTACCTCCAAATACCCATTGGCACACTTAATATTTTTTAATTAAATGAGTCAAATACTATGGAAAACGGGAAGCAAAGTGGAGCGTGTGATTTTCAAGCAACCATTCAGATCTCGCCCCTTTGTCTTTGACTAGGTACTGCTTTGGGTAGGAAGAGGGGGTCATACATCAAAAAAAGTCCTGCTCTGCTGCTCTAAAGAGGAAGAGACATTTCATTTTAGAACAAAGAATTAGATTTTATTTTACATTGCTTCACTAGAGGTTTTTGGGAGGTTTTTCTTGGGGTGATGGGGGTGGAGTGTTTGGCTTTGCTATAATACAGCACATCAAAGTGCTTTTGATGTGAAGTTTACTTAACAGAATCGGTTTTTCCGATGATTGTGTTAATCTTTATAAACCTGAAGGCGATACTGTGCCTTTAAAAAAAACTATAGCAGGAAAAGATTTGAGGTTACATATACTCTCAGTGCTGAGAGATGCGAGTAGTTGGATTATTTTGCCACTTCTTACAACTTCGTTTGTTGATTCATGGGCAGCAATAGCAATGGGCTTGACAACGCTCTCACTTGGGCCAGGAAGGCTCTGTTTAAACCATACACAGTCCTTCACATAAGCACTTTCATATGGTTTCTCAGGTAAGAGCCAGCACAGATTTCAAGGGCCAGTTTACAACAGGCAGAGAGGCAGCAAAGCGCCCTTGAGCTGCAACAAGAACCAGTGCTGATCTTAGAAATGTTCCCTGCTCCCAGCCATTAATAGCTATCTTTGTAATCATATTATTTTGACTATAAGCTTCTTGTCCTCTCTTAAATCTTGCAAAACCAGCTTTGCCATCCACTCCTAGTCTTGAAGTATGGCTGTGAAAAAGCTTCTGTTATGTCTGATGTGTTTACCTACAGCATTTGAATGACTTTTTAAGTCCTTTGAATAAAGATAAGAGACAATGTGTACGTTTTCCACACAAATAGTGGAACAGTAATAAAATAAACATCAAAGGTAAGCTAGCAAATCATCGCTACTTCACTGCTTTTTACAACAAAAGCAGGAAGAGGAAAAAACCTACCCTCACCATTGGCATCATCTTAGAAAATACAAGTTTTTGGAAGAAATGATAGCTTTTTCCCATACCCTTTAACACAAACACTGGCACCTAGAGCTAATGCAACACTTTACTGAAAGATCTTTGTTTACATTACATGGAGACAACAACAAAGAACCAAGAGAGGTCTCCCTCCTCTTATTTTTGTCTTTCTCAATGGCCAGCTTTTCTGAACTGGTACAGCTTTAGGGAGAACAGGAACACATCAACCCTATTATTATTAAAGTTAGCAGGAGTACAACCAGAGGAACAGAAGAACCTCTCATTGTTCGGTATTTACTATTTAAGACTCATGCTAACTGGAGAAATGGTGAAGCTTTAAACTAAATGGGGGGGGGGGGGGCACACATATATTCTATTAAAGAAAGACTGAGACAGAAAGTAGTGCTGCTTGTTTCTTCTGTTAAGTCTTTTAAACCTCCTTTTTTTTTTTTTTTTTTCCATGTTCCTCTCTGACACTCTTTACAACTCCTCACACCAGCATAGTCCTAACTGGAGCAACTCTGCGTTAAGTATTTATTCTAAAATAAGGTTTGACTTAGAAAGACTGCTTTTGGAAAAGATGGAGCAATCCAACTCTTACTCTAGGACACAAAACTCAAAAGTGTATGTACGAGAAATAAAATATAAGCAGCACACCAGATTTCTGCTGACATCTTTGTTTTGTTCTTGCTTTGCAGACACTAGCGCTACTGTCATATGAAGTCAACGTTTTGCAATTGACTTTGAACAGCAGGATAGGACTGAACAGGGAGTTTTCAGAGAGCTCTCCTCTCCACTGCTGAAGGAAGGAGGCAAAACCTCTGAAGGAAGGTGTGACTCTGACAACTTAACCTTAAAAAAACCCAACAACACAAAAAACCCACACACACCCAAAAATCACAACTCATTTTTCTACAAAGAGACGCGCCTAGGTAAAATTACCAAACACATTTTGTCCCAGTTTTTTACAGAATGTCCAAAAAAATGTAAAAGCAAAGTCACTATTAAAAAAACAAACACACCAAAAATAAACCACAACCCAACCCAAAACCAAAAACACGGTAAAAGATTTTATTGGAGAGTGACAGTTGTAAGAGAGGTTATCAACACACCGTTGGGAAGAGATCAAGCCATGCACAGTAACACACTTAAAACTAAGGTTAACGTTTTGACTAATCCTCTCGTAGCAAAAGCCCACAGGATTGCCTACCTGTTCCCATTTTCCCCCTGCACCGGGTGCGGTTATGATAGAAGAAAAGAGGGGGCAGGACTGTACGACTTTGTCAGGTTACATAAATCATTAGGAATTCACAACTGCGAAGCCGTGTATTATTTTCCAACAGGTTGTTGAGCTGTCACATTACAACTTGTTGCTATATACGGCGCTATTAAAATAAATCACTGCATGTAGCAGGTTCTGCTCTGCCACCTATACGTCATGCTGCATTTTACACCTGGGAGGCGGGCCCGGCTCTCCGAAGTCGCGCCGAACTGTGGCTTGATTCGAAATACCCGGGAAGGGGAGGGACCTGGCAGGAGAAAATACAAACAAGTTTCGTAAAATAACTTTCCAACAAGACCTCGCTGTCATCTCGGCTAATTACGGCTCTGATACGTCTTATTAGCCCGTACCCACCTTTGCTACCTTGCTTCTCCACCCACCATCCTTTCAGATCTTTGTCCTGGCTCCGCCTCTCGCCGGCGTTATAATGGGCTGGTCTGAAAGTGGTGGAGAGACACAGAACCACAGGGGAACAGAGAGATAATGACAATAACGCTAATAACCCCAATAACCCGGCTGCTGCCTGCGCTGCAGCGAGGAGCCCTCCCGGCGTCCCGGCACTGACGGGGGCCGAAGCCGGAGAGAGAGGAGTAACCCCGACGTCCCTTGACAGCTTCTCCCCGCGCCCAGGGACTGCCGGACGGTAACAGCGGCAGCGACTCCGAGGAGGACCGGGCTCAGGGGGACGCGGAGAGAAGCCGGCTCCAGTAGCTGCCCCCCCGCTAACATCGGCTCCTTGGGGGCCTCCTCGCCCCTCTCCTCCGGCCCCATGGAGCAGCGAGAGTAAAGAGGGAGAAGGACAAGAAGGGGGGCAGAAAGAGAGAGAGCGCCCCGGTGGGGGAGAAGGAGGTGGAAGCCGGAGGAAGCGCCCCGTCCTCCGCCTCGCCGTCGAGGGCAGCTGGGCACCGCCGCCTGTCCTCGGAGTCCCCCGGCGGGGAAGGGGCCAGCCCCCTGCCAGCGACCCCCAGGGAGCCCGGGTGAGGCGGGAGCGGAGCCTCGCTGCCCTCCCCTGCCTGCGCTGCCTGCCCTGCCTGCTGCCGCGGAGCTGTCCAGGCCGGCGGGGGGACAGACACCGTCCGGGCCGCCTCGCCGCCCTTCAGGCCGCGCCGCGGGGCGGGGGTCGCGCCCGCCCAGCGGAGCCGCAGGGAGCAGGGGGGGGTGCCGCCGGCGCCGCCGCCATGAAGCTGGAGGTGTTCTCGCAGCACTACGAAGATAAGCTGAGCGCCGGCAGCGACCAGGAAGGCAGCGGCTCCCTCTCCCCGGCGCCGGCCGAGAGCGAGCTGGGCTCGGACGGCGACTGCGCTGCCAACAGCCCGGGCGGCGGGGCCGGGCTGCCGGGGCACCCCCCACCGCCGCCCCCCACCCCGCAGCCGCCGCCGCCGCCGGCGGCCGAGAGCGCCAAGGGGAAGCCTTACACGCGGCGGCCGAAGCCGCCCTACTCCTACATCGCGCTGATCGCCATGGCCATCCGCGACTCGGCCGGCGGCCGCCTGACCCTGGCCGAGATCAACGACTACTTGATGAGCCGCTTCCCCTTCTTCCGCGGCGCCTACACCGGCTGGCGCAACTCGGTGCGCCACAACCTCTCCCTCAACGACTGCTTCGTCAAGGTGCTGCGCGACCCGGCGCGGCCCTGGGGCAAGGACAACTACTGGATGCTCAACCCCAGCAGCGAATACACCTTCGCCGACGGCGTCTTCCGCCGCCGCCGCAAGCGCCTCAGCCGCGCCGCCCCGCCGCCGCAAGCCGCCCGCCCCGCAGCCCCGGCCCCGCCGCCGCCGCAGGAGGCGGCCGGAGCGTGCCCCGCGTCCCCCGGCGGATCTCCGCGCTGCTGCTGCGCTTCCTCGCCCTGCAACTGCGCGCCAGGCTCCGCCGCCAAGGAGGCGGCGGCGGCGGGCGGCGGGGCGGCGGCAACGGGCAGCGGCAGCGCTAAGTTCTCCAGCTCCTTCGCCATCGAGAGCCTCCTCCGGCGGCCGGCGGGGCCCCGCGCCGCCCCGCAGCAGCCGCCGCCGAACGCCCGAAGCCTCCTCTGGCCGGCGCCGCCCGCGCCCCCGCACCTGCTTCCCGGCCCCTACCCGCTGCTCCCCTACCCACCTGCCGCCCCGCAGCCCCCGCACGCCGCTGCCCTCTACGGCGGCGGCCTCCTGCAGCTCTGCGCCTACGGGCTGGGCGAGCCGTCGCCGGTGCTGCTGGCGGGCGGGCGGCAAGCGCTGGCCCAGGGCGAGCCGGCGGCGGCGGAGCGGCCGCGGGGGCAGCTCTTCCCCGCCGCCCTCCCCAGGGGCGGGAGGGGCCCGCTGCCCGGCTCCCCGCTCTACGGGCCCCTCCGGCTGGCCGGGCCGCTGCAGGCGGCGGCGGGGGGCTCGGCCTCGTTCCAGCCGTACGCTGTGGAGACCCCCCTGGCTTAATGGCGCCCCCCCCTTCCTCCCCTGCGAGGGGCCGGCCTGCCTGCCTGTCCTGGGAGGCGGGGAGGGGGAAAGGAGGAGGCTCTGGATCCCGCACTTTAACTCCAGAGGCGACCAAAGCCTCCCAGCAAAAGTCTTGGTGACTGTGCCTTAGTGAAATGACAGTGGGTTTAACTTAAACCAAAACCAAACCAAAAAAAAAAACCAACAACAAGAAAACCGAAAGAACTGTCGTCTTGGACATAGCCATGAGCCTCAAGTGCTTCTTACTGTTCATTGAGACTACTTGACTTCAGCCATTCCCTTACCGCCTCCTTTCTAGTCCCCACTCTTGTCCCAGCATCTCCTGCCACCAAAGCCTGGGGCAGGAGGTACCCCCGCGGCGGCGGCAGCCTGGGGATGCGCTGTGCACTTGGGAGGGCGGGGAGGAGGGAGGGAAGAAGGGAAGGAGGGAGGGGGGCCAGGAGGAGCAGGGAGAGAGAAAGGGAGGGGACCAGGGGCTGCTGTGGAGCCGTAGGTCTGTACCGCAAAGCAATGCATCACTGTGCCAAAAGAAACCTCTTATCCTGTCCAGCAATTAGCATTTAGTGGAAAGGGAGGACATTAAATTATTTATGAAAGTAGTGGTTTTGACACAAAGAGAGTGCAGCTTTTTTAATTAATTATTGTTCGGGGGGGGGGGGGGGGGGGTGGGCGGGGAGGGGGAAGAGGGGAGCGGGAAACGGGAAAGGGCTCAAGGAAACATCAGGCGTTGTCTCCTGTACTGGTTGGCGTTGTACATTTAAGGCCAAGACCACTGCTACTGGAAAAAAGAGAGTATTTTTTTTCGTATTTTATTTTTGTGATTGTATATAATATATGTGCGAGTGCATTTTGTTGATGCTCGGCCACCATGTTTCCCCGTCCCCCCCCCTTTTTTTTTTGTTTTCTTTTTCTTCTGTTTCCGGAATAAAAACTGTCCCCTAAATAAAGACGGTAAATAAGGAGAAGAGCGTGATGTCTGTGCTGGTACGGAGGGAGGGGAGCCTTCCGTGGGGCAGCCTTGGACGAGGGGTGCTCGGGCTGTGGGGCCAGCCCGCCCTTTCCTGCCCATCCCTCCCGGCGAGTAGAGGTGCCACGTACGGACCCGCCTTATTTTGATCAAAGGAGGTGAGAGAGGTTCTCGGGCTTCCGCCAGGTTTGAAAGCCCTCTTCAGTTCCTCGAGTCCAACCAGATTTCCCCGACAGTGCTCAGCCCTGTAGAAAGCCTGGCGATTTGCGGGCAGGAAGATTTGCGAGCAGGCAGATTTGCGGGCAGGGAGATCTGCGGGCTGCCTGCCCGACGTCTGCCTTACACTCCCCCCCCCCCCCCCCCCCCCCCCCCCCCCCGCCGCCTTTTTTTCCCCGAAGGACAGCAGACGAAATGTAATCCTGTTGTCATCTCTTGGTCCAAAGACAATTCGCTTCAGGAAGGTCGTTGAGACAGCCGAGCTCCAACTGCTTCAGGTGGAGGTAACCCCGCTGGCACCTGCGGTGGGGGAGACCTCGGCAGGGCGAACGCTACTGAATATTTGCTGGTAATAAAAAGTTCACACACTTTGTCTTCTCCCGACGCGTGTTGTGTCAAGGCTGTTTCGTGTTGCTAGAAGTGATCAGGAAAATCTCAGAAAGTCTGAGTCGCAAAAAGGAAAGAATGCGGTTTAACTGCCCGTGGTACTGAATTACAATTTAGTGGCGTCCCCGACCTTCAAGAGCTTTAAACAAACACCTAAATGATAATTCGGGGTTTGTTTGTTCGTTTGTTTTAATTTCAAAAAGGAGGAAAAGCGGCGGGTGTTGTTTTTTTTTTTTTCCTCTCCAAGTCTTCTGTAAGCACAGATCACCTAAACAAACGATGACAAGCAGAATTTTGGGCGCTGGCTGTTCTTTTTCCTAATGACTTTTATTTCAGACCCTGCACTTTGTCCTTTTCCCTCAGCCACCGGCGTTCAGCCCTGAATAGCTTCTCTCCTCGCAAAAAATTTACCGAATAGGGAAGGGGTGTTGGGAAAGAAGAGCTTCAAACAGAACAATCTGCAGGCAAAAACACCGACTTGTTTCAATAAAGCTCAAGCAGATTTCACGGTGTGTTTAGCTCAGACCATAACATTCATCAGAACATTGCGAGAGATTAGTGACTAATGTATGAAGTAATCCAACCCTTGAAGGAATTGGTTTTTATGTACACACATGCATGCACACACACCATTTCGACATCATTCTGCCTTCAAGGCTCTGCGCAAATATTAATCTGCCTTTCTATAATCTACCCTTTCCTCTAGCGTGTATTTTAACATCTCTTTCTTTATAGGAGTCCACATGAGCCGTCAGTATGCAATTTGTAATATCTTTTGGTTTTGTCGACCTGTCATTGTCATATTTTGGAGCACGTGACACGCACTTTGACAGAACGTGGAATTGGTTATTCCAGACACAAGCGTGTATTTAACGTGTGGAATGTGTGTGTAAACGTATGCTTAACAGGACGGCATTCGGTTTCTTCGCTTTTAGAAACGTCCCTTTTTATTAAAAATAGCATTACAAACCAAAAGAAGGCCACAGAGTTCGAGACGTGCCTTGTTAATAACTCTTTATCTTTGAATCTCGATTTTTGGATACGTCGGGAAACGTGCGTCAGCAGTACAGTATAAGGGGTATCCGTGCTCTCGCGGTCCTTTCCCAGTGCTTGCTCAGATTTGAGCGGTCGGGATCAGGATTTGAGGGGACTCGGTGACATTCGGGCTGCCGAACGAGGCGGTGGGAAGGTGGGCAGGACGGGCAGGGACGGCCCGCTGGGCTGCAGGGCTCCGGGGCTGTCCCTTGCTGAAGGATTCTGAGTCTTCTCCGCCTCCTCCCGACCCAGCATCGGTTTCTCTTCCCATCCCCTGAAGATGAGAACGGACGAATTTCCCTCTGTTGACTTTTGGGTGGAAATTGCCCCATTCGCGATACCGCTGAGACCACGCTTGCGTTCCTGAGCAAGGGAGGACAGCTCGTTCACACGCAAGTGGATCTACGGGGAAAAAAACAATTTAAAAAAACCCGTCTATGTCCCGGCTGTCATCCTGCCCGGCGTACAGGGCAGAGGTAGCCACACGCCAGCTCGGCGGAGCCGGTGAGGAAGGCCCTGCCCGCAGCCCCCCACGGGGAGCCCGGCTGGCGGGGACCGGAGCCGCGGCCGGACCGGAGCCGGCGGAGGGGGGAGGCCGGCCCTGGCGCACAGGCATAAATCCGAGCTGTCAGCTGTGACAGACGGCTGGTGAAACACAGCACCTGTCCAAACACTTTCCAGCAGCAGGTAATCAGAGAACCGACACTTTACATTTTTGTGTGGAACAAGCACATTAACCATTTCGCAGACCTTCCCAAAACAGCGGCATTTGGATGTCTGGGTACTTTGTCTTTCTTAACGTCTAATAAATCAGGATGACAGAAGAGAGACAAAGCCTTTCTCCTTTTGATATTTGACACATCAGCAGTAAGCTGATACTTTGGTGCCCTGTTCTTTCAGCCCTACGAGGGTCTACATCACATAAGGTATCTGAACGCTTTTTGGACAGATGCAGGTTAGGATACTTGAGCGGTTTTTAATTGCTGTACAGGCAAAACTGATGTCAGTGGCTCAGGAAACCCGTCTGGAACAGTATGACAATCTGTTCATTGGCACGTGAGAGGATCTGCAAATGTCTCATGTTGGCTGCTCCACGCTCTCCAGACTTTCTTTGTGCATCACTTGGTGAAAATGCCAGCCTGAGCAGAATTGATTTCTGGTCTGACTGGGCTATGGTTTTAACTGGTTTTGGAAGGAGATTTCACTTTCCAAATACATATATTTTGTTTCTGAGACTGTTTCATAACTACTTCAACTCTTGCAGGTCCTGAATGTCTTAGTGTGCTTTAAAGAGAAGAAAAAAAAAAAAAAAAAATCAATCCTGACAATGAAAAGATAGCCATAAAATGTTTTTTACAGAACTTCTCAATTTCTTGCAATTTTCCCTCCCCCTACTAACCCAATAATGATAAACTCAGTTTCTTACTTGAATAATGTTAGTACTAACCACTTTCCTTTAAATCTGTTAAAATTTTAACCTACTGAGCAGCAGAACTGCATAAAATCCTCCTTCATGGATTAAAATCAAGTTAATAGAGAAGAAGTTGAAGCACTTCGGGGATTAATGGGTGCTGAACATGAGCTCACAGAAGAAATGAGCTTGCAAAAGTGATCTGTGGATAACAGCTTGTATATATTACATAGATCCCATGCAGCAGGACGATGCAGTAATATTGTGCCTGTTCTCCTTTATAGTGGAAGCAACAAGTTTTACTTCTTTAAATTAGTGGAGAAATGTCATTTTGATTGTATTATCTTCCTATTTTTCACCAGCCAGATCTGATGGAGCTTGAAACCTGCTTTCAGCTCTTACAGTCCCAGTGATCCATAACATGGGATAAGTAGCCCTTCAGTATCCCTAACCATTACTAAGGAAGAAGTCCACTGAAATCAGTCGCTTTATTCAAGAGCCATCTCAGCACAGCAGTGCAAGCTACAAGACTCCATTCAACACAGATCTCCAGCAAAAGCTTCTGAGCAAAAGTGCAGTCCTTGATATCAGATTAATTTCACACTAGATGCTGGGAGGACTGAAAAAGGATGGATGCAATTTTGCCTCAGGACATGGTCCATTTTTTCTGTCCCGAACTCTTTTCCAAAAGGTTGATTCATAGATACCTTGGCAGGATGTATAGACACAGAAGACCTTTAAAACAGGAAATTTCACCCCAGAAAAAGACACATACAAGGGACTCATTCACAGACCCTTCATCTTTTGCACAGTACCTTAAAGCAGCCCAGGGTGAAACTTCCTACACAAGAGCAAGGAGAATGACACAACCCCATATGGAAGGGTAGAATTTCTGAACTGAAGTCCAGATTTTGCACAATTCTTCATTGACCTGGGAAAGGTGTTTCATTTAATAACAGACAAGAGAGTCCCTTCATTGTGGCAGGCTTTTTTCCTTTTAAGTCTGAAGCAGACATAAAAACAAAGTTGAAATCCACCTCCAGTCAAATTTAAGGTGCTAAAGTTGTGCTTTTGGCAAGGGTGGTTGTATCCTGTTGCAACTTTGCTGCAGTAGCTTTTTAATAATGGGGTGAATATGGTTCAATTTTTCATTTATGTTCTGGAAAAGAAACGTTTTCCTCTTGAATAAACTCTCCTGTCTTCATTGACACTCTCAGAAGTCTTGAAACCAGCTTCAGAAAAGCCCAAGATCATAAAATCACATCGACGTCTAGAGAGAGCCTGGCCCTCACAAGACTTTCAAATCTTTATTGTTGCATCATTATTTAGGTTACATATATTGCCAGCTTCAGAAAAGCTAGTAATTTATGTCATCTCCAGCCCTGCATAGGAGCTGAACATTGTTACTGCCTTCAGGAAGTTTTACCTCCTTACATCTGGATGGATGAGGCCTTTGTCCTGTTTTCCAGAGCCGGAGGGGTTGTGTATGAGGAAGGATTGAGAGAACACAGTCATAAATATTTGTGCTCTTGCACCATGGCATTGTTTTCTTTGTTATGGTGTTTCAAAATTTCAGAGCTCTTTCAAGCAGGGTAGCAGACTAATAGCCTCCTTTGCTATGGGGAAAAGCAGAGCTTCTGTGGGTTCTTTCCTTAATAGCAAAGCAGACAAATATCCAGGGTGGAGCAATACGCCTCTACTCTTCAGTACAATGTCTTGAACAGAGAATGTGGCAGAACAGAAGAGAGAAGAAAAGGAAAAATAGGTTGACACATAACTTTCCAAATTCCACTGTAGTTGCTTCCTGATCACAGCTATTAATTGAATACATGTTTATAAGCAATACGTAAGGGTTCATAAATGTTTTAATATATATAATTTAGATGGTTTAGGGTCCAGTGGATTTATTTTAGCTGTATGTGAACTGCTGTTGTTATTTAAACAGCAGAAAGCCAACTAGCAAACCTTCACATAAATAGTGCATTTAAGTTATCCTTACTATTACTAAAGTATTTTTAGTCTGCTGCAGAGGAACAATGTTAATGAATACTGTGCCAGAGCCTAACCAGGTTTAACTACTTGTATTCTGTGGCTCCATGGTGTATCCCAGGCTACCCCACTGGCCAGAAGAGTCAAACAAGAGTACTTCTGAGAAATTAGTTTTACTTTGATAGAACTTTTAGTTACCTGACTTAGAAATCTTAAAGTTTCAGCAGAAACCTGAGAGTCTGCTTTTCTAAACTTGTATTTCTTATCAGTAGCTGTTACAAATGGCCAGATAAACTTCAACATTCCAAGTAGAAGTTGTCAATCTTATTTCAAGGTTTTGTAAAGATAATTCCCGGTAAGACATCCAAGGTTACCTACGGCCTTTCAAAGCAGATGTTAGACACCAAATTGTTTATTTCAATTCCTTCCACAGCACTTGCTGTTGAAAATTGTGGCATCTCACTACAGAAATAGTTTTCCCTAGATTTCTAGTAAGAGTTTATGAAATTGCAAGCATGAGAGACTTCTGGAATTGCCCAATTCACTTTCCTTCCAGTGCAGTTTCTTCTAGTTTATATTTAATAACTTACGAAGCAAGGGAGAATCTAGTAGCCTTGTTTAAAACTTCCTGAGCTATGAAGAAGAAACCTCACAGAAAATACAGTTTTCTTTCTAAGAAAAGTTAAGTTGCACCACCAGGTAACAACAGATTTTTAGTATTAGATATTCCTAAAACAAGTGTTTAATACAAATCTCTTTCACCATCAAGCAACTGCTATCGCTGTGGGTACTTCCATCCAGCCACCTTCAATACAGCAGTATGTGCTCATTACTCACCCTCATCATACAACACCAAAGTAATTCCCCTCTCTTTGGCATATACAAGCCTCAATTAGTTGTATGTTATCATCACATTCCCCATTAATCACTTAGCAAACTGTACAGATGCACAGCAGCAACTTTCTCACTTTTTCCTCATAAGTCAGTCCAGGAACCCCCCTAGCCATTTCTGTTTTCCTCTGAACTTCTCTGCAGTATCTCTTCCTGAGTTAGCAAAAGACATGGGGAAAGCATAACTTTCTGTGTCACAATACCTGCAGTCATGTCAGGTTCTTCCCATGCCCCCCAGCTCCGGAAGACGCAAGTTGAAGAAGGACAAAAGGTACAAGTTACCTTCCAAGAGCCAGGCTAACACATGACAACAGAGTACACAGACTGCAGTTTCCCAACCTTCTAGCAATAACCACCCCCAAAGCCCCCTTCAGTGTAACATTTCAATAAAGTCTTGTTCAAGCAGAGAAACAACCTTCCGTTTTCACCTACCTCCACTCCCTTACGTTATTTGCCTTTATTCTATGCTACCCTTGAGGAAACAGAAGCAATTTCTCCCTTGAGTCGACAAAGCACCAGGCACAGAAAGACAGAACTTGACATAGAGTCTTCTTAAGCCAGCATCCTTTGCTAAGATGGCTTTGCCCCAAGTCTTTCAGACACCACCTCTCCTTTCAGACCCTCAGGTGGGAAGGGAAGAAAGGCATAGGAACTGCATGCTTCCTGGTCAGACCTTCTAGCTCAGATCAATGCACCCATGTTGTGACAAAATCACTGCTGAGACTTCATCATAGCATCATTTGTAAAATAACACCTTCATTTTAAGCAAAATAAACATATGACAACCTTAGTGCCAGTTCCCAAGGGAGTGTGGGCAATCTCTAGGTCTTCTACAGCTAGCAAAATGACGCAACTGTCAGAGCTCTATAGGAACATTCAGGTGTAAATTTTCCTGTTCCCCCAGCACTGAGAACCACTCCCTGTTTATTTTACTTCATATAAAGGAGACTGTTTTTATCCTTCTCTGGGAATACATTTCCCACACCCCATACTGTTCCTAGTGACTGCAAGAGAAAATTTCCTCTGTACATTATCATTTCTGTCACAACAGATGACAGGTTCAAATCTGACCATTTGACTTGACAAGCTCAGCACATGCTATCATCTTGTTATCTTAATTTCTTCCTTTCCAGCACAAACAAGTAGAGCAAGGATTATAAGGCTATCCAAATTACCTTTAATCAATAGTTGCATCAGTAAAATTGGAATTAGACACTTTTTTGTTCCTTCTACAGCTGAAATCTCAAGACCAAGAGATCCTGTAAGTAGTTTAAAGAGAAGTGAAAGGCATACAGTTTCATAGTTTGATTTAAAAGTTGGGGAATTATGCTGGGGTTTCCTACAGGGTGGAGATGACTCCTCAAACTGGGAAACAGCATCTGAAGCAGCTAGAAAACCATCAGTTCACAGACAGTTTTGTGGACACTGGAATAGTGCCAAAAACCTGCTAGTTGAACAAGCAAGTTGGTTCTAGCAGGAGAGAACATGGGATAAATAGTACTGGAACTAGTGCTTCTACTAATTAACAGAAGTTGCCATTTACTGCTTCGTTCTGAGGTACCATAGAGGTCTTTTTATTTTCAGGTCACAGGGTAGTATCACCAATTAGTAACTACTTTAATTTCATATATATTAGTGTTACATAAAAAAATAAACCCTACAATAAAACATCATCAAGCTAATAATTCAAAAAACTAGGACCATTGTGCTCATGCTCCATTATTATAGCCCCTTTTAATTCAGTACACATACCATTGCAGTGCAATGTTTAAATTACAGGATCACACTCCTTTTTTCTTTCTCTAAGATTCCTGCATCATCCCATAACTAGTGTGGGAAGGAAGAATACCGTGCAGTTAAAAGAAATATTGTTCTCAGGGCCCTAACTCAATAGAAGTCAGAAACTTTATTCCAGGTGATAAAAAGGACCTCTAGAAAAGAAAGAGTTTTTCAAATATTTAAGTCATAGGATTCTGGATGTGCATGGACATCTTTTCCACCAACTTGGTGTCAGGATATATAGAAACCTGTTGTAAACTAAGATTTTTTGTTTGTTTGTTTTTTGTTTTGTTGGTTTTTTTGTTTTGTTTTTGTTTTGGTTTTTTTTGGGGGGGGGGTTGTTGATTTTTTTTGGGGGGTTTGTGTTGTTGTTGTGTTTTGTTTTGTTTTTTTCATTTGGAGTACTTCTGGTAGTTAGCTTTATTAGGAACACAAACGGTTGTTGCTTTAGCAGAATCTATTCTAATACAGAAGATTCCGCAGCAAAAAAGGCAGACTGTGTGGTATGATGCACGACCTGTCACAGTATCCTTTTAAGAAAGGAGGTTTTGCAATTTCTGAGCAGTCACATGCACCTAGAGTTGAGTCTAACTCAGATAACAATCTAAGCCATCGGACCCTTCCCTTTGGCACAGTTGTACTCTTTCTCACCAGGACAAGAAGCCCAGCTTAGCCTGCTGGTACCTACAGGTCTCCCCAATGTGATGAGGTCTGACAAAACTGTACCCTCATCCTCGTATTCATTCTTATTTAATTGCTTGCAAAACAGGATTGAACACTGAGTTCAGTTTATTTTGGTTGGTTGCTGTCCTGATTTTGGCTGGAATAAAATTATTTTTCTTCCTAGTAGCTGGTACAGTTCTGTTTTTTGGATTCAGGATTAGAATAATGTTGATAACACACTGAAGTTTTAGTTGTTGCTAAGCAGTGTTTATACTAAATATGATTTGCCTATAGCCAGGATCTATGAACCATCACTATACCAGTTCAGCACAGGAGCATCACAGGGACAGGACAAGGAGGACTTGGTATCCCTAAACTCATTATTAGAGACCATTCTTCAAAATGGCATATACTGCCCTCAGACCATGCCTGCTGTATGCCATCTCTACTGATACCATTTACATCCAAGCCCATATACAGAAGCTATAAAAGCTAGCAAACTGTCAAGAACAGCACAAATCAATCACATTTCACTGTATCATGACAGCCTTAAGACACTTGATTTCTGTGTATAATATATACCCCTACGAAAAGACTAAGAATGGATGCATGTGATGATGAGCTCGCTTCTACCTATTTAATACATTTCCCATTCTGACAGGAACAAACTGAGCAATACTGAAAATATATTTTCATGTATTGACTGGAAAGTATGTTGTCCATTTAGCTTCAGCCTCAAAATTTCGTGTCACAACAGAAATAAAAAGTTGATGATACAAAAACCAATAAGACCTATTTGTTTTCAAGGTCTACACATCTACATGACAGATACTTCCAGCTGATTTCAGCAGAAGTTCTCATGGACACTAAATATCTCAGTCACCCAGCTCTCATTGGGAGTGGCTCAAAACCCAACAGAGCTAGGAACTTAATGGGAGCAGCTATACATTAATCTTAATTGCTGTTCTATAAATAGCCTGGGAAAGAAGGCAATGAGAACCCTGAGCCAAATTGAGCAACCAGAGTCATCAAGGGGTATTTTTGTGTCCCCTGCATTATTAAAATGCCAAATAAGTGTTCAAATTAGATGGCTCAAACACTAGCATGAAATATTGTTTTGAGCAAGAGGCTCATTTTGGCATAAAGCAGAAAAAAAAATTCATAAAGTGATTTTCATCTGATAGGTTGCTATATGTTTTCATCTTTCTCCACCCCATTTCTTTAGGCTCTCCTATGTAAGAGCCAAATTTGAAATCTTCAGGTGCTGAGCATGCTGCTTACATATATCATGACTGATCTTAAACTTACTATAAACATCCTTATGCCACAACTGCAGCAAGATGTGGGGGACCTATAAGGCTTCAGGGTGCTGGGCTTAGCAGAGGCCAGGCTGCATTAATTTTTCTGAAGTTTTTAAGATGCAGCAAAGAACAAGTTAAACAACCAGGCATGTGTGCTTTTATGCATATACAGCCCATCCCACAGACTCTCCAAGGTTCTGCCCCAGACAGGCAGGAAAAGTCTGTCTCAGGCAGTGCCACCCAGAAGTCTGTGCAATGCCACTCCTACTGTAAACAGAAGGAGCCCGTTGACTCCAGTGTGAGGCAAAATGAATGAGCAACATCTGGAAGGTCTACCAGACCAAGCCACACTCAACAGCACATCCCTTTGATGGGCATAACTCAAAAAACCTAAGCCTTCAAAACAGACATGCATGCTTCAGGGAGAGTCATGATCAACAGGAGTTAGTCAGATGCTCATGGACAGTGACTGACTCATTTTCTAGCAAAGCAAAGTCACTTCCTAATATATTAGAAGTGGGACTTTGTCAACAATCCTGAAGCCCAGAGGGACAAATCCATGCTCCTCTAACCAAAGCCGCTCCACAGGCTGTCCCCAGCAGCAACTGGAAGAAGCCAGAGAAGGGAGGAAAGACTCAGGAGAGTCTCCTGAAGGCCCTGATGCAGGTCTGACAGCACATCACTTGTAAGTCAAGAAGTTTATAAGTTTCCAACTTAAACACTCTTATCACCCTGTGCAGCTCTGAGCACACTGCCCTGAGGGCTCTCTTCTGCCCATCAGTGCACAGATATGTTATCATAATTTTCTATCATGTAAACTCAACTACTGTTCAAGTTACACTGATATGTGATAACAATATAGTGTTCATCATCCATATCAGGTTAAAACATACTTGAGCTCCACCAAGTTCACATGTACAGACTAGTAGAGAAGCTTAAAAGGAAGCTCTGTTTGCGTAAGGCTCTCTCTCCTCACTGTTAGTTCTACAGATTGAACATAAAAAATATTAAAATATTTAAATGAAATACACGTATTTCCATTAAAACAGAATTATAGAGAGGACAAAGCCAAAAGCTAATTTTCTATTAGGAGGAAACAAATCTATTTGAAATTATTCATGTCTCAATCAGTTTTCAATTGGTTTGCTTTTCAGAGACCTGATCGACAACAAACATATTGCTGCTTTTCATTTGCTTTATTTCCTCCAGCACTTGCTTTACTTAGTATCTTCCCACAAAATAAGGAGAAAATTGCAAAAAACTTAATTTTTATGATTAAAGTAATATCAACTAAGGGCCTCATACTCATTTTATCAATACACACCATCTGAGAAATGCATCTATTTATAGATACGGTATTGAAGTCTCAGTTCTTTGACAATTCATCATTTATGCTTACATGACAAAAACCTCTGAAAAGCATGTTTTCATGGCTGCACAAATACATTTTGTATTCACAGAAATAACAGGTTTGGTTAAAAGCAGTATAATATATCAGAGAAATGTAGCTTAAATTTGTTCACACTTGAACTATGAACACAGGGCTTATATCTAAAAAAAAATCTTAAACCTGCAAGTACTGTTTCACTGATGTAAATGGGGCCATGAAGAATAAAGGTTTTGTATGACAAATGATTTGCAGAGCCAGTCTGGCTCTGCAAACAGAGAAAAATCTACACACTACAAGGAGGAAAAAAATCCAGCCTCTTGATGTGAGAAAGAAAAAGAATGACTCTTCTTTTCCTGGACAGTAGCAACACAGGTGACTACAGGTTCATCACCCCAGGGGTTCACACTGCCAAGGGAGAAGCCACTGCCTGAGCATCCACATACCATTCAAGGAGTCTTACACACGCCACTCAAGACTTAAACTGCAAGGACCTGAGACCATTTGCAGTGGGCAACTCAAACAAATTGAGAGGTGCCCTTTTCAACTTCTTGCTAACACACACACACACGCTCTCAGGAGCTTCCTCCTCCTGTATGCTCAACCCTATGTTTCCTGGAGCAGAGATTCTGGTATCAAATCTTATATTAAAAGATATAATTTATTCAGGTGGTACCATCAGAAAAACAGCTCAAGCTGGGTGCCTCCAGAGGGGGACTCCAGACAAAGAAAACCCTAGACAATTATGTCCTTATAATCTATGCACAAGCTCCTCACTCAGTCTTCACACTCCTTTTTGGTCCAAAACTGATTTCTGCTCTGGAGTTCTCTCTCTGTCTCCAGGCAGGCTGTTACCTGTTCTTATCTTGTTAAGTTGCAGCTTCTGCTGACAGCTGAATCCTCCTTATCTTCTGGTTTGCACTTCTTGTGCACCTGCTTGCTGGCAGAGCATGGGAAGTCCCAGACTTAGGATAAGCACTGCTTAGCAACAACTAAAACATCAGTGTGCTATCCACATTAGTTTTGTACTAAACCCAAAATGCAGCACTGTACCAACTACTAAGAAGAAAATTAACTCTGTCCCACCTGAAAGCATACCTAGGTGGAAGTCCACAGCTCACAGCCTGTGGCTTCAGCAAATCCAGCTAATCCTAGATTATTGACTCTGAGTTACTCATTCTATTTAGAACTTAATGATTTAAGCTAAACTACTAGTATTTCTTAACAGCATGTTTCACTTGGACCTGGGAGCCCTGGCAACATCATCTCTCAGCCTGTACAGGATGCTGAAAGAGTCAAGGAGGGTAGGCAGGTTTGCCAGACTGACCAGCATGGCATGCCAAGAGTATTAGTTCTTTCCCTGGCTGCTCTGCCAAAGAGAACTTCAGCACATGTCATGCAGCTCAAATGCATCTTACTTAAAGCCCAAGTTCACATTCCACCGATACAGATTTTCCCAATGGACTCAATTAGTGGAAAATATAGGAAACACCAAGCTAGATTGTGAGAATTGTTATGCATCTTTTCATAGGAAGCCACCTGTCCTATGTCAAAGAAAAGTTCTGGTTACTTCACAAATCTGTCTCCAGCACGCTTATTAAATATAGCTTAGATAATGTACAACAGCAGGTAAATATATTCCCAAAGTATTTCATAAGCCTGCATAAAACTTTAGATATTTCTGAGTCAAATTAGAACCTCATACTTAATAACCCTGAAGAACTTTTCCTTCACAAATTTGTCCTGTTACTTTTTGAGCCCATGCCAACTTTTTCAATTAAATATCACAGTTAGATTTATGTCACGTAAAGAGACATCCCCTGCTCTTTTGCTCTGAATATGGCACCAAATAACAGAGCACAAGATCAACAGATGTCATCTGGGAAAGCTTTGCAGCCATTCCCTGAAGTACTTTTCTCTCACGACTTGAGACCTTTGTCACATCCCCTTCTGAGTCATCTCTTGAAGAGTTATGGTAAACTCATTCCTCATCTTGATCTTACTTGTGGATCTCTTCTGTCTTTACTGTACCTTGTTTTGAGAGGTAGGGGTGGCAAATGCACGGGGGGAAGGACTGCAACCACCTGTAGGATTTATGAATTGAGTATAACACAGACCCATATTATTAAAATACAAATGAATTGGTAGTCATAAATTATCTTTACTTGATGCTGTTGCTTATTTTTCCAAATACAACTAGCTATGGATCTTTGGTTTTCATTAAAAAAATTTAGACTCCTGTGTACTAAGTGTTGTTTCAGAGCCCACCTGCAGATGTTTGTGGGTTGTTTTTTTTTTTTAAGTTTGAGTTGTTGTATATCAAAAAGCCAGACATACTCCAGCTTTGGTAGGTCAGCTTAGACCAATTTGTCATCAGTATCAGGTGTGTAGCTCTGCCCCTTTGTCTTTCAGTAAGTAGCATGGGATTTTGTAGATCATGGAACATGCCCCGACCTCAGGTACCCCTGAAGACCATGAAAGCTAATGGAAGGTGAAGTTAACACTGAGTCATGCTTGAAACCCCTACAGATGATCCCCCACCCAACCATCCATACCAGGATCATTTGTAGTTGCACACACCATTCTTGAAACCTTGACGACCACCTGTGCAAGCAGAAGCACTGGCCCAACTGAAGACCAAGTCTAATTTTACACCCCAAAATAATCTTGCTTGAATCTGTTTTTCTGACCCTGAAGAGAGATCACAGATGTCTTGAATAAGCAACTAGAAAAATCTTAATTTTTCGTTAAAGCAGGCAGATAAATATGTAATAGTTTAGCAGGATGAGACAGAAGTGGCAAGAGCTATCTTGTCCACCTTGTTTATAGCAGAGTGTCCAAGTCCTTCAGGCCTTTTCTATGGACCTGGATATTTTCTGTAGTCAGAAGACCTTTGTTTTAATAGGTTTTGGCTAGACCTTCAGTCTTAGTAGGAAAACCCACCATCTTTAAAAGTTATCTACATTTTATACAAGAGTATTCTTTATGGAAAGCTTGCCCACTCACCATTGTCCAATCAGCTAAGAGTGGTGGTGTGTGTGTTCTTCATTAGCCAGAGGTGCATAAAACACAAGGGTTTGGAAGAGCTTTCTATTTCATATTTGTATTTGCAAATCAGCCAAAAGCTATTAAAGCAAGGAAAAAAACTTTCAGAAGAACTGAACATCCATCACACCTCTTCCCCTTTCCTCAACATCATATTTTAGTTGAATATTAGCTTCTGTAACAAAAAAGTAATTGCAACTTATCCAATCTACAAGATAGCTTAAATATTAACAAGCATATAAAGCCACTGGAGGTAAGAGCTCAGAACTGTATAATAAATAAGCTAAGACTCAGCAAGATTTCATAGTTATTTGTTACACAACCCAAGAAACTAACAAGAGCATTTCTAAGATTATACACCTCTCATATATGATGTCTAACCATGCCAGAAATTACAGAAGTCTTTTTATAATATAATAATTTGTCCTTTAAAGACAGAACAAAGGGCCATTATGACCAGGGGTGACAATCCAACAATTAGTTTACTTAGGCCCTGATTCAAAGCCCATTGTAGTGATTGGCATACATTTCATCGTGCTTTAGATCAGACATTCAGTATTTTCCACATTTCAGCATTTCCTTTTGGACTTTTGTGGAACTAGAAGACAGGGCTGTAGAGGAAATAAAAGCAGGCATTTGCTCCTGTCAGGGCTGAGAACTCAAAGCTGGCACTGATTTTGATGGTTGCAGCATCTGCTTTACATCCTTCCAAAAAAAATCTGGCCACCAATTCAGATTACAAAACATGGGCTCAAATGCTGTCTAGCTTCAGTTCTGGAAATATTGACCTACGCAGCCAGCTCTAGCAGCATTTGCAGGCAGTATCTCAAGCAGGTCAGATGGATATAAATGCATAGGGATAGATATATGTTAAGAAAAATGCAAAACACATTACTAGCTGTCCTAGGAAGATGACATCCACAGCCTGGAAATAGAGTAGTCAGCTGTGAGCCTCTTCATCAGGAAGCCCCTTTGGATATGAGTGAACACCTGAGTGAGATAGTTTATCTGTAAGGTTGCAGGTGAGGACTCCACTTTTTTCCCTTTCTTCAAGTGTGTTAAGGGCAGTGGAGAAGACACAGCTCAGTGGGGTGACCAGAAAGAAAAGATCCAACACATTATTGTACATACAGTAATACACAGTGACCTGGAAAACACAAAAGAAGCAAAACAAAGACTTCAAATTGACTTGGCAGGGGGAAATCTACATGATCTGGTTCAAAAAATATCTCACTGCTGAAGCACCACTCTGCAGCAGTTAACCATAGTATACCCAGAGTCAACGTAATTTGTGGGCAGGGGAGAAAAAAAAAATGCATAAAACATGACAGAAATCTACAGAATCTTGAATATTGTAATGAGTGTGGACAGGATCCAGCCATTAATTGCCTTTTCATAATAGCCTAAGAGCCATTAGATGAAGCTGGTAGGATCCAGGTGCTTTGTTTTGTTCCTGAAAAGAAAGTTTTATTGCTCCCATTAGAGAGGTATCCTTGCACCTGAGCAGGGCAGACCCACTGGGCAGACTGCCATGGAATCTAGCTTGGCTTCCAGACCTCTAACTTTGTTGCAACACCCATATCTCCCCTGCTCCCAGCTCTAACAGTCATGCTATTCAGGACTGATAGAGCATCCTTGATCTCTCCAGATTCCTAACTTCTTTGGCCCACAATCCACTCATTGGACTTCGTAAGCTTTAAGCCTGCCTTCATCCAAGGTCTGCACAGTTCTTCTCCAACATACGTTATCTTTCAAAACACAGAAACATTACCTGACATTTATCAGGTCAGCAGGAACAGAGGGCACCTTTCAGTGAAGCATCATTTCTTGTTCAACTGCTTTCTAGGCAGAAGGGCTGAATAGCCCAGGGTGCTGCCAAAGCATTCAGACTCTGTTTGTAACTCCTTTTGGTTCCCACCTTCAGAGAGTAGTAGAGCAGAGATCAGTGGCACAGCAAGGTACAGGTCTGCATGCCTTGATTCATCCCTGCCCCAGATCTGGGGACTGGATATATCAAGGATCTTCCCAGGAAATCACCTCCATAGGGACATTGAACATGTCCCATCTTATGGTGCTGCAACTTCCAAATATGACCCAACAAGTGTGATACTCTTGCCCTGAGCAAGACAAAAATAATAGTGCCATAAAGGATCAGAAGGAGAACAAAAAACCCTACACTTACCCACACACCACATTTCTAGTATGTCAGTTTGCTTTTCCTGGGATACCCAGTCTTCTGTGTTCTTCAACAACAGTCTCTGGACATGCTAACTCTTTTTTACACAGACTGGAAAGCTAAGATTCAACAGTCTGTCTCTTTTCCATCATCCACCCTTACAAAAGGATGAGCTATTCCTATGGAGACATCTGGCCCTCTCTCTGTTCTTTAGACATTACACACAACCTTTCAAATGAAAGGATGAGAAAGAATTTGGTATTACTTCTTCAGCCTTCTTGGACAGAAACCTGAACACTTTTTAGATCAAAAGGAATTTTCCAGATACGTGAAGGAAAAGGCCCTTCTTAAGCCAAGATGAGTTTATTTTCAAATAGGAACATCACCAGCCCTGGTGATGGGCTGATCCATCCTGGTGATGGATCTACATGGTAGGAACAAACACACTACTATTAAAACTGACAAAGCACCAACATTATTCTTGCTCCCCCATTAGCTTGAACACCGATCAAAACATCCAACATGTCTCTTCTTACTTCGAATAATTTGCTTAACTGCTGGCTTTCCCTTGACTAGTTTCTACAGCCGGTGTTGGCACACCCATCAAGAACAAACCTAAGCAGCGTTTGTAGAGGTGTGTAGATAATCAAGGCAACACTGCAGCCTGCAGGTGCCTTTTAAGATAACACCGGGACACACCTGGGTGCTCCTTTGTCCTCTGCTCCCGGAAGAGAGCACACCGCCAGTGAAAGACTGGAGATATTTTGAAGTCTCTTTAGAAGACTGACAGTGTTAAGTAGACTAAATATATTGTTCAGGCTGGATTTGTAAGCAAAAGGAAATGGTGACTTAGGTTCAAATGGTTATTTGTAGAAGTCTTTTTTTAACCTTGGATGTTTGCGTTATATTTGTAGCAGAAATGCCAAGAAAACTTAAGGTGACGAACAATAAATGCAGTTGTACAGAGAACTTAGAGTATAAGAGGGAAATGGAGAAAGATTTAGAATTGAAAATGAGTGAAGAAGTGGAGACCAAATCAGTTAACACACTAATTACCTGCTCTGATTTAGACACAAATACCTTCTCAAAACTGTTCCACTAAGCAGGCTGTTGAGGGCTGCTTTTATGAAGTCTGTTGTTTCCTTCCATTACTTCAGCATATTCCTCTCCTTGAAGGTCAGGTGCACTACCACCACTATTTTCAGGCTACTTTAGATGGCAGTTCTCCAGGTTGTCCTCTTCCCTTAAATTACCTGAGAACTTCAGATCCTTTGTCAGTTCCTCCAAAGAATGAGACACAGAAATATAATAGCATCTTCTTTTACTGCTTTCTCCACATTCCTACACAGTTACATATTTTTAGCACACTCCAAGAATTTATTAGTTTTGTCCTGTTATATTTTTTTTTTTTAATAAAACTCCTCCATGGCTTGCCTTTTAAACTTTTCTAGTAGTTACACAAAACCAGATTCTGCTCTACCTCCTCCACTCAGTTTTGTGACCTCCAGGAGACTTGTGGATCTTTACTTTTATTACCCAGAAGTATTCAGTAAACTTAACCACTCACCCCTTCTCCACTGGATAAAGTGTGTGTGTGTGTGTGTATTCTTGGCAAGCAGTGCAATCCTTCCCTTCTGCTTCCCCATCTCCCTTCCAAGGCAAGTTATTCTGATTTAGTAGTCCTACAATCCATCTGCCAGGACCCTGTGATACCTCTTACATCACAGCTTTGGCTGTGGTCGAAGACTTTGAATCCTTCTTGCTTATTGCCATACCCTTGGCATTAGTGTAAGGAGAACCCAAGTGCTCAGCTCACTGCCTTATTTTTCTCAGTCCTCTTTCTCTGATGGCTTTTGTACAGCTCCCCATTCTCCCCTCCACAAGAGCCAGGGTAGTAATTTACCTGTGGACTCCTAGTCCCTTCAAACCTAGTTCCATCATCTTCTGCCTAGAAATGCCTGTTTAGCTAATTGGACATGATCTTTATTTCCTCTTTCTCAAAGCACTAGTTCATGGCCAGAAAACAGAGCAACTCTATCAGGCCCCTTTGCTCAGCTACGTATTCCTCTCTGGCACCTAATTACCTCTGCCTGGCTCTCCTTTAAGGGAAATGATGGGAGCTGTGACTCTCCCAAGCCCCAACTTATTTCCCATCTGGACAGGGTGGCACTTGGCTGTGGTACCTCTGAATTTACACTTGAAAAAGCAGCCAGAGGAACATTATCACAGTTCATCTTCCCATGATACATCCAGTTGTGGCTTACGCACCTGTCCTACTACCCAGAACAGCAGGGGAAGCAGACTGAGAGTTACTTCAGCACCCTTCAGAAGGCAACCACTGACCACCAGCAACCTCTCTTCTCTCAGCTTTTTAGGCAGTGCACTCATGGCACTTCATCCTCCTTTTGTTCTGGAAGAAGTCCTTCACAGGCTCACCTACAAAAGTTGCTTTAGCTGCACATTCTGCCTCAACTACTTTTAATTAACAATATATTGAAAAATAATAACCCCATTTTAACTTCAAAGACACCAAGAACTTACCCCCACACTACCAAAGCCAAACAGCAACAAGGTTCAGATATTCATTAGATGACTTTCTGCTAGAAGATACTCCTTTTCTTCTTTCTCTTCCAGATTACTTAAGCAGATAGATACAACTCACACTACATCAACCATTTAGTTGTTCTGAAAACCACACACACAAGCTTCAAAAATCCTTCCACTTACAACCACAGAAAGCCCCCAAATATAAAGGCAACCTCAGTCTCTTGTCCATCCTAATTTTTGTGGTTGCTTTAATCAGCAGTATATTGAAAAAAGCTGTGCTGCTCAGGCTCGGAGCCTTTGCATCCACCCCATTCCCAGGCTTATACTCCCTCAGGCCAGACTCTTCGTCATGGTGGGCAAGTGGTGGTCTGTCAGGTGCTATCTCATGTTTATAAAAGCCTGTATTTGGTGTGGATGATTGGTTCTTTATCCCTACTGTAGTTCCTAATGTCATAGCATCTCTCCTGCTTCCTTCTGACATAGGTGCATTTAAGAAGGATGTGATGGCCTTTAGCTATGGGAATGGCTTCTGCTTTGCTATACTGTCTGCTTCTTCTGCACGTAGATGGGTTCCTCACACTTCTCTGTGCTCTCCATAGTGACCTTGAATGGTTCCCAGCGGGGTGCTAGGCATGCACGGAGGGAGGGAAAGAATATGAAGCCAAAATGACAGAGTGGTATGGACCCCCTAAGTTCATTTTATTATACATTTTTAAACTTTCCAGCAAGAATTCGTTAACTTTCTGTGCTCTTGAGGTGAACATAGAAGTTCTGAAAATTCCTGTGATTTTTTCAGCATCTCCAAAGCTTTTCTGACCCAAAATTTCCCCATGCACCTGCAGTCTTACATATCATGTTTGAGTCACAATCTGTAAGTGAACTTGTAATGGGTGGTTACTAATGTTATCCTTATGGCACAAATGGGCAAGAAAACATGCCAGGAGAATGATGTGGTTTGCTATGCTGTATTTTCAAGATGGAACATGAGCCAAAGTTAAGATTAAGTTTGAATATGCAGTTTAAGAAGAGCACAATGCCACAGAAATGTCACTCCCTGAAACTGGGGCATTTTTATGATTATAACTACTTTAGAAGTTAAAAATTATTTTTGGAGTAGGCTCTTTCTTGTTTCTAGCACTCAGTCCAAAGCTGTTGACATTAGTGGAAATTTTCCAGTTTAGAATATGATTTGGGCCAAGCTTTCATGGGCATATTTTTATTGAGAAAACACAGAAGGAAAATGAAACAAAACAAAAAACACCTGTGAAAGCAGATAAATTGTTTCAGTGGAAGTACACTGGCGTAAATACGAGTAAAGGAGTTCTTAACAGAGCCCCAAAAGTGCCCTCAGTGACTCACATGAGCTGTTGCAAAGGGGCTTTGTTGCAGGTCCAGAAGGAAGAGCACAATGTAGCATCCATTCCTGCACTTGATGGTAAAACCCTCTTGAACCCAGGAGCAGCAGAAGAGGACAGAGATATTGCCTAGCTTTTGACAGTCTAATGATGGTACCTTAAACAGTCACTCAAATGCCTAGCGTTAGCTATTAGAGACAAGCAGAAGGACTTGCAGTCCAAATAGGTAAGATAAAAGACAACAAAAGAAAAGCAATCTTATTATCCCCTTTTTATGGGTAGGAAATGGAGCTCTGCAGAAATTAAGTGCCTTGCTCAAAGCCCTACAGGAAATCGGTGTCAGAGGAAAAAAATGCAAACCTGAGTGTCATGGTAGTTCCTTCCTCTCGATGCCATTTTGACCATAAGAGCTGCTTTCAATTAAGTCTTTTATTGGGGACATCTCTTTCTAGCTATACAGGTTTTTATCATGTATCCCACATGGTGGACCAGTAGAATTACGAGTGTCTCCAGCCAGCTTCTTTACTGTGTTTTATGAACCTTAATGAGCCCTCACAGAAAGCTGAAATACCTACCTCAAGGGGGAAGGGAGCAGCAAAGCAGAAATAGCAGCATTGTGTGCAGCTTTTAGTGTGCGGTCCAGGTTCATGGAGCGGTGTGTAAACAATCTGATTTGCCACATTTAAGGACAGGCACAATTTTAGGAAATCCAAACACCCTGTTAGCCTACTGACCTCTAGATAACCTACTTCAACAACAATGAAACTTACAGTATGCTGAGGAGGTGGAGGGGCAAGGCTGGGAAGATGCTTTGCTGCCATAGGAAACAGGCCAAGCAAAACTCTCTCATAATTTTTGATGTTTGCTTGATGAGTCTGTAAAAAAAGAAGAGTATCAGCTTGCTGGAAGAACTTTCCTGACAGAGATCCACAGTGAATTGTGCCTCACAGGAGCCCAGGCACTAGCACTGAGATATGGTGCTGCCTATGCTTGCCTCAATCCTCTCACCTGAGAGCTCTGCTTTACTGCTGACTCAGGTGAAATGGAATCCTAAAAGAAAGTGGCTCCACATAGTCCACAGCTTGTCATCCCAAAGGCACAATGGGAGTGTGCAGATAGATCCCTTTTGCCTTGTGTATGTACTCTCAGCATGGAATGTCACAGAATGGTTTGAATTGGAAGAGACTTTAAAGATCATCTAGTTCCAGCCCACCTGCACGGGCAGGGACACCTCCCACTAGACCAGGTTGCTCCCCATCCAACTTGGCCTTGACCACTTCCAGGGAGAGGGCATCCACAGCTTCCCTGGGCAACCTGCTCAGACAAGGGAAGACTGAGGCACACAGCAGCACATACAGAATTGAAAATGATGGGGAAATTGCAGTTAAAAATGGGAATGGGGACTGTTTGCATGGGTGCTTGATGGCATCATACATTCAGTAAGCAGCTGTCTGTGTAAATACCTTCAAAAGCAAACAGCAAGAGCAAACCCATTCGCCTTGCCTAGGCTTCTTATTCTGCTGCAAAACGAGGTGCTGGTCCGGCTGTCACTAAAGTTATACTAAAGACTACACTAAAGAGTTACACAGTGAGGACGTGCTACCATTTGTATTTTTCACCAATGCATACAGTCTGCTTCAGAAAATACTTAAAGCCTGTGATTAGATACTAGTGTATATTGAAGTGCTTTCTTGACTGATTCAAGCATCCCCATCACCTTAGCTAGTCTACTATTTAGAAATCTATACTGAAGTGATCTGCCCAGTGCAATGCAGAGGACAGAAAGGATGTCTCTTCATTTTCTCTAATCAAGATCACTTCAAGCTGCCAGGAATGGCACCAGCAATTAAAAGGAAATCACATGTAAGACAGTATTCTGTAGCTCAACATGTTTGTGTTCTCAAAGCCTGGTCTTGCTGTGCACCACACAGTGGGAGCACAGAGGAGAAAAACCATGACAGTGTATCAGCTTTGTGTTACTGCATTTAAGAACCTAGATCAACTCTATTAGGTGGGCTAGCCGCAAACGACAGTGGAAAAAAACACAGATAGGCGTCAAGGAATAGCTTCATGCAAGCCTATCTCTGCCTCTATGTCTTCAATCTTTTGAAAAACTACTTAACTTCCTCCTCCCAGTCTGGTTGTAACATACTGGAGCTTCATTATACCCAGCACTTGCATGTACCCAGCACCCATGCACCACGTAGGAATAACAACAGCCGTGACTACAGTATTGTAAGAGTGAGAAGTCTTGTTCTTTATCACCTTGTTATGTTGGTCCTGCAAGTCTAGCCATAAAAAAATGCCTTGTTACAGTACCTAATATCCAGTATGTCTGCAGCAAAACACATTTTCTGTGTAATCTGACTGTATCAAATCCTTATACACTGCAGAAAGAATGACTTGGAACGGGAAGAAAGAAGGAACACTGAGCTCTAGGAAAACTCAAAGGAACATTTTATTGTAACATTCATAATAGAAAGTTGGGGGGTTTAGTTTCGCCTCAAGGTGTAACTTGCTAATAAAAGTTGTGGAAAACCTGCAGTGTATAAGAACCTTGGCCTATGATGTCAGAATTCATTATGCACACAGGGGCTATTTACAGCCTTGTAAAGTTGTAGACAAGGAAATTGTTGCTGAAATATAGTTTCAAAAGTTTAAAGGTAATCATTCTACTGATGTATACACCTCAGCTATTGAATAGATCTTTTAAACAGTTCCATGTAAACTGAAAGTATCAAATGGCTTGCACTGTAAACCTCCTCCCATATTTCTTCATACATGTTAGGTATAGAATTATATTTATGTACAGGGGAAAATGTAGGGCTTTTCATTTTTATTCAAGCATTACCTGGGTAAATGTATAAATTAAGCATATGCATAATGTATTCAGAAGCAGGACAAACTGGAAAAAATTTTCACTGCCTCCTTTTTATTCCCTATTTATCCCCTTGAAAAAAAAAAGAAAAAAAAAAGAAAAAAAGAAACAAAATAAATAAAAAAGAGGGAGAACGAAGAACTAAAAATAGAAACAAACAAATATATTTTCAGCTTTCTAAGTCCCAAGGTGTTTTATAAAAAGGACTGAAACATTAATTGAAATGTGTGTTTTTCATCAGAACAGCAGCTGTGGATGCATGAAGCTTCAGCCATGTTCAATCTAAATTTGAGACAAAAGTGCTGCTGAGTTTGATGGGTCAGGGGAGTCTGCAGGAACCCCTTGAGAAAGCAGTTGCTCTGGTTAATACAACTGAGACTAGCACTGTTGTGTTCTTTAAAACTGGGGGGGACCTGTTGACTGTAGAGTGTGTTCTGTTTCACTCGATTGCTGCATGCTGTTTCATTCTTCTGCTCTAAGCATTCTTATTGGTGCTACAGTGATTTTTCCATCACTCTGAAAAGGCTTTGTGGCCAGATGCTGTTTGTCATTTGTCCCACAGTAGCTGGCACTAATATAATTACAGAAATACAGAAAAATGTTCTCAGCACTGGGGATTACTAGCCAATCCAAGCATTTTCCTACTGAATCATTTTTTCAAATATTCCTTCTCACAGCACTTCAAATGATTTTCTAGCTCTGGCTAAGCTAACTTCCCAAGCATTCCAGTTATATTTATTTTTCCTAATGCACTTGTCAGCTACTTCAAGCTCCACCCCAACTCCTGACAGCAAGGCCAATCAAATACCCTCTCATTGTGGTTTCGTGGGGAACCAGCTCACAGCCACAGAAATGGACTGCACCCAATGGCATGAGACCAAAAATAACTGCACCACTTCCACTTTTTTCAAGGCACCTGCATTGTTCCAATAGCACTGTGATATTACTACTGATTAATGTTGCTATATAAATAACATGCAAAATAGGGAAAAGTTTTAAGGTATTTTTTTCCCTGCTTTTACTTGTGTTCACAGCAAAATTTCCATTGGCTTAAATGAGCTCTGTACACCAGACTAGCACTAACGAAATTTCATTAACTTTGCTGAATTACTCCTTGTTTATAGCAGTGGAAATGAGTGGAAAATCAAGGCAAATGGGCTAAGAAATAATCTTATTATCCTGCCCAGCAAGATTACTTTGTGTTTAGAGCTGAAATTTGATTTTAGCACTGGCTTCTTTGATCACGTAAGCTTTTACACCTACCCTTACTCTCAACAGCCATTTTGATGAGTTCACTCTTTTCTCAGTCTTTCATCTCTCCACCTTCCTTCTGCTGCTGGGCTAGCTTCCTCACCAGATCTAGCCAGGGGGAGCAGACAACTGGTCAGCAATTCAGGGTGCTTAGTTATCCACTCAGATAGCAACTGACAACAAATGTCAGGTTCTCTAAGGTACTTCAAATCTGAGAATTTCTCTGTGCCATCATGACACGCGTTAAAAGTCCCAAAAAGCAGCAGTATATGTGGGGAAGGTGAGCAACTGCACAAATCAGGCAAGTTTGTCTCCAACCCTGTAAACCAAAGGCATCACCCATCCAGCTACATGGAAAATATTTACCCTGTCACATCCTTTTCACCTGTAGCAGAGATCACCAGCGCATCCAGTCTGCCGATACAAACGCAGTTACATCGGACCTACCTCATGCGTAATTACAATTTTCATAATGAGTTGGCTGAGATTTCACCTCTGTGTTTGTCTCCCTGACATCACCCATTGGCCCACATGATGCTGCAAATACAACTAGATTGCCACTGAAGGAAAGACAGTTTTGATAGACTCTGCTGGAACTGGAATGAGCTTCAGGTGAGGAAAACACCAGGGCAAGAAAAGTGACTGTACATGGCACTCATTCCTTTAACACATAGCTAGCCAGTCTGGACCATGCTTACTGGTGAGCTTATACAAAAGTTTAGTATATATGCTATATGTATGAACATATGTATGTTAAAACATATGTAGTTGTACCAAAATCTACAAAATACTTTATTATTTTCCACTTAGGATCTAAGTAATTGACAAAAAGCCTGTTGTTCCTAATTTTCAGCTGGGAATGTGCTACTTTGCGAGGCCAAGTCGATTCTGACATGAAATAACTTGAGAGTAAAACCAGGGACAGGTTGAACAGAAAGACAACCATTGGGACATAATTAGGATATGCAAAAATATCAGTGCTAGTTATTTTTGCACCCCAATGTCCCAGTGAGATGAATAGGCCAGAGTACTACAAGAGCTTGAACTTTTAAAAGCAATTACATATCCAACCCCCAGCAACAGATTCATATTTTTTGTGTGAAGCTCAGAGGCTAAACGTGCTACCTCCTCTGAGCCAAATTTCCCCTTGGATCCACACTGCAGATTCCAGGACTTGGACTAAGTTATCCTTTGGAGGATAAACTAGTTACTGGCAGGACAACTTTGGCAGCAGTTTAATCTTCCAATCAGTTGCTCCACTAGCATTCTTCTATCCTGGAGAACAGGGCACATCCTCTTGAGTCTGACGTTTCTCAGAATTAGTTTTGTAATAAACAGATACGAATCTTCTCCATGGTTTTTTTTTTCTATTTTGTGAGAACAGGAGGAGTAGGAGTGGAGGAAGCCTAATTTAAGTAACAGCAGGATTTAAATAACTGCACAGGGGGCAGTGTATCCTCTGTACCACATGGAACAGTGGAGCTGCGCCGCCTTTCCCATAGAAAGTCTCTGCCTCTCGCCCACTTTATGGCTGTTGTTTCACTCCCTTTTCTGCTCTCTCTCAGATGACTTCAGAGCCTGCAAGCCACCATGTCAGATCCGTTGAGGTAATCAGATGCATGGTTGGCCATAAGAGCTGCAGGCTACCTGCAGAGTCTATAGGACACTGACATATGGGCTAATGCCTTACCAGAACACAGGAAACAAAGCCTCCACCCCGTGAAGGTACACACTATGGTTCCCGTGTAGAGCCTCTGGTAAATGGGAGACAGGACATAGGTGTTTTCACATGTGAGGACCAAATCAGATACTCCACACAACGTCCCCCATTGGGTACTATTTGTTGTACTGCAAGAGCATCTGTAGATCCCTGCTGCATGCCCTAGCCTCATTGCTGTGTGGCTGGACATATACCTAGATCCTTCTACACAGACATTATGAAGTACCCTTTCTTAGACACAGCTTGGGAAGTGCTGGGGTAAAATCCAGAGAGCTGTAAGCTCCCAGACCGTTATTTTGCCATTTCAGTGTCTTTCATACATGATACTGGATTGCAGAGCCAGGTTTGACATGACAGCTGGAGGTGGAGCTAGGTTCTGGCCACGAGAACAAACACCCCACCCTGGGATCTGCTCGCTAGACCTCCTGCCCACACCTTTGGCCACCTCCCCGTGTCACTCAGCCTGACAGGTTCCCTCAGCCAGCACACTGCCCTTGTCTGACTCCTCAGCAGCTCCCTTCCCACACAGATCCTGCTTTGATTCTGGGAGGGTCTTCATCCCCTGCAGACTCTTTCAACAACCTTCAACCAATACTAGAGGGAAACACCAGCAGAGAGGAGCCCACATCTAGCCCAGCGCCACACACCAACTGTTGCAGTCAAACAGCATCGCTCCCCACTCCAGGAACTGTGCCCTGCGTGTGCAGGGCTCTACTCCTCCTTCATGGACCCCTTTTTTTCCCTGGCAGCCTAAAAGCCTAGCACACTGGCAGAGCTGCCGCAGCACCCACTTACCCAGCCAGCTCCCCCTTAAACCAGCTTTGCTGCAAGTGGTGGGCAGGGACAAGTCTCAGAAAAAAAAGAGTGTTCCAGGCAGTCCACCTGTTAATGATGAGCTATTATAGTGGCTAATTACGCGGCTATTGCATCGCGGTGCCTCAAGGAAAGACGCATCTTCACAATCGATGGCAAAGAAAGGACAGTGTTCTGCGAGTGGTAAGAAAATGGAAATCTCTTTTTCATGGAGAAGAACAAAGACAAGGAGAAAGAAAAAAAGAAAGGGAAAGGAAAAATCATCTCTCAAATAAATTTTCTTCTATTTGCATTTTGTTGAGTTTTTTTCTGGTAACTTAAAAGGAAGGAAGCGAAAGTGATTTAGCCTGTCTAGCGCTCAGGGAGCCGTTGCTTTGCATGTACCACACAGCTTTAAAGGCTGTTTGTTTTTGCAGAAGAGGAGATACAGAACTCCTCCGTGACCGCGTCGATTTGGACGTTTCTCTGCCTCTTCCCTGGTGCCGTTCAAACGGGTTTTCCCACCCGAGCAGCAGCAGGCGGTTTCCGCTTCGGTGCCGGGGTGCACCGGGAAGACCTCGGGAGTCCCTCCGGGACCCGGGCGCACTCCCTGTCCGGGGTGGCTGGCATCCGGGTTCCCTGCACTGCGGTGCCAGAAAGAGCCTCTGGCTCACAGATTCAGCTCCCAGTCCCAGAGCAAGGGGTTTATTTAGGGCCATGTGACCTGAACCCCAGAACAGATTTCAGCCTCACTCTCCCCTCGGTCTGAACAATAAAACCTCTCCTCGAAGTTTTAATAAAGACGAACACATAGCTTAAGCGTGATGTCAGCCTCGTGTTTAAAAGGCATCGCAGGTCTTTATAAGCAGAGGATATTACCCTGCCCTGAGACAAACCCGAGGCGAGAGTTTTCGCTTCTGGAGAGATGGAGGGATGTTTAAACCCACAATGCGCCGGGCCGGCTTTCCCAGGGCCCCGGAGCCGCTGCACGCTGCCCCTCTCCGCCTCCCAGCCTGGGAATTTCTTTGGGTGTCAAGAAGCAGGAATGGCTGGCGTTACTGGCAGGGGTGATACGAGAGCCAAACAAGGGGGCCTTTGAAATCGACAGATTTGGGGGGTCCCCGCTTTACCTCTCCGTGCAGTGGCATAATTCATCTGAGTTGCTGGTGAAAGAAAAAAAAAAAAGAACAAACCGCACCCAAACGATACAGATGGATTTTTTTTTTTTTTTAATTTACCCTCTCAAAAAACTGTTGGGGAAAGGTGCACCCTGTGGAGGAATGCGGGGGCAGCGTCCCGGGGTGCGGCGGGGGTGCCCGGGCAGGTGGGGCGGTGCTGAACCCCCATTCCCAGGAGCCCAGCGCCACCCAGCGGAACAGCCGGGCGGGCACCGCGGGGGGCGGGGGTGGGGTCTCCCCAGGGGCGGACCAGGGACCCCGGTGGTCCTCTGTGTCCCTTCCCGCCTGGAGGCTCCGAGAGTCACCCCCGTGCTCAGGGGAGAGCAGCCTGCAAGGGGCATCGTTTTGAAACCTCATTTTGTTGCTGTTTTTGTGGTCCCCTCCTCTGTTGCGGTGGGAGAGATGGCTTTGCCGAGCCGCAAGCCCTGATTCGTTTGGGAAAGCAAGTGGTAACGGTGCACATAGTGTGGCAGTGAAAGTTTTTTTAAAACATAAGCTAAACAAAAAAAAAAGGAGGGGAAGAAAAAGGGGGGGTGGGGGGAAGAAAAAAGGAAAAGTCAGTCATGTGGAGGGTTTGTTTGGCCGGCGCTCCATGTTTCCGAAAGGTCAGTAGTATCATTTTGACGTTGATTATGTAGCTGTTCTGGTCTCAAGTATGTTCCCCTCCCCTCCTAGCGTGGTGTGCGAGGATTGTATTTGAAAGGGAGGAAGCAGATACCGAAAGTGATGGCTGATGAATTGTCTAAACCCTTCAGGGACATTTCGTGCTGGGTCTCTGAGGCAGCTCATCAATAAAAGCCTCCCGGGTGCAGAAGGGAAAGAGAGAAAGGGTGATGGGAGTGGGGGGGACGGGCCCCGGAGGCACTACCTCCCCCCCCCCGTCCCCGCTTCCCCTTTGATCCGGTGGGGGATCATAACAGACTCTGGGCTTTGGAGGTACCGGTGTAGAAAGGTGTGTATGGAGGGGAGGAAGCTGGGAGATACAGCCCGTAAAATCACACACAGGCACAAAAAAAAAAAAAAAAAAAAGAGAGAGAGAGAGGGAAAATCGGCTTTACTATTTCCTGCCCTCGCCACTTCGAACCAGCCCTAGCGAGTGTCTCCGAGGCGAGAGGTGGCGGGGCCGTGGCCGCAGCCGCCGTGCCCGGCCTTGGCAGGCTCGCTCCTGAGGTGCGAGTTTGGATTATTACTTTTTTCCAAACTATGTTCGTAAATCATGTAATAATCCGGCACTCAGTAACTCGGCCCTCCGTTTGAGTGGGTCGTTATGTTTTATGGGCTTTACTTAAAAAATAATGAAAACCTCTCACGAAAGAAGAGGGGGGTGCTAGGGAGGGGAGTGTGTGCGAAGGGGGTGGGGGGGTGGAAAGGAGAGAACGTGGAAACCTGCTCCTGATTAGTGCCTTCCCAGGCAGCGGGGCCAGGGCTACGGGAAAGCCTCGCTCTACGGCCCGCGGGCACCGCAGCGACGCGGGTGAGGGGCTCGCAGGGCCGGGGGCTTGGTGGCTACGTGCACCGCCCCGGACCCTTTCTTTCTCCGAAATGAAAACGAACGCACACACCCTTCCTATATGCCTATCATCCCAACCAGTCCTCCTATAGCTCCCACCTCGCTGCCCACCAGGCAGGACCCGCTGTTTGGCGCCGGGGGCGTCCCGCGGAGCTTTTCACTCAGGTCTCTGCGGGAAGGGCGTATCGCCCCGCCGCGGGCGTTTGAGGCGGGAGGCGGCGGCGGCCGGAGGGGCCTGAGAGGAGCGGGGTGCGGGGAGAAGTGCGCAGCCCTCCACCAGAGCCGCGGGCACAGCTGGCTCCCTCGCCCCGCCGAAACTATTTGTCTGCTGCAAATGGTATGGAAAGTAATTAAGGTTGGAGCATGTATGAAAATTATTGACAATGTGTAAAGTCAGAAATCTCATTTGATCGGAATGTAAACTCGGGAGGGGAAAAGCCAGTCAAAAAGGTACCGCTTGTTCAGATCTTGGGCCAACCCGTATTTGCCTTCCTTCGCGGCTGTCAGTGGGGTATGCGGAGCAGGATTAGGGGATGCCTGTTCCTACAGCCTCGCAGAGTCACGATGGCAAGGGCTGCCGCTAATATTTTTGCCCTGAATCCGCTTGCTCTTGAGGGACCTTTTACTACTGAGACCCGACCGCAATGTGCGAGGGAGGCGGGGGGGATCCGAACCGACACCCATCTCTTTTGCAGGGGGTGTCTTGGCGGGGGGTCTACCCAGGCCAGCAGCCTGCCTCCGTGCCGGGATAGGGACAAACCCCTCCACCTGACCAGGGCTGCTTGCTCCGCTGTCACCGCCCGGCTGCCCGCGCTGCCCGGGGACATCGCCTCTGCTCTGATCTCGAAAAGTCCCTCTTCTTATTTTACCCCTTGCCTGTCACGTTTTATTTACACCGACAGAGGATGCTCGGAGACAAAAGAGGGTGGTGGGGATTTTTTTTTCTTTTTTTCTACGTCAAAGATGTTTTATATTTTTGGAAGGGTTGTATTTCCTTTTAGAGAGGTGACCTATATCCTGACCGCTGTAGGGGGTTTATTTTGATGCTCCGGGAAGTTCAGATGGAGCTGCTCAGAGCTGGGAGGGGATAAAATATTTAACATTGTCATCTGGCATAGGAAAAGCAAAGTTTACCCACATAAACACTTGGTGGAAGTACTCGGGGGGGGGCTGACACTTAAAAATCGAGGCTATTATTACACGCGGAGCGTGTCTTTGAGCAGGTTTAATCGCCGCGGTGTCCCCTCAGCTCCGACGGGCTGTTGCAACACTCACCGCAGGGCGGTCAAGCCTCCTCCATTGGTCGGAGCCCCTGAGCTACTCCACATATGGGGACCCCCTTCCTCCTGTGCCCCATCAGTCCAGGACCGAAGGGAAAACAAGGAGATGAGCAGCCCAAAGGGTCCCGGTAGACCACCCTCGACACACTCAGCAGAGCCCCTTGGCTGGGTGGAATTCAGCTTTGCTAAACCTCGGGCTTAACGAGCTGGGACAAAGAGTGGGCACCTCAGGCTCGCAGGGTGTCTTTCTGCCGGCAGCTCCCGTGCAGTCACGAGAAATGGATGTGATGCTGGGGAAGGAGGCAGTCTTTGGGGAGGCTGGAAGAGATGCGGCGTCAACACGACAACAAAATCTTAGGCTGTGGGTGCCCTCCCGTTGAAGAGACCGCACGCCTGGAAAAGTAGAACCTGTCCAGAGACGGGGGGACCTGTCTTCACAGCCCCGGTGTTCAGTGCTCCCACTTCGCCTCCCCGAGGTCCTGCGGCCCGGGGAGGTCGCGGGGACGCTGCCAGGAGCCAGTGTCCTTCGTGTGGGTGGGAGGATCTGGTGGCGCCTCTTCTCCCACCTGATGAGGCCGATTTTCCCCGTGGAAAATACTTCCTTAAAGGAGAATAGATATTACTTCTCAGCTGGCTTCTTGCCCAAACTCTGTTTCTCCCCGGCTGTTTCTTTCCGTCCTCGGGCACTGAAGAAAGCTGTCCCTGACTGGAGGGTGTGTAGCAGGGAGGAATGGGAAAGGTGTGGCCCTACTAACTCAAGATCACTACCTTTGCGGAGGTGTCCTGACACAGGCTTAGCTCGGCCCACATCTAGGCACTGCTGAAAAATTTCCCAAGATATCTTCATGGGAAGCCACCCAGACCCATGCGGCAGTACCTCAGGTAACACGCTGCAAAATGCTACAAGAGAAGAGCCCTTTTTGTGCAGGGAGTGTATTTGGTGATGCTTTTGGGGTCGGGCTGGCATCTTCTTCCCTCAAGGAGAGGTAGGCCCCTAAGTTTGAGCTGAATGTCATTGTCTGCCCTTGAGATGGGAAGTGTCTCAACCCTTCACATGCTGCAATCTTCCCCTCTTTTTCTCTGTCTTGAGAGAGGAGAGAGACCAACTCTTCAATAGGAGCTAGGAAGAAGGATCCTGATGGCGGCCTGCAGGGAGACTTCTGGAAAAAGAGTTACGCTGGCTGCAAATAATAATTAAAAATATAATTTAAAAAATACAATAATAAAAGAAAAAGAAAGGGGGCGGAAAAAAGCGGAAAAACCTCTCCAAACAAACATCGGGATCGCATGGCTACTGCCAGAGGTCCCGAGAAGTCAAGAGGTCCCGGTAGCTGCACAAAAGGACGGGGCGGGACGGCTGCTAGTCCCTTCCTATCCTGGCTTTTCTGGTTCCTTCCCTGCGATGGGGCTGGCCCCCCGTTCCGTCCCTTCCCCCCGCCCGGGGCGGTCGCCCAGGCCGCCGATGCCGGGCGCTGACCTGCGGCTGCTCGTTAAAATGCCCGCATGCCCCTCATGCGGAAAGGGATCCCTTGTCGGCCGCTGGAGATCGGGATCTAAATCCAGGCACCCTGAAACTGACAGTTGGGGGAAAATCCTCCGAGGCTTAAGGAAACTCACTTTTACAATACTGGAGGGATTTGTTTAAGTTTCAGTCTCGGGTTTAATTGAAAAAACGCTTCTCATCTGCAGGACCTCAGAGGAGAGGAAAGAGCCTGAAGCACGCAGTTAAAAAAAGGGGAGAAAAAGAAGAGGAAAAAAAGAACAAGAAGAGAGGGGGGAGGAGAAAGGGGGAGGGGGAGAAGGACCCCAAGATAACCATAAACATGTATCTTTCATATTTGTCTCCCATTTTCTTAACTAGTTTGGTCTAAGTTATTTCATTTAGCACACGAGGCAGAGGGGACTATGTTATGAACATGAAACTGAAACCGCAATAATGAAGAGATTTCCTAGAATAAAAACGATCATTATAGAACAACATCTGAGTAACCAAATCTGCCAAAAAGTTTAATTTCCGTATACTCTGGTAAAACAAACCAGTTGTGCTCCAAAGCTGGGATCAGCTCAGAAATGGATACACCAATCAAAATAAACATCTCCACCAAACAGCAAATCATATGTTTAATCATAGGCACTTCAAACCACCTTTTAAAGTCTCAGGACCTTGCCTTGGAGACTTCTTAATGCCATGTTTCAAACCAGTGTCTGCTGCGAAGAAGAGGACATTGCTAACAGGTAGAAAGTGGCTAACTGAACGTGTTACCCGCGATTCTCGTACCAGGGCTGTGTCAAGTCGCGATTGAAACAGCATGCGGCTCTGCCACAGAGCTGCCCTGCCCAGCTTTGCCTCCTTGTCGGTCCTGTTTTGCGAAGAAAACAACGACACTTTTCTACATCGTGACATCTGTGTTGAGAGTAAATGCATTGTCACGTTCTACTAATATTGTTGTCTGAAATGGGGGCAGGATGGAGAGATTTTCAGGCAACGACTCCCCTCCCCCTTGCCTTTAATCGGCTTAGCCTTCTGAAGATAGCAGAAATTACTTGGACATGTCACCCAAAGGCGACATTTAGACAGACATCCCGCTGCAGAAGGCGAAAAAGGATGGTCGCTCGGTGATCTAGAGCGGGGAAGGATGTTTATGCATAAAAACACACATATATATATTTTTTATATATTCTGAATAGGTCGTTACAACGACATCAGGAATCACACGTCGGCCTCCCTGCCCCTCCAAGAAATATATATATATATATACCTAAAGGAAGAAAAAAAGAAGATAGATAGATAGATAGATAGATAGATAGATAGATAGATAGATAGACAGACAGACAGACAGATCGAGATATCGATTTTATTTAAAAAAAAAATTACAATGGGAACAATTTAAATCAATGCCCCAGGAAAGGTAAACATGGTCTGTCGACCAGGCGATTATTTTTTTCTATTAAGAATGTCTAGTAAACATTGCAGGGCTTGGTAGTATTTTTCTTAGTTGATCCTCAGATACAATCAAGCCATTTTCGGACACATTCCCATGTATGTAGCAGTGGTGATCTGGAGGAAGCTGTCGACGCCTGTTCAGTTAATTTAGGTTTTCTTTGTCTAATTACTGTGGAGCTTAGGGAAAAGGAGCCGGGCTCAGGGCAGTAAACTGACACTTGGGCTCTGTGTGTGGTATCCAGGCAGAGTTTGATGGAAAAAGCCTGCTTCCACTCAACTGCAGGTCACTGTCTGGGACCAGCCCCACCCCCTCCCTGCCCGTACCCACCAGCGAGCTCTCAGCAAGGAGCTGCGCTGTAGACAGACGGACACACAGACACACACACAGAGCTCTGCAGGCACGCTGACACGTCGTCCCGCTCTGCCCGCGTCCTTCCCACCCCCTTGCTTTTGGTCCAGCATCCCTGCCTGCTCTGCCTGCCGTCGTCCTCCTTCCGTCTCCAGTTCGATCCTGGAGCCACCTCCATCATCTGGGAGCAGGCCCGTGCCTCCTCTCTTCCCTGCTCCCTCCGGCGCCCCGTTTCCTCCAACAGTGTTTGCCAGTACCCACTGCACCGGCGGGAATTCCCTGGGGGTTGCAGAGAGGGCGCATCGCCGAACTCGACGCATGTTTGAATTGCATTTTATAGGGACAGTGAGGGTTGGCAAGGGGTAGCGTGAAGTCTTCAAACCTGGAGGTCCAGCACTTTTGAGGAGCAGCAAACACTGCTGCCTGGGGCTCCACAGGGTGGGGGACCCCCTCACACGCACCCATTCCCACACCCGGTGTCATCGGTGTCCGCGTGCCCCGGGACACACCGGTCTGCAGCCGCTCCCCTAGCCTGGGGGCCGTGCCGGGGAGCAGCGGGCAGAGCGGTACCTGCGGGGTCGGGGGAGCCCGTGGGAAGCAGTAAAAGGTGTTGCTGGGTGCTACGGGACCAGCAGCGAGAGTCAGCCGGGGATGGTGCCGCAGCAGCGGCAGCAGCAGCGGCAGCGCCTCCCGCTCAGATGACGGGTGGACAGACGCCAGCTGGAAAGGGGGTGGTCTCTTGTCTCTCCCTCTCCCCCTCTCCCTCTCTCTATCTCTGCTGATTTCTCGGCCGGATTCAGGGGGGTCCGCAGGGAAGAAAAAAAAAAAAAAAGAGTAAGATTGAAGGAACTGATAGGAGCCGCTCTGTGCCTTTCACGCAAGAAAAAAGTAGATATGAAAGAATAACAGGGCGGAAGAGACTGGAGGCCGGGGTGGGGGGGGCTCTTGCGCTTCCTCCCCTTGCCGGATTAGGCAGCGGGATGGTCCCCAGGTGGGGGGCAGAGGAGGAAGCGAAGCGGCGCTGAGCGGAGCCTCGGCGGGCGGCGCGGCGCGGGGAGGGCGGGGGCCGGGCCGGGGCCGGGCCGGTCCATCCCGCCACTGCCTGGCTCCGGCGGAAAGCAGAGGAGCCATTGCGCAAGGAACTACGGGGAGGGATGCGCAGGGCACTGCCACCGCTCTGTCAGCGCCCGCCGCGCTGAGGAGGTGCCCGGAGGACAGCAGCTCCCACCGCCCCCCCGCTCTTCCCCTTCAGGGCACCCCCCGCCCCGGTACCCACCCCGCCCGGCTCCCCCTCCTTCCCTCCCAGCCTCACCCCACCCTGCCCCATTCCCCTCCCTCCTCCAGATGACCACCGAGAGCGGCCAGCAGCGGCTGGAGCCCCCCGTCCCTCTCCGCTCCTGCAGCCCGGCTCCCGGAGCTCTCCAGATGAGCCGGCCGCCCTCCTCCGCCCTGGAGACCTCCACCTCCTCTTCCTCCACCTCCACCTCCTCCTCCTCCTCGGCGGCGGCGGCGTCCTCCAAGAGCAAGAAGGCCAGCTCGGGGCTGCGGCGTCCCGAGAAGCCCCCCTACTCCTACATCGCCCTCATCGTCATGGCCATCCAGAGCTCGCCCTCCAAGCGCTTGACCCTCAGCGAGATCTACCAGTTCCTTCAGGCCCGTTTCCCCTTCTTCCGCGGCTCCTACCAAGGCTGGAAGAACTCCGTGCGCCACAACCTCTCACTCAACGAGTGCTTTATCAAGCTGCCCAAGGGCCTGGGCCGCCCGGGCAAGGGCCACTACTGGACCATCGACCCGGCCAGCGAGTTCATGTTCGAGGAGGGCTCCTTCCGACGGCGGCCCCGCGGCTTCAGGAGGAAATGCCAGGCGCTGAAGCCCATGTACCGCATGATGAACGGCCTGGGCTTCGGTGCCTCCATCCTCCCGCAGGGCTTTGACTTCCAGGCGCCCCCGGCCTCCCTCGCCTGCCACTCCAACGGCTACAACCTCGACATGATGCCCAACGCCATGGCCAGCGGCTACGAGGGACTCAGCGGCGGCCACCACGTCCCTCACATGTCGCCCAACCCCGGCTCGACCTACATGGCCAGCTGCCCGGTGACTGCCAACGGGGACTACGGCCCCGACAGCAGCAGTAGCCCCGTGCCCTCCTCACCGGCCATGGCGAGCGCCATCGAGTGTCACTCGCCCTATACGAGCCCTTCGGCTCACTGGACAGCCTCGGGGGCCTCGCCCTACATAAAGCAGCAGGGCCTCCCAACCGCCAACACCGCCTCCTCCGGCATCCACTCCAGCGTGCCCTCCTACTCCCTGGAGCAGGGATACCTGCACCAGAGTCCCCGCGACGACCTCTCAGGTAGGGACCCGGGGAGCGGAGGGGAGGGGGAGGCGGGGAGCTCGGCGCCGGCGGGACTTTCTCCGGCGACGAGGGTTTCGAGCGGGGAAACCCCGACCTCCACGGCGTAGGAAAAAGAGAGGCATTGTCTGCAAAGAGGGAGGAAAATACGCGTTGTTTGGAGCTCTTCTGTTTCAGGACGGGGGGCTGCCTGGGGGGGACTGTGGGTACGGCTGCGAGCATCCTTCCTTCCTGCCCAGAGCCAAGAAGGAACGCTCAGAGGAAAGCTCGGCTCCGTCCTGGCTCCGTCCCGGCTCGCATGTGTCCCCCCGGTACCGACGACATGTGCGCGGCGGCGGGAGGGAGGCGAGCCCCGGCGGTCTGGGCTGAGGTTTCACTTAGCGGGGAGCGCAGCGGGGCATCTTCGCCGCCTCGGTAATCCGCGTTCCTCGGAGACGCGTAGCGGGAGTAAACAAAAAAAAAAAAAAGGCATTAGATATTACCCCGTAAGCCTTGAGGGGGAAAAGAAAAAAAGAAAAAAAACCCCAAACAAACAACAAAGCAAACCCCCAAAACAACAACTCACCCCAAAACAACTCACCTATCTTGAAAAATTCGAGAGATTAAAGCGGTTCCAGTATGTTTCTGCAACCGGAGGGAAAGAGTTTTCTGGTCTCTGTCTCCCACCCCCCGGCTCGTGATTAAGACAATGTCGGCTCAGAAAAACCTGAGCTCAAAAATGGGTAAAAGATGTTGGGCTCTTACGGGGAAATTTTCCAAATAGCCCTTTTAAACGTGGGTCCCGGAGGTTAAGCAAACAAAGACAGTCTCGGCTGGACCACACCGAAGAGGATTTTAGCCTGACTTAACCCCTATGAGAGCGGGGTCTTGTTCAATTTTATGGGAATTTCAACAAGTAACAAATACAGGCGACCCTCAGCTCTGGGTCCCCTCCCGCCCCCTCCTTGGAGGCCTGTCAATCACTCTCTTGTCCTGCGAGCTCCGCAGGCTGCCCTGGCCTCCCCCTACTGCAGCCGCGGGGAGGGCGAGCTGGAGCCCAGCTTTGCCATCGCCGCAAAAGGGACCTGGAGTGTAGAGGGAGAGCAAATGGTTGTACATTTTCTTCCCTCAGAGAAAAAACAACAACAACAACAACAAACCACAAACCAACAAAAACAACCAACCAAAAAAAAAAAACCGATCAAACAAACCCTAAATAGCCTTGGTGTGGTTCCAGGGGAGAGAAGGCTGCGGAGCGGCTGGCCATCCTACCGGCTCTTCGGCGCAGGGGGGTGAAGGAAAAAGTTGCGTCCTCTGATGGGCTCCTCCGTGCCCACAGGGCTCTGCTGCTGAGGTTTAAACCCACTTTTTCCAGATTCAGGTCGCCACCTCACGTGGTTTTGAAGGCCAGGGCGAGAGGCCGGAGAGTTCACAAGGGCACCCCCCGCAGAAATACGTACCGTTAACGTTAGGAAATTCTGCTTCGCTTTGTTGTTGTTATTCGGATTTTAAAATTTCTTTTCCTTTTTTTTTGGGGGGGGAATTTTTTTTCTCTGTTTCTTTTATTATTTGAGGCCACGCGGGCAGCCGCGCAGGACCCACGCGTGGCACAGGAGTGGGACTGGCCCCGGCCAGCGGAGCTGGGAGACAGCTGCCCTCTCCTCCTGCCAGACACCCGAGGTGGGAAAAACGATTTCTGGAAGAGAATTTCTAAGCAGAACAAGAACAGCTCTTTAAAGCAAAAAGCAGAGAGAGAGTGTAAAGTTTCTGATTTCCTCGAAGCTTCCTCTACGTTTTGCGAGGCTGGGGCTGTTTAAACCCCAATTGTTTCTGTTCAAGGACGGATATCCACGCAGACAGACCTATGGAGCTTTCTTAATGCCGACGACGAGCGTCCCTCTCCAGTAGCTCAGATATAATGCCACCACTCGGCAAAACAGCGTTTCTCCGTTTGTTTTCTACAGCTTCAGGATCTGGGCCCAGGACCTTAGTGGGAGTCATCCACTCTCCTTGATTAATTTAAAAAAGGAAAAAAAACCCACAACCCTATTTTTTTTTTCTTGGTTGAGGTCCTTATTCGTGTGTACTACATGAAATCTTTTCTGCCCAAACGTTTCAGTAGAGTGAAAGGAGATAAAGTAAAAAGACCCGAGTTCCTTCCTTCGTAATTATTGCCAGCAATAACCTTTCTCCTCCTCTCCCCACAAGAGCAGTAGCAAGTGGATTTTGCCTTTCCCTTTCTCTTAGTTAAATACAAAGCAATTTCGGTGGCAACCGCTGTTGATCGGTCAATAATTCTCTAGTCAGGGCAGCGAGGACTTTAAACCTTGAATTTACATCAGACCCAAGAATAAAAGAGGTTAAAATTGGAAACAGGAGGCTAGGTTCTGCTAAAAGGATTTTGAAGCTGGGGAGTGGGGGGAGCCGGATTTTTTTCGCACACTATTAAATCCTGCTAAATGATTGAATCAGGATTGTAATAAAGTGGCCCGATTTATGGTGAGCATACCAGCAGGGTTATTAGAAAGCCGAGGAAATCCAGCGAAATAATCACTTTTACAAAGTGAGCTCTGCGGGGTGAAGGAGGGGACAGTGCCGGAGGAGACGGGCTGGGTGCGCCGCAACCGGAGGGGTCTGCTCCTCCACTCTGGGGAAAACCGGGGACATCTCCCTCTTTGTTTTGTTTTAGTTTTCCTCTCTCTTCTTCTCCTTGGTTTTTCTGTTGTTTGGTAGTGGGGTTTTTTTGGTGTTTTGTTTTGTTTTCTTTTTCTTTTATTTTTTTTTTCCTTGACCCTTGGTCAGATTTGACAGGATCCCGGTAGCCGAGTTTGACATCCACACACCGAAATAAAAATCTCTCTCTGGCTCTACACTACAGGCCTTGATAAAGCAATGCTCCCCTCCCCGCCGAATCCAGTAGGAACCCTGCCAGACTAAAGATCCCAGCACGGCCCTACAGAGCGGGCTGGGAAGGGTGTGCGGGGCGGGGAGAGGAGCCGATGGATGTCCCTCGAGGCCCTTTTTGTCCCCCGAAAGGCTGCCTTAAGCTGTGGGAAATGAAAACGGGAATTTGCAAGGTCATTTACATGTCTGTGCGGCGGATGTACTTCTGTTGTTGATGAACTGTAGGGTGTCCTCGGTCTGTATCTTACGTTTGTAAAAGCATACACGAGTGTAGGCGTGCACGGTGGTACACACACATACAAATAAATATACTATCAGCACACGAACGGATTGTGGTTCTAATTCAACCTGCAGCCACATAAGTAAAAAGTTAAAACTTCCCAGGGACGGGATGGGAAGAGGGAGCAAAGGTGGGAATCGGGTTCAAATGGCTGCGACGCATCCAGAAAAACATGCAAACCGCATCCTCTACTCGCACACACGCACTCCCTCATCCACCCCACAAGAGGATGACCTAACCCCCCACGCTGACAAACACGCAGTCAGAGGGGCAGACAGACAGCACTGCGTGTGTTCTCACACGGGAGGGATGCTCTGAGATATGCGTGCGCCCGGGATGCGGCCATGCATGGATCCGTGGGCATCCACCCCCGCCCACCTTCCTCTCCCCAGCCTCTGTGCCACACGGTTGTGTAGGTTATAACCTCTTCGCAACGCGGCCACGGGGGCTCGTACGAGCACGGGGGCTCGTACGAGCACGGGTGCAGTCCCGAACTCACCCGTGGGCGATGAGGAACTCCGTGAGACCCAAGCCTCGTCCTCCCTCAGGGCCATGGGACCCGCCACTCTTTCTGCCCTGCAAGTGGGAGATGATTTGCCCAGGGGAGCCCTCAGTCTACTGCAAGGAAGGCCAAAGGGAAGCTCCTAAACCTTGCAGGGGGGAGCCGAGACCGGGGCAAGCGAAGCACTGCTGTACACAGCCTCTCCTCCCCGCCGGTGAGGGAGAAAGGGCTGGCTTCTCCCGAGCTACTAGAACTACCTGACTTCTGAGCAGCTCTTGTTCTTTCCTTCTCTTGCAGTGGGATTGCCTCGCTACCAGCATCACCCCTCCCCGGTGTGTGACAGGAAAGATTTTGTCCTCAATTTTAATGGCATTTCTTCGTTTCACCCGTCTGCTAGTGGATCTTACTACCACCATCACCACCATCAAAGCGTCTGTCAAGACATCAAGCCCTGCGTGATGTGAAAGCAGAACCCCAACAGAGACAATGAGGTGGCATTGAACAGAGCTGAGGTATAGACGATCCCAAGCAGATTAAATATAATGTGCACTCTGATAGAATTGATAGTACACGAGTCACTTAGCAAAATTACTTAAGGAAGCAGTGTTTTCGGTCCCACTCCATCCCTCGAAGGACGCGGACAGTCGATAAAACACTCCAAAGCTCTTCCTAAAAGAAAAATGTCTTGTGTGACGTAGGGGTTAGGTAGGACTTGGGTGTCCTTACACCAAGTCTGACCACCTTAATCATAAACCACCTTTCTGTGATCTAAAGAATCGATCTTTGGGAAAGGGAACAATTCGATATCTTTTTATACCAGAAGGTGTCTTTGAATAGGAAAAATAAATCTCCCAGCACAGCACCTGTGAGGACTTCCCCTTCTGCTGCGGTGTTAGTGGAAAATTTACTTATTTTTTCTTCCTCTCTCCCGAGCCCTACCAAGGACACTTTGTATGGACTTCAGCATCGACCCATCAATATTATTAAACCAGTATTGTTTAGCCCTTTCGTGTATAGACTTTAAGAAAAGTTCCAGTTTGTTTCCAGTATTTCAGGAATACAACGTTTTGTTTTTATTTTTACAAAAGTTGTTTTCTACCACAATATTTTAAAAAAAATATTTTAATTAAATCTCGTGTATACTCACACACTATTGCTTTAAATGAAGAATATATTTGCACTTATGTATACTTTTTACGGTTTGACAAAATATTTTGATGTACAAATTATTATTTTTTTTTTCCAATAAAATGTATATAAACGACTATGCGCTGGACAGGCATTTCTTTTCTCTTGACTCCTTCTGAGAAAACTCTTCCACCCCAGCATCCGAGATCGTTACTGCAACCCCATAGCCTCCAGCCCCCGGAGGCGGAGAAGAGGAGAGAGCGGCTGCCCGGAGGGGGCCAGTGCCGTGACCTCTGGACTGCACCTCCCGCCCTCAGCCACTTCCCACCCTGTTTTCCCCGCTGCTAGGTAGGCTTTGAAATAACCAGGGCAACGGACACAAAAGCAGCAGGGTCCAGGCTGCTTGTTTCTTCTCCCTTCGAGGGTTCCCCCAGGCCCGAAATGCCCTCCCCGCTGTTTAGAGCTGTGTCTACGTGTCCTCGTGTCCCCGTATCCCCGACCCGCCTGCCCACGCAGTCCTGTCGAAGACCCTCCTTGCCCAGATGGGAATCTGCCAGTTGAGGGGACAGCAGCCCCTCTGCAACTTGGGGTTGCACCCGGGAGAACACGTCACGGGGTGGGGGCGACCAGAGGGATCAACGATAAACCCGTGACTTGAAAACTGGGGGGGAGGCACCGAGAATATCCGAGCAGTGAACGAGGCTGGAGGGAAGACGAAAACAAAATAAAAAAAGAGAAGAGAAGAAGAAATAAGGGCCCCAAAGTACCCCAAGGAAAACAAGCCCTGTCTCCGCGGGGCCGCCGTGCCCTGAGGAAGGTGAGTGGCTGGGTCGGAGCTGGGCGCTGGGAGATGCTCGCCTGCGTATCCCGCAGGTTTCCCAGGGGGCGCGGAACCCCCGGATCCCACTGCCTTCCCGACCGGGGGATGCCCACCGAGCCCACCCCGCCTCGGCCCCGGGGGTGGCCACAACCTCGGCCCAGGGCCACGGCCCGGGGGGAGCCCTGCGCGGCCCCGCCGCGGGCACATCTCTCCGCCGCCCCCCGTGCAACCCGTCCCGTCCCACCCCACGGAGAGAAGCCCCCGTACCCCGATGCGCCCGTAAACCTGGGCAACCCCACCACACCACCCCGGATCTCCCTGGCCCGGCATCCAAAAGCTGAAAAGCATGAGTTTCAGCAAAATGGCGTAGGTAGGTATACAAATGCATACATACTAATATACATGTAAAATTATATCTGTGTAATTATATCTAGAGATAAAACTCTTCGTCTTTTAAAATACGTATTTATGCTCCAACATGCCCTTTTCTTCCCCGAACTTCTCAGGGCCTGTGATAAATTATAAAGTCAGTTTCAGAGTTTGCTCCGACCACAGTGCTGTGTTTACATTCTTTCCGAGGCAAGCCTGCATGGTCGTAATTTATATCCTAAACACTTGAACGTAACTTGTTTATACAGGAATGACAGGACCTCAAAGAGAAAAAAACTGCCCTTGGCCGGCCCGCCGGCGGGGCGCGGAGCTCCACTGCCCTCCAGCGGCACCGGCCCGGCAGCGGCAGCCCCCAAACCAGCGTCCCAGCTCCGCAGCTTCACTGAATTTGGGCAAGACGCTTTGTTTGTTTGTTTTTGTTGGTGGTGTTTTCTTTTTCCTCCTCCTTCTGATTGCCATTCCAACCCAGGAAACGTAAGCAACGCTCCTAAGGAAGCTAATGGTCTTAAGGCTGTGCTCCTAAGAAAGGGGAAGGATTGCTAAGGTATCTTTCAGTTTAGGGTTTCTGTCTTCTCCTGTAATGATTTAAGGTTATTCTCCTTTAACAGACCAAGGTCCCCTTTTCCCTGTTGAAGGTTCCCAAACAAAGGGCGTTTCAGAGGCAGTACTCTTTAAATATCAGTATGTTTCTCCGTGCTGTCAGGAAAATGAACCCAGCCTTTTTCTTCTGAACTTAAGGGTGACCAGCAAAGGACAGGGAGGAAAAGAGTAGTCAGATTTTTAAGTTAATTTGATCTGATTTTGTTTTGATATTTGATTTTATTACTGTACCTTCTACCCTAGGAATTCCACTCTTGTTTAGTCTAAGGAACTGCAGTGGCTGCAGAGCCAGAGTCAAGACCAAGAGCTATGCCATTGAGAGGACAAGGGTTTATGTTTTAGCCATACAGTTAAAAATATTTGCATCTTTTTACACTTCTTAACAGCCATTGAGCATGCCCAAATGCTTTGTATTTTGGAAAAATAAATTATTTGTTAGAGATTCAGTATTCAGCACACTGAGCCCTTCAATCCTAGCAACAGTCATCCGGTACTCACTTCTGAGACTTCTGGAGGCTTTCGGCATCAGGGAAAGCTGGAATGTTTGGTGTTAAAACCAGAAATCTAGATAGGTATATTTAGTCTGAGCATTATGAGAGAGACTGGGAGGACACAGGGGAATTTAAGCATGTATTTGCTAGTCACCCTGTAGGGAAACCTGTAGTTATTATGATAAAATGAGCATCACTTGGTATAAAACACAGGAAGATCTGTGTATCTGCAGCTTTCTTAGCTCTTTTCAATGACTTTTCTCGTCCATTTTCTTTCTCTTTATAATGTATCTTTTTATTCCTTGCCTGTTGACATGTCTCCTACTGCTTTGACCTCTATGTGTGTTTTGCAAGGTGCCTAAGAAATACCTCTTTTTTCTTTAACAGTGCACAAATCCAAGGAGCACTCAACAACAATCCCCACTTCTACTGAGAGTGAAAATAGGCTCATCAATGATTCCCAGCCTAGGGCTTCAGCCCATACAATCACTCTGCCTTCACAGATGCGCACAAAGGAGGATGAGAGCAGATAGCTTCTAGGTACGCTTCTCATCTATCCTGATGGAGAGCTTGAGTATCCAAAAATCTGCCTGAGTTTTTTCTCCAAGCAGATCAGTTGGTCTAATGCATTAGTAATGTGTCTCCTGCAAACTCTGCCTGGCTAATGACCTCAGAGCGCCACAGCTACAAGAAAGCTGCAACTAAATTACAAATAGTTAGTCATCTAGACTGATGGTGCAGCTCACATTTGGTGAGGCACTGAGGCAAATAGATTGAACGTAGACTAATCCAAACATTTCCATTATTAGAGCACACTAGGCAGAGTTTCCACAGGATGGGAAGAAAACACGCTGGAGCGTCTCAAACAGTTTGCGTGTGATCCACTATAATATATATATTTTCTCCATTCTCTGGTTTCATCACAGTCTTACTGCCTCAGTGGAGGGATTTTGCTTTTGAGGGTGTTTATGTTACACAGAAAAAACCACTCAACTACTCCAAAGCTGGGATCATTTGAACAATCAATTAAACATTGGCAAAATTAGCCAAATGCAGAGATATCTTATGCGGGATGTTGAATTTCTAGCGGGTAGTTGACCAAAGCATTCTTTAAACCAGTCATTTTATTAATCCCATTAAATCTCCTTGCCCATTATTCTATTAAAACCGACATCAGATTAATATCTTACTGTGTTTTAGCTCAGCTGGCAAAGTACTTTTAGCCAACACACTATTTTCAGAGTAAAGATTTTTTTTTTTTTCTCGAGAACAATAAGCCTGATTTATTGAACTAGAAAGTTTTGCTCATAACATATGCATGAGGTAATATTTAAATAAACCTGTTCAATATAATGCTAGGCATGTCACTTAGGTCCTGAGAAAGCAAGATGCTGCTTTCAATTATGATTTTAATATACCTGAGCATGTGAGTACACCCATTAAAGTCAATGGGTTTATGCAGACGTCTAGGGTTAAAAGTGCTTTGTTGAAGAAGGATGATAGGACTAGAAATAAACACTACAGGTTCCTCCTATATGCTGCAGCTGAGCCCTATATAAGAACTGGAGTAAAATATACCTGACTCATATACAGGATGAATATTAATTCAAAACATACTCCAGCTTTGAATAGAGATGTATTTTACAAAACCTGCTGGCATTAATCTGCATGAAATACTGCCTTAGCTAATAAGAACACCCGGGCTTTATTTATATATTGAGCCATTTGATAGATACAAATGAAGAAAGAGGTAAATAGAAGCCAACATATTTTTGAATAAAAGCCCAGAGGTTCTCTCAGAGTTCAATGATCTTTGTGTCTAGATTATAAAGAATTCAGAACAGCTCCGTGTGACTTGCCAACTACTGAATAGGGCTCCAAAACATCTGTAATATTAAACAACTTCAAGCCTCCTTTTAATGCTTGTTTTCATCCAACAGTGATTTATAGAAATCTATGGGCTTCTCCATTGGTCATTTCTAAAAAGAAATATGCTGGGAGGAGGAGGAGGTTTTAAAATTTGTTGGGACACCACTACCAAACTGCAGCTGGAATTAGAGGTATTTTAACAGTGGATTTAGATTTATTTAAGAGATTACAGAAAAAAGTTAACTGCATTACTTTTGTTAATTTAACCATTGCAAAAATGAATTTGCAGTGTTTTGCAAAGAACCATTGGGCTCCCAGGTAATTTAATGTTTTCAGGGTAATTCAAAGAGACAGAGCTGCTTTTGAGGAACTGATAAAGGACAGATGTCTTGGACTAGATCCCCATCGGTAACATTTTCCTTGCAGTAAAGTTGCAGCCCATTAATTCTCACTGTCCAAATATAGGTAGCATTAGTTTAAATTAGAAGTTTTATAACTGATTTAGCTGAGCTACTGAAATCCTTTATGTACACAATCTTATCTCATTTTCAGAGATCCTCTTTGGATTGCTTTATACCTTTCCTGATTAACATATAACAAACACATTTTACTTGATGAAAAATCTTCTCTCTTTTTTTTTTTTTTTTTTTCCCCAGCAGCTCAAACTAGCTTAAAATTACTCTCTGAGGCTGGGTCTCATGCACAGCAGTTTTCTGATATGATGAAAGGTGTGATTTAGTTCAAACTGCATAACTGGTGTTTATGGACATTCCATCACTGTAATCCCTCGTTTATACACGTACAGCTGCAAGCTGCGTTAATACAACTAACTTTCAAGTGGTATCAACTCCCCAAAGCTGATTGAAACTAAACAGGGCAGTGTCCGTGACTAGGCAATCCTTAAGTTAAAGGGCTGCAGCTTTTCTCTGTGGAATAGCTGGGTGTTAAGAAACTGGATTGAAAGCATGGCCATACTGGAAGCTGCTGGACAATTTTACTTGCAGAATCAAGGCTTTAAAATCAGGCCTTTGGACTTCTTGCATTGGCTTTTGTTTTTCATCTGAAGGCTTCCCTGCCAGAGATTTGTTGACCAGTGGTGGCTTGCAGAGCATTTGCTGGTGGCTTAGAGACAGCTATTTGGTTACAGGACAGTGCCTCTTTTCCTTTGTGGTGGAGAGAATATGAACAGATAGGAGGGGGAAGATGCAACAAAGATTAAACTTAGCAGCATGATTCACTCTTTCAAAAAAGGAATACAATGTTTTCAACACAAAAACTGCCAGAACACAGAAATGTTTCCAGCCTTTGCCACATGTCCTTTGGACATGGATTCTTAGTGCTGGTAGGGCTAGATGGTTGCTTGGCCGTTAATGAAGGGAGAGCAGAGTTGTTCACTAGAGAGGACAAGAAGCACCATAAAAGCACTGGATGAAGTGTACTTTATCACTTAATGAAATGTACTTTCCTGGGTGTGTTCAAGGCCAGGTTGGATGGGGCTTTGAGCAACCTGGCCTAGTGGAAGGTGTCCCTGCCCATGCAGGGGGCTGGAACTAGTTGATCTTTAAGATCTCTTCCAACCCAAACCATTCTACAATTCTGTGATTCCATACTTTGATCCCAGGTGACTTAACAGGCAAAGCAGTATTAGCAATGCTGCATATACTGGGGAGCAATATGAGTGTTATCGAGTCAGGGTAGTAATTGATTAAATAGGTGCAAGAACAGCCATTACGGGAAGCTCCACTATGTAATCATAAAAGGTCCCTCAAAACCAGTTCTGTTCCTCACATCATACACTAAATCCTGCTTTCACACATGAGAAGTTCCCCTCACTGTTCTGCACCCCCTTTTCCCTTCTGAGACAGAAACAGAGCTGTGCTGCAATCATTCATAAATACTCCCATGCTGATTTGGAAACTGTGGCACTTGAATACATTAATCTATTGGTTTAGCTTAGTGCAAGGCAGCAAGGAGAAGTGGACAGGAAAAAAGCAACAGCTCGAGATAAGCAGCCTCCAGTAAACAAATAGAGGCTTGTCCAAGGACAGCAGAGAAGCAGGGAGTAGGAGGAATCTGGCTTGACTCCCTGATGAAAATGTCCAAAGTGGACAAGAAAAACTGGGGCCTTGGACTCAGCCAAGTTACTTAGCAGGCTCAGAGGCTCTGTCAAGAAAGCATAGGATCTGTTTAGGAAAATCTGAAACACAAGAGTGTGAAGCAGACCAGTCTTGCCCAAGCTCCCGGCAGTAGGCAATATGGAGAGATGCACAAACATGGTAGTTTTTAAAGATCTTTTTTTTTTCTAGAAACGTTGCTTCTTCTAGGAAAATTGACCAACATCCTGCATTTTAGAAGACTACTATATCCCTGGGTACATGCAATTGCAGGCTGCCCAAAAGACTGAAAGTGCCCAGGCCCACAGACACACTGTAGGAAGTGCAGCTGGCATGCTGCCTGTTACTGCTGCTGCCAGCCAGTGAAATCTGATCTTCCACCCAAGAGAGGAAAGGACCACAGCTTTGTGCTTGCCTTCAGCAAGAGCAAAGTGGACAAAAGTGGAGCTCAGCTGGAACAGTGATGCCTGATGTCAGTGTGTGATGGCAACGGTGAATATTGAGGAAGGTGATGACAGCAGCAAGAGCCTAATCTGGCCAACAGAGTGCAGAGTGGTATTCCCTGGGCATGCTTTAGCCTTAGACCTCTGACATTTTCAACCTTCTTTTGCTGTCCTCTCTCACCTTTCCATGCCTGTTGATTACCCCATAAGATTTCTCCCTCTGCCAAGTTTTCTTCCAACACCAGGACATAAGCCTTGCTCCCATACTATTTCAAACAATGACCTTTGCTTGCAAAACCACAAGGGCAAGAAATGGCCTTAAATGATTCATACATTGCTGTTTCTATTCTAATATTATAACACCAGAAGCCCATGACATTTCCTCTACATTTTCCCACTGATTTCCTCCTTATTGTTACAGATTAATTGCTCACACTACTGCCCTGTTTTAGGACCAGGTTTTTAAGAGATCCCTCAGTAAAAGAAAAGATATTCACAAGCACTCCTTTTCCAAATCCAAAGAGAAGAGCTAGGATTCCTGAAACTTTTTATTTTTCTGTAGTCCACTGAGTCTCTCCTCCTAAGTTCTGATGTGCTAAAGGAAACACTAGGAACTCTCCAACTCAGTTTCTGAAGAAAGAGTTCAAAACAGAAGATGGCCAGAATAGATGGATGTAAACTCAGAGTAACTCAGCAGATCAGGCCCACAGGAGGCATAGGGAAGAGCAAAGGAAGGACAAACTTGCTATTTAGCCCAGAAGGGATGGCCACATTTTTCTACCAGCTAGTGTTGTATTTAATCAGCTCCTTCTTGATGCCATTCTTCAGCCTTGGAGAGAAAAGTGATCAAAAGGCCATGTTCTCATTAAGTATAAAAGCATCTGCTGTAAGCAGCTGATATTTGTCCATCCCAGGAGTTTCCTGTCTTCCTTTCAGACACCCCTGTCCAACATTTGGGAGCTGGCTGCCTCAGTGATGGCTCTAAGAGCAGTACAGAAGGGCATAAAACATCTGAGCAGTTTCTACCTTCCCATAGTTGGTCTGGATCTAAGTACCACCAGGGTCTGCAGGCAGGAACCACAGTCCAAGTGTAAAAAACAAAAAAAACAGATGCTCCTATGAAACAGGCCATTCCATCCAGGGGCAGCTTGGGACAAATTTGTTAATCAGAGGCATGCTCCACAGCAAATTATGGATCTGCTTCTGTATGGTTGGCTTTGATGGTTGGCTACTAATAGCTAAAAATGAGGCAAATCCATAGCCCAGACAGGCTTTTGATATGCCAAAAAGATTTGTGTGCTGGAAAACACACTATTCGGCTTGTTCATTTCCTGTATGCTGCTCAAAACAGCCAGAGCCCTTTCTCACTATTTAGTCCTTTGTATGCAGAGTAAAATAAAAACAGAAGAAGAAACATGCAGCTAAGAAAAGTCCCAAGCTCAGCACTTCAGGAGGGACTTGAGCACAGGGAATGCAGACAGAGGACCCCCCAGAGCTGGGAAAGCCCCCACTCGTAGCATATGTTCTGAATAGTCTGATCTGTGAAGATAACAATAAATTCCTCTCTTGCCTGCACAGCTGCCATTCACAAGGTCAGTTCCTTCTACCAGAAGGAGGACCTGACACAGCTCTTTCACCCCCTTACAGACACAAGCAGCAGGCAAAAGCCTAGCAAAAACTCATCTGCCCCATAAAGTGCACGTGCTTTCAGGTTCTGTCAGGTGGACTCACGTCCACCCAACATGACTGTCATTATGAAAGTGTAGCAAAGCTCCTCATCAGTCCAGCCCTTGTGATCCAGAATCCTGTGTTCGAAAGAGGGACAGAACATTTGTGGACTTAAAAAAAGTGGTAAGGGATCTAGCATCCTCTGCTTGCTCATGGTGAAGTGTCTCTGAAGGTTGTGATCTACATCCTGAATATCATTCATTCTACTGGGAAGACCAGTCATTGCACCTAATTTTGCTAGGACATCTATTTCCTAAGCTCCCTACTTGTCAGTCTAAAAACTGCATACCAAATTTAGCATTGATTTATTTTCCAAGCCCAAAGGTGAATGCTGCACCCATTTAAGATATTATTTCAACCTGTTCAACCTATTTCATCAGCACTGAATTCTTCAGAAGATACAAGAAATTTTGCACCAGGCAAGTAGGAGATCACCTGCATCCTCACCAACTACTCTGAGGGTGAAGATGGCACTCAGCTTTGAGCTTAACTCTTGGCCTCTCTGATGTCCTGTGCTGGGGGTACCAGAGGCTATTTAGCTGGTATTTAAGACTGATTTCTTTCTGTCCATTTTGTCTGTGTTTCTTTTAACTTTAATGCCAAGACAGAAGAGCCTGATAAATCTTAACTAGGTTTTTATTAATTTTTAAGTGGGTTTACCACATCTGCTCTCGCCTCCTTCCTGCAGCATCAACTTCAGACATTCTGGTCCTTATCTTATTGTGACTCTTCCAATCCTCCACCTCACAAAAATTATAACCTTCCTAGGCAGTAGACTGTAGTTTTCTATAGCACAGACATCAAAACTAGTTGTCAAAACTCCTGCTGAAAAAGTAGTCAAAACAGGCATCAGAGGAAGAGCAATCTGACTTCTTGGAGATGCCTGCTGTTGGAGAACATGAATCTTAACCTCATCATACACACTTGTCTCTATTGGCTGTAAAAGAGTTCAGGTGGTGGGTTCAGGTGAAGGTGACTGTTCTGTAGCTAGGTGAGATGAATCACGGCCAAAATGCCAGGTCCTGGACAACAAGTAATAGACAAGGCTGCACTGTTGCCTTCTGGTGTGATTCTGTAAAATTCCCATTGCTCTCCACATGCAGCTCACTGCTGCACAGGGAACAAAAGTTTCTATTAAGCTGCTTTCAATATGCCCCAAGTCTTTTTCCAGAGCTAATTTCAAATGCTCTCAGTCACAAGATTATTTTGCCTTCCCCTTCAGTATGTCCTGTTTTGCATGTGCCACCAATTTAGCTCTATCTGCCACCATATTGATCCTTTGACTGCTTTGACTAAGTCCCAGTGACATGCCTCCACCACTGAAGTATCAGGCTTTGACTAACATAAATAACTTCATCAGTATTTAGACGTTTCACTTCCTTATTCCTATTCCCCTTTCCAGGCTGCCAATATCTATGTTAAACAGTACCAGACCTTGGCACTCCTTTGCCAACCTTTTTTCAGCGACAAAAAATTCCCATTCATTCTTGTAGACAGCTTTTGGTTCATAGTTTCTCATAATGCAACAGCCTTATTTTCTTTAGCAAATGCTTGACCAAGACCTTTTCAAAGGCCTTTAATTGAAGGATAGTGGATGCTGGAGTTTAGACAATTATTTCCTTTTTTATGGAAATCATGTTGGAAATATTTAGATGTAAGTGTAAGCTTAGTGCCCAGAGTGCATGCAATGCATTTCAAGCCCATGAATAAACTTTTTGTCTTAGTTATACGTGTGCAAACATTCAAAAGTTTTAATAGTTTTGGTTGATTACCCAGGGAAAGTTAGCATAACTGAAAGGAAAACCTGCTATGAAAATTTTGAGAAGTTTATAGCCTGATCAGATACCGTATTGTAGACATACGAGGCTGCTGTTATCAATAACAATTTTATTTATAAAATCACCTTGTCCAATGCACTGGAAAGACCATATACTTAGAAATAACAGTAGTTTTTTAGTAAATGCACCTGCTAATACCAAGAGCTAACAGCAGTTTAGATAATCCAATAAGAAGACACGAGAATGAGAAAGAAAACCAGTAAATATTAAGACCCTAAAGAAAATAATAATAAAAAAAAAATATGGTATCAGATTTGCCACTGTGCCCTTGCTGCTATTCTCTGTACAAAGTAAACCAAAAGAAGCTGATAGGAGGAAACATGCAGGAAATGAAATAATGATGGTTGTAAGATTCCCCCAGAAACGATGAGCAGCACCCAGGGAACTGGGAAGCAGGTGGTCCTCCCGGCACTGGCCTGTTTGGTGAGTGAGCTGATGTGTCACCAGCCCTATCTGGACCTGGAGCTGACAGACACTCTTGTCTAACACTATTTTTGACAGAAGGACAGAGACCTGTGTCTTGCCTGTCCCAGCTCCAGTACAAGGTGCCAGGTCTAGATGGAACTTGCCCAAAATTTGCAAGGGAAGAATGAAGCTTAAGTCATATTCACAAGTGCAGGTCTTCTTTTGTTATTTTAACCCAGTTATCAGAGCAATGTGTTCCAGTTGATTTTTAAACCCTATTTTGTTTTGAAAAGGCCAAACTGTGTTGCTGGACACATTGTCTGGTTACAGAGCTCCCAAGAGAGGGGACTTTCAGCTGACATCCAAGTCAGACCAGTCAGACAAAATGAATCATGGGGAGACAAGGGGATTTGAAGCCAGGGATAGAGTGTGAAAGGGATGATCCCAGTCCAAAAGGATGGAGAGTGCAGGGCAGGGATGTCCATGAAGAGGCATGCAGATGGCAGAAGGCACACTGGCCAGGAAGGGGTCATGCTGGCACAGGCAGATGGATACAGGCTCTTCTTATAGCTCAGTGTTGTGGCATGCAGATGTAACCAGCCCCATCCCAGATGACCAGGCTTTCACTTTTTCGTCTGTGATTCTACTGCCTGAAGACCCAAAATCACCTGGGGACCTGGAAAACATGACATCCATTTGCTCCTGTAAGGTGACAGCTGGGGCATGTGTCACTGATAATGTGTCTAGAAAGCAAGGAAGCCTAGGGAGACAACTAGAGGAGGGGGTGGCTTTATGAAAAGGGAGCCTACAAAAAAAAAGGCTTTTGATCTATAGGATGGGGATAACATATGGGAGGTCAGGGCTGGAAAACAGGTATTAATTCAGCTGCATAAGAAGTAGATTTTTTTTTTTAAAAGGACAAAAGAGAGGTTGGTGGCATCACTTTAATGAGGAAAGAAGGTGGGGAATCTGAAGAAGGAAAGTGTTAGGCAAAGGGCAGGATAGGACAGGGGCAAGCCAAAGAGGCTGAAAGGGCTGAATAAAAGGATGATGCTTGGAAGGCCCTTCTGAACAAAAGAGGGAAGCTAGGATGGCAAGTCTTCCCCATTTGGTACACTACAGGAGGGGAACAGTCACCAGTACCTGAAAACTCCAACCAAAAAAGGAAATATAGAAATGTATGAAATAGAAAGGCAGTAGGGGATGGGGAAAAAGAGAAATCTCCATGGAAATAAAAATGATCCTTTATTTATCCTGAAAAAGCAATTTGCTGTTCATAGCCTTTTATTTTCCTCTCTCTAAAATATTTCTAGGCAGCTAAAATTGTTGCTACAAGGATATCAGAACTTTTCTGAAGTTCACATGGTTTCTTTGCACAAGACATGGAGAGCTCAATATATGACATCTCCTAGCTAAATCATTTTTAGATATCAGATGAAAATGCATTTAGCTCATACATGGGTAACATTTACTGATTCTTTCAAAGGTGAGCTTTATCTGTTCTAACTACCTTAGTATTTCTGTTTCCCTTATACCTGTAGTCTGTCTGAAGGGATAAAGTCTTTTTTTTTTTTTTCGGTCTTATCAGTGAAATAAGTACATCCTGTGCACAGAGACTTAAAAAAAATACAAAAATCAAAGTTCCCTGGGACCTCACCATTGGACTAGACTGCCAGAGTATTATAAAATGGCTTAAGTAAATAAATAACATTGCATTGTCCAAAAACTCCTTTCTTGGAAAGTTTTGTGTCCTAGCTCTTTATGCAGTGAAAGTAGCATTAACATCTTCCTGGTCTTTTAAAACTACATTGCCATAACAAATGTGGGGAAAAGATACTCCAAAGTTTTTCCAAATAAGGCAAATATGAGGCATACTTTATTACAGCCATAAATTCTCATGTAAATGTCAGCAGCCAGTAGATCCTGGACTTCAAGGATGGCAACTCTCCTAGTAGGAAAGACACAGTGTTTAGTTTGAGGCTGTAAAAATGCTCTTCTGTAGCCTTTGGATGGCCAGTACCCAGAAACTGTCATAGAAAGAGACTCAGATGTGAAAGGTTCCCCATTAGGATTTAGTGCCATGGCAATAGTCATCAACAGCAAGAGCAGCAGCATGAGCAGGGCAGCTGGAGTAGGACATTGTGTGTTGTCTCCCAAGAAGAACCTCTGTTTTCACCTGGGAAACCCAAGGCACCTTTGCAATGGGAATCAAGTGGCACTTCAGCAAGATAAGTCATCTCTCAGATCAGCAGCTTGTTGCCTAAAATAGAAGGCTGCCTGTCACCTGTCGCTTCCAGGGCCATTTGGATCCAGAATACCCTGAGGCACCCAGTTCGGAGAAGAGAGTTGCTTTGAACTCAGCTCAGCTGCTGGGAGTGCAGATGCAAGAGAAACAGCAGGACGAAGGCAAGTGGGGTTTTGAAGCGAGGAGCCAGTTTCTGCCCTTGGGCTGACTGCTTGTGTGTTTTTCATTTGGGTCAACGTTTTCCATCCCTGCTCCCTCCAGCCCATGGAAGCAGAGTGCTTGTGCCCAGGGCTGCTTGCATGCCCTTCTTCTTAGCTCTGCCCTGCCCGTACTTCAGTCTGTTCCCTGGCATCCCTTGGGCAGCCTTAACCTCTGCAGCAGGTAATTAAGATGCAAGGCACAGGTGATTTATTAAATAAAGCAACACCAAAGCTGGTCCTCAGCACCTGTACTGTGTGTAGTTGTAATACAAACTGCCAAAATGCCTATCTTGGCTGACTCATACACACATATCTATCAAGGAAGGCCAGGTTATTACTAGCATTAAGAGCTGCTCATGGTTTTGCTAAGGCAAGTACCTATGTATGAGTCATAGGTAGAGATGCTATTTATGTTTTAAAATAAAAACAGTTTAAATACAGGTTGACCACATGCTCAAGGTGGAAAAACAGAGCATATATCTGGTGGAAGGAGACTTGTTAAACACGGTTGGAGCAAGGAACAAGGATGCTATTCTTGTCCTCCTTTTCTCATTTATCATCTCCTTGGCTTCAGGCATCTTCTCTTTCTCTCTCCACCACACTCTCAGCTAAATCTGAATCCCTTCCCTCATGCCTGCCCTCTGTTTCCTTTCTTGGCAAGCCCCATACCCAGTCCCAACATTACGGATTCCCAGAAGTGGTGGAAAGAGGCAAACAGTGGAGCTGGCCCTTGCGCTCAGCCCAGAGTTGATGCTGGTGGTGGTTCTGCCACCACAGCTGGCCCAGCTCACAAATTGTGGCTAACTTCTTTTGTAAGTGAGGTGGCATCTTTGGAGCGATTGAGTTGGAGATGCTTTCCAGACACTTTGCACCAGCAAGGCACAATCTCTCCAGGGCTACTCAGCAGGCATTGGTGAATGCAGCCTGACTGCACAGTATCATACCATTGACTTTGAAGACAAATTCCTTGCTGATTGCTCTTTTTCTTTCTCAACGCCGAATGCTAACAGGCACTAAGTCCTTAATGCTCGGTCACTATCACAGTTCCTTTCCCAAGCACTGAAAATGACTGGGTATTTTTCAGCAGGTATCCTTTCTTGTTGGTGTGTGCACAAGACCATCAGGGACAATTGGGAAGACTGCATTTTTTTTGGTGAAAAGATACACAAAACTAAAGCAAAGATCCAGGGAGGGTTAGGGAGAAGAAACACACTGTGAAAGTACACACACTTACACTGTGAAAGTAGGTAATGTAGGGAACACTCTTTGGAAGGTTGTCCTCAGGTTTGGATGCAGCTCAGATGACATTTGGTACACACTGAAAAAGGCTTTGTCTGAATCAGCCTATTACTCATGTCATCAGCTTGCTCATCACTTCAGCCTCAGGCCCTGATGGGTCCCCAAGGTCATAAAAGCAGAAGAGTTGTGCCTCAGTGCTTCCAATTGGAAAGCAAATGCAAAAGTTGCAGCTTTAGGGAAGAAATGGTCACTAAACTCTAGAAGAATGATCAGGTACTTACAAACGAGTCTTGTTTCTGTCTACAGGATTAGCCTTCTGATACATTTAAAAGCTTAGACATGATAACTTAGAAAAGCAAGGCTTTTTGTTTTATTGATTATTTTAATTTCTGACCATCATATTTTAAACCCAGTCTCCTCAGAAAGTGAGGGTAGCCTGAGATAAGATACTAAGCTTTTTCTCCTTTCTTTTCCACTTCCTCTTTCTGTTTCTGTCTAGGGTGGCTCTGCCTGCTTCAGCCTTTCTTTTGATTTTCAAAAACACAGATGTAAGTAGATAATGAGGCCACAGGAGGAGAATCCTTCAGGATGTCTTGTTTGGTTTGGAAATATTTAAATGTCTGCTGCATTTCCTCTGAGCACAAGGCAGGAGTCTGCAAAAGTGCACTGCTCCTTCTGCTACCCACAGGACTGCTAGGGCTGGGAGAGTGTGCGTGCATGTAAGCGTATGTGTGCACGTGTGCATGGGATGGTCTGTAATCTTTTCAGCATGGTTCTTTTTCCTGGGATAATGTGAAACATTTCTCTAGTTCACATATTCCTGGAGGAAAATATTTTAACTCTAGTAACTCAGGTGAAGTTTGTTCTTTTTAAATAGCCTGCCAGTGTCACGTGATTGCAGCAAATTAGTAACTTTCTAAGTACAAATGATTTGGAGAGTGATTTCTGTGGCTTGGATAGGTTTAAATGTTAGTGACCATTAGGGATGATGGTTGTTTGAGCTTATGGGATCATAGTCAAGATGAAAATTTTATTGCTGTGACGTATATAAACCAGGGAATGGCTGTTGGATGAGTAACATGGGGAAACTGAAGATCAGAGTCAATCTGCTTTACTGCAAGGGTGGTACAAAGCAGTTGCCAAAGAGACCTTGACATAAAAAGAGAAACCTTCTTCATTTCATTTAATGAAGTTAAAATTGCTTGTTGCCAACTGCTTCAGATTTTCCACTGGCAAATATTTCATGGCCTGGCTACCACAGATGGTCCTGGGTGAAGGGTGAATATTCCTCTGATTAAAGGCAAGAATCAGAAATGGACACTTCATGGCAAGCAACTGTGCACAGAAGAACAATGGCTTATACCATAGATGAATAAATAATATCTGCGGGCTTTTCATAAGATATGAAAAGTCAGTCACATACTAGCTGTGCTTTTCCTGGCTTAATCTAAAGAGGAGCCTGAGGTCTACAGAGAATATTAAAAATAAAGAGCTGCATACATAAGTATTCAGTCGAAGCAGCAGTATTCATGCTAGAAAGAGCTGTGCCATTGCAAAACAAGAAAGATCATTTGGTGGCTTCACTAATCACATTTGGACCTTACAAATTCAAATATACCTACCAGTGCAAAGAGTGATAGATTTAATTTGTAACAAATACCTAAGAGGAAATGACAGTCTGATCCAAGAAACGTAATGAACATGAGGATACCCTAACCATGACAAATGATTGTGAAATTTTGAAGTGATCTGTTTGGATTTGCAGAAAGATGATTGTTTCGAAGAAGCAAATACTATTGTACACTGGCATTGCTCTACATACAGTATCTTAACTATGGCTTTCTCATGTGCACTTGAAAATAATTGCCTACACCTTTGTATGTCATTTTAAACATTGCATACTGACATACCAATATTCTTTGTCCCCATCATAAGAAGTTCTCAGCTTCCTTTTTTAGCTCACATAACAACAAGCTTTTCAAAACATATTAGCGGAAGGATGAAAACTTTTCAAATGTTTTAATTTAATTTCTAAGGAGACAATAAATGTGAGGAAATGTTTTTTAATGTAACTTTCTGTATCAGTGGAGACAGTAGTGTAAAGAGCATTTTTTTTTCTATTTCAGTTCCTTGTGCCAACAGTTGACTGGTGCAGCTACCTTGCTGTTAAAAATAGTCGTACTAATACAAGTTTAAAGCAGAATACCATGAAACCCACCCTACAACCACAAATGCATTCCAGACTATTGTTTCTAGTAAATACGTGGGCTTGTCTTGTGGGCAAGTCAAAGAGTGGGATAAATCCATCTACTAAAGATGGACATTAGATGTGAACACACATACATATGAAAACATACAAACATGCGCACACACAAACACACGTATAAAAGTAAATATTTATTAAATGGATGTCTCAGTGTTAGCCCTGCTCTGTATGTTGACATGATCCAAGTCTGGAAGCCACAGCTAGAAACAAAACAACCTATGAATACTTGACCTGGAAACAGCGAGAAATTCTTCTGCAGTTCACTGATCTTCTAACATTTAACCCTTACCAGTTCCACTTCTGGCTTCTGCATGAATGTTTGAGTGAGAGCTTGAGTGGCAGAAAGTAAAATATGATATAGTTATGTATCTCCAATAGGTTAACTACCTTGGAGGAGCAGGACCAGATGAAGTAGGATGTGTTCTGAACAAGTGGAGAAAAAACTTACACTATACATGCTGTTCCCAGGAAGCAAAAAAACCAGAAAGAAAACCTGTGAAATGGCAAAGATTCTTACATTCAAATTACTCCTTTCCAAGTCTGTAATTTCTCAGCTAGGTCAAAACAGAAAATGAGTGATTACTGTTACAACTGGCATACACTCTGCACTTTGGCTGCATTTAAGATACACAACATTTTCCAGAGAATCATGCAGGATAATTTGTCTTGTGTATTTTAAGCCTTTTTCACATGTCCTGAAAGACATAAGCAATAAAATACCTTAAGGAGTGCGGTGGCTGAAGAGGGGAGGCAGTGTGGGCCCAGTGTCAGGGCACCCGGGTGCTTTTCCTGGCTGTGCTGCCCATCTATCATACAACTCCAGATAGGTTGCTTACACCAATACTCCCCAACTTGGCTGCCTAAAGTTCAAAATCTCTTCGGCAAGAGTAATTTCCAATGTCATTAGTACTGTTTATATTCACATAGAAAAAAAAAAGAAAAAAAGTATCTCCAGCTAGACACCTAAGTCCAGATTGACAGGTAGAAATAAGCAATGTGATTTGCAGAACTAAGCTCCCACAGGGTCAATGGCATATTTGTGATGCCTAACTTACATGTTTTCAGAGGGTCAGGGTAAGGAGAGAGGGTCCTTGAAGGCGTTTCACAGCAGGACACTTAGGTTCTCAGAGGATCTCATGTTCCCAGTGCCCCACATGTCATCTGCTGTAGAGGCTCTCACTTCTCCTTGCCCAGGGTGCTCTCTTACAGAACACAGATCATGAGAAGGAAATACTGAGGTTTAAGGGGCTCTCTCACCTTGTGTTGTATCTGGGTGATGACATATACATAAAGGAAATTGGATGGCAATACTGAGTTCTCCAGAGCAGACGCAAACTTGGCTTCTTCAAGGGGCATCCTGTCTTTCCCCATTGCCTCCATACACAGTCTAGGGATACTGGATTTCCATCTTTGACACCTAACTAAACTAGGCAATGCAAATATTTATCAACTGCATATACCTTACCTACATTCTAAAGGGCACACCAAATAGATCAATACTTTCCTTACACCAAAGTACATGGTATATTCTACAAGTTTCTTTGAACTGCATGCCCCTTAACTTGTTCTGTTATGCCAAAAATCCCCAAACTTCTTTTAGATAATTCTTAATTTAATTTGTGTGATTACACTTATAGAAGCAACCATGTACAAATATTACACTATTTGGCCTTCTTATAAGAGCATTTAATGCAGTTGTAAATGTCAAACACATACTCTTACTGAATTCAACATCCTCCCACTCTGTCATAAATCAATTTCTTTTCTCAAGACACTTTCTCTTTAAATTCAGGGTCACAGGTACTTAGTTCCTTGGCTCAAAGTTAATTACTGCCATTAACACAGAAGAAGGAAGAAAATTTTAATTCTGCTTTGAGAAACAGAATTTCTTCTTCTAGCCAGAGGTATGAATGCGAAAGTAAATTTCTGGATTTTACTGTTGTTCTCCCCCTGACCTCTGATCCACTTACCAGTAGGCATCTTTTCACCTATTACTAATATGTCAAATTCAGACCAGCTCTGAAATTCAGTTTCCCTGGTCAGGGAGTCATGAATCTTTATGGTCAGAAGAGACGTCCTGACACAGGTAGTTAAGGGGCCAATGAGGGGAGATGCTCTGTTGGACCTGTTACTTAAAAAAAGGAAAAATGGGTCATAAATGTGAAAGTTGAGGACAGCATTGGCTGCAGTTACCATGAAATGATGAAGTTCAGCACCCTGAAAGAAGGGAACAGGGCAAAAACCAGCATCACAGCCTTGAACTTCAGGAGAGCAGATTTTTGTATATTTAGGCATCTGTTTGGAAGAAGCCCACAGGAGGTGGTCCTGGAGAGAGGAGTCCAGAAAAGCTGTTCGATTTTCAAGGATCACCTCCTCCAAACTCAAGAATGGTCCATCCCAACAAGTCAGGGATCAAGCAAAGGCAGCAGAAGGCATGCATGGATGAAAAAGGAACTCCTGCCACATTTCATAATCTTTGAAAGGTCATGGTAACTGGGAGAAGTTCCTGAGGACTGGAAAAAGTGAGTGTCATTGCTAGCTTCAAGAGGAGCAATAAGGATTATTAGGGGAATTAACAGTCAATCAGCCTCACTGCAATTCCTGAGCATGATGAGGCAAATTAGCCTGAAAATGATGTCCAAACACATTAAAGACAAGAAAGTAACTGAGAGTATTCAGTGTGGATTTATGAGGGGAAAATCATGCCTGACTGACCTGATGGCCTTCTACAACAAAGTGACTAGCTCAATGGATGAGGGGAGAACAGTGGGTTTTGTTTATCTTGACTTACACAAAACTTTTGGCACTGTCTCCTGTAACATCCTCATTGACAAACTGATGAAGTATGGGCGAGATAAGTAGACAGTGAGGTGGAGTGAAAACTTGCTGAACTGCCAGGCTCAAAAGGTTGTAATCAGCAGCACAAAGTCCATCTGGAGTCCAGTGTCTAGTGGTGTGTCCCAGAGGTAAATACAGAGTCCAACACTGTTAGACATCTTCATTAATAACCTTGATAATTGAAAACAGAATGCACCTTCAGCAAGTCTGCAGATGATCTAAAGCCAATACAACCAGGTGGGTGTGGTGCTACTCAGAGGGACCTCAGTAGGCCCAATAAATGGGCCAACAGGACCCCCATGAAGTTCTATAAAGGGAAATGCAAACTCCTACATGTGGAGAGGAATAAACCTATCCACCAGTAGAGGCTAGGGACCAGCCAACTGGAAATCAGCTTTGCAGGAAAGGATCCAGGAGGTCCCAGTGGATCCCAGTTGCTCATGATCCACCAGTGAACCCAGACAAATAAGTTCAACAACATCCTGGGTTGCACTAGGAAGAGCATTACTGGCAGGTCAAGGTATACTATCTTTCCCCTCTATTCATCACTGGTGAGATGCACAGAGAGTGCTGGGTCCAGATCTGGGCTCCCCAGTACCAGAGACACATGGAACAGGTTCATCAGGAGACCACAAAGACTGTGAAGGCATTGGAGTATCTCTCATATAAGGAGAAGCTGAGAGAGCTGGGACAGTGCATGCTAGAGCAAAGAAGGCTCTAAGGAATCTCATCAATCAATACAAATACCTGAAGTCAGCAAGTATGAAAGATAGAGCCAGGCCCTTCTCTGTGGCACCCAGTGACAGGACAACAAGAAAAGGGCACAAACTGAAATACAGGAAATTCCATTTAAACATAAGAAAACACCATTTTTTACAATGAGAGTGGTCAGACACTGGCACAGGCTGACCAGAGAGGTAGTGGAGTCCCTACCCTCAGAGGTACTCAAAACCCAACAGGATGCGGCTCTAAGAAATTTGTTGTGGCTGACTCTGCTTTGAACACAGAGGACTGGACTAGACAGTCTCCAGAGCTGCCTTTCAACTTCAGTTCTTCATGATCCTGTGACCCCTGTGACCATTTTTCTAATCTCTTGCTTTATACGGGCCATAGAATTTCGTTCATGGCTCCCACACACACAAGTCAGAAATGTTATCTGAACAAAGCATCATTTCCAGACAAGCGCCTGGGCTGGGGTGTAAAACTTCAGCTCATGGTAAGTAAGCCTGCTATGCCCTTGATTAATTTGTCTCTCCAGTAATTACCTTTGTCATCAAGAAAGCACCCTTCCCCTTACCTAATCATCATCTTCCACCATTAATAATTAATAGCTAATAATCGAAAAATTCCATTAACCAAATTAAGCCTTTATTTCTGCTTGTGAAAAAATACTACATTCACTATGTTCAGAGCAAGTACAACTGACTTAAACTTTCCAGACACTTCTGAGGGGCACACATGACCAAGAATTAGAGCAATCTCACTCTTTTAGCCTGGGGCAAGTTAAGAATGTAACAACAGACTTCCAGACATGAAAGCCTACAGAGAGAAGTGGAAGAGCTGAGTACAAAGGTACTATTTTTAAGACACTTTTCAAAGTAAAATTATCCTCTCTGTAATAAGATTACTACTTAAAGGTTGGGAAAGGTTGCTTGTTTGAGATGCACCCCAAGCGTGGCTGGCTGAAAACTCTTCCTTACCTGTTTCCCTTGCAAACACTTTCTCCCTTTCCTTTAATTCCACCAAAAAAATTTCCCTTACTCAGTTGTTGCAGACTTGGAGAGTCTTGCAGAGAGTGAAATGCCAGCTAGACACTTTGCTCTGATTATGTACTTAAAGTTAGAAAATCGCTGCATAGATTGAGTAATCCACAAGCCATTTCACCTACCTTAAGATTTATATGTAGTTTCCCACTCATCAGAAAGGAGGGTGCCTCTGCTATTTGGAAGTATGATGTTTCAACATATTTTTGTGACACAAAGGCATACCTTAGTCCTCTGTTGAAATCATTACAATAGCAGCTCACATTTTCACTTTTTATAGCTCACTTTAAAACCAAGACTTCATATTTCTAGCACTCTGCCACCGTAGTTTGGCTGGTCTCTAATCCCTACCACAATACTAATTTTAGCTAATCTTCATCCTCATAATTTTTCTTTAAATAAGCCCACGCTAACCAAAGTGGTCAGGGAATGAAGTACATTATTTCTTTTGTAGCTCAATACCTCCATCTTATGGCCACAGCATGTATAAATGCTAAGCTTTTCAGTATTCATTTTAGCATGGCTTTTCATAGAGACTCTTGTGTAGCAGGTAAAACACAGCTTATGATTTTATCTGAAAGGAGTGAGATGCTTTTTTAAAAACTTTTAGGATTTTGGACAGGAAGCTACTGCTGATCTTCTTCTGAGAGGAGAGGTCGTAGAAATTAGCGGTGACAGATACAATCGCAGCTTACGCTCTTCAGCACCCGTGCTGCACCTCATAAGAAAGCAGAAGCTATACAGACAACAGCTATTTGTCTGTGTGCCAGGAAACCATGGATTTTCACCACTGTGATTTTTCTTTTTTTTCCACTGAATTCTTGAAGGAAAATTAAGTAACGGAATGCTAAGTGTGTATTTTCATTAATGCTTGGAATTAAGGTCATAGGCAACCAGGCAAAGTCAGAACCAGGCACATTGCTAATTTTGTATAGTGAACAGTCTGTATGCAGCCCGAGGTTGGCTGCTCATGATCTGTATGGCCTGGAAAGACCCAGCTGAGCAGACAACAACAGAGACCTGGAAACAACAAGCTTGGCAGGAAACAGCTGCTGGTAGAGAGATGTGATAGACAACAACACTGATTGCTCTCCCAGAAATGCACTCCAGATGGTGGTACGGCATGCTGTGGTTTGCTGAGAGCAACTTTGTTTGCATGGGGCTAGAATATCATCTTCTGCATCCACTGAAAAAGAGCATGAATATGCTGAGGCCTCAAGATCAGATGGGAGTAATGAAATCAGACCAGCATACTGACCAGACTCTGTTCTGGGGCATACCCACTACACATCAAGGATACTTCTATTAGTGATGCAATTGACAGTGCACCTCTTCTGTCACACCATAGCCCTGTTCTGGCACTGAATAGCAGCGCCATTTGATTTCCCACAGAGGGAAAAAAACCCCTGCAATGCTATTGAGCCTAGCTAGCCTCAAAACACAAGCTGGTTTGTGTACCCATCTATGCTAGTCTTGGCACAGACTGGGTCAGAGAATGTGCAGCTAAATTGCTCTTTGAGGAATGGCAAAGAAAACCAATTTCTGCCTCAAAGGTTTCCTCTAACAGAGAACTAGGCGAGCAGCAAGCTCTCCTTTCCTTACATTGTCCCCTTTGGACTGCTCCCTCTTCACATAATTCTGAATGAACAGCAAAACCTGCTAAACACAGCATCATTTCCCAAGATCAAACATTTCCTCACATACTAGAGAAATTAACTCAAAAGTCTTTATTTATCAATACCACCTGGCAAAATCTGCAACAATAGCACATTTTGGTGTGGGAAAACTAATAATTTTGACAGATGTGTTAAGCATTTTTTTCAGTCTTAATGCAGCCTAATGATAATGGCAAATAAAGAGTAGCCCATCCAGCCTGTCTACTCACTATAGCTCTTCTGTTTGGACAAGTGAGAGTCTGTCACCAAGTATATCATCAATAATTTAGGATGGATGTTATGCTCCCATAATACTAAGTAGGTATGTTTTGAAAGGTGGTCTAATTTTTTTTCCAAGGTGCTCTGGTTAAGTTTAATGCAAGCTGCAAAAGAAGCATTGAGGGAAATTGCATCATAAGGAAGCACATGGATTTCTGCTCTCATTCAATGAATGCGTGGGTCAAGAATAGGAAAGGCTCTGTAAGTGGGATGTAAGACATATGCTTGTTTATTTAGAATATCACCCAAGTATTGAAAATCTATGTAGTACAAATCACATTGAATTGAAACCTGCTCAATCCCACGTAAGCAGGAAAACCTCCAGAATGATCAGGTCCCATGAGGCATATCACAGACTGAGGTTGCAAGCCAGAAGTTGCAAATGGAATATACCTGCTATCAGCAATGAAATCTCTCCTTGAAAATGAGACATCACTACCCAGGCTATATGAACAGCGTGATGGCAATGTGAAGGAATGGGAAGCCATTACTTTGTACTTGTCTTTGTCCTGTATTTTCCAAGTAAAATTAAATTATAGTAGTCCTTATTTAGTCCAATACTTATCAAGAAACCCACTTTGGATTAGTTAGCTACAGCAAAGTCAGAGCAGGTGCCAGAATTTGCTGCTTTCCCAGATCTCTGCTTCTCTGAATACTGGTGTGGGACCATGCAGCCAGAGCAGCATGGCAGTCCTGATGGGATCTCTTCACTCAAATCCCTCTTCATCATTTACCCGTGACTGACAAATAATTTAAACACTCAATGAGTTATTTCTGGTCATGACACCTAAAGCGCTTCACACTGTTTCTAAAACTGCACGTGGCAACAGTCAAAAGTAGACAGAACCATCACAAGACTCCTTCTTAAATGAAAACAGAACAAGAGACTTGAATAACATCAAGTGGAATAGATATAAAGAAAAGTGGGTATAAAAAAACCCTACAAGAATAATGAAAGACAGTTTCCTTTACTGATGCTCCTCAGTTGTAACACTGGTAAGTCATAACATGGTGCTAAGATCCAAAATCAGCTCACCTCCTTGTATAATTCACACATGCATCACAATCACAAAATAGATCAGAGCTTCTTCACCAATACAATTAAGCAAATTGCTCCTACTTATTTTCCAGTATATCAGATACTGAAAGTAGGCAAGGCCCATTTACCTCTACGAGGAAAGCTGAAGCATTAACTCCCTTTTGCCAAGGTACATGCTTTGAAACAAGACAATAACCACCTTTCTTCAACTGCAGGTAGCTGAACTTCCTAATAGAAGGTATCATCATCCCTTTCCCAAATGAAATCTGGTTTTCTTAATTCACTATCCAGATATCTCATCTGGATCCCATAACACACAGTCCTGCAGGACTTTCCTGGTCAGGAAAGATGTTACAGAGTTTGTAAGTGATGGATCACATCAGCATACTACACTACAAGAGATAGCCCAGCTTTAAGTTTTAGGCTTACAGCAGGATATTGCCTGCATTTAATCACTGCACCTTTCCTTCAGTGCCCAGAAAAGCTGTTCATAGAGTTCCCAATCTGAATCAAAGGGCCCTTAAATAAAGGTCTCTTCTAGTTTCTTGTGGTTCTTTATTCTTGGTTTGTCTGTGGCAACCTCACAGAAACACCCATGAGTACTACTTTCACAAAGTGGATTAAGAAAGCTGCTTCCTAGGAACAATGAACGATAAAATATCTCTATGGAGATAACAGCACTTTGAAACTGCTGTATCTACTAGTACTTGTGGTGTCATAGTTAAGCCCTTTCCCAGCTCATCAACAGATAAAGTAGCAGTCTATGAGCCTTTAATACACTCTGCAAATCTGTTCATACTCCCGGAGTGATACTATCATGGCAGATATTTCCTCCACAGTAAAATTGGGTGTGTGATCAACTATTTATCCATAGGATATAAATAAAGTTTTATCAGGAACAAAACAAATAAAAATAAAAATAAAAATAATAATAATAAAAAAACTGTTTTCATACAGGATAAACATCCCTGCACCTGCTCTGGCGTCAGTGGCCGCAGGACTCTGACAGATGCTGCTTTGCTCAGAAGAGTCAAAATGTGTTTCAGTGCTGCTTGTGATACCAAGGACTTTTAACCTCACATAACATCGAACTTTCTGGGCATTTCACTTGTGATACCGCATTTTGTCTTGCAATGTTAAAAAAAGTAAACAAGTAATATAGAAAATGTCTATTTTAAAGTAGGTGTGTAATAAGATTCCAAACACTTGCAGACTCTTGCTATGGTAGAGAAGACAACTTCTGCTCTACTGAATATTTAAGTGATCAAGGGAAAGTGCTGGAGAATTGTTGAGACAACTTTCTTCAGAGACGTCTTACAAACCCAGTAAAACATATGCATGGAATAAAATTAAAACTTCTTCAGTTCACAGTACATTTTAGAGAATACTATGTCTGTATCATATTTAAAGAAAACGCAAAGGATGCAAAACACAAGTAAATCCAAGAAATGTGCTCATCTTCAAGAAGCAACCTCCATCATACTTGCGAATGAGAAAAGACATTGCTGTAACAACTGCTGGAGCAGCATTTATATAAAAGCCTTTCCCCAGGGAAAAGCAGCATCACCAGGTAACTCTGAAGGGCAGGGGCCACAGCCAGACACTGAATCACTGAATGCAGTCCAGTGTCCTGAGGTTTCTCAGGACCTCTGTTAGCAGTAATGAGCATGAAGCGGGACTTATGTTGCAAAGGGGAGATTTTGCTGAGTACTGATCTGGACCTAGGGCTAAATCTGCTCAGTTTTTCACATGACAATTGCTTCTGAAGTTTCAGCATTGCACTTGTCCCAGGGCAGAGAGGACCTGCTGGTTGCTCCAAGCATTGCCAAGACCAGCCTCCCAGCAGCATGACCAGGCTACCCACATCATTGCAGCTCTTACACAAGCCACAGGGTACTGAATCCAGTGAGGAGCTGCCTTTCTGAAGGGGCCTGGGGAGCAGCAGAAAGAAGACCCTGAAGAACTGGTACCTGTAAGTCCTTGTCTTGCCTTTGCCCGCTGCAAGGAAATGGGATGCTTTGTCCTGCCAGTTGTGTAAATCCCCTTGAGTCCCCTTGGCTATGGGTGAGCAAGGCAGCCTGAGCAAGGCACTCTTCTCTTTGCTTCTGTTGTCTCCACCGTCACTTTCACTTTCCAAGGGGTAACTGACTTGAAGGCTGGAGAGTGAGCAAAAAGGCAAAGTGGCTGATGTTTGGGAGACTTACAGCAAGCAAGCAGTAAAGAAACACAAATAGCTCAGGAGGTATACAAAGCATTTTTCAGGAATATCGTTACATGTAGATATTGAGGTTCCTCAATGGGACCTAAAGCAACTGGCATTCCATTTCCTCATGTGTGTTTTGCATTAAGCATTAATCATGATCCTTGAATATTTAGGTACAAAGAATTCATGTGTTGTCTGACACACGTGTTGATGTTGGATTTATAGTTAAGATATTCTAAAGATTAAGTGCTCCCCTTAGTGTTAGCAATTTAGAAGGTGCGTAACTACTTCCTCTCGTCTAAATACATGATGATGCAACAGCCAAAATAAATACCCCTAAACACAGTCGGGTTCAAGTGCCCATAATATCAACGAGACACAGCTCTAATATAAGTAAAATACTGCTTACAAGGATTTGGCTGGATTAGAGAGAATAAAAAAACGTAAGAGTAGATCCAATACACACTCATAATCCATTGCATAGGAAAAGGGATAATTTCCACTTAGTTTGAGGAGTTCTGCAAAGAAATGTCTTTAAATCAGAATTATTAAATACAAGCAGCATAATTACACTCATAAAAACAAAGTAATTCAAAAAAACATTATTATTACTGAGTTATTAGATATAATAATATTTATAAAGCACTGAAACTTTGTCTGCTTCCCTTAGAGAAAAACAATACTAAGCAAAAACCAAAAGCCATGCTTTGGCCCAAAGACCCACTCCCCAGCTTAGGCCATATGGGTCTTCCCCCATGTGAGGGAAAAGCTGGTTTGGTGCAGGGCCTCTGTGGTGGGAAGAATTCACACCGTTTAAACTTTTCTGCCATGGGGGGCGACTGGCATGTCTGGAAGAGAAGTAAGGAGGATTGGAAGAGATCATGGCATCTGGGGTGATGGCCCATGTGGTGCAAAACCTCAGTGACCCAACTGCAGCCATGTTTCTCCAGGTAAGTCCAAGAAATTAGGGAAGTGCAGAAGCCATCAAGCCATTTTTTCTCCCTTGCTTCTTATTGTCTTAAGGGATATTGATGACACAGGTGAAAATTCAGCACCACAGAGCTTGGTATTGCAGCAAATGGGATAACAGTTGCTATACTAAGTGCGAAAGCCATGGTTGTACTGGTTTTGTACTGGCTTCACACCATTAAATAAGGTGGAATTGCTCTTCACCAGCCCAAAGATCAACCTGGAAATGGTTGCATTTTATAGAATAGGTGGACTTTCAAGAAGTGATTTGGAGAAGGAAATGGAGGGCACTGACACACATTAATCAGAAGGCAGCATGGAAAGGGGCCCTGAGGCAGGAGTGGGGAAAGCAGACCAAAGGAACAGTCACAGCAGATTGCCAAGGGCAGGAAAGAATGCAGCACAAAGAAAAGCACTGTTTTGGGTAAGGTCTGAAATGTGAAGAGCTTAAGGAGTTCAGACACTTCTGGTGGGGAAAGAAGAGTTGAAGACAGAGCAGAGACACAGAGTCGAGGAATGAACGGTACAAGGTAGTGAGTTTGCCACAGGGATTTGGAAGAGACTGAGGGACTGGGGGCAAAATGTGCTGAGCCCAGAGACTAGAATGTGATCACTGGAGCAAGAAATGACCAGATAAATGCTTCTGGTGTTGGCAGAGGGGACAGTAGGAGACTATTCCTGTTGGAGCACTAGGGAGGAAAGGCAAATACAATTTACAGCAGTCCAGGAGGAAGGGGAAGGAGAAAGGTCCCACAGAATAATGTCACTTAGCCATTTAGAAATGTTCCTACTCCATTTAATGGGAAAGCAAAGTAAGGAGGTAGGAATGTCAGGGTGAAAAGAGAGTCAAGGAAATAATTCAAAATTAGAAGAAATCAAATCAAGTACAGAAAGGGGCTAAGAGAAGAAAAAATGCACATACACGAAGAAAAATACTTAGAAAAGAGAAAGATCTTTTGAACGGCAGGAGTAGAGTTACTGGAGAAGGCTTGTGGGACATGTAAGAGTCTTGCCTCCTCTCTGCCACTAGATGCAGCCCATGCTCTTGGCTGCACAGGCATGGTGTAGTTGAATGGTTGCAGACACATGTGCATCCCCTTCCCACTCATATTTCTGTACATGGTGGCTGAGCCCAGCTCCACTTAGGAGCTGAGCTGTGGCAGAGGCTGTGTGTCCTAAATGCTCACCAAGGTTTACCCAAGCATGCTGCTAAGCACTGGAAAAACAGAAAACAACAAAAAGAGCAAACCAAAATGAATTCCAACACAGTCAGTCAGTTGACTGAGAACACTAGGCCAGATCTTCAGCTCATAGAAGCTGGTGTAGCTCCACAGACATCATTGGAGATGCTCTCAGTTAATAGCAGTGCTGAGGAGCTGCCCCTGTGTCCCCAACATTCACAGGAAAGAGTGTGTGTATTTCTTTTCCGCGAACAGACTGAGCCCAGACTCACACAAAGAAGCAAACCAAGCACTGTATTAACAAAAGGAACCTCCCATCAGCAGCTCAGTAACATAAAATTTAATATGTTTTATTTTTAATTCTTTAAAATAACTGGTGGATACAAGACTCTCTTCAAATCACAGAATCAAAGAATGGTTTGGGTTGGAAAGGACCTAAAAAGTAATCAGTTCCAATCCTCCTTCCATGGGCAGGGACACCTCCCACTAGATCAGTTTGCTCAAAGGCCTTGAACACTTCCGGGGATGGGGCATCCACAGCTTCCTTGGACAACCTGTGCCAGTGTTTCACCACCTTCACAGTAAAGAATTCATTCCTAATATCTAATCTAAATCCACCTTCTATCTATCACTACATGCCCTTGTAAAAAGTCCCTCCCCAGCTTTACTGTAGCCTCTTCAGATGCTGGAAGACCACTATAAGGTCTTCCTGGTGCCTTCTCCAGGCTGAACAACCCCAACTCTCTCAGCCTGTATTCACAGGAGAGCTGCTCCAGCCCTCTCATCATCTTCATGGCCCTCCTCTGGACTTGCTTCAAGAGCTCCATGTCCTTTCTATGTTGGGTCCTCCAGAACTGGACACAGTACTCCAGGTGGGGGTCTCATGAGAGTGGAGTAGAGGAGGAGAATCACCTCCCTTGACCTGGCCACACTTCTTTTGATACAACCCAGGAAACATTTGGCTTTCTGGGCTGCAAGCGCACATTGCCAGCTCATGTTAAGCTTCTCATTAACCCACACCCACATTCTTCTGTATCTTCCTCCATTCCCACTTCGTATTTTACCTCCTGGTGAGGAATGAGGTCTTAACAGTCACAGTGCTTCATTTTTTATTTTCTGTTTTCTGCTTTCAAGCATACGCTTTTAGAAGTAACCTTTTTGGCATCCTCCTGTAGTCAGTTTAATGGCCTGCTTACATTTTCATTTAAAACATTTTTCTGTTTTAAATCAGCAAGACAAATAGCTCCATTGTACAATGGCTTTCATTTTGTAGTTGTATGTCACTTTGTATCAGTGGAAATGCAGACATGATCTTTCTTCATGCATTTGAAAGTAAATAGCTGGTGCACATCTGTTTGAATGTAATTTGAACATGTAGATTCCAAACCAAAAGCAAAATGGAAAAAAATAAACAATGTTTCTTTTAAAGCAAATAGAGGAGCAAATTCTCTTCTATTTCTTATTCTCTCATGTAACTATTAGTTCCCCCACAGTTTCATTAAAGTCTTTCTGAAATCAATTACTTCCTTTTCAGTATTTCAGTTTACCTCTGTGGCTCCTTAGAGCTCTGTTATGCCATGTATTCTTCTCCTACTCTGTGTTACATTAATTCCCCTGTCCAGTAGACACCTGTAAAATGTAATCCTCCATTACCCCCCCAAAAAATAATTAAAAAAAAAAATTGAATTTTGAAAGTCAAAATCCAGCCCAGCAAACAACAAAACTCCTTTTCCAAGTTGGTGACTTAGAACCAGCCCAGCAACATTCCAGGTAGTTCCTGCAGCCCTAGCTGCAACTGGGAGTTCAACTGGGTTTTGGAGCAATGGGAAGAAAAGTCACCCTCCCAGGCCCTTGCAAAAGACACCTATGTGACCAGAAGCAGCAGGGCCATGGATAAAGGCTCTGGGGAGCCTCAGGAAAGTCGTATGAAGAGGTATGTAGGTGAAGCCTCAGTTTCTGTTACACAGCAAGGTATTTTCTTCCCTTGGAGCAGTAGCGGGTCAAAAGCCTACCTGCTGTTTCCTCCTGCTCCTTCTCCCTCGCCCATTCAGGATAAATGAGCAACCTGAAATGTGAGTAGGAATACTAATCAGCAACAAAAAGCACCCCTTGGTTCATCAGTCAGCTTAGGATCCAAAGCAACCCTAGGCTTTTTCTAGCATGGCACCTTCCAGCAGAGTTTTGGAGGCTTTGGTTTTCCAGGTTGAGGCTGTTTAGCTTTGTGTGAATAAGAACAACCAAGTCTCAGACAGCCTAAATATCCTCCTAAAGAAATGAACACCCTACAGGGACAGGCTGAACAAAAGCTTTCATGACCCCTTTCTAACAAAACCAGCCTCTGACTCAGATTTTTGGCAGGAGAGGGAGAAAGGAGGGATCCTTCTGAGACATGCTCAGTGGGAGGGCTTCAGTGAGGGAACATCAGAAGGACCCACCAGATGGACACTTGGACTACATCTAAAGCTTTCTCACATTTCTTTTCCTTCCTCCCCACCCTCCCCCCTGGCCCCACCACACACTCGATTTACCTCTTCCCAGCTCATCTACAAAGTGCCTGTTGCAAGCACTGGGGGGAGGTGGTGGATGCCCACACGTACAGGCAGAAGCACAGTGGCCGACACTTTGCACGTGCTGCCTGCCACAGGAAAGGTCGTTTTAGAGTATGGCTTGGTTGCAAGTTGTGCTGATGGGCACAACACACAGTGGAGGAATTCTCCTCCAGCCTTTTGGACCAGGCTCGCCTTAGTGCCCTACAGCCAAGCCTCCTCCAAAGCCTCTTGAGGCAGGACCTGGCCAGAACGGGACCCTGCATGAATATGCTTATACCATCTGGCAAGAGACCAGACGGGCAAGACATGGAGTGTGCTGCTTGCACAGACCTCTCAACACTACCCTTTTAATGCAGTGAAGGTGTTGGAGGGGAAGGAGAAAGGAGGAGTGGAAGAAAAGCTCTGTGCTGATTTTAGTGGGATTTGGAACTGATTTAACAAGGAAAATTATTCCCGGCTTTTAAATTGCTATGGTTTCCTCTTTGATTGAATGTTGGTATTCCTTTAGGCTTTCAAAAGAACAAATATAATTACAATATGCATTCTATATTGAGTATTTCCAGTTCTATTCCATGTAATTTACTTCATACATCTTCATTCTCTCTCAAATAAAATACTGATTTGACTCTTCCTCATTTTGAGCAGATCTGTTTTCTTCAAGTTCTTGGTAAGAAAAAAACTCTTGCTTTAAAAGACAGCATAGTGTCCTGTCCTGTCTCGTTAGTCTATCAGGAACAAAATATTCTTTTATGTATGCTTTGATGTTGAAATAAAAGGGGTTTTTCAAACTATTTCACTGTGCTGGTTATAAAAATGCTGTAATTTCCTTCTTATTTGTCTTATTGGAAGTAAGTCAGCGACAAAAGCACAAGTATCGTATACACAGAAACTTCCTAAATACCCCTTTTATCCACAGTCCTCTGTTTGATTGAAGAGCTTCAAACCCATTGTCTGTGAATGAAACTCCATCATTTATTGTCTAAATGTTGTTATTCTCACTACAAGTCTGACTATAGGTATACACATTAACCTGGTCACTATGCAATAAATCACACAGAATCACAGAATCATCACGGTTGGAAAGGACCTCTGAGATCACCAAGTCCAACCATCACCACAAAAAAACCCCCAAACAAGCACAAACAACGACACACTCCACCAGAAAACACCCACAAAACCCCCCAATCCTACAACCTCAGGCACTAGAGCCCACCCTGAAGTGCCACATCTACGTTTCTTGAATACCTCCAAGGACCGTGACTCCATTGCCTCCCTGGGCAAGTTGTTCCAGTGTTTTACCCCTCTTTCAGTACAGAAATACTTCCTAATATCCAATCTGAAACTCCCCTGCTGCAACTTCAGACCATTTTCTCTAGTTCTGTCGTTATTTACTTGGGAGAAGAAGCCACCACCCACCTCCCTACAACCTCCTTTCAGGTTGTTGTTGAGGGCAATGAGGTCTCCTCTCAGCCTCTTCTTCTCCACACTAAACATCCCCAGTTCCATCAGCTGCTCCTTTTAAGACTGGTTCTCTAGACCCTTCACCAGCTTCATAGCTCTTATCTGGACACACTCCAGCTCCTCCATGTCCTTCTTATAGTGAGGGGCCCAGAAACACATTCTCACTCGGGCATGGATTTAACAGGAGAGGCTGAATGAAGCATGGAGCAGGTTTCCAGCCACATGTTGCACAAGTGGATGTACATGGCTTCTGTGCTCGGCCTTGCCAACATTAGTAGTCTTAGAGAGCACCTCCATTCAAAGACACGAATGTCCTGTTTGTGATTCCAGTAGCAGTGAAGCAGCAGAGGTCAGTGCGTACACGTTACAAGTTTTGCGTTCAATCCCACCAGGATGAAACGTGCACACAGCATAAATTTAGCCCACCATGTATGTCTTGAGTCATGAATATAGTTCCTGGCAAAAAAACTGCAAGCTATTAAAAACACCTTTTATGCAAAATTCAAGCCATCCAAATCTTACGTTTCACTTGCACTCGCATAACAGCATTGAGCCCAACAAAGCTTCTCCCCACTTAGTCCAGCAGAAGCAAAAGTACCAGGCCTTTGCTTTGAATCTTCATTACAGAGTTTTGTTCAGACCTGACTTTAAAAAAACAACAGTGTAACAGAAAGCATGCTTTCCAATTACCTATATGACAACATTCCCAGAACGTGTTAGCACTTCCACTGCCAAAAGTCAGCATGCCTCCCCGCTGAGCCATAAAGTACAGGGCATTATGTGAAGAAAGGCAATCAGACTGCTAATTCTTAAATAGATCTTAAGGAAGGGCAACAAAAAAGTCAGTGTCAGGGAGAACAATAGATACCAAAGGAAGAGGAAGATACAACTTTTATTAACTTTTGCTTACAACCACAATGAGTCCCTCTGCTACAGTCTGCTGCTATTCATATCAAATGAGTTAACCCCTCAGACATTCATTAAATAACATTATACCTTTGTCCTGTTGACAGTACAAGTCAGTAAACGTTGGACAAGGTGCACAGTAAAATCTCTTATAAATTATCGTTAAGGATGATGGGCATATATATTTATCATGGGCATAAAACAGTCATTCAAAAACAATTGCTACCTTAAAGCATGAAACCGGGCCTTCACATGTTGCTGCAAGACCAAACTGTGAGAAATTAAAACAATTCTTTTGCTAGCTTTTATGGTTAAGATTGCTTCAGAATTGTCTTTAAATTGACTGAAATGATCAATTAAGATTATCCCACATTCAGCTCCACAGAAGGGCCAGAAAGGTAAGGCTGCAAGAATCCACAAGGGAGTGGTAGAGGATGTAAAGTGACAGATTAGAAATATCTCTGAATGCTCTGCTTTGTTTTCCTCTTGTAAATCACACCCTGAAATGAAAACCTATAGGCAATTATGTCACACAGGCTATAGGGAACTGTCACGAAACATGCGGTATTAGCTAGGGTGGAGAGTATTGCTCTAATCTGCATTTGTGATCAGTGGACACAGGATCAGTGTATCAAGGAGGAAAGACATTTTTTTCTTCACTTTTCAAATATTTCGGGATTAAAGACCAAATAATAAAAGCTTAGCTATATAACAAGTAACTCTGTATTTTACAGGTCTTTAAAAAACACTTCATAATGTTTAACTAGTAATCTAAGCCCTGCTTGAGTATTTTTAGTACAAGGCAGAAAACCTTTTCACAGTCAATTCCAAAGGCAAGAACCTGAAATACAAAAGAACTCTGACAAATTTCAGCTTGTGAACAGTGTTGAATTGCCAGGTACTAGATTTAGTAGGTATATTTAATATTCAGTATCCAAATATCTACATGTCTATTGGCTTCCTGAGAGGCTGGGCTGCATCTGAGGCATGTAGAGACTTCCAAGCTTGTGGTAGAGCATAAAAATTCTAGATTTCCAAGTGCTTTAGCTCACTGAAAAATACTGCCTCTTCTAGCTCGTGCAGTTCTCTTAATTTGGAAGGATCTTCAAATCTGAGACCAGAAACAATTTTCCTGGTTTCTGGACTTTTGGTTGACTTTGTCATAGCCTTGCCCTCTCCTTTCTTCATTTCCCACCTCCTTTGTAGCACCATATTCTTACAGGCAACTACCATCATACCACTCACAAGGTACAAATTTGTACTTGGTAACATGTAGTGTCTGCTAAATTGCAGTATGGGATGGAGCTGGGCAGATTGTCTTCAGTATGGTCCTTTTTCCTTTGGTGATTTTTATCTCAGTTAACTATTTTATATATCATAAATGCCTTAGGCCTGTCTTATACATAGCGTTTCTACAGAAATAAATAAACTCTTCCTTTAGAGTGCTTGAGGTATCTTCTGATGCCTCTGCAGGCACTGCTGACTTCTTCCAGAACTTGTACAGGCTTCCAGGTTGGGAAAAGCAGGACAGGATCTGCAGGCGGCATGAATTGATGTAGCTTCAATAAAGTTAGGATCAGGCCCAGGAAAGCAGTGCATTTCCTCTAGAAAGGAAAGCCCCCCACCTCTTTCACTATAAATATACCAGACTTGGGAGCTTTGTTTTGAGCCCAGTTTCCTAAGGAAGCAAGGTTTATGCAGTCATGCTGTGTCTGTCTGTCTGTTTCTGTTCCATACTCATAACCCTCATCAGTCATCTTACTCAGATTTGAGAGTGGGAGTGGCAGTCTCTAGTATATTGAGCCCTTTTCCAACTTGGTGACCAAGAGGAGAAAAGTGTTTGTTGTTCTTTATGTCACCCCTTAGAGGAAAGCTTTATTATATCCTTTTTCTGTCTGACAGAGAATCCAGAGGGGAAGAGGCCTTGTGAGATAGGTTAGCAGGATGCCAGGTTGTGTTAGTTTCTCTGCTCCAGGAACTACTTGTTTTGTTTAATCTCACAGGAAGTAACCAGCATGACAGAACCATGCAGGCGGTGCCCCGTAACACCTTTTTGAAGCTGGACACTTCTGTTTTCAAAAGCTGCACATCTTTTTAGAGATCTGAGAGGGTACTGTGTTAGTCTTAGATGGCAGAAGAGATTTTGATGCTTCTCGGTCACCCATCTCTCTGTCTTTGTAATGTCCTTATCTTCTTGGGGCAAGAAGACTTTGGGGTGCAGTGGGGAAGCTCCCTTTCCCAGGTTTCCACCTGCCAGCACAAATCAAGCTTGACTCCCCCGGCCTTGCAGCTCACGTAGTCGTTTGCACTTCGACAGACTGGGTGGAACTCAGGGGTCCAGTCATGGTAGCGATTTGTATTCACCTGCTCAAGTGCATTCCACACAAATTAGAGGAAAATCTAACCTTAAGGATCCAATAAGGGAGCGTTTTATAGCCACTCTGCATAGCAGTGAAAAATGCACATAGCATGAGGCAGACAGTCTGCTCTCCAGAGGGCCTTATTTGTGTTACAACCCTCTATTAATCATAGCAATCTCCTGTAGTATATATATATAAAATCATCACTTCTTTTGTGTTGTTTTTTTTTGGCATAATGATGCTGCCCTATCTACTACCTCTGCAGCTACATGTAACAGGCACAAAACCTGTGCTTAAATAATTAAACATATATTAACAAGGAAAAAAATTACCACGATTCAGAATTACATTACAGATTCCATACAGGAGCTTATTTCCTCTTCTTTATTTAACAAACATATCATGTTGACATATCTATCTTAAGGCAGACGTGATTATTCATCGCAAAAATGATAGCTATTCTTATGTAGAGCAGAAACTAATGAAGTAAGAACACGTATTGAGAGATTTTTGGCTACACATTTTTGGATTCTGAGTGTGGTGTTCACATGGCAGCTGCTTTGCTGGATACTGCCTTGCTGATGGTTTGTGGCATTGATTTATTGACATACCTGAACTAGAAATTAAGGCAGCCTCAGGGGAGGATATCAACTGACCTGTAAATTGGAACATGTGTTTTGGGTTTTTTGTTGTGCCTTTTTTTTTTTTTTCTTTAAGTAGACTTCTGCCACTGACTTCAACATTTTCCATTTAACACAAAAAAAATTCTTCCATGTCTCAGATGCATTCAGACCATAACAATAAATTAGGACAATGGACTCATGCTGACTTCTGCCAGCAGAAGATCTAACTCCTGTGGTTATTTTTTCCTACAAAGCATTAGGAAGAAGAGCTACCTTTTCTTGTTTCACTAACTTTTTCCAAAGTCAAGATTAATCTCAAGTAACAAACTATGAGGTCAGTGAATACTGAATTCTAGCCAGGGTATTAGCTAGTTGGTGAAAGAGCATTCTCACTAAGCTGTCTGCCACATCTGCCAGTGTTCGACAACAAATGAGATTCCCAAAGTCCCTGTCTTGAATTACCCCTACATCAGATTTCTACTAGTCAGTCAAATTTTATCTTAGTCATTTACACGCCCACTCCAGCAGGAGCGTGGGAGCAGTGAACAAAGGGCAGGCATCCATCAGGAGCCCAGCCAGAGCGAAGATTGACAGGTCACCCTGTGCCCAGATGATTAGATACTACATTTTCATAACCAAATTGTGAGGCAAGTTTGCTGCCTGTCTCTACACTGGCAAAGTGCCTCCCATGACAGAGCCTGACTCTGCAGAGAAAGAAAACGATGATGATAATTCTGTCATCCAGGCTATTTATGAAGCATTTGATAGGCATTTTTGAGGCAGAAATGATGTCTCTGGAGCAGAAGAAGACCTTAGCCAGGAGAAAGCTCAGGGAACAGTTCACCTTTAGGAGCATAGTTTCCAGCTGATGTCAGCACCTGGACACCAAAATCCAACCAACCTCCAGCCAATACCCATGGGAAGTACCAAGGGCATTTTCACTGTGTGACCATCCTGGATCCCAGCACTGGCTGGCAGGCCCACTTCAACTCCCTCCAGCAGCTGTGGTGCTCTTCCACCAGAACCATCACATCCATGCCTGCATCATGGGTTTTGGCTTGCGCTGCCAGCTCACCAGCAACATGGTGACTGGCAGGAGGTGCCTGGGATCTAGCTGAGAAGGAAGCATATCGACTGGCAAAACAGAGTGTTGTGGCAGTCAGGATCCCAGGAAAGCACTCTGCAGTACCCGCACTCCAGTTTCGGTCCTTGCCGGCTGGCCTCATCAGCCAGGTCATCTGCTGTACAATTCATACCCCTAGAAGTACACTGGAGAAAACCACCTTTTAGTTTCATTTTTCCTTTCTAATGGAAAGGCAAACCAAGTCCTAACAACCATATTTTGCTTACAATATTTTTTTACTAAACCATTCGCACGCACTGCTACTCTGCCTGACTACTCTCAATTGCCTTAATGTGATTTTCAATCTCTGTAACACATGACTGTATTAGCAAGAGCTATTTTACAGGAAAGCCGAGTTCCGGTGTCAGTTTACCATTCCAGAACTGGCAGATATGCGACTTGTTCCTCATTCCTCTCCAGTTCTTCAAGATCTGAAGGAAAGTGCTCTCCCTTTTGGGATCCACTGCCTTTGCACCAGTCATAGTGCAGCACAGGGGAAAAGTCAATTTCTACAAGCAACTGCTTTGACATGTCATGCAGTCTAGCTGCATGGCAAACACCTCACTGGCCTTGAGTTTCTCTTCCCACTGTAGATTTACTGTGTATATATGACCAGGAAATCGCAATAGCTTTTAGGTAACGTGCAAAACCACATTTTGTGAACTAAAGGGTGTCTTCTTTCTTTTTCCTTCCATTTTACGGATGTTTACAACTGTACTCATACCAGGTGTTTTTTGCTTCCACTGGTGTGGGTTGTTCTGCAAAGCATCCTCTTGAACAAGCACTGGAAATGAATGCTTCTTGTTTACTCAGTAAGTTCTGGATGTGTTTGCACTGAAACTAGGGTGAAAGGCAAGTAACAGCCTTGATCTCCCCCTCAAATACCAAGACCAGGAGGTGGAGGAAATCAGCAACTTGTCCCTGGATCTCCCCCTCCAACATCAGACAGAAGAAAACAATTGCCTTCCTTGGAGACCTTGCAGAGAGTGAAGCTATAACTAAATAAAATTATGCCAGCAACTTTGGGAATTGTTCTGTTGTTATTGTTACAGCATAATCTCTCTTGACTCCAAAGGACAGAAAAGGGTCTGGAAAAGAAGCTAAGATGACAGCAGGACACAATTCCTATGTCGTTTCTGCTGTCACAGATCCAGGGTCTGGTGGTTCAACTAACTCTTTCTTCAGCCTGACTACACTGGGCTTTCCTTGCTGTTTGCTCTTGATTTTCAGAAGTGACTACAGCTCAGAGCCTACAAGGATGGGCATGGCACAAACACTGGTAAGGCAGTAGCCATGACTGAATGGGTACAGGATGTCAGGGTCTGAAGAAAAGCTTGTGGTGAGCATCACATGTCAGCAATTATTCAGTCATTACTCATCACTAGAAAGCCAAAAAAAAAGTCAATTTCGCAGCTATTCAGATCTTGTTATTTTAATAGCAGCGACATTTTTACTCAAATAAACGTTGCTCTCAGCCAAAAACCACAGCTCTCAATTTGGCCTCCAAATGCAGGGTTCCTAAATATCCAGATGAACTCTGGATGCCTACACTTTCCTGTTTATAAAACCAGTCATCAGGGCCCCTTACAAAGACCTGTACCACTCTATCTCTGCTTCAATCCAACCAGGTTTTGCCAGCTACAACCCAAGCTGCTCTGAGCTTGCATGGATTCTGCCTGCCTGTCCTAAAAGCTGTGTGGATGAATGCAGACTGACTTGAGGGGAGAGCATGAGGAAAGCTAGTGTAACTTCATCCTTGTAGAAAGAGACTACAGAGATTATAAAAAATTGATGTAAGAGAGCATACTGGTCACACTGCTGAGGAGGAAGGCAAAAGGTGCTGAAGGGAGGCAAGGGGGAACATTCTAATTAAAATACTTATGATTTGTAGGTCATCAGTAAAGGCATTTTACTAGTTCAGAGTGTGAGTATGAGTCAAGAGACTGAAGTTCTACCCATGATTTGCTATGTAACCTAGAAATGTTTAAATTATCCAACACTCAGCTTGCATGCTTGAAAAGAAAGAATAAAGAGCAGTAGGAGAAACAATACGCTAATGCTTGTAAAGTTCCTTCAGACATTGGCTCTACAGTAAATTAAAATATAAATTGTAATGATCTCTTACTTATCAGGAGTGAGACAGATGGAAGCAAGGCCTCTGGGTAACTTTAAGGTATTGCTTTCATTGCATACTAACAATTCATTAAAGGTCTTTCATTTTCATTTCCCAAATCCATCGTAATTAATTCTTAAACTTTTCTGAGTACACGTAGTCTTTTATTCAAAGAAAGGTGTCCTCTCCCCAGCAGACCCAGAAACACTGGCCCATGATTAGAGGGGTAGGATTTTAACAATTTATACAACATTTTCCTGCAGTTTTAAAGAGATTTCTCAATCACCTCTACTTAGAAACTTCTCCCCACTTCAGCAGCAACAGGTCCCTGGCTGTACCTCCCGCCACAAGCCTGGCAGGCGCGCATTTATGTGCTCAGCCTTCACTGCTGAGCAGAGACTGCCAATTGTACTGTGCTGGACTTCATTAAGTAGTAGTTTTATGAGGTGGGCTGCAGCACACAGGGGACAGGCACAAGACCACTGGATTTATGGCATTTCGGTGTCGAGCTGACAGCGTGGCAGTATTCACACAACAAAAACCGTATTACAAGAATGTTAGCATCACAAAAAACTCCACAAAGCAAACAACCCAATGAGGTAGGAAATTCAGAGGTAGGCATTAAAACTCCAGTACCCAGCATGGCAATATTTAGATGGTGTGCCCCCCTCTGCCTGACTGCTGGGGTCTTTAATCCCCAGCTGTGAGTTAAAAAGCCTGGATTTTAGGGAGGTGGAGGTGTCAGGCTCCACCACCCAAGTGCAAGAGGCAGGTACTCATCCTGCTGGCACCATATTCTTGCCCTCACCTCTGGGCCAGCTGGACTGACCTCTTAGAGTAACAGCCCAGAGAGGTTCTGATGCATTTGATAGCCAGATGAACATGTATCAAACAGGAAGGGAAGTATAGAGTATATTTTAAACTATTTTTTAAAAATGCATTTCTCTTTTACCTGTATCTCCTGCTAATGGATGTGTTCTTTTTTTTCTCAGTTTCAGAGATACTTTCCAGAAAAAGCCTAGAATTATTTTAAAAAGTAAGAATGAAATGGCTACAGTAAAAGTGAATGGATAACTGAGTTTTTGTGTAGAGTCAAACTTTGAAAGGCCTGGATCACAGGGACACTCAGCCACGCCCCCAGTAGCTTTTTAGACCCATTACAGGGAGTATTCTCTTATTTTGGCCCAATAGGAGCTTAATCCTGGCAATTACAGTCTAGTGGTGTCAGCTCTCTGTATCCATAATTGATTCTTAGTCCCACAGAGAGAAGAAGAGAAACAAGTATCTCAAGAGCATTTTATTACGGGGTTTTGTTCAGGAGGAATTGCTCGGGGATCCCCTTTGAGAGTGGATTATGCTAACCAGAACAAGGAATCTTCTCCCAAAATTGAAGTGCCCACATGTATAGTTAATAGATGTTACACTTTAGGTTGCTATCTATGCATCAATCTGTAATGTAGATTAACTCAAAATCCTGATGGACACCGAGGTTTGGGATTGCTCAGTTCAGCCTCTGTGCATCCTCACAGGCCAAAGTTATGCACATATAGTTTTATCTTGGCTGTCAGGGCAGTTTTCTGACATAAAACAGATCTGCCAATTGTTCAAACCATACTACCAGGGAGGGTTTCCTGGGGCCAAGAGGTACCTGGCCCCTGGCTTCCTAGGCCACCCTTTACTATAACCCCTTTCCCACATCAGAGATCTCTGCAACATGGCAAAAAGGAGCAGCAAGAAACCCTCAAGCAGGCCCCTCTACAGGGCAAAGAGGCTTTTGGCTTCTTTGGACTAAAGTTGCTCTATGCTACCAAAGGGGCCTGAGGCACCCAAAAGGGGCCTTAGGTCCAGTCCCAAACTGCAACAATGCTGTGGCTTGACAGCAGGTAGCTTTGCTTCAGCAGCCCAAACTTTACTGTCTCACCCAAAAAACTGCATAAAGCTACTGTAATTTGAAAAAGAAACACTTTGCAGTGATACTGTGATTTGATCTTGTTTGCTATAATCAGGCAAACAATCATGCTGTCTCAGGGCAATCTGGAAAACCTCATATTTATGCACCAGCACTTGGTTTCAGCGAGTATTTGGCTGAAATTTGGCTGAAATTTGGCTGTATTTCCATTATAGCACCTCCTGCTAGGCAAAATTAGTCCCACTGTCAGTCACTTTATACCTGTTTCTTGGCTGGCTTCTCCTAACCTGGGATCTTTGCAAGGCAAGGTGAGGAGCTCGCACCTGTCACGGATGTCTACAGCATACCTGGCAACCTCACCAGACATGGACTCACAGCCATACCTGACATTTCATCCCTGTGAGGTACTACACAAAGAGCTCACCCAGAGCACCTCAGAAGGCCAATAAGCTCCAGCAAAGTTTGGTGCTAAGGGAACTTGCCCTCCTAATTTGGACTCTTGAATCTCTGTGCACTGAACTGTATAAACCTACTCAAAGCCAATTCCAGTACCTCCAACAAGTCACTCGATCCAGATGCAGCTCCAGGGCTTGTCCAAACAGGCAGCTGTTTCACTATGAGACCATCAGGCTGCCATCAGTGCCAGAACAGCCCCATGGTAAGGAGAAGTTATGAGGCTGCTGGCTACCGTGCCTGTGCTGAGGTGCAGAACCTCTGGCAGGGAGAAGAGCATCAGGGTGGTGCCATTCACTCAAAGCACAGCTGGAAGCTGTGCTCCAGCTCACAGAAAGGCTTACAAGAAAAGCACCTCCCTGTTAAAGCTCACTACAGTACTGACAGTAGAGATGGGTGTTACAAATAAACAGTTCATTGGCAGCATCTGACCAAAGCACAACCTGGACAACTTGTCTTCTGTGTCACAAACTGACAGAAGAGGACTTCAGTGAGTTTTACAGCTGAAATCCACCATTTGATAATTTTTAAAAAAATTAAATCCCCAAATACTAGAATACTAGAAGTGACTTTTACCAAAAAGTTTTCTGGAAAAGCTTTCTGGAAAAACTGCTCAGTAACTTTGGTTTCCATCTGTAAAAACTGAGAATAAAAATTCCATGAAAGAATTGAAAGGCCAATGTCCTGTCCTCAAAATGGCATCTTGGCATACATTTTGGAGTTGACTCTCAGTGCAGATCTTCAGACTCTCAGGATTCGGGCTTTTTACTTTCAGGATGTGAGCCAGTCTCATGTACAGTGAAATGAAGTCCACCCATGGTCTGCACACAAATCTGCAGTCACAGGTGGATCAGGTCAATTCAACACTATGATGTGCTTTTCAAGTTAGATTTTATTTTGGTCCATTTGTTTCATATTACAGGACTGACAATTTACAGATCAAGCCCTTCCAAAGTGTTTTAGATACCAACTTCTATCAGGGACTCCTTCCATACTTCGCTTTCATGAAAAACACTGGGTTAATTCTTTTCTGCCTGGAGAAGAGCAGGCTGGGCCGGATCTCATCCATGTAAATTAATACCTGAAAGAAGGGTACCAAGAGGACAGAGCCAGGCTCTTTTCAGCGGTGCTTAGTGGCAGGACCAGGAGCAATGGGCACAAACTGAAATACAGGAGTGTCCCTCTGAACATCAGGAACCACTTTCTTACTGTGAAGGTGACTGAGCATCTGAACAGCAAGGCTGTCGAGTCTACATCCTTGGAGACACCAAAAAACTGTCTGGATATAGCCCTGGTCAACTGGCTCTGTATGGCCCCACTTGAGCAGGAAGGTTGGACTAGAGGACCTCCACAGGTCTATTACAACGTCAGTCAGTCTGATTCTATGAAGAGTTATAGACTGAAAAATAAAATTTGTCTGAGGCATGGGGTAGAGTAGCTTCAGCTAGTCACAAGGTGCAAGTGCATAAAATAAATGCAGTCCGGCAAAACAGGCGAATGGCTTCATAAACAGACGTGAGCAAGGAACACGCCTGCACACCTAAGGCTGCAAAATGATAGAGAGAAAAAACAGCACCATGAATACAAATGAAAAGTGTGGTGTGCAGATACAGCTCAAAAATCTTTACGGTCAACCTTTGAGTGGCTGCATCCAGAGAGCGAAGCACTAGAGGGCACCAGCAGGATAGGGTCCTACCGCTGCTGCAGCCAACCCATCCAGCCATTTAACACTTGCCTCTTCTTCTTTCACTCCCAAAAAGCAACGCATACCTCTATCCTGCACAGTCAGGAGGGTCCTTGTCTTAAAGAGACAAGCCGAGTGCTAAGAAATGCTTTGCAACTCCTCACAGCTCTACAGTGCAGCACAAGATACTCCAGGTATAGAGCATGAGGGAGACTTCAAAGAGTCTGGGCGCTACAGCTTCCCTCTAAAGTAGAAAAACTATTTATTTAGCAGAATTTGAAGCTCAGAAGTTGGTGTCAGGAAAGGCAACCAAGGAAACGAGATTCAAGATGGAGCTCTGTTAGCCAATCTCCCTATTTCCCCCCTCTGTTCCTGCCGGATGCTTCAGCATCTGCAGCAGGTGCTGCCCTGACACCCTGGGAACCCAGGGCTGCTCCTGCTTTGGGACAGCAGTAGAACTGATATCTCACTGTTCCTGCATGCAGGCAGTGGGACCAGCCATCCCCAAAGATTCCGTGCCAGCACACATTGGTTCTCCACAGAGACAGCCTGAGCTGCTCTTGGCTGTGCAAGGCTGCTAAGCACCACTCAAGCCTTGCCCCAGCAGGTCCCTCTAGCTCACAGACGACCAGCACAAAGCAACTCCTCTTTGTCATTATCAGCCAACGTACATCTCCAGCCAAGCCACCTTCCTCAGGCTATGGCTCCTCAGCAGGCATCACCTGCACTGTCAAGTCTCATCTTCTCTTTATTCAGATAGTTGCATTCTCAGGGCATATCAGCACCAGGAATGCCAAACTCCCCCATCCTCACAGGAAGGCAGGAGGGTTCTGCTGGCAATCAGCCAACCCCCACCTCCCCGTCACCTTTGTCCTCCACCCTCAGGGACCAGGAGTGGGTTTATACGTTCACTGCTAGGCCTGAGCTGAGCAAAGACTGCCAATTGTACTGCACTGTACTTAATTATGTAGCAGTTTTATGAGGTGGGCTGCAGCACACCGGGGACCAACGTGAGACCACCAGATTTACTGCACTTTAACTTTGAGCTGACAGTGTAACAGGCTCTAAGAGGTAAGTACTCAGTGCTTCGTTCATTGATCTTTTGCCCTCTCCCTACATTTTCATACAAGGCTTCAGACCCTGTCTGGGATGATGGGAAGAATCTGGAACAGTGAATAAGGCCATGCAAAGAGAGAAAGGCAGGTAAACAGACAGAAAAAGAGACCCCAAAACCAGAAGAGGGACAGAGAGAAAGGAGGAGAGGTGGCTTCTTGGTACCAACTCACAAGCAGGTGCTCCAGACCCCACGACTCTGGGGTTTTATATTATTTATTTTTTTGTGAATTCACAAACCAGAGCCTTGTGAGCAGAAGTAATTCCACTGGAGATGCTAAAGTCTGCATCCCTGTGGGATGCATATCTCAACAACCATTTCCAAACAACAGCAATGTTCATATTTGAACAAAATAACAGGAACAACATAATGGGGGTTTTCTCTTGAAAACAACTGGCCATCATCCCCATTCCATCAAAAACTGACTGAAGGAGTTGCTTCATCAGGAGGTCTCCAGCCACATCCTTTGAAGACATGGACTGGACTTAACCACATGTGCTCAGGATTTGGGGGAAAGAAATACTGCCTGGTTTTGGAACGTGGTTGGCTGTATGCACCAGGAGGATGGAAAAACCATCACACACTTTTTTTTTTTTTTCTTTTTTTTCTTTTTTCTTTTCTTTTTTTTTTTTTTTTTAAATCTGCACTTGTGCAGTATTTAAAATATTGCTTTGAATCTATACAGATTTTCAGTTACTGGACCTCTTGGATTTTTAAACCTCACTGACTCTCAGCCAGACTGCCTCTGTCTGCATTGAAAGGAGCCATTCTTCTTCTTCTTGTTTTTTCTTTCAATGAAACTGGATCCCTTCCCGTAACTTTCAGCTGGCTGAGCCATTCCTAGATCTCTGCATTTTTCACTTTGCAGCCTGACCCCCAGGACTTCAGGAGATTCATAAGAAAAGTTATGTGACACATTGACTGCAGTGAAAGCTGCATAGATGAAGGGGAAATGCTATAGAATAGAATAGAATAGAATAGAATAGAATAGAATAGAATAGAATAGAATAGAATAGAATAGAATGGAATAATAAAACTAATAAAATAAAATTTTACATCCACAAGGAAAAAGGAGGGTGCAAACATTCAATGACAAATAGCATTAGCTGCAAACTAATGAAAAAGCACAAAAAATACAGCAAGGTTCTACCATGTAAGAAAATAAAGTACATGTACCATTTTTCTTTATGCTTACTTTTTTCCAGAAGATCACTAGTAATATTACTTTCACTCTTTCAAATAAAATAATAAATAATGACATTATTAGAAGATCAGATAACTGATGTGAAACCCTAAATTTAAATTAGTTCAAATTATCAGAGGTAAATTGTTACAGGTACTTTACAGGGAACAGCACATTTATCTTGGAAAAATAAATATATAATTACTGAAGTGGGGTTAAAAGACTGCTGTAGGCTGCTTAAAAAAAAAAATCCCAGAGCCTGATACCAAATACAAAATCACGCAACCCATTCAATTTTTCATGACACTTAGTGCTTGAGAAAGTTTAGTAAAATCTCCAGGATGTCCTGTGATTTTTAGTACTGATTCATTGCAAAAATACTGTGAAAAAAGGGAGCTCTTAGTTTATATGTTACCATGCTTACAATATTCACAACATTAATTTCTCAGCCCAACACAGTGAATAGTCTTGAACCCTACACAGCCTGAAATGTGGAAACTAACAGTTTCACTCTAATTTTCAAAGACCAAAGGCTGCTAAATATTATTCCACCTAGAGAAAAGATAAATCTCTCCATTCTACCAGCATAGTGAAAAATAGAATTACTACTGAGATGCTCTTTAACTTAGAATTTAGAAACAAATCTCCTGTAAAATATCAGTACAGCGATACTGTAATTTTACTTCTGGAATTATCTGGGGAAGGATCATCACTGAACCCACCACAAAAGCAAAAGATGAGGTGCTTTAAGATTGAGTATTGGAAAACTTATGAATGAGGCATCAGAGAACAGATGCCCAATTATTTCCAGGGTATTTATACTGCAATGTATTTCAGCCTGGATCTGCCTCTCACTATGTGTTTACAACATTTGTAGCACAAAAGAAACCTGATTTGTGTAGGGCACTGGGCTCATATAGGAATAGGAATGATAAATAGTAAAAATACACTAAGCGCCTTGACAGGTGATACTATTTCATTGCAAAGTTTTACAGCAAATTTGCATTTTTAGTAGTCTGCTGTCCTGTCTGAAAGTACGATTTTCCTTTTATTTTCATTTTTTCCCCACAGATCTACTAATATTGAATTTAAATAATATTTTTAAAAAATATAATAGAAAGCTGAAGTGTTTATCTTTGATTTATAAGAAGCTGGCAAACAAGATAACCTTCAGTCTTCACAGGAGTCTTATTTTATACAAGTTTGCACAGATCACATTCACAGACACCATTTTCAAGGCAAAAAAAATAATAAAGGAAAGACAAAGAAGACTGTAATTATTAAGAAGGAAAAAGGGTTTTTAACCAAAGATCATTAACAGGATCTTATTTAACCGTCAGCATGTAAGAGATGAGAAGCAAGATCTCAGTGGCAGTAAAAAATCTCAAAACTTCCATTCATCACCTTCACGTGTGAAAAAGGCTGCACTGCACCTTGCTGTTAGACCCTTCTGTCATTAACATACATTAACATCGCCCAAGCTCACAGAGCTCTTGTTGTATCAGCTCTGCATACCAACCCACGTACGTAGGACTTCATACCATCACGACTGGAAGATTTTACCTATCCATCAATGGCTAGGAAATGTAAGATAAGGGGACAAAGGGAAAACGCCAAAGCGAGATTAGGTAATCTCTTTCCTTTACAAAATGGTTTCTTGTGCTGGGAAGATGGATGGGACTCAAAAAGCATGCACTCTCCCCAGTCATTAGCAAACCATATTTATTTTTTTTTCCAAAAGCAAGCATCCCACAGCTCTCAAATTCCTGGGCACAGAGGGTGCACTTCCCATTGAGAGAATCATGTTGATGGCCATCCCCATCATCATCCCACCACTACTTGTGCCACTCCTACGCCCGTCTGCTGCAGCAACGTGTTATTTCTCATCTTCCACTTGTCCTGTTGCACTTGTCAGGGCATTTGTGAACTATTTGGATCTGCACCTCAATGAGATCTTTCAGCACCACCTACAAAAATTAATTGGATGAATCATGCACACAGGCTATATGTCTAAGCTATGGGTGTCTGTGTCTCCCTAGTAATTTTTCAACCTGTTTTCCAATTCCAACAAAATTTGACAGAGGGACAAACACATCTTGAGACAAAAAGTTCCCACATCTCTGAGAAAACAGACATTGAGATAGAGGGAGTTTGCAACGCAACTGTAGGAAAGGCAGCAGGATCTGCTTGGTCTTCATGTGATCAGAGTACACCCTACAGAGACAAATATGCAGGAAACCAGGTTTCTTTCACTTAGTCTGCAGCTCATGGAGATGCTTGATTAAATGATAAAATGAGTGCCTGCATGGGGAAGGGGAACATCTACATCATGGTTTTCCTCCTACTGTTGCATTCCCAGAGGTACCTTACACTATTCAGCACTGGAAAATATGAAAATATCTTCTACAAAAGATGAGTCAGCACATGCCTGTTGGTGTGATCTGGAGGAGCCCAAAGTTGAAACTTAGTTGTGCACCCCTTTCTTCTCCCACCAACACACGGCCTGAGCTGCAGTGCTGCCCAGCTTAACCCAGCAGGTCTCCAAGTTTAGGTTGTTCCTCCCTAAATCTCTCTCTCTGCATCATAATCAGGCCCCAAAGCTTTATCCTAACACAAAGAAAACCACCTTCCATGGGCTTAGAAATGCAAAATGTTACTGTAAATATCTATTAAATCCAGATCTGTCCCCATTAATTCAGTAGACATGTCCTGTAGGAAGAAAATGAAGCAGCCATCCAACAAAGTTATCTGAAAGGAGGATACACAGCAAGCTTCACACGGGCTGTGGCTACAACCTACAAGTCTCCTGGTGACGTCCTGTAATTCTGCATGCACACCAACATACCCAAGCATCTGGAAATTAAACCCTAGTATATGGATCATCACTTACAAATTCAGGCCTGCTTCAGGCCGGATCTTTGCTCAGAGGTCTTCCTCCCCACTTTTCTCATGGCTATTTAAAACACTCATCACTGTCTAAGACCTTGTTTGATCTGTCCATGCTCCTGAGGACCTCTCTCTTGTTTCTCTTCTAGAGCAATTGAAATCACTGCAAACCATTCAGTAGAAAAACTCCTCTGCACATTGAAGCCAGCTCAGTCCCTTATTTTTGGACAATGCCAGCTTTGGTGAAAGGGTTGTCTGTTATTTCAGCCAGTTCATTCTGTAGCACAGAGCCATTATTTTTTTGGGTTTCCATTTTTTTTAAAATAGCTGTAGTGAAGTGAGCATGCCTGGGCCACAAGACCACATGATGTGTTCACTTTGTAAATACCCTCAGCTTCACAGCTGTCCAGCTACACAATTATATATATATATGTTTTTCTTCTTCAACACTGCCCAGAAAGAGGTTTTCTAGCCCTGTGACAGTGATTCTGTGATTGCACAGAAAGACAGGTATAGGTTACAGAGCAAAACTCCTATACTGCAAGTATCTCTGTGACTGTAAGAATCATCCATGCCATAGGAAGAACAAATCTCTGGGTATTCACCTTCCAATCCACACATTTTCCATCCACTTCCTAAAGGGGAATCTCTGTTAATGGTCCTGGTTGTGTGGATAAGCCAGAAACCAGAGAGACGCAGACAGGAGCAGGTCTAGCATTCCACTGAGCAGGAGGCAATGGTGACCTATAGACCCTTGTCAATACATTTCACAAGAAACTGCAAGTTGCTTCAGCAAAATACGACTCCTCTGATACCTTCCTGTTTAATTTAATACAGGCTTTTATTATCCAGAGAACCCCACTGCTTTGAAATGAGGAAACTCGGTCAAAGACTTAGGCAGTCAGCCCACAGCTGGCAAGCATAGTTCAGGGGCCTAAACTACAACTGCTCACTAGGCTCACACTCTGAGACAATGGAGCTTTTAAAATTAAGGCTTGTATACACAGGCAAATTTATCAGCCTAATTATACTGGCATAATTAGGCTGATAAATTTCCCTGTGTAGACAAGTCTTGAGACTCTCAAACTCATAACTAGGCAGGTCTTTCAGAGAGAGGGGGAAAAAAGGGGAAAAGCAACTCCTGGAATAGCCAAGCAATTTACTTTTTTATCTCTCTCTTTTTTTTTTAATTTATTTTACTTTTTTTAAAGATTTTTTTTACCTCCAAGTTAAAGATACCGTTCATTTCCAAATTGAGATCTGGATGAACTGTTGATACAAGGTGTTTTTAAACAAATTTGAAACAACAATCACCATTAATCCCTCAACAGAGAGGTGTCTGTCTGTGTTGTCAGATAAACCCCTGGGCATCAACAGAGCCCCTCTAGGCAGGCCATGTTCAGGATTGCAGTTTAGAGTATAGACTGAAGCCAATTGTTCCTTTCTTCCCTAGGACTGCATATCTGATGTGAGACTTGCAGACACCCCTGTCCCTTTACAAGCCTTATAAGAAGCCTACACTGCTGAGAACAGTGGTCCAGACATGCTGGGAGCAGTTCTATTGTTAACTCTCTTCCTTTCCATCCCTCCCTCGCCCATCTTTCCACACAAGAGTATCACGTAACTCCCTGTCAAAGCTGCCAACTCCACAGCGACATAGATCAAGCCTAATCTGGAAACAGTAGGAGATGCCTGACCAGGACAAGTCCTCTCTGGTCTCTGTATGGATAGGGAGAGTCTCTTGTCCCAGGCGCCTTCTGCACTTCACTCTGCCTCACCATGCTAGTGCCCTGAAGCACTACTTCTGTAACAATAAGGGTCACTTCAGGGGGAAGGGTCATGGCAGGACAGGTACACTGAACCTAGTCCCAAACCCCTTCTTAACAGAGAGCACTGACTACACTCTCCTGGCTTCCCATACTGTGTGATTCCAGCCCCGCTACTGGAAATATTATGTAAGTGACCCTGGCTGCATGAGAATTTTGCCAGCACAGCTATTGACAAGGTTTATCTGCAAGTGTTGACTTCAGATTCTCATAATCGCCCTCAAAAAAAAAAAACAACCCAACAATGAGCTCAGAAGTTCCAGCCTTTAACTTCAGCCACTTCCCTATCTCATTCTTTTATCTTCTCATATCTTCAACTTCCTCCTTCCATACTTTTCCTTGTTAGGGACACAGCACCCTGCCTTACCAGTGGCAAAGACTCTCTTGATAACCTAGCTCCTTTCCAAGTCTTTCCTTCCCCTTTTTTCACATTGCTATCAGCACAGCACCTAGCAGCTCAAAGAAACATTGGGGGCCCCATCATGCCAGGCACTGCATGTGCATGCAGTAGAAGAAAGACCTGTCTTCTTGATCTTACAACCTAAACCAATAAGGCCCAGAGAAATGTTATTCCCATTTTACAGATGGGAAACCAGGACCAAAGATATTAAATGTCTAGCCCTAGGAAGCCTGCAGCCAAGGCAGGAACTGACCCCCTCTTTCCTGAGAGCCAGCATTTGGTGTCTAATCGCACATGATCAGTCTTTCCTCTCTACCTCCCTGTAGGCACGAGGAATTTGTGCTCTACACCTCCACATGTTTCTCTTGTGCTGTACTGTGCCACAGCCATACACACCTAGATGGGACTCCTTAATAAATAATCATATGTGGATTCCTGCATTTCTCTTCTACTTGTCAACCCATGCCTCCCTTACAGTACAGGAATTAGGCTTTCCTTCCTGTATTCCCAGTGTAATTATCAAACAAACTTTCCTTCTGGTGTACTCTTCCCACACCATGGAGACTTTAAATCTCACACATAAATCTCTTGCATTTCAGCAGGTTTCTCTCCTGGAGAATGACATTTAATGGTGATCTTTTTTTAATCAGGTTCAGTCCCCTGTTTCCCACTCCCATCTGGTGGAAGCGACTTTCCACTTAGAGAGGAAGTCAGTCTTTGATTTCATAAATGATTATAAGAAGATTTAACATCCTCAGGAGCATAACTATTTTCATTAGAATGTATTTGCTCCAATTCCTTTTCCAGCTGTCCCACTTCTTGGTACAAACCCCAAGATAAAGAAATCCTTCAGAATTCACCCACAAAACACTCCAGTGCAGAGACAAGCCGCTCGCTCTGTCGTTTGGCCTCTGGCTCCATATAACTCAGCAGAATAAAGCAGGGAATCGTCAGCATGCCCACCATCTGCTGGTCTCTACCTCAAGCCCCGGCAGGTGGTTGACCGAGTATGGATGTGTGCGGGCTTGTTTGTTTTAGCTCACTGACCTCCACTTCGTCACTTCAGCCCTACAGCACACTGAGACTGCAACCAAGAAGAGCAACGAGTCTTAAGAGGCAGGAGGGCCAGACAGATGAAGGCTTCATAGAAGTGTGCATCCACTGTCACTGTTGCAGAAGGGCTGGCGTAAGTATAATTTTACAGGCGATGTCCATTTGGGCACAAGCTCTCCCCCTTCACGCTGTGGCCTGCCGAAGGAAAACATCAGATGCTGTTTGCACAGTGCCTTAGCAGACTGGAATTTTCTGGCTCCAAAGGCAGATTTGAGCTGTAAGATACAATTTTTCTGCAGCTTTGCTTTCAAATATTTTATACAATTTTTCCTTTCAAATATTATCCCTTTTTATATATGTGTATACATAAAACAAGATGGGAACGTGAGGGACACAGCCTTAATCACCCTCTGGTGCTCTTAAGGGCTGTCAGAAGTTCAAAGGGCTCTCTTTAGGAAACAGTAAGTAATTCTGGCTCAGAAAGACTAGCTATGCAGAATTTTGCTGCCTAGGTCTCTTCAGAAGTGTTTCTGACTCTGCTACCAAGTCCAAAGGGGTGGAACCCAAAAGTAAATTGTTTTTTGATCAAAGTGTCCCATCCTGCCTGTCAGCAGCCAAGTAGCTTCATTTCAGCAGCACTAGCTGCGTGAAACAGAGCACAAGCAGTGCAAAGCTGACTTCACTTCTGAGGACTTAATTATTTTTGGTTTTGTTTTGTTTTTTTTAACTGTTTTCCAGACTAAATCTGTTCTCCAAGGACCAAAGAGCGTCTCTGAGACCTGCCTTACCCAGCTCCAGTTTTCAGGTAGCACATCCATCCTAGAATAGGTTGATTAAATGCAGCCTGTCTATATCTCAACACCACAACCAGTAGAGTCCCTCAAAGACCCAATTAGCCTGTTTGGTTTTGAGATGGTGTGCCTGAAGACTCTTACAAGTCTTTCCTTTCCATAACATCAGCAGCAGCCACATCAGTGCCTGTGGCTGTTGTGCTAGGACACAGAAGGCAGAAATAAGCTTCCCCAACCCACACAAATGTTTGTACATTAAGGCCAGAGGGATTTACCAAGATAATTTTGTCTGACGTCAAGAACAACATGGACTATAAGATTATGCTAAGTAATTAATACTTGAAGTTTGATAGCTGTGGTTGAAAAACAACCACAATAAACATGCAATCATGGAAAATCTACCACAATTCTTATTAAGTTGTTCCAATGGTTAATTACCCTCAAGCTTAAAATGTACACCTGGTTTTCAGTCTGACGCTGCTTAGCTTTAACTGCTGGCCAACACATATTGTTTTTACACCTATGTCTACTGGACAGAACCCCTCTTATTTCATTGCTGATACTACTGAGGTGTCTTTAGCCTGTGACAAGTGATTTGTTTTAAAGGTAAATAGATAGAACAGCCCCCACATAATTTGCTGTCATGAGGGTTTTTTTGTTTGTTTGTTTCTTTTCAATATTTTGACTGCCTTTGTAACTTTCCTCTGAACCTTCTCAATTTTTTAAATATCTCTCTTAAAAACATTTGTGGAGCTTGCTGAACTGTAAGTGGTTCTCTTAATATGCACAGGCCTAAACTACCTCCTTAAGTTTTTGTTCCAAAAACTTTCAAATGCATTCATGAGGTCTTTCCAGGCTGCTCTGTATTTTGACCAGCCCTAAAAGTTACAACAGCATTTCCAAATCTCTAAGACCAAAGACATTTTAAGTGACATTAAGATGAAGAAACAAGCCTTTGAATCCCCACATAAAAATTTGGGAAGAAGCAGTCTCACAGCAGAAGTGAGCAAGCAGAAAAATCTGTCAGCTGCTCCTGTTGTTTCTTTCTGTGGGCAAGAGTCTTCACAGTGACTGCTCATTCAAGCTGATAGCTGTCAGCTTGCTGGAGCTCTGCTGTTGTTTCAGAGTTTTAGCTCCTTTCTGTCTATCTGCCACTCAAAGGGTGTGAGTAGCTACAACATATTCCGGAACAGCTTTCGTTTTTAATAAAAAAGCAACTAAGTCTGCATACATATAGCTTGTTCACACACAAAGCATCGACCTAGCCAAGCAGAGTTGGCAGAATTGTCAGGTCCTAGAAATAGCAGCTAAATTTGCAGCTGCATTAGCCTTGTAATGGCACATTAGAGAAGGGCCAGCACCTTTCTAAAAGCATGCATGCCAAACCCATGTTTTCCAGTGGAAGCAGACAATCCTGTCTCAGCTTATTCGGTGGCAGTCACTGACATACAACTAACAATATAGAGCATCCTTTGAATGTCATGACTGTTGTCCAGAGCTTGAGAGTTTTTCTCTCTTCACCACTGTTCAGTCCTCTTGAGTTATAGCAGCACTCTCACCTAACTCATTCAGTCTCTACAAGCTACTTCATAGCCTACTGATGGTGCAATCAAAACCTTTGCCTCTGGTTGCCTCCAGCAAAAGAGCTACCCTGGTCTGCCTGCATGGGACATCTTTGCTTAAGGAAGGAAGAGGAGAAGAAGAGCACCACCGCAGCCCAAGCCTAGACTTTCCCCATACACAGCACTACAGCTTTCAGAGTAATAATAAAGCTGGTGTTGAAAGAGAGACAGCCTTGAGGCATGCTTGGTAGTACACTTGTCGCTTGACCCACCTCCTCATCTCAGAGATTAATTAGGCCTAGCCCCTCCCTGTTAAATTCCCTCTCAGACACATTGCTCAGCCCTCCTGCCTCTGGCAGATTCACTCACTAACTTTTTATTTCAATATTCATGTTTTCCAGTTTGTAAGGCCCTCCACTGATTTTCACTAGGCTGCCCCAAGGAGTCTGCTCTAGTGAGGAGATGTGGGGGAGGAAGGATGTCTGGAGTGAGGAAGGATGAGTGCAGCTGGCTTGGGATGAGGAGCTAGAGCTTCCAGAGTCTCTTCTCTGTTTGCTCTCCAAGTCTTTCCCATGATGCAGGCCCAGGTGAAGTGCACTAGCTGGGCCGAAAGATAATGTCACCTCTTCTCAGCTCCTGAAGAAGCACTCTCACCTCTAGGTGCTCATTTGTGAGATTCAAGCTCAGAAGTCCCCAACCAGTGGCAGGGTGTGCACCCAGCCATCCTCTAGCTTCAACTTGGGCTGGCATCTAGGGACAGGGCTGTGGTATTTGGTTCCAGAAAAGGAGTCTAGGCTTTGAATCCTGCCTGAGGAAAAAGGAGGGTCTGAGGAATAAATTTTCCCCACTTTTCACCAGCTAGCTGATACAGTGCTTATTATATTCACTGCCATTCCTTGTCTTAAATTCCTTGTTCTTTCTGTGCACCACTTATGGAGCTCAGCTGCCTTACTCAGAGCTGAGGACCCCACCTCCAGCTCAGCAAATACTTGGCTAAGTTTTAACTTTTGCCCCTGTCTCCATCCCTGGTTTATTTATGTAATCTGGATAGACTGTAAGCTCTTTGGGGCGATGCCTACCTTTTGCTATATGTGTACAGCAATAAGCTCAGCAGAGCCTTAATTAAGTTCTCTAGATGCTGTTGTAATACAAAAAATAAATATTAATTAGTGGGATCAGCAGATTTACATACCAGACATATTGCAAGACACGCCCCCGCTATATTTATACATGCTGATGTGTGAAAGTGCCCTCAATGGTTAATACCACTGTATATTTGGCTTGTCTGCCCACCGCATGTTTTTCTTGTAATATCCTTTCCTTTCACAATCGTATGTCACTTAATATCCTGACTAAGAACATTCCGTAACACAGTAGCACGTGTTTCAACAGAAGAGTGAAATTATCTTTGAAATGTAGCTCAGATGGAAAGATCAGATGACAAGTCTCTTTTCCATTTCTCCTAACTTTCTACTGTGGCTACCTGTGTTTTAAAATTCTAAACCATCAAACAGGTTCATTCCTCATGCTTCATGTGATGAACTAAGTCATACTCACAGCTATCTTATTTTTGCATGTGGATTGCACATTCCAAAGAAAATCCATAATGGAAAACATAATTGCAGTAACAAGCACCCTACAGGGATGCAAAATTCCTCCAGAGGATCATGGGAGGTTAATAGGGCTCTTCTTTGCACAGTTCTGCAGAGCCATTCCTATTCATATTGACTGAGAACTGGAGGGAAGGCAATAAAATTACCAGCAAAAGCCCAGGTTCCTGCCTATTCCATGTACCATGCTAACTTGTAAAGACAGAGCTTCGATTGTATGGCTGAGCCAAAGAAGGACGGCTGTTTTTAACTCCATTCTGACTTATGGTAACCATTAACTACAACCTGACTTCCCATTACAACACACCACTGGGAACACCTATTAGCAGCTAATTGAATCATCTAAAAATGGTCATAATTCAAACCTATGTTTGTATTTTTCTAATGTTTCTTACAGCTTTTGCTGCAGTACAGGACAATATGCAAATAGAGGCTCTGTTTAAGAGCTCATAGTAGGATGGAAGTTTAAATGGAAATCTAATGCAGTGACAAAGGGGAATAAAGGCATATTGTATTGTTGCTGTTACCCCTGAGACATGATAGAAGAAACTAATAATAGGCTAACAAGGCTCCCTATCTCAGCATTTTCCAGCTGTGAGCCACTGAAGAGCCAAAAAACCTCTCTGAGTCAACACCAACCAATGCACATATTCACATTGTAGATTTCTTCAATTTCTATACATAATTTCAAGGCTGTATGGCAATTTTCATTCTCCTTTGTATTTAAAGAAATAAAACTATTCCTCTCAGAGGCATCATGGGTTGGTTTTCAACCCACTATATCCTGAAGCCTTCAATTTTGTTGTATTTCTTTAAACATGAGCATGTTTTTATTGTATTATGAAAGGCAACAAAGTACTGTTTGCACAGCATTATTGACAGGTTTGTGTATATTTACTGCCAGGACTTTTAAATTTAATTTACATACTGATTTTGTAAAGTTTCCATTAAATCTGTGGAAAAGTCTTTAGGTGCTTTTTGGGGTAGAAATACGGCTACTTTAAACTAGCATAAATTAGTGTAAACAAGCAAATTGGTTTAAACTATCTCCCCAGACTGCCAGAAGAATATATTTCACCGATTATGAGAGCACTGTCAAGAGCAGATAAAAAAAAGATACGACCCCTTAGCTGGAAGTTACTGCCTCTCCAGGGAAAAGTTTTGCTCTCTTCTGCTGAGTCACAGTAACGTGGTGCTTTCAGGCCATTGCAGTGCAAAGTGCAATCGCTTAACGCTCACTCAAGGTGGCACTGAGGTTTGCATCAGTTAAATAAATCCAAACCACGGGGGAAAAAAGTTTAGGCAAACTTTTGAAGGTTCCTCTTACAGGGAGGGACCCAGCCACCATCAAGTCTGTCTAATGCAGGTACCTATTTGCACAAGGAGGTGTGAATTTCTTTAATATATATGTGAAGCACTAACCTGATCCCACGGCACCCCTTTTCCACATTATCCACTGGTCAGCCCAGAAAAGGGGTCTTCAGATCTGCAGACTTGCCTTCACCATGGGACCCAGCTGCCGAGGCTGGCCTGAGGGGTGACCCACAAGTTGCAGTCACTCTGCTGGCTCAGACATCATGGCTGTCATACTGCCCAACCTTTTTGTATTTGTTGGAGGGGCCAGCTGCTTATGTCCTGCATCAGCATCTGGTATAGACTACTGCCTGTTGGAAATAACCATCAGTTTTCAGCTGATATCACAGAAGTTTTAAACACCTGACATTCATCAGCCTATTTCACACTGGCTTAGCACAAAACATTTCGATGCATCGGGAAAGGTGGATTTTCTCTCCAGTGAAGGAATAAGAAGAAGGATATGTTTTACAGTGGAGATGGGAATTCTTCCCAGCAGATACACATATGCAGCCCTGCTGGCTTTCTTGGAAGCTGCATACATACTTCTGAACAAACAAACAACCACAACATCACTTCTCCGAGGCTCAGAGATTGGGCTAGTTTTCTCCAGCAAGCTTCATAGTGAGCCAGAAATCAGCAACTGAACACTTATTTTTAATGTCCAGCCCCTAGATCTTTGATTCAATCCTCACTTCAAACATTATGAGATCTGCATTTGTTAAAACCATGAGAGTCTTCTGGAGCGAGTAGTATAGGAAAGGCAATGGCTGTGGCATTTGTGACAATTGCCCTCTGGCTGCCAGCCAGGCTCAGACCTGTCTGTCTCTCCCTGGTTTTGGGGAGCCTTTACTGTCTTTATTACCACCAGAGCACTAACAGGTCATTCCTCTACTCAAGATATGGGGACCTCATCTGGATTTAAAGCAGAAGCCCTTGTGAAGTTGCCCTTCCCATGCTGGTACAGAGCAGTTAATAACCAAGGCACCTGGACTGCAAAGACATGATAAAGTTGCCAGCAATGAGCTATTGAGAGGCACAGCAGCAGCCTAGAATAATGAGTCAAAGAGCAACCTGTTTGCTTTATAAAGGCTCTTGGCATCAAGAAAAATGTCCTTATCTCGTGACCTGAACTGTAATGATCTACCACCGTTTGCATTTTTCATTTCAGCATAGATGATAAAAAAACCCTCTTGAAGATAGGAAAACTGAGGGCAGCCAGCAGGTTGTGTGCCTGTTGCACTTTCATTCAGTCCCCAGCCCATGGAAGAAAGGAAATTAAAATTATTCTTTTTTTTTTTTTTTGCAATCCTCAGCTCTGACCTACTAAGCTCTACTAAGGTCATGACCCCCATTTGGGAAAAGCTGCACTTTCTCCTATTCCTCCTCCTTGGCTTACACACACACACACATACACATATATACCATGAAAACATTCCCCTGATGACCACTGACAAAACAATGTCTGAAGGAATGTGTCAAATATAAGCATCCAAATAACAGAGCCAACAAAATATGTCAGTCACTTAAATTCAATTTCAAACATAGGTTAATATATTTTAAAAGTCCCCCAAAGCTCTACATTTTCACTAGACATCCAATTCAGCATTAAGTAAATTGACTGGAAATGACTGAAAATTAAATAAAATGACAGGACCATAAAGTAACCATTAGTTCTGGGTTCTTTCCTTTCCAGGTCTTCATTCATTTTTCTTCCTCTTAACTTGATACTTGTGTTTTTTCCTCCCTCTTTTAGATTCTGTCTTTGGTTATTTCTTTACGTCTCCTTTTCCATGTTTGCTTGACTTTTCTATCATGTTCTGTGGAGCCTAAATCTTGGTTCCCCACGGAGCTCATTCGCAGTCAAATGTTTCTTAGTCAGGGAAACTTTCCACATCATCACATTTGTCAGAGCAGTTCCTACAACTTTCATTGTACCCTTGGGCTCAAGACCATGTGAGCCCTGGGTCTAGGGAAAGGAAGTTCACTCTTCCTGCTGTCCATGACAGCTGCCTTCAAGCATTCCAAGTGCATTTCTTGAACCCAGAATGGGAAAACTCCAGTTTAGGTTCAGTCCACAAACATATTTCTTTTCCCCCATCGGATGTACCATGTTGTACTCAGTCACTTGCTCCTGGGTCCATTACTGAGACTCTGGTTTATATTTTCAGAGAGGTGTTTTTTACTGGGATACAGCAACAAACACAGATGTACCCCATGCACAGCCCTGACACACCCAGATAAACCATAAATCTGATGTAGGGATCTTACTTGCTGATCTGTTTCACCCTTCTCTTTCCCAATGTAGCTGCCCTTCCTACTTTGAAGAGAAGCAAAATGTTCAATAGCATCTCTGAACAGCAATTCAAATTCCTGAGCTGCACTAGAGGAAAAATGTTGGTGCTTGTCATGTTACTGAAATTTTTTGGCTCCACAGAAATTCTCAGTTCACTAATATTGATTCTGTAATATTTACTGTCCCACCACATTCAGCTCTTTCTTACTTCCATCACTGCTGATGGTACAGCAGAAGTATTTTTCTAGCATTTTACCTAACTTTAGCATGCTCTGTTCTCTCTTTATCTGCTTTGGGGATGTCTCTTTCATGTAATGCAATTCAGGTTATCACTCCTGATGTTCAAGAAATACTGAGGTTGCTAGCCTAGAAAATATCCCCTGGCCCATGAAAAGCCACGACCATGCAGAATCACACATTAAGAATGTATTCATGCCAGTCCCTGCAGGAGCTCACATGCAGTTGCAAGTTAAATGCTTGTTTTGGTCCTTTACAGCATAAAGCATTACATTTTAGGATCCCTCAATACTCCCACCCAGCATCACAGCAGGCATGTCTGAAGAGTCCTGAGCTTCAGCATCTTGTAATGCTGGTGAGGTACTGAGCTAAGCGTTCCCCTTTTGGGCCTCACTTTTGCTACTATGCACAATAATGCTCAAGGCTATGCAGCTGCACTCCAGTTCATGCAGGATCAGGTTCCCCTGCCCTCTTTCTCCTGGCTTAGCACTTTTTTTTTTTCTTTCTTTTTCTTTTTTTATCCTGTACTCATACATGAACACTTCAGAGTGCAGAGCACCATTAAGCTCAAGGAGAACGTGCGTGAGCGCTTCATAGCTCTCTGCATGGCCCCTTTGCCAGCCTTTCCCTTCAAAGAGGCTGCTCCAAAAGCTGACTGGAGCCAGGGAAAGTCTCCCCGTTGGCCTTGGATCAGGCCCCAAGCAGGGGACACAATTAGACGAGAATGGAGGCACTAACGAAAGGCAGCTTGCCTGCCAGCAGGCAAAATGCAGGGAGACCTACAAGGAGAAAGCAGTATTTGATGGCCAAACTTGCAATCCCTTGAGAGACAAGCCTCTGTGCGGCAAATGCCCTGCCAAGCAATCTGTGCTCTTCGTGACTTCTACCCAAGCAGCGTGCTGAGGCACTCAGCAGTGGCTTTGAACTGGGAGATGAAGAAAGGGTGTGGGCACTGCCTCACTTTTTGAATCCATCAGATTCATTTGTTTCATATGTTTTTATTGCCTTGTTTATTCTTTTTACAATCTTATTATTATAAAGTGGTATTTTTAAAAAAGCAGTGGAAAAGATGCCGATGGAAGATGTTTGGGAGAGTCAAAAGGACACCCAGATAAAAGCCTGTATGCAAATTTTGTGAAGGGGTTAATGAGTATTGTTCTTCTCATTCCCCTTTTTCTTCTGCATGTGCCAGTCAGCCTGGGAAGAGATATTTCAGAGCAATTCTCTCCAGCCCTCTACTAATAAATAGAGCAATACAAGAGCCTTCAGAGTCCAACAGTTCCTACTGCCTGTTACTCAATGACTTGCAAACGCACACTGTGTTAGCATCACCCAGCAGGAAATAAAGTCTGCGCTCAAATTGTCCATGGCTCTCCATTTTTCATACAGCTCTTCCTTGAAAATAGCCTCATTGTAACAACTTATCTACCTAATTTAGATCTCAGTGCTTTTTACTCACCTTAACATTGGTTGCAATGAATACAAATGTACTATCTCATCTTAAAGAAAATCCAACAGATCCTTTAATCAGAGTTGTAAGATGATATGTTTGGATGAAGCGTCTAGCGGGGTCCTGCCAGACCTCCAGTTTGTTTAACATTTTCAGCAGTTATCTGGAAGCAGAAGTAGAAAAAACATTAATTATACTAACAGTTGACACCAAGACTGGGGGAGCAAAAGAAAAACAAGAAGTTTATAGAGAAAAGAGAAATCAATTTACAAGGGTTTGAGAATTAGACAAGCAGCACTCAAATGATGCAAATTTGTAATTACAGTAATGTCAGCAAGCAGACGGGCTTCTTATCATGTCTGGATAACCAAATCCTACCTTAGAAGATACTTTGCACAAAAGGACAATGGTTGTATCTTTCACCCAGAAAATTGATTTAAATGCTGTTGAAGTTAATAGAGACTTGGAGATTGCAGCAGGAGAAAAGTACCTGTACCTGAACACAAAAGCAACACAGATGATGGAAAGACTGAAATCACTATTGCATGTGTAGTTTGCCCTTTTAGTCTAATGGGAAGAATTAAGTTCAACTACTTAATGACCACAAATCATCTACAATGCTCTGTGCTGCTTTACTGTGTACATAAATTATGGTTTACTGCACTGCATGTGAAGTATGGTTTAATGCACTCCAGATTTATTTACATGTGCAGAAGAAGAAGAGATAGCTGGACAAAGGTAGCTGTCACACACAACATGATAGCTCAGGAGCATGATGAGTTCATGGTGGAGTCTGTGTGCATTACAGCCTGGGCTGTGTAGGTCCTGGATGCAGAATTAAGCCTCTCTGCTGGAACAGCTTTCCTTGGCACTGTGAGCTCCTGCACTGTCAGCTATTGCAAGGTCCCAGAGTCCTGCAGATGTTGGGTGAGAGGCAGCAAGCGCTGTGAGCAGCCACCTGGCTGGGGAGAAACCAGAACACTGTAGCTGGCATTCACAGGGAATGGACCCTGTCCCACAGCCAGCTTGAAGGCCACCAGACAGGCATGAAAAGAATGAGCCATAAATTGCCTAGGAAACTTCCTTACTCTGGCTGCAGTCTACTGGTTGTCTCTGGCTCCCCACCACCAGCTCATAGCTCCTTTCTCATATTCAGCCTGGCTTCCCAGTCCTCCATTTCCAGTATCAATACTGCAGTGGCTCCTGTCCCACTCTCACTCCCTCTGCCTCTTCTTCCAGCCTCACACAGGCTCCCTGCCCCTAGCATGACCCCTGAACACATTCTGGTCTTCCCCCTTCTGCTCTCTATGTCTGCAGGACAAAAGTTATGATGATGTCTCATCCAAAACACTCAGATCTTTGTCCCAGACATTCATTTCACCTTCCACCAAGCACTACCTGGGAACCAACACACCTCTGAATGCTACAGGTTTTTTTATCTTCCAGCCCTGAAGATACTCTGTACAGTAAATATAGCAATACAACTCTGGAGATGTTAAGATGATGAAAGTATAAAAAACATGTCAAAACTTAGGAAACCAGCTGTGAGGGTCAGGCATGACACAAATGTCTCAGAACATTTTAGACAGAAGTTGTGAGCTTAATCTCGCTAGGTGGATATATTCAACAACCTGCCCTGAGGTGCTTAAGCAGGGATGGTACAGTCAAGCCTCCAACTTGTTATTGTGGGCAAAGTATCCCAGCTCTGCTCTTGCCTATAGGAAAACCTCTAGCAATGAGATAGCACCATGAAAAAAATCACTCTCTTTGTGATTCTTCCATCTCATCATTCTATAAGTCAGGCAGGATTTGTGCTCATTTTCAAGGATCCTAGGTTGGCAAAGGCCAGCAGAACACACTGAGGCTTTGAGCACCTGTACTCTTCTCCCTCTGTTATTGTGTTCACAGAATCACAGAATATTAGGGGTTGGAAGGGACCTTTGAAGATCATCGAGTCCAACACCCTATGCCAGAGTAGGACCAAAAAAACTAGGACAGATCACTCAGAAAGGCATCCAGAGAGGTCTTGCATGTCTCTAGAGAAGGAGACTCTGCAGCCTTTCTGAGGAGCCTGTTCCAGTGGTCTGTGAGCCTCATAGTAAAGAAGTTCTTCCTCATGTTGAAGTGGAACTTCCTGTGCTCGAGTTTGAATCCATTGCCACTTGTCCTGTCACAGGGCACAAGTCAAAAGAGCTTGTCCCTGCCTTCTTGATGCCCAGCCCTCGTGTACTTATAGACATTAATTAGATCCCCCCTCAGCCTTCTCCTCTCTAGACTGAAAAGCCCCAGGTCTCTCAGCCTTTCCTTGTAAGACAAGTTTTCCAGTCCCTCAGTCATCCTCACAGCCCTCTGTTGGACTCTCTCAAGTAGATCCCTGTCCCTCTTGAACTGGGAAGCCCAGAACTGGACACAATACTCCAAGTGAGGTCTCACCAGGGTTGAGTAGAGGGGGAGGAGAACCTCCCTCGATCTGCTGGAGACCCTCCTCTTAATGCACCTCAAGATGCCATTGGCCTTCTTGGCCTCAAGGGCACATTGTTGTCCCATGGAGAACTTGTTGCCTACCAGGACTCCAAGGTCCTTCTCCATGGAGCTGCTCTCTAGCAGATCACCTCCTAGCCTCTACTGGTGTATTTTGTTGTTCCTTCCCAGGTGCAGGACTCTGCATTTGCTCTTGTTGAATCTCATTAGGTTCCTCTTTGCCCAGCTCTCCAGCCTGTACAAATCTTGCTGAATGGCTGCACAGCCTTAAAGTGAATCAGCCAATCCTCCCAGCTTCGTGTCATCAGCAAACTTGCTGAGAAGACACTCTGTCTCGTCATCAAGGTCATTGATGGAGATGTTGAAGAGGAGAAGACCCATCATGGCAGAATTTGTCCTGATTGCCCCACCTCTTTCTCCTCCAAAGTAATACATCATGGAAGTCCATGAGTTTTACTGATGTATCTGCACAGGCTATTGAACAGCTAACATGCTCCATGCTGAATTCCGGTACGGCTCATGCATGCCTTATGCTGGGCTATGCTCAGGGCATACCCAAACCAGTAAACTAGACCATTATTGCATTAGGACCAAACACCCAGGCCAGTTGGTGAAGAACAGTATGCTAGTGAATGAAAGTCCTAAATGAGGTGGCAGCAAGCCAACTGCCTACTGCGTATGGTCCCTGACACACTCCAGTTCCTAGACCAGGCCCCAAAAATTGTTCAGAGAGAATGTCAGTTGCCATGGGCTGTGTTCTTGCAGGAGGATGTGTTAGCAGTTTGCTACCATAGACATTCACTTTCCAGGGTCAAGGAAAGTTGCCAGGCACACTTGGATTTACTAGCATAGATTCAGTCTCAGCATCTGTCTTTTCCCTATGTGACTAGTGATACCACAGCATCCCAGAATGTGGCAACTGGGAAGCTAAAAAAGGTTTGTATTGCATCCTCTGTGTGGGAAGGTGGAAAGTTACATGGTGAGTATTTCCTTCCCACTTTATCTCCCCAAGGTGCACTTAGACCGATCAGCACATTTGCCTTTATCCAATCTGCTTGGGATAGGTAGGAAAATATACTCTATTACTTTCTTCAGTGGAATTTCTTTGGTCTTAAGGTTACTTCTGAAGTTTGCTCAGATTCTTCAAGCCTGCTTCACCCATGGATTGTTCTGAGTGTAAACATTGTCTTTACTGGCATGCTTTGACTGACACTAAGAATTTGCTTCCCAGTCCACACTGAATTTCAGAAGCAGCTGAATGCAGCTTTGGATATAAATTTTAAGGACAAAAATATTTCCTCTCAGGCCTGTGGAGTTACAATATGGGACAAAATATATGGCAGATAGGAATGGCTGTTCTTATCCTCTTCATTCTAATTTAGGAGTGATTCTCTCAGCATCTGAGTTGTCTACCGGCATAAGACTAGTATCACAAGAGGAGGAGTAGGCCCATAATTGAGTCTGACTTTACAGCCATTCTGGCCAAATATCCTCTTCCAGTTCCTGCTGTGCTATCCACAAAGGTTCAATCTCCAGTTCCCCTACCTACATGTCACTGTCATTACAGCTTAAGGTAGTCCTCAGCCATCTTTAGCACATTGCACCTGAGTAGCACAAATGATTTAAACTGCAGGGTTTGGCTGCATTTGACTGAAATAATTTAGGGAGCTTTTACTTCAGCAAATCTTTCAAGAGAATGAGAGGGACCTTCAGAAGTTAGATAGCAATCTGCAATTGAAAATGGCAGTGTCTCCCACAGATGCAATTCTTTACAGAGCATCCTAGTTACAAACACAGAGCAATAGCTTTGGACAGATGCTAAGCAAGGAATAAAATGCATATGTTTTGTGTCAAATACAGACATTTAAAGACTAAGCTGACTGAATAAGAGGCATTCCCTCCAGCTGCAGAATCATAGAATGACCAAATGGTTTGGGTTGGAAGGGACCTTAAAGATCATCTAGCTCCAAACCCCCTGCATAGCCAGGGAGACTTCCTGCTAGACCAGGCTGCTCAAAGGCTTGTCCAACCTGGCCTTGAACAGTTCCAGGGATGGGGGATCTACAACTTCCCTGGGCAACCCGTGCCAGTGTCTCACTACTCTCACATTGATGGATTTCTTCCTAATATCTAATCTAAATCCAACCTCTTCCAGTTTAACCCAGTACTCCTTGTTCTATCACTACATGCCCTTTTAAAAAGTAGCTCCCCAGCTTTCCTGTAGCCCCTTCAGGTACTGACAGGCCACTATAAGGTCTCTCTGGAGCCTTCTGTTCTCCAGGATGAACAACCCCTACTCTATCAGCCTGTATTCACAGCAGAAGTGCTCCAGCCCTCTCATCATCTTCATGGTCCTCCTCTGGACTCAATCCAGCAGCTCCATGTCCTTTTTGTTTTGGGGGCCTCCAGAGCTGGACACAGTACTCCAGGTGGGGTCTCATGAGAGTGGAGTAGAGGAAGAGAATCACCTCCCTTGACCTGCTGGCCACACTTCTTTTGATACAACCCAGGACACAGGTGGCTTTCTGGGCTGCAAGCGCACATTGCCAGCTCATGTTGAGTTTCTCATCAACCAACACCCCTTCAGGAAAAAAAAAAAAAAAGTAAAAAAAAAAGTGTGCTGTTACTTGCCATCTCCAAACACAGACTCTGACTTAACTTCAGCACTGGCTTTTCACAGTCAAAGATTAAATGGAAAAGATGACATGTTACAGAACAACTTCAGCTGGAAGGGACTTATGGAGATCTCTATGCCAAGTCCATGCTCAAGGCAGAGTTTAACTCGAAATCAGATCCATGTGCTCAGAGTCTTGCCTGGTTCTGAATATCTCTGGGCAAATTATCTTCTCTCACTAAGTTCTCAGTCCAGCCTTGAGGATCTGCCCTCCCCAGCTGGAGGACAATTTCCCTAGGGCACCATCTCATGCACCTTTCCACCACCTGTGGGTGGAGGCTGTGAGGAAAAGAGGTGCAGGGCAGGTGGGCATGCCTGAACCCTGTTGCTCTCTCACATGCTTTCTGCCACTCTTCAGAGCCTCCTCTGGCTTTTTAGAGATGCTGCTTACCTTCCTTCCCACTACCTGAGCCTCCTTAGGCCCTTGCAGCTGCTCCCAAAGGGAGTAGAGACTGTGAAGGATGTAGGAAGGATGAGAGCTGACCCCAGATAAGGAGGGCTCAGCCTTTCCATTTCTCTCCCCTCCTGCCCCAGGACGGATAACACTTGCCAGTGCAAAGAAGATAGCCATGATTTACTCATTCCCTTGGTTGAAGTAGTGGCTTAGGCCGTGGCAATGGCTGAACAAAAGTCTTTAAGGTAGGAGGGAGAGAAGGGGAATTCACCCAGGGACTGACAGTTTCTGCCTACCAACTCAGAATTTTTTTCAGGTTGCTCACAGCAGCCCTGGCATCTGCTCAGCCTGGCAGGGAAAGCGAGGCACCTGGAGGTGATGGCAACAGGGCAAGGGACATAGCTTGTTTTAAGAGACCAAATGAAAGAGGAAAGGAGAAGATGAGCAAGCCTGAGAACTCATAGCAGCACAGATTTGTCTTTTCTCCACTCCAAACATGCTCCTTGAGCTGAGCTCACTCCTCAGAGAGGGAAGTGGCTGATAAAAGTATGAACTAAACTTCCCACGCTACAGGTGGCTCTGACACTTCTCTCCCCCTACAATAACTCTACTCACTCACTGATCTGCCATTTACCACTCTCTGTTTACAGTTCGGGATATCTCATAAGTTCATAAGCTCAGGAAAGCAGTATCTGTGGTGGCAGCACCTTATTTACTTGCCTTTATCCACCACTATTGCCCATGCAACCAGTATAAATGCCACAGTACCCTCAGCCACTGAAATCCTCCACTCATGCTGAAAATAAATGTACATCTTCAGGTGCTGGAAGACAACATGGTATCTGAAGGAGTCATATTAATCTGAAACAGTGTCATTCATTTCAGACTAACATGACATCAGTGAAGTCACAGGGCAGGCTGAAAGGTCTGGGTTTGTCTGCTTGCTGCTGGCAAAAGGATCAGTGGGTAAGTACTTCACTATGGGCCAAATGCTGCGTTGCTGACTCAGGCACAGAATATGAAGAACTCACATCCCAGATGAAAATAGCAATTGTACCCACAGTCTTACTTTGCGTTTTCTTTGGCTTCAATAGCAGATAGGAACAGAGGGTCTGAGTTCTCAGACTAACACATTTGTGTCCTATCCCATAGACACTTAATGGAAGGAAAAAGTCACCCAGAACATTAAGACACAACCCAGAGTAATCAATACTTTATAGCCACAGAATAGTCACCCTGACTCCTGAGGAACTAAAAAATGTCACTATATTTTGTCCTTACACCAGTTTTAAGAGATAGGGAGGTAGTATCAAAAGGTGGGTCACTGGAGTACAGACAAACACATAATCTGAACTGAAGTCAGAGTTCTCCCTGGCAGAGCTGGATCTTCTTAAATCTTCGGCATTGGTCTCCTGGCTCCAGCCTTCCCTGGACTCTTTCAGTCTTAGACATAGGGGAAGGTAAGTGTGCAGGTAAAAAACAGAGTACTGTAACTTTGTATGTTGAGTGCTATCAGCAGCAAAACTGCCTTGACAAGTCAAGTGTTCTCTCTCAGGCTGTCAGATCCTGACCCACTTAGCATTTTTTGGGTCAAAAACAGGAGAAAAAAAAAGAAAAGCCACTGCGTCAGCAGGTACTTGTGAACATAGCTCCATTAACTTTTCACTGTGTACCTTATCTGGAGACTTGACTCAGTTGGAGAATTACCTACAAGTGACTACAATTTTTAAAAAAATAATCTTATCCATCATCTTTAAGGAATTAGGCTAAAATAGTTCCCTCATTTTCTTTGTGTTATTTTTTACCTGACATGTACGTTGAACTATCAGTTGAACAGTGATTTCAAAGATTACATGAGACAGAGCAAAAAGCCTAAGAAGTTCAGCCAAAGGGATTACTGAAAAGGACAGGACTGGAGGGTTGACTGGTACAAAGTGCTTTTGACCCTCTGAAACTAACAGCTTCCACCTTCTGAGGTGGTTCTTGTTCAAGCTTCTCATCAATTGTTTGGGATCTACTGCCAGGATCACAAAACGTCCATGGGCTTAACTGGACCTCAAATGTAGTACTAAAAAAAAAAAAAACCAACAACACAAAAGAAGGCTAGAGGAAACCTTCCCCATTTGGTGAAATGCAGAGAAGCTAGAGAAAGAGGGAATAAGAAAGAGCCTCTTTTTTCACCACCACCAAGGAAGACTGAGAAGAAACCACAGATCCTGTGACAGCTGAAGTCTCTAAGAGATGCAAAATAGCCTGTGGCAAGGCTCTGAGATTGTCTTGCAATATCGGTGTCCTCATATTGCCTTGATGGATGATGAAACCACATTGCATTAGTTCCGTGCCTCACTGTGGGCATTGTGCTGCATCTCCACAGGCTGTCATTACACGAGGTGCTGCCTCCTGCCCGTGCTGCCTACATCTTCAGGGCAGAGCATCAGGGATAGTTGAGGGCCAAACTTTCAGCTCTGTAAATTGGTGGAGCCCCACCAGCTTCCCTGGGACTCCATCGATTTACAGCAGCTGAAACTCCAGCCCCTGCTATGTTTAAAATCTGAGACAGGTTTTCATTGGACACAAAAGAATACTCCTTGGGACACTTTGAAACCTGTGCTTTGTGCAAGTGAGGAGCTAAACGATTCCCAAGATTTTCTGTGAGACAGGCACAAGTACGCATTGTGCACCGAGTGCGAGCAGGCTCCACCAGACACACAGACACAGAATATGCTCCCTGGGATGTGCCAGGGCGAAGAAGAGTTTTCTAAGTCACTTCATTTTTACTGGAAACTCTGCGCCAGTCCTCCCACATAGAATGCACTGTGTACTCCTCGTAACCAGCATTGTCTGAACTTGTGGTATTTTAATAAACGTTCCTGCCAAGCCAAAGACGCTCTAAGACACATCACCTTTGTCCAGAGGAGGATCCCAGCTGAAACGAAGTCCAGAGAGTGTGACCTCTGCTACAAACCAAGACATAGGTATGTTAAATGAGTTCCTATTAAAAATAACTGCTCTCCATCCCGCCTGAAGTAGAAGAGGGCACAGGCTGTTTAGAGAGTGCACATGAGGGTGACAGATTGCAACAAAAAATCCTTTCACTGTGCACAGAGGAAAATGAGGCAGTACAAATTAATGCCTCTTTTTCATTTCATAGGGACAGGTTGGCAAAAAGCAGATTATTGGGTTGGGGCTGCATGGAAAAGAATTTTTTTATTTTTTTTTCTGGAATCCTGATTCATCTTCATTATTCAGTCACTCAAGCTTCCTTGGAAACAGAGTGCCACTGAGTTATTATGGCAGTCATAGATTAATCCAGCAGAAAAATATACGTATAACAACGAAATAAAGTAAAACTGCTCTCCTTGTGCAGCCCTACAGAGAGACAGCCAGACAAAAGCATGAAAAAATCGACTGTCTGGCCAAGAATGAAATTGCTGGCAAGTCTGGTTTCAACCCTGCTATTAGCTTTCTTGCAGCTGCTTCAGCTACCCAAGCAGTATTGAGATAAGTGCATTCTCTGAAGTCCTTTTTTTCCTATTGGGGCAATATATTTATTTGCATATTAGCCTACTTCTGATTAGTACCTCATCTGAAGGAACCTAAGAGCAAACAGTCAGCCACTTTAAACCAAAGAAAAAAGGAAACAAAACAACGACCCAAAAACCCCACAAGAAAAAAAAGCCCAAGGGCAAAATCACTCCGAAAAGTTCCTGCATTTAGGGATGAATGTCGTGCTTCCTCTGCGGGCAGAGCCCTCTCCAGCTGCACCGCACATGGGGCAACTCTGCTGTGCCAAAGGGGCAGGAGGCAGGCAGCTGCATAAGGGGGGAGGCTGGGGGAGGCAACGTGCTCTTGCAGACTCCTTGCTTGGTGCTGCGCCCTTGTGCAACAGGCGGATGGGCAGAAAGGAGCAGCAGAGGTGGATTTGCACCCACACGGCTCCTGCTCTGACACAGCAGCTGCCTCAGTGGCACAAGGGGCTGCGAGCGCAAACATTTCTGGGAGGAAAGGGGGTGTCTGGGGGAAAGGCTCACATCTTATTCCTGTCCCAGGAAGATAGCTGCTGAGTGCTGATGGATCAGGTCAAGGGAGGTCACGCTTGGGGTCTGGACATCAGGAGCATATTTTGGACCTGATGTAATGATAAGGCATGACATTATGGCAGCCTTCAGACTCACTCGCCTGACAGGCATGTCATTAAGGTTTCCTCTCTTCAGAGGTGTAAAGCACTTCTGTTGCAAGCCCAGTAAAAGAAGGTACTGTCTAAGGGTGGAACAGAAAAGGTTATGGAACATTTGCCAAGAAAGTGCCTGTGCTCTCCTCGTTCCAAAACATGGCAGGTTTAAAAAAAAAAATAAAAATGAAAAGGCACCCAGTGATTGTTTTTTAGGAAACAAAAGAAGCACTTAAGGGTTAGCTTTTCCAAGTTGCTACATTAGTAGATATACTAAACAGACAGCTTGATCCAGATGAGTCACATGGCAGAAGAGGAACAATGACCTGTGTGTTCCTCCAGTACAAATTATTCCTTTTTCTCTGTCAATAAAGACATTTTTTTAATATAATTACATTTGGGCAACCAATGAGGAAGGTGTGGCTATCGGAAGATCACCCCCTCCCCCGAGGAGTCAAATGTGTTTGGCAGGGTGTCAGAGTTTCAGGATACCCTAAGGCAGGCCACAGCATCTTAAAATAACTTAAACACACCTCGTATCATGCCTGGATGTTGAATCAGCCCAGAGATGTCAATCATGTACTGCTGTTCACAGCAGAATCACCTCAGTTGCTCTGATCCTCACTTTTGAACTTACAGCTTCCCTTCACAGGAACCAGAGAGGGGTGTGGGTATGTGTGTGCATGTAATTCCTCAGTCTCCACAATAACAATTCCACCCTTTGAGCCTCCTTGTTGGGAAACAGCCTTTGCAGAACAGCAAGTTCCTCTTTCACAACAGCAAGTTGCTGAAAGGAGACAGCACAGCTTGGCAATGGCAGTAGGAGACAGCAAACCCAGGCCTTCCCCTTATAATTTTATGGGGGTTTTGCCACCGATAGGCATGCTGATGTGATTTAACCCCACTGAGTTATTCTCAGCTTGGCCCTTCTAACTTGCTCAGAACTATCTGCTTGTCTCAAAGGTGTCAGTTGTTTGAGAGCTTGACTTGAGACACTAGGTCTAGTTTTCAGAGGGTCTAAGGTTCCTCTGGTATTATGTTATACTGTACTGCTGCTGTGTTGGTTATTTATCTGCACTGGAACAACATGCCATAGACTAGGATCCTTCTGTGCTGCATCCATACATGCTTTAAATCCTTACTAACTTCAGCATAACTGTTCAGCTTCTCTGGAGAACAACACCTACATGCATCACCCAAAAATAAGGGTTCAAAAGAGATACTATTTGTTAAGATATCTGCTATAGTCTCTCATCCCTTGTTTTCTCCATCTGTAAACTAAGGGTGAAAATATGGATTTGTCTAAAATACTTTAGGATCCATACACAGGTGCAGAGCACTTTGTAAGCATAGCACAGTGCTGTGTCGCATTGCTTTTCAAATTAGGAAGGCATGATCTCTGCTTCATCTTGCTGTCATGGGATTCCCAACTTGTGCTCTAGAAAATTGCATTGATGCCCACTGAAATAAGTCCAAGAATTTCATTAATAACAAAAAAAAAAAAAAAAGATTGTGCTATTATTTCTGGAATTTGACTAATTCATTGCTATATACTAGGGCAAGATACTCAGTTTCGGGAAACTGCCTTCACGCTTTTGTTGCATGACTTGGGAGTCCGCAGGTTGAGGCACTTGCCTTATTTTTGCAGACCACTAGGTGGTGGTCCTGCACCATCTCAGCCTTGCCATCCAGAAGCCGCCTGGAAGCTGCAGCCAGGGCTGGAGCAACCCTTGACAATTTTTTTTTTTTTTCGTGGGGAGGCGAAAGATGAGGAACCAGAAGCCTCAGTCCCCGTTTTTTCGAAGCAGAGATTCGGTTCCAGTGCACACAGTATCTCAGGAAACATATTAAAATCAATATGTAATGAAATCATAACATCAAGGCTTGTGACAGCGAGGCATAAAAACTGGAATGTGCCTTCAGAGGGAGAGCTAGATGAATTTGTCAAGCGTGCCATAATACAAGCCTTTTATGAATTATTAGTAATTTATAATGCACTTTTAAAGGAGTGGGGAGAACCTACAGAAATGAATGATCTTTCTTGGCTTTTCTCTAAAGTGACAAATATCTTTTTTATTCCATTTGCTCTCTCTCAATTCCCAGCTCATAGACTCTGCCTATAGTAAGGTCACTTAGCACGAGGTAACTCTATACCTCCTTCTGCTCGTCTTGAAATTAATTATCTCCTGTAGCAGCTTTCCAGGGCAACGCCTGCCAGAAGTCCTTTCCTAAGTTCGTCTGTCCAAAGTCATTTGCCCTGCAGCCTTGCTCAGAGCTGACCCAGCAAAACCAGATTAACAACTCACCGCCAGCTCCCTCCTCCCTGCCTTCTTCGCCCCCTCCCCTATTTCTGCCCTCTGTGCTCTCACTCTCTCCCCTCAGCAATTTAAGTTTGCTCACACTTAAGCCCTGGGACCACCAGGCACTTTTTATGTCCAGTGCGTACTAAATGCAGAGTGCAGAGCAGGGTAATCCTGAAGGGAGAGACAAGAAAAATGGCAACACAGAAGGGTTAAAGCCAGGCTGAACCTAGCAAGCATCGTCTAGACTTTCAGTCTCATGATTCAGTATGTCTGATGTAAAACTATTTAAATAAGAGTTATGTAAATAACGTGGCAGACAGATAGATTATTTAATATAATCAAAGTGAGATAAGGCCTGGGCCCCAATCCTTCCCTGAAGTAAGGCTGCTTTGTGCCATCCTCACAATGCAAACAGCCCTGAGGCCAGAAGACCCAGCCAACAGAGGATCACCCCAGCACAAGGAGATAGCCTCCTGGCTCACAACCAGCACAGCAGCTCCTACACACCTCCTCCATCCCTAATGCCAAGCAAAGGGGCATTCAAGACAAATCTCAGTATCCAGCTGGTCTCTGCTGCCATATTAGCACCTTGGAGACATTGTCATTTTGGATCATTTAGAATTGCCTTCCTCTGAGCTGTGCTGGAGGTTTTGCCTTCATCTGAGCCAGCTGGAGACTCTGACCAGGGACAGAAGCAGCTGGATAGTAAAATGAGCAAACTTTTTCCTCATCTGTTCACCTTCTGGCACGGCTAGCCTCAAAAATAGAGTTACAAGTGGCCCATCAGGTAAAGTAGCACTTCCCTCTCATTATATTGTTACCATACCGTATTTGGATGGGTTTTATCCACTTTTAAATTTCCCAGGGCATGTCTGCACCACAGCAATCCCATGTGGGACAGGCCTAGCTGAGCAAACTTCAAATCACAGGGCTCGCTACAGGCTGCGAATCCTGCTGCAGAGGCTGGCCCTGTGCACAAGCAGCCAGTGCCCTCAAGACCACAGGCAAGCATGAGCTTGGCCTGAGTTTGTTGACAGGAGTGGGAGTTGTTGCAGTGCACAGGTGCCCTTGTCTACAGTGATTTCCACCAACTCCCCTTGCACACCAGGCTTCCCACTAACTCCTTCCAGTGAGGTAATGCCACTTTCTTGAAATTCCTCTATTTCTTTAAATATATAGGCCTGACTTGACTGTCCCTACACTAAAATCAACACGCAGGCGGATTTAAGTAAAGTTTAAGTAAGGACTGTGCTGCTGGCACTTTCTGCTGTACCACACCCTTCTTACCTCTTCTTCTCATTCAGGTCACTTGTAACTCTCCCAACTACACCTCTGTTTTGTTTTGGTTTTTTCCCCTCCTTTTTCTTAAATTGCTTGGTATCTGTTCAATCTAATCTTCTGATCATCATTTGAATGGGATCAACCAACTCTGCCTCCAGACAAGGCCTGACCCACAGATAATCTTTGCAGTTTCTTGACCATGTCAATGAAGGACACTGTTTGTTTTTTAAGCCAGGAGAGTTAAAGCTAGCAGTAGCAGGTTTATTCAGGTATAAATATGCTTTGTATGTGTACAACATAGTCTCCCTCCCACAAGGCAATCCAGGGAGCTAAAGCAATACAACTGAAGCCAGAGCTGGCCTTTTTTACATAGACACATCAAGCATGCTTGGTTTTTGTGCACACACAAAACAAAGGCGTGCACACACAAAACAAAAGCAAGCACACATGTGGCCTCTCCCACTCTGTCACAGTTGCTCAACGCTGGACAACAATATAATGCCGCTTGCAGATGACAGTAACCATCTAAAGGCAACTTGAAGGAGAAACAGATTTACTCAGACTTCCTCCACTCCTACCTTCTACCCAAATTAATGTTAGAGTAGATAAGACTGGGGAGCATTTCCCTTCCCTTTTTTAAACCTTTCCTTAGTTTAAATGCTCTGACTCATCAGCAACACGAAGATGACAAAATGTCTATTCTTTCGCCCCCAAAATATTTTGGCATGATTTTACTATCAAATTAGGGTACCCAATCCATGCCAGTTGGAAAAAAAAAATAATAAATGGGCTCCTAGTACACTCATTGTATATGATTAGGATTTGGGGAGGGTGTGGAGCATAACATCATCATAGGCAGAAAGTGAAAACAGCCAAAGGAAACGCCTACACTCTTCCTTTACAAAAGCTGCTTGTTGTGTCTGTCTGAACAATTGTTAAAAAACCTGGAGGGGAATTAGAAGGAAAAAGATAGCTGGCTTTATTAAGAGCAAAGGATTTATTGAGCAATTGATTGCACTTAATTGGAACTGTGGGCAAGGGAGAGCATATCAGGGTTTATTTTCTCCTGGTCTCGCAGACAGTCCTGTCACAGAATCATAGAGGCAGGAGACTAAGTTACCGAGCTCAGAGCTTAGGTTTGCTCCTTCTCCCAGGGCACTGCTTGCCTGGAAGCAGCTGACTTTGAGAGCTGACCCCTTCCACAGCACTCTCAGTTGCAGTATTTGAGGCCTCAAAAAAGAGGAGTCACAAGGTTAAACTTGAGAGGTTGGTTTGTGCATGCATTTCTTTCCTGAAGCTTTTTCCTTCACTTTTGAGGTGTACTCACATTCATGGGATGCTTCCTCTGACAAGGTCTAGAAACTTTTTGGGTTATTTTTAAGAGAATGGTAAGATTCTCATCTCATTAATTCATTGCAGGGGTGGAGTCCTTAAAAGAAAAATTATATTCAATTCATAATAACGAGATCAAGAAGAACTGTGTGACCAAACCTCACTAACCAAAGGGACAGAGACAGTGGGGCATATTTTAATGAAGTAGAGGTTTCATTTTCTGGAGTTATGCACATAGTAATGAAGTTGCAGCACAAGAGAAAACTAGCTCAGAGTTTCACAATCTTTCTCCCCAAAACAGTCCCCAAGGGGAAAATGATAATATGCATGAACAGTTAAAACAAAACCAAAGCCTGAGCTAACCCCTTTGAATGAACCAATTCCTGTTAATGCATTATTATTACTTTACAATATATGTTACCTTAATTTTCCTCTTAAGGAGCAGGAAAAGCAGAAATTAATACTGCACAGATAAGAATGTGATTTCCAGTTAAAACAAAGATTCCAGCAGTTAGGTTTGGATTTGCTTTGTTTAAAATCAAATTGCAAGGTATCTGGGCTTCAAACTTCTCTAAACAGTGCAGTCAGTACACAGACTCACAGATTCTTCAAGGTTGGAAGGGACCAGACCAACACAGCCTTTATTTGCCTGTGTGATCGCTTTACACTAATAAATAGAAAGCCTTTTTGACTGTGAAGACGAGGAGTTGAACTGCATGGTCAAGATGCCCTGAGTATGGCTAATCTCTAACTTCCCAGGTGTGGGTGGCTGGTACCCTGTAGAGCTGCACACTCTGATGATGCATTTCACATCCACTAATCTTATTTGCCTATTCTAAACAAGAACAGTGGCTTTACTTGAGTATTTTCAGATGAGCAGACTTCGTAAGAAGGCAAAAAAAGAGAATGCAGGGGCGATGTTGCAAGAGCAAATGTCCAGTTTTGCAGACTGAGGCAATAACTGATGGTCATAAAAATGGCGGGACTGAATAGCTTGTCTTACGTCTTTCCTCACAAAGGGACTGAAGAGCTGCCTTTTGGAGGAACCCCTCAAAAACCGTTCTAAAGCAAAAAAATTGAAAGCAACACCAATTTGTCCATTACCCCTTCTAGTTTTCCATTGTGAGCCAAGTGCCACACGGATATAATAAGAGGGATAAGGAAACAAATTATGCTTTTTACAGTGAGGATTTCCATACCAAGTTCCTTAGGATGGAGAGACAAACCAGAGGAGGAACGAGCATGGGCTCATCTCGCTTTGTCAGACACACTCCTGTGCCAGCTGCCACAGTTGCCAGCCTCCTACAAGCCTCTCCACAGTCACCTTCTTTTCTGCCCATCTGCCAGAAGTTGCCACTTTCCCAGGTCTGCCATCTGAGCTGCTCAGCACAGCACTCCCTCATTCATTCCAGTCAAAACAAGCCAAGACAGCTAACATGGTTTGCCATATAGGTCTTTCCTAAGCTGGCTCACTGGGACTGGGATAGGTTGGGAAACCTTAAGGTGAGGAATTCCACCATCAGACACAAGAAGTCACTGACCTCTGTCAGGAGGGCAGTGACTAGGTAAAGGAAAAATCAACCATGGCAGCCAAAAAAGTCCATGTCATTGAGCCTTTACAATCCTATCTGCAATGTACCCACCCTGCGCAGGGCCACTGGAGCACTCATGCACAAGATTCTCCTCTTTTTGCAAATGGCCACATCACTCTGCAGCTACAATTACCTGTAGCTAGTGCTCGTTAAGTGCTTTGAAGATTAAAAGCACAGATACAAGTGTTAAATATTGTAATTATTCTTACTACATAACATTGCTGCACTGAAAGTAGGGAGCGGTTGTTTTTCTGTGTTTGTATGTGGGAATACCATGACAGCTGCTCCTTTCTGTAAGTGAATTGCTGCCAAGGACCTTGATAAAGGGTTGTGCTTGAAGGAAAAGGAGTTTTCTTGGAGTGCTACATACCACAGTGAAATTAAACTGTGCTCTTACCAGGCTTTCGCTGTCAGAGCTTATTCCTGTACGTGCTGATTACCCGGAGCTGCCTCTGGCTCCAGGAGGAGCAGCAGTGACTCTCAGCAGCTTACTAGGGCTTGATCCTACAAGTAGCATGCAGAAGGAAACTTGCTTACCTGAGAAGTCAGCTCAGACAAAAAAAAATACAACCAGCCCCACAAACATCAAATCCCAAAGTCCATGCTTGTGTTTTATTCTGATCACCCTTGGGGCTTTAGGAGAGAGCTCTTCCTGAATAAGGCCAGGGCAGCCAGGGGTTTGGACTCCTATTAAGAACTATTAAGAACACCTTCTGACCTTCCAGCACTGCAAAAAGGAGTGAGCCTTTTGTTCCCTATACACTGCACAATTCCTCTGGCACTGCCATCACTAAACCAATATGGCCAGGAGGTGCAGCTGGGATAAAAGCCCATGGGTTTAGTGCATTCTTCTTTATTCTTGGAAACAGGCAGGAGTAGAAGGTTGTGATAGCAGCATATAGTTGGTTATGACTTTGCAGGTGCCCCAAATTATGCCAGGAAGCTGGGCTGGCACTTTGCTGGCTTTCCCTAGCCAAGCACAAACAAGGTTGTAGTGAATTTGGGTCATGTCTGAGGACAAAGCTGTGAGTGACCACTTCAGTTTGTGGCATGGAGTTAACGTGTATTTCTGTGCACCTCTGGGCTCAGTGACACAGCATATACAGCCAAGGGCTGTAGCACTTAATGAGGCACTGCTTCTCTGCCTGCACTAGGAACTTGTCTGAGCTAAGGCTGAAAAGTAACCGTATGACCTGCTGTTGCCATGTCTCATCCCTCCCTCTCTGATCCTGCAACAGCTCTGACCAGTTTTGAACCTCTCTGCATGAGGGGGCAAAGTAGACCCCACACTCCAAGAAGAAGTAATGCTATGACCCACCTCTTTCATGCTGTCAGGCAGCTTTTAGAAAAAGATGGAAACTAAAAAAAGCCTGGGGAACACAAACCCTGCAAGAGCAGGTGACCATCACTTAGAAGGACCCACCTTGCCTCCTTTTCTGCACTCTGTCATACACCAGCAGGCAGTCCTGAAGAGGTGAAGCCACAAAAAGGGTGGGTGTTCCCACCTGAATAGAAAATATCGAAGAGAAGCAAGCACTTGAAAAACCTCTCAAAGAGAATAAGCGTAAACACAGGCAACAGCTGCAGCTGATAGCATATGGAGGAGGTGTGGGCAGGCACCAGGCTGGCAGAACCCAGTTCAAAAGATGTTCAAGTACCTGCAGCTTCCCCAGAATCCTATGGGGCTTGCAGATGCCCAACACCTCCCTGGCAACCCGTGGTACATATCCATAGTCAATTCCCAGCCCCACAGAAGCCCTTACCTAATTTGAAATGTAACAACAGCACTGAACCTGGGATCGTGGAGATCACTTGTGGAAAGAGGCACACTCTTGTACCTTCAGTGTTCTCTGCAGAGAGATTTGTCTGGAGACTTTCTGAAGAAGTGGAGAGGATAGAAAAAGTATGAAAAAACATGTATCCATTTTAGAATATTTTTAAGCTCATTTGGTGGCATGGGAGAAAGTAGCAGAGGATGAGGGACTAACAAGAAGGAAGCTTGGGTGTGTCACAGGGGCAGGGAAAGGCTGTAGGAGGAAGCGTAGGAGGTGATACAGGCAAAGTCACTAAATTGCAAGGCAAAACATGGATTTTGTCCCCAAGCAAAACGCCTCTGTACTCCTGTCAGGTCAAGCTAATAAAGACAGCTCTTTAGAGACTCCACTGTCTGTCTGTATTTCCTCTTTCACCAAGAGGAAAAATAATTAATAAGCAGCTTCTGTCTAGCAATCAGCAACTATTTGCATCATCATCATATACCCAGATGGCAGTGTTCATGAAACACCCCTTCTATTTAGCAGTGGAGCTTCTGCTCATTCAGCTTGGTACGTAGCTGCCATTTACAATGCTGCACACCACTTTGCTCAGAAGGGGCTGAAGGTGGGCAGCACCCACTGCACGGGTGATGAAGTGAAACAATGAGGTTTCTAAGGTCTTGGGAGGTTGGCTACAGGCACAAAAGCCAAGCTTCAGCACTTACAGAGTCTTTACAATACAGGGTTTGCAATAGAGCAGAAAGGTTGCTGGTGAGATGCAAATTCACAGTGAATCCAGTAACCGATAGAACAACTTCCTCTGTTTACTATGCAGAGGATACAAGAAAATTAAGCTAATCTGGTGCTATTCCAACTCACTGCTAAAAACACCTTTGACAAAAGCTGACCTCTTTGCTCCTGAATAAATATTAGCAATTTGTTTGTGCATTGTTCAGCCAATTTTGTAGACAGGTAAAGAAAAATGAGCAAAGAACTTATTTGGTCATTTTTTTTCCCACCGATTGTCAAATAAATTATTCACAAATACAAGCTTCCATCATTCATCTAGCACTAGACTAAACACTTTCTACTAAACTTGGTTTTCAGCATCATGTTTCAGTTTATAGTTACATTTTTCCCTAGGCAAAGCAAGCCAGGCATTAGACAGCTCTCAGAGGTTTCTTCTAAACATATTTGATTAAGTCTTTTAAGAAGGAGTAGGTGGAGGAAATTGTGCTTTTAAATCAATGGGAACATTTCCATTCACTCCAATGGGAAATGCACTGGAAGAGATAACATTATTTTGAAGAGTTAACGAGCACAGTTAACTCTGCAAAAAACCAAACTAAAACAAAAAAAAAAACCACAAACCAAAACAATGTGCCACCATTGCACACTGCACTTTGTGATGGATGGATTTCAAACTGAACAGACTAAAGAACCAGTTTTAATGCTGGAGCTGCCCAAAGCAGCAGCTTTCCCTACCACCACCCCATGGTACTACCTGGCATATAACATGTGTACATGAAATCTAGCAACATCATCCAAGCTCCAGCCATGCTCACCCTACAGTGACTTAACTTCTCTGAGTTCATTCACCATGGTGGTGCTGAGCTGGCACAGGTGCTTGTCTTTAATTTCTCCAAGCCAGAGCCACAGCTGATGTAATTCAGCTTAATGGCTTCAGGATCTGGCCTCATTTGAAAGGGAAAGCAGAGTATGAAAAGAAACATTTAAACAAAAAAAAATTTAAACATTAATTCAAACATGAATTTCTGGACTGATGTACTGCATGCCACACAGTCGTGCAAGGTCAGGAGGACACACATGCAAGTGACCTCTGAGATTAAAAAACTCCATTAAACTACTACATTTGGAATTTCTATGAGTAGGCAGATTGAAAAACAGGCACACCTCAAGAGCACACCTTTGCTGCAGGTCAGCAAGAAAAGTCTGTGTCATCTTCTTCTTCAAAGAGGTTTAGACAGCTGCTGCCATTCCTCTAAATTTAAAAGAAAGAGGGACATGATGTACTGTTCAGTCTATGCAAATCCATGATGAACACCAATGAATGCAACACCTGTGTTCACCTCTGCAGGGAGTGATTGCTTTAATTGAGTGGTTGCTATAATCTCTTCTCTTCCAAAGGAAATAGTCTATTTTTTTCCCAGTTCAGATGGTTCCAGACGAATCTTTGAAGAGTATCCCCCAAGATACCTGGGGGATGTGCTTATTCATTATTAGCACATCAGCTTGAGATCCCAGGCACAGTTGGCAGCTAGAAAATGTACAAACGTAGAACAGGAGACAGTCCCTACCCTGCTGAGATTACAATCTCAAAAGTCATAGGGGAAAAAAACCACCAAAATAGACAAACAAGCTCAGCAAATGTTGACAGCTAGAGGTGTGGTGTAGGGCTTGCATTCCTTCCCTTATTCAGTGTGAAGATGCAAGACAAGTCCAGTCTCTGGAGGGAAATGGATGCGTGGAGAGACACAAAGCTCTTCCCATGGCCCAGGGAGGCTGTTTCTGTCCACTTCAACCTCTTTCATGGAGCTCTCTCCTAACCAGAAGAGTTGTTTCAGTTGTAGCTGTGCCTGTGGCAAAAGTTAAGGACAGTACAACTAGATGTAAGCCTAATACCCTTCTCTCCTTCTGTACTCAGCACACTTGGCAGGTTCAGCTCAGGGCTTTCAAAAGAACCAGCTTTTGGAAATCTCACTGTCTGCATTTTTTTCATCCTGAACCTGTGCTTCAATCTCAAGGCCTGAGTAACAAGAAAAGAGGCAACCACATAAAAAGCTATGTGTTTACTGCCAAAACATGTCACTTTGAGTCACCCCGTCCAAAACCTATGAGGCTCTGGCCAGACTTAAGACCTATAAAATACAGACATATATGGTGCAGAGTTGATAAGGACCTTCCTTTCAAATTTATCCCAAAGCCCGAGACATTATCTATTGGATCAGCCCCTGCGGGTACTTTGACGCCACTCTGCCTACTTTTTGAATCCCATTGGGATTTAGGCTGAAAACAGGTGCCAAGATGCTCTGACTCAGGCAGTTGCAGGCATGCCCAGCAGCAGAGCTACTGGTGCCTGGGGAACACGCAGGTAAAAGATGGAGGCACCGACCAAGGCTGGATGCATTCAGGGTTAGATGATTGCCCAGTGTGGGGCAAAGGGACATTGCTGTGCATTTGGGCTATGCAGTCTGAACTCCACTTATGCCCTATTGCAAGTGACAAAGTTCCCATCTGAAGCTGGCCCTTATAAAAGCCATCCACGTTTCCTCTGCGCTGTTCTCTCCACTTAATTTAAGTGCACCTAATCAGGAAATCTACCTAATTGGAATATCTCTGTTAAAAATCAGGGATGCTTACTAACAATGACTGCATCTTGATCGGGATGGTAATATCACTTAATTGGGATGCCTTCAGGTATCTTAGTGGTTTGGGTTTTTTATGTCTCAAGCTCAAGCTAGTCTTGTCTGTCTGCTCCTCATAAAACAGCTTTCAGTTCCTCCTTAGTAATGATACAGGCAAATGATGATGTAAGTTACTTTAACATTTTTTGCTTCTGGCTGTTAGTTGGTGTGGGAGGGGCAAATTAGCTGTTTCTGTGGGTGTTCTTGCCACAGGGATGGTTACGGTAGCTTAAGTCTCCATCCCATGCAAACCCTCCTTCTGCCTCCCTGGGCCTCCCTGTCATGCAAGGGAATGTGCCGCACCTCTCCAGAAGGCTTCAGCTAAGAGGGAAGTGCTGTTTTCTGCCACCTGGCCAGCCTGGTAGCAGAACTGGGGAGGGAAGATACCAACAAAAGCGTCCTACCATGAGTGTTATGTTTGCAACTTACTGTCTCAATGTTTGCAGTGTCCACAACTCTGAGAGCAAAACTGTGCGTTAAAACAAAAGCATGTATCTGTCTATCTACCTCACTAACCACACTTATACCCCACAGTTATACAAGTGCAATTACTTTTAAATGTAAGTCTCAGCTAAGAGTCTCTGGCTCTACTTATGGCTTATCAAGTGAAATAGAAAACTAAACTTTTTAAAATTATCCCTCAGGTGTCTTTTCCTTCATGTTATGCCATCTTAAAAGACTTGTATTTATCAAGTGAAGCACTTCTAAATTGATCATCTAACGTGGGGATATAGGCTTGCAATCTCTTCTACTTTGCAAAACAGAGGAATTGGTCTTGTTTGGTTTGGCTGGTGCCATCTTCCCACACAATCATTAACCATGTTGCCATCGCAGTTGGCCAGCTGGTCTCACTGGGACAGGAATAGGGGCATGAGCTGTGCCATCAAACAGGCAGTGTGCCAGAGCCCCACGCCCAGTGGGAAGGGAACTAACACCACCTGAATGAAAAAGAATGACTGAAAGCCTTGCTCTTACTTGGTTTTTGAGAACAAAGAAATCTGTTTGAAAGGACATTAAAATACACACTGCCAGAGCTCTTTTCTGTTTCAGGGCAAATTTTCTGTTTCAAATCATGCCTATCACTCTATTCACAGAAATGGTACAGCACTTGTGGCCTTGTGGAGGCAGGAGGGAATGGGAAAGAATTGGAAACGGCAGCAATAACATACTCAGAAACTGAACGATGACTTCTTTTACCTTTAAGTGGTACACTGCTTGGTTTTGAGGGCACAGCCCTACAAGAAAGAGGGGCTTGCCAGCAGTCGCAGACTGCAGAACTCCTGTAGCTGAAGGTTCCACATGCTTGTTGCACAGGATGCATTTAAAAATCCATCTTTTATGTGCATCCCCTGTGTTTTACCAAAAATAACAGACACATCTTGAAAGCTCTACTTTTAAAACTGTTCTTTCACCTCTTTTCATTATACTTTCCTTTTTGCAGAGTGAAACATTGTTTCCTGTGTGTAAACAGCTACAATGGGTTACTTCCAGCAGTGCCCAAATAACTGTGCAGAGAGAGCACTTGTGGCTTCATAAAAGTGTATATGCAGATATCTAAGTTTAATTGCTTGCATTACCGTAGCTCCTAGGAGCCTTAAAGGAGACGAATTATTTGGTATGGTTGTACTTAATACAAAAGGCCATAAATGCCTTATAAAAGTCTGAAAAATCATACATGCATCTTGCTACGCATATGTATTACCAGGTGGGTATGTGTGTGTGTGTGTATCACACATCCCTGTAACCACACAACTGTGCAAAAGCGTCTGCCTCTGGATTTGCCAGGCAGTTTTACGAAACTGTTCTTCAGAGGGTGAACACATCTGTAATTAGACAGCAAGGGGAAGTTTAAAAAACAGAAGTCCTTTTCCTGGAAACCAACACATTTTCATTCGCGAGTTTTATTGGCAAGCCTGGCAACCTATAAAGACATTCCTTGGCAGAATATGATGGCCTGGACAGAGCTGGCACTGCTCAAGCGCTCACCTCCAACAACACGCTCAGCCTCGCGAAACCGACACCGCGTGGCCGCGCTTCCCCCAGCTCAAAGGCGGCAAAAAGGCGGTGGGAAGAGTGCGGGGAGGGGCGGCGGGGATGGTTTTTAAACCTCTCCTCCCCCGCGCGGCGGGGGCAAGCGGAGAGCGCGGCCGCTCGGCGGGGAAGCCGCCGTGCGCGGCGGGCAGGGAACCGGCAGGCGCGGCTGCGGGCGCCCCGGCGGAGGGGACAGACTGCAGACGGCGGGACCGGCGGAGCGGCGCGGAGTGTGGCGGAGCAGCGCGGTAGTGGCGCGGGAGGCCCGGGAGGGGGCGCCCGCGGCCCGCGCAGCGCAGGGTCGCCGCGCAGGTGTACGCCGGCCGCGGGCGCGGTGGGGTGCGGTGCGGTGCGCGGCAGCACCGTCGCCCCTTCCCCGGGAGGGAGGAGGCTTTGCGGCTACTTTTGCTCGTCCGCTGTCCCTCTCAGGCACCGACGGCTTGAAGGCCGAGGGTGGCGGCCTTCCTCAGCGCAGCAATCCGCGGAGGGCGCGGGGCTTTCGATTTGCCCCGGCTAAAGGCCGCCCGCAGCGGGGCGGTGCCCGGTCGCGGGTCTCAGCGGGGCTGCGCGGCCTCATAAACCCTCCCCCCGCGCCCCTCCGAACCCCCACCTCTGCTGCACAACCTCCCGAAAAACCTCTCCGCCCTCAAAAACGAGAATGCGAAAGGCAGGGAATAATGTAACCAGGGGCTGATCTATATCTGCTGCCTAATGACTTGCCAAGTACTTATCACTTCCCAGACTAGGAACTGTCGCTTCATTCTAATGTAAATAAACCCTCTATACAAATAAGTCTCTCTCTCCTCCCGACTGCTAAGGCAATAGGTAGAGATGGAGCAGGACAGGGCTGCAAAGGTTCACGCTCCCAGTTTCTATGCTCCCTGTGTGTTTTCATTTACATGATTCCAGTGAATCCAATGGATTTAGCCCCCCTCCGCCCTCGCTGCCCCTCCCAGAAAAAGGAAGGAAATAAGGGAGGAAAAGGAACACAAAAGGGACAAGGGACCTTGAAAAGTAAAAGAAAAAAAAAATTAATCCATGTCTGGCTATCCTCTTGTAGGTTTAGGAGGGAGCTGTTAACACCCCCAATCCCCCAGATGTTAGTATTTTACTGTAAGATGCCAAAGCTAGAGAACCTACCAAATTAAAGGTTTCTTACGTGCTTGTGGGGTTTTTTTTCTGTGTGTGTGTGTGATAGTACTCTACCTGAGTGGCAGAAACAACACAAGAAGTTTCTCACAGCCTATTTTTTTGTTTTTATTCCTAGTGCCGCGACGTCTCTGGGACAGCAACCTGTGTCACAGAGACGATTTGTATGTACGACCGCGATAATTATCGTGGGAAGATGAAACGGGCGGGCTTCGACCTCTTTATGGTCTCTGTTCTCCCTTGTAAATTAAATGCGAAAGTCGTTTTTATGTTCCGAAGGTGAAATTAAGGTGTTTATTTTCTGAATTACACAAAGTCGATGACCGCTGCCGCATTTGCTGCAGAGGGTAATTTATTTCTCATTCAAGTACGAGAGCCTAAAATAAGCCAGAGGGAATGGAGCGCTCATTTTCGTATTGTGTTATTTATGTCTTAAGATAAAAGACGCCCTGGATTGGAAAACTACCTCGGCTTATTTATGGAATTGTTAACCCACGTTAATAAAATAACAATCACGCCTGTTTACTTAACTGAGCGCCACGCAAACAGACCTTGCGTTTGGAGTTCGACTTAATTGCACAGGCTGAGATGGCAGAGGCGCTGGCTGCAAGGACGGGAGGGAGGCAAGGGTGGCTGTCACCTATATCCAGCTGCTATAAACAGGGCATTTTCGGCACAATAGATTTTTCCAGTGGTGAAGCACAGATTTGATACGATCGCTTCCCTCCCTGCCCCCCGAAAGGATGTCAGCGGTTTTCTCCTGCCGTGTCTCCCGCTGTTTAAGGAACATGGAAAGCTGCATCCTGAGATGCAAAGAGCCGGGCTGGGTGGCTTGTTTCAGAGTTGCAGGGATACTGCTGTGATGTTTGAGCCAGAAGAAAAGAGAGAGAAGCGAAGCTCTGACTAGGTCTAAACATAAACAGCCCGAGGCTGGAAAGCAGTTCACCTCCAGGTCTTTGAGAGGAGAGGACAACCCACAGAGAATTGTTTGCGTCCACCTGGGCTTTGCGAAGATCAAATGGTAGCCCCTCCGCCTACCGCTCCGATGTCATCTTTCTTTCTGACATCTCCGCAAATAAGGTTGCAATGACCACACACACGAATCCTCGGAGGATCTCAAGAGGAGCTCGGTTCCCCTTGGCCCGGGGCTGCCCGTCGGGGCTCCCGTCCCGCCGCCGGCGCCTCTCGCACGCCGTCGGGGAGGCCGAGGCAGCGGCCGTACGCCCTGCCCGGGGTCTGCACGGGACAGGGGGTGGGCACGGAGGCCAGGGCTGCTGCCTCCCCTCTCCGTTTCGGAGGCAGACCCCAGGCTGCGCACCTCAAACGTGGCTCTCCCATCCGGAGGCCAGGCTGGATCACACGGCAAAGGCAGGGCGCTGAGGAAAGGCATCTCTGCAAGGCGGCCGGGCGGGTGAAGCCCGGGCGCCGAGGACTCTTTCTGGGTGGTATACAAACACAGCCAGTGGAAAAGTGATCTTCCTGCCTCCCCAAAACCGTAGTTTCCCCCAAACACGTACACACGCAACCCCCAAATCTCTCCATGAACCTTCACAATGGTAACTTTTGTGCCTCGACTAGAGAAACCAGAGTCCTGCTGGTTCGAGATATGTAACCTAACACACGTTGGTGATTGCGTCAGTTCGCAATTATAGCATCAGAGCGGCTATTGCAAAACGTATTAGATGCAAAATCCAGCGGATTAATGGCCCCCCTTCCCTGTGCTGAAACTTCTCGCTGTTACTCCAGCCTCTGCCTGAGAAACAGCTTCGCTACCGTAAACATTGTCCAGAGTAAATGAAAAAGTCAGTAAAGGGTCCGACTCCCGGAGCGGCATGGAAATTGTTTTTAACGGCAGGTAATAGCGTGGGAAAACCGGATGACCTGAGCTGCATGGAAACTTGCTAAAATGCCCCCCCCCCCCCTTTTTTTTTTTTTTCTTTTCTTTTTTTTTCTTTTCTTTTTTTTTTTTTAGCTAAGCAAGAAACAGTTTTTGAAAATATAAAGCGTTGGAATTGACATCTAATCCAGTGCTTGCACATTTATTAATTGTGCCGTGGTGGGAGGAAAGGGAAAAACGTGTAATTAGGCAGGAGCAGGTGAAAGATTCCAGACGATGACATACAACAGGCTAAACGGGATAATGTATTCACCATTAAAGGACTGACATTTATTACCAAAAGGAGACCCGTTATGTTTGAATATGAAAAGGAGCAGATATTAGGCTATATAAATTACCTCCGTCACATTACTTGCATATAATTTAAAATACATATTTTATTTTAATTTTCAATAACCAACGGATTGATGTTTCAGAGGAAAAGCCATAGCTGTTAAAATACCACCAAGCAAATGATGCGCCTTTAACACTTTCCAAATACACGATCCCCAAAGCAATCGATCACAGTAAAAAGTGTGGAAAGGGGGATTGAAATCAGCGAAGCCAAAAGGGTCTTTTGACGTACTTGTAGTGTCACGAGATCAGGGTGGGTAATTAATCTCACAAACACACACACGGCTTTCCCGTACAAATTCTACCCCATTAAATAGATTTCAGCTTGTCCCTTTCAACTGATCTATTATTAAAGCTAATGAAGTTTCAGAAGTCTAGTTTGAATGAAGAGCAAGGGGTTGGACTTCGAATATCTGAAATACTAGTAAAATATATTGCTGTGCAAATATGTATACTAATCTCCCCGTGTTCGAAGTACGAAAATAAAAAATTCTTTCTTCAAATATAACAGCAAATTAAAAAGAGAATCTAAAAAATAAATAACCAAGTCCTCACGCTCTGCACCCTGTGATGTCCCGCTAAAGTGGTATTCTGATCAGATCCCAAATATTCTTTCAGATATTTAGACAAAGGCAACAGCAACGCAAATCAAATCTTCTTAGCAGAAATGGTCAGTTTAAGGAACATTCCTTTTATTGTACCTCTTTCTTTCTTTCTTTCTTTCTTTCTTTCTTTCTTTCTTTCTCTTTCTTTCTTTCTTTCTTTCTTTCTTTCTTTCTTTCTTTCTTTCTTTCTTTCTTTCTTTCTTTCTTTCTTTCTTTCTTTCTTTCTTTCTTTCTTTCTTTTCCTTCTTTCTTTCTTTCTCTTTCCTTTTTTTTTTTTTTTTCCTCCTTCTTTTGACACACCTGACACACTACGGAGTCAGATTAGGAACAAAAGTATGCCCTCTCCGTCTCAGATAAATTAATAAATAAGTAAAGCAAGGACCGGTTTTCCGTATCACATCCCACAAGGTCTGTAAAAATTACCTGAAGGAGCGAGCTAAAGACCTCAGTACAAAGAAAAGCGCCCATGTTTGTAAACAGCAGAGGCAGCGGGCGCTTGCTCTACAGATGGAAAGAGGAAAGCCCTTGGTGGCTGATTAATAAAGAGCTTTGGCGGGCTCGTCAAAACCTTGTCAACGGGAGGAATGCAATCCCTTCAGAAGCGTTTGCTCAGGCGGGCGGGCAGCTGGCTGCAGGCAGGGTGGTGCTGGTGGGGCAGGGGCAACCCATCCCACACACACACACACACACACACAGTCCCCGCGGCCTGAGGCCGGGGGTGGTGTACGTGGAAGGGAGCCGGAGAGAGGCACAGCCTCCTGCCCGGGAAGGGCAGGGAGGGAGCCGGCACACCGGCGTGGAGCCTGCTCGCCGACACGGGCGGCAGCCCGGGGGGAAGGGGAGGAGAGAGCGCGACGGGAGCGTGCGGAGAAGAAAGGCCAACCAGGGGGAAAAAAAAAAAAAAAAAAAAAGTCGGGGAGAAACACGCGTGGCCGAGCGCGTGGCTCGGAAGAGCTCTGAGGGAGCACATACATATATATATATGTATATACATAAACACACACACAGAGATCAGTGTAGGCATGCATGTCGCGCGTGTGCCCGGGGCGCGTGTGCCAGGGTGACAGTGCGCGTAAGGACGCGGGGACGAGGGGGACCGGCAGGCTGTAACACTCTCGCCGGTCGGCGCCCAATATCCGCGGGCGCGGGAGGGTCCCCGTGGGTGCTCAGGGGCCCCCGAGAGCCCGGAGCTCCGCGGCGCCCAAGGCGGCAGCGTGTGCCGACGAGCGTGTGTGGCCGGTCCCCGAGAGCTGCAACTCTCAGGGCTGCTGCGGAGATTTTTTTTCCCCTTCTTTTTTACTCTCCTTTTTTTTTTTTTTTTTTTTCTCGCTCGCTCCTTTTTTTTCCCTCCTCATTCAGAGCCCCGGGTGTCTCCCAGCCCTCATTGGTCGCCACGGCTCGACGGGGCGGAGCTGGGCCGCCTGCAAAAGGAGGAAAAGAAAAAAAAAAGAGAGAGGAAAAAAAAAAAAAAGGAGACCAAGAGAGGAGAGGGAGGAAAAAAAAAGGAGAAAACTCCAAGTGCGTAAAAAAGTTCTCGCCGTGGTGACGGATGCTCAAAAGTTCAGGAGTTTTTCCGATGCTTTCCAAAGCAGCCTGCGACTGAAAAAGAGACTGAAAAAAAGCGAGAGGGAGAGAGAGAGGGAGACTTTGCACTGGGAGATCGGGAAGGTGGATTTTTTTCTTCTTCTGCTCGCTTAAAAAAAGCCAACAAAACACATCCCTCTACTTTTGTCCCTCCTTTGCAGACAACTTGTTGCAGATCCCCGTGGAACAAGGAACTGGGAGCGTGGGAGCCTCTTTGCAAAGGTTTTATTTTCTTAATACTCTTTCTGCGTTTGGAAGTTGCTTTCTCCGCTGCGATTATTTTTTCCCCTCCCCCGTTTTCTTTTTATAAACAATTTTTCCCCTTTTTCATCCCCCTCTTTTTTCCCCCCTATTTTTGATTTTTTTCTCCCCCCCCCCCCCTCCCCTCCGCGCGGAGTGCGGGAGCTTGCCGGTGGGCTTTTCCCGGACGAAGAAGAGGAGACTTTCGGCGCTGCCGTCGTTATTCTTTCTCCCTTTTTCCGCGCTCCGCCGGGGGGGTGGGGGGGTGGGGGTTGCCCGGCCGCCCGGTCCAGCTCGGTCCGCGGAGCGGCGGAGGGGTGGAGGGGGAAGGGACGAGCTGTTTGGTCCGGCGGGGAGGGTGGGGGAAAGCTGACGGGAGGACATGCAGGCTCGCTACTCCGTGTCCAGTCCCAACTCCCTGGGAGTGGTGCCGTACCTCGGCGGAGAGCAGAGCTACTACCGCGCCGCGGCGGCGGCGGCCGGCGGGGGCTACACGGCCATGCCGGCCCCAATGAGCATGTACTCCCACCCGGCCCACGAGCAGTACCCGGCCGGCATGGCCCGCGCCTACGGGCCCTACACGCCGCCGCCGCAGCCCAAGGATATGGTGAAGCCGCCCTACAGCTACATCGCCCTCATCACCATGGCCATCCAGAACGCTCCCGATAAGAAGATCACCTTGAACGGGATCTACCAGTTCATCATGGAGCGGTTCCCTTTCTACCGGGACAACAAGCAGGGCTGGCAGAACAGCATCCGCCACAACCTCTCCCTCAACGAGTGCTTCGTCAAGGTGCCCCGCGACGACAAGAAGCCCGGCAAGGGCAGCTACTGGACCCTCGACCCCGACTCCTACAACATGTTCGAGAACGGCAGCTTCCTCCGCCGCCGCCGCCGCTTCAAGAAGAAGGACGCAGTAAAGGACAAGGAGGAGAAGGATCGCCTGCACCTCAAGGACCATGCCCCGCCGCGCCCGCCGCCGCCCGCCGCCACCACCGCTGAGCCCGAGGGCGGCCCCGCCGGGGGCAGCGCCGCGCCGCCGCCGCCGCCCGTTCGCATCCAGGACATCAAGACGGAGAACGGCACGGCCTCGCCTCCGCAGGCCGTGTCCCCCCCGGGCGCCGCGCCGCCGCTCGGCGCCGTGCCCAAGATCGAGAGCCCCGACAGCAGCAGCAGCCTCTCCAGCGGCGGCAGCCCCCGCAGCACCCTCCCCTCCAGCCGCTCCCTCAGCCTGGAGGCCCCCGAGCCGCCACCGCCGCCCCCGCCGCCGCCCCCGCCGCCGCCCCACCACCACGGCCCGGGTTTCAGTGTGGACAACATCATGACCTCTCTGCGGGGCTCGCCGCAGGCCGCCGCCGAGCTGGGCGCCGGCCTCCTGGCCCCCGCCGCCGCCGCCCCGCGCACCGGCATCCCGCCCGCCCTCTCCCTCGGCGGATACTCGCCGGGCCACAGCTCGGTCTACGGCTCGCCCTGCGGCCAGGCGGCCGCCGGCGCCGCCACCGGCACCTACCACTGCAACATGCAGGCCATGAGCCTCTACGCAGCGGCGGGCGGCGCCGACCGACCCGGCCACCTGCCCGCCGCCGCCGCCAGCCCCGCCGAAGAGCCGCTGCCCGACTACGCCATGCCCGCGGGCGGCGGCGGCGGCGGGGCGGCGGGCGGCGGGACGGGGGGCGGCAGCGGCGGGGCGCTGGGGCACGGCGGGCTGGGCGGCGCGGCGGGCGGCCACCAGGAGGGGCACCACCCGCACCCGCACCAGGGCCGCCTGGCCTCCTGGTACCTCAACCAGGCGGCGGCGGCGGCGGCGGCAGCGGCGGCTGCGGCGGGAGAGCTGGGCCCGCTGGCGGGCGCGGCGGGCTACGCGGGGCCGCAGCAGGGCTTCGCCGCCGCCCCACGGGAGGTCTTCGAGGCGCCGCGGCTGGGCCTCAGCGCCTCGCCGGGCGGCGGCGGCGGGGGCGGCGGGGCGGCGGGCGGTGGCGGCGGCGGTGGCGGGGCGGGGGGCGGCGGCAGCTGTCAGATGGCTTTCCCCGGCAGCCAGCCGCTCTACCGCACCTCCGGGGCCTTCGTCTACGATTGCGGCAAGTTCTGAGCGCGCCCCGCCGCGGGGAGACCACCGCCGGGACGCCGCGCAGCATCGCGCCGCTGGACACCCCCCCCCCCCCCCCAACCCGGCCCGCTCCCGCGGAGGGAAGGGAGCGCACGCGAAAAGTTTTGTACAGAGACAGCCCTAAAGCATGTCTTGGTTTGTTAAAGGACAGTGTTACTCCAATAACACGTAAGTTTGTTTTTGTTTTGTTTTGTTTTTTAAATTGCTTTGAGAAATTCCTTTTTTTCCCGTCCCCCACCCTGCTCTCTTCCCCATCCCTCAAGGCATTGTCATGCCCCGTGTTTAAAAGGGGGCGAAAAGTCCAGCATAGAGTACCAGCTTCCCCCCCCCTACATCCCCTCCCTCCTTCTTCTTTTACATGGACTTGTTTTAAAATGTAAATTGCGACATAGTAATTTATTTTTAATTTGTAGTTGGATGTTGCGGACCAAACGCCAGAAAGTGTTTCCCCTTCCCTGAAAAGTGACGTTAAAATTGACTGAAACGCTGATTTTTTCACTATATATATAAAAAGGGAAACTGTATTAATCTTATTCTATCAATATTTTTCCTTTTTTTTTTTTTGTTGAAAATATTCTGAAGGTATTGCATTGTTTGTTTATTAATAAATTACCATTCAGTTGGAATGATCCTTTACACGTCTGTATATTTTAATACTTTAAATGAGAGAGCGAGAGAAAGAGAAGGAAAAGGGATTTAATAACTAACTTTGTCGCTGGAACAGCTCGTTCCCCTCCGCACAAATTCCAAAGACCATTTAGGAACTGCCAGGTCGAAAAATCCCTTTTCAGTCTCTTCTGCAATATGTTCCACTTAGTCAGCTCCCCTTATCCGCTAGGAAAAAAAAAAAAAAAAAAAGGGAAAAAAAAAAAGAAAAAAGAAAAAAGATACTTTCCCATGGCAGCTCTGAGTTGGCAAATAAACAAATACGTTTTCTTAGCAATTGATGGACAAGACTTGGAAATATTTGACTATACCCAGTAGAATGACAACGTTACGGCTTTTCAAATAATATGCCATGTAAGGCTATATTAAGCAATCACTCGTAGGTAGAAGTACATGCACTAGATTTCTGCCTTGTGTAACCGTGTATATATCGAGCTATCGATCTCTGTGTGTGTATTGCAAATGTATTTATATTTAGGATTTACATATGTATCTATATTTAAAGAAGGATTACATATTTATTTATAGCTCCATATAAGCATTGCATATGTTTCTAAACACAGTAGATGCCAGATATTCTGTAGTATGTATATTCTTAAATATCATGTAAGCATATAAAGCACTTCTTTGTAGAGTTGATAGCAATGCGTGCAGTCACATCTGTGAAGCCGCTTCTGTAAGACATATTTTTTAAGCCTTTTTTTTTTTTTTTTTTTTTTTTCAGATAAGGGAAGTAGCTGGATTAAAGGCTGCTTGTACAGTCTACCCTTTACACCTTTATAGTTCTGCTTTACTCCTGTCCTTTAGGGACATTGCTGGTCTGTTGGAAGTGCCCTAATTGTTCAGTCTGTAATTCTTGTAGAAAGAGTTTGTGTGGCAGAAATTTTCTTATATAGTTGGGGTGGGGTGTTGTTTTTTGTTTGGGTTTTTTGTTTGTTTGTTTTTGTGTTTTTTTTTTCTCCTTCCCTCCCTCTTTTTTCCTTAAATCGGAAAAAGAAAAAATAATTATGGCCAGGGTAGTAGATGAGTGCTGCTCAGACTGACGTCTTGTCAGATCGAGAATCTCACCTTCTGGACAATTTGCAATTAAGAACCTACGGGCAATGGGGATTTCCTTCCCCCTTTGTAAATAACCACCGAAATGCAATAAATTCATTAACTTAAAAGAATCTGCCTTGTCAGTTAGACTTGGGAAGAAGATTATTTGATTACAGATATTTAAGGCCTAAAGTTTGCTTTCAAGATAATACAGTTTCCTATCAGTATCTCTTATCTAAAGGCAACACTTAGCAGTAATTGCTGTTGCATTGTTAAGGGTTACACTGTAAATAAATACAAAGGTATTTACAGTTAAACCTTATTACCTCGCTTTTGAAATGCGCTTCTCCTCCAAAGCGATAATCTAATACTCAGAAAACACCTTCATCATATCGAATGCAAAGGGGGGGAGGGAGTGTCGTTTTATAACGTTGGCTTGAAATATGTTTATTTAAGCATCGCAGAGTCTTTGCTTTTTCGTCCTAGTACCTCTGTGGAGATTACTGGCCTTATTTATATTTATTTGTTTGCTAAGTTGGGTAAGGGAAATTCAAAAGCTCCGTCGTCCGGTTTACAGTAAAGCTGAAGCGAAGAACTAGCAAAAGCTGACCGCCTTCGCTCCGGGGGCACGTTTTTCTCTCAGCTCACTGTTTTTGACCAGCAAAAGGAAATAAAACGTTACTTATTCCTCGGTCGAGCTCACCTTCTGCTCCCCACCGTTCCTCCCCCAGTGCCGAACGGGAGGGAAGATGAGCTGGAAGTTCCCGCCTCCCCTCTCTGTGTGAGCGGGGTTGTCGGGCCAGGGGCACAGCGGGGCTTTCGCTGCCTCCCTCCTTCGCTCCCCCTCCTTGGAAAGGGGAACCCGGGCGGCGGAAGCTCCCTGTGCCCCAAGGCAGCTGGGTTTGCCAGCGAGGTGGCTGCGTGGTAACGCTTTTCCCGCACTCCCCCCTCCCCCATCTCCGCCCGGTTTTTAAACTAAAAATTAAAGAAAAGAGAGGGTAGAGAGGCCACAGCATGTACTGTTTGCCTGTTATTTTTGCTTCGATCAGGCGCCGGCTTTCCTGTATTTTGGGTTTTCTCAGCGGTCTCCAGCGGTAGGCTGTTTGTGGCGAAAATAAATAGGAGGGAAAGTAGTTGTTAGCTCGGCTTGTTTAATCACCCATTGCATTGTCAGTGGTGCTGCTCCATTAGGGGAGCTGGGGGGGCTGTAGGGAGGTGGAACAAGTGCCGTCTCTAATCACTGCTAATGCGCCGGCCGCCTCGCTGCCCTTCGCGGCCTCAGCACCGCGGGACGGCCGCGCAACTTGCGCTCCCCCGCGGCCTTGGCTGCAGAAGGGGCGGGTGGAGTGGGTTCGCCTGGCTAGGGGACTGCTCGCTGTCAGGAAGGGGGGTAAAGGGAAATGTCCCTCTCCGCCGCCGGGTAGGTCGTTCCAGGATCCTGTGTCCCCGGAGGGGATCCCTTTCCTCAAGTGATATGCATGGTGGCGGCGGAGGTCACTTCCCTGTTCTCAGTGCGACAGGCCGGGTTATAAAATTATTATTATTATTATTATTATTATTATTATTATTATTATTATTATTATTATTATTATTATTATTATTATTACTATTACTATTACTATTATTGTTGCTATTATTATTATAATTATTACATAGTCAGCTTCATTATCGTTTTGTCTCCCCCTCCGCACATAAATTGTTCACAACGAAAATAACATTAGAGGTGTAGAAAGTCCCCCTGGTAGGCAGTGAATCATACGGGCTTGGCAGCGGGAGGTGGCCTGCGCGGCGCTGCGCGGGTCTGCGCGGAGGTGGGCTGGCCGCTCTTCTCCGCCGGGCAGGGCCTCCGGCGTGAGATTTTACTGCTGCTGCTACTCGGGGGTGGAGGGAAAGACCCGGCGGCCTTCTTGGACACCTCCCCGGGCTGGTGCAAAGCAGCAGGGCGGGGGTGTTCGCCCCCGGGCAGCGAGGCCCAGCGCGGGGCTCGGATCCTTGTCCCTCTTGTGCTTTCCTCCCCTTGAGCACAGGAAGCAAAGCCGAGTGTCCTTGTCCCTTCTGACCTATGATTGTCTCCCAGCAGAACTGGGCCTGCCCTGAAGGCCAAAAGAGATGCAGTCCGACCCTGCACGGAGCTGGGCACGGGACGAGGGCCCAGGCAGCAGCTGGAAGGTGCCTCTGTCAGGCAGCTCTGCATGTGTGGTGGCAGCCCGTCCGGCCAGCGGGGACACTCGGCCCCAGCCTTGACTGTAGAGTGGTCCATTAGGTGCCAGGTTAGCACGGCGCTTTTTGTTGTATTTTTACCTCAAACTGAAAATTTTCAAAACTGTTGCTTTGCTTTTCACCTAGGAAAAAACCCCACACTTTTTTCCCCATTTAATTCATTTGAGGGACCATTCCGTTTAGCTGGTTCTGGTGGTTTCTAACTTGTATTTGCTCATCTGCCACTTAAACTGATGAAAACATGGGTAAAAGAAATATTATCCTTTCTAGGTTTCCTTCCCAGAATTTCTTTTTAAAGCAATCACAGTTCTTATTATGTTCTGCTAAGGCCATAACAAAAAGCAGCAGAGGAGTGCATGCAAATAGTCGAGAGGACATGGTTTAAAAACCCTTCCCTACCTCCACAGGCCAGGTCAGGTGGAGAGCATGGTGAGACTGTGCTGAGGATGGGAATGTTAAGAGATAGTTTCCAAATCGGTGTTTTACAATATTTGAGGCCTTTTCTGAAAGCCACCTAGCTCCGGAAAGGCATTCAGAAGTTACCACGGGAATAATTTTCGTAGTCAGGCTTAACTTCATAACGCTGTCACCCTGCGGTTGCAGCCTGTTGACGAGCCGGCTCTACTACGGCAGCACGCTGTTCTCTGTCCTCGCCTCCCAAAAAAATACGTTGCTTAAAGCTTCGCTCTGTCTGGAGGCTTTGCTTGGACGTTGCGGGCGAGTCGCAAGCGGCGCACGCCAAGGCCGGTGCGGGTTTTGCGGGAGTTAGGGTGGTGCCGCATGGCAGAAAGGAGCTGTCGCGCACGGTCTGGGGTGGGGGGGTGGAGGAAGGTGTGTGTGGGGGGAGGTTGAGCGCCTCTCGGCACCCACGTGAAGATGAGCTTGATGAGCTAACAACGCGTAGTCTTCATTACGTCGTCTTGCTGGCGTAGGCTAAAGCGTGCAATGCCGAGGCGCGCACATGGCTGCGCTGCGCACAGGCAGGTAGAGGGGAGCGCTGTGGTGAGGCTCTTGGAAACGCTTCCTCATCGTTTTCCCGAAATCTCTCATTTCAACAGCAACCGCTAATTGAACGTTAGCTTTCAATTAATTTCGCTTGTAAAGTAATTTAAGCTCCTCGGGGTGGTGGGTCCGTTTTTTCCCAGTTCCTTGTGTTGGGGCCGGGTACGTTGGCTAAATGCTTCACTGATTTGAAGACCTGCGGGTGGGTTTTCTGGCAAGGGGGATGAATAGCGGCGGTGGGTGCCGTCGGGGGGGCGAGCTTGTCGCTGTGAGGGGACGCAGGTGGCGAGCCCCGGCGCGCAGTCGGGGCAGCGCGGTAGAGCGAGCACAGGTTTACGCGGCAAGCTGAGCAAGAGGCGCTCCGGGCCTAAAGTGTGGCGTAAGGGAGCTGGCTACTCGGTGCTGCTCCCCTGAGACGCGCACGGGTTTCCATCCGCCGGCGTCTCGGGCTGGGAGGAACCCACTTACCCTTCCCGTGTGGATTTCTTTTAGTTTTGGTTTGGTTTTAGTATTTTTTTTTTTTTAAATTTCCTTTTCCCTTTCTGCCTCGCCTGCCTGGCGGTTTGTCTGGGCTGTGAATCCACCCCAAAAGGTGGTGCGGTGCCGCGGTGAACGTAGCCCTCCTGGTTTAATTACACTGGGGCTCATAAAGCCATTCGCTTCTTTCAAAAGTAATAAACAAACGTCGCGTTAGGTCAAGATTGATGGTGTCCATGCAATAAAAACGGGCCAGGTCAGGAAGGAATAAAATTCAATCAGAGCTCGCGGAATCATTTTTCAGGGGACAGAAAGACAGAAAGGAGACGGGGGTCAAGGGAGACGATGTCGCCATTCACAATACACCAGCCGGGAGGGAGGAGGGCGAGGGTTAACGAGCGATTGTTTTTTATCAAGCGGAGCCTAATTGAACGAAACAATAGCCGCATCGGCGGGGGAGGGCCGGCTCCTTGCGCGAGGGAGTCTCTGCGGGGCCGGGCTGCGGTCCCTCATCCCGGCATTGCGGAGCGCGGCCGGCACCGGGGACCGCTCACCGCAATGCTCCCTCCTCCCCCGAAAAAAACTTTATACATGCACCTCTGACAACGGGCGAGTCTCCTAGCCCTAGCCCAGTGGCTGGAGGTGCAGGCAGCGGTAGCAAACGGCAGTGGACCCAGGGGAAGAGTGCAGGACCCCCCCGCTATTTTTCAGGAAGGCGTCCCAAAAGGCCTGGAGGGCCGAAGAAATAAGACCCAGCTTGCCCAGCAGAATCAGGGGCCCTCGGTGTCACTTGCAAGCAACTCCCTTGTGTTTAGTTTGGTAGGGAACGCTGCTGGCGCCCAGATATTTGGGAAGCAACTGCGGAGGCGGTATCTGCGGGACAGCCGATGGGCGGTGGGTGCAGGGGGGTGGCCAGGCGCGGGGGAGCAGCGCCGTCGGGGGCCGCGATGTGCGGAGAAGAGGCAGCGGTACAACCCCGTAGGGAAGCCCCTGCAATCCGAGGGCTTCTCTCGTCCTGACCCAGCTTCTCTTGCTTCGCCAACCCGCCGGTTTTCTGCGCTGTGCGGGTCGGGAAGACAGCGGGCAAACGCCCCCACCCTGCGGTGAGCCGGCAGGATATTTGGGAGGGGTTTCGCCCGCGCCTCCTAATCAAACACGCCTGTTGCGCGCACCTCTGCGACTTTCTAGGCCCGTAACCTGCGCCTTGGTTGGTATGTGTGTGCCGCAGAATAATAGCGATTAAAAAATATTGGGCTGGCGGGAAGGCAGCCCGGGCTACCGGCTCAAAGGTTCTCTGGCTGGATGGGAATTGGGTGGTCGGCAATTTTTTTGCCCCCTAAGTAAACACAGCTTGAAACGACTTGGGTGGGCAGAAGGGAACAATTTGTGAGCCAGAGAGCAAGTGAGCTGGGCAGGCAGCCGGCCCTCGATTTACCTGCTGGAGACTTTCACCTGACCTTTAGGTGTCAAGGGGCCTGGTCGCATAGTGTATTACCCAACATTCAGGTCAGCTGCTTTAGGCTGCGTTCAGCAGAATTAAAACAATAACAATGAAACCCTTAAACTGGAATCTCCCCTCCATTCCAGCCCCCATCACCTCTGGGGAGAATGCAGGAAAACCAACACATTTAGAACCATTAACTCTTAAAATAGCTGCTTTTCCTCCAGTAGGAAAGAAAAAAAAAAAAACAACACAAACCCGACACGCAAATTATTACACTCATGAGTTCAGGATATTTATATATTAGATGAATCGATGAATAAACAGGTCGTATCGCTAAAGCCGTCGTTCCTCGGAAGGGGAGCGCTCGATTTAGAAGAAACGCTATAGCCGTTTCCCCCCCAGCGTTCCTGGAATTTATTTACTTGCCAGAACATTTCAGGGGCCGAGTTTAATTTTTTTTTTTTTTAAATAAATAAATATTTGAAATAAGGAAAAAGAAGAATGTTTTCAATTGAACCATAATGTAAAAGTACTGGTAATATCACCCAAAGCAGAAGAGAATTGTTTAAACAATGTCGGTGCTTGCAAGATTGCCCAGTACAAATACATTCGCACTGCCTTTTTAATGCGAGTTTCTACTGGAACTCCTGTCTATGTGTATGTCTTCATATATGTATTTTTCCCCGATCCAGTGGTGTGATGTAGGTCTGCAGCTGCGAACGGGCGGAGGGGCAGATCGCCCTGGCACAGGGGTCCCCCGCGGCTGTCCGCGCTGCCGCTAAGGGCTGCAGGACGGGGCGCACGGTGCTGGCAGCAGGCAGGGAGCAGGGCGAGGAGCTGCTTGCCGCTCTCCCTTAGCGAGGATTTATGAAAGTGCTCGCGGCCAGCGCTTCTAACCTCGCCTCTCAAGGATGGGATGGATTTAAAACCGAATAACGAATTGCAAAAAAATTACCGGTTTCTCCTGACGCCATTCTCCGCCCCCCAAGCGCTCCGCCGGGAGGGGGGAACGAAGCGGGGGAGGGGGGTGAGGGGGGGGAACGGAGCATGGAATGAAGCGGTGCGAGCTCATTAGCAAAGCAAAGGTTGCAATTAGCGTCTCTTTCTGCTAACCGACCTCTCTCCCTCCCGCCTCTCCTAGCCCCATCACCAAATAATTGCAACGTATCTGTTAATGTTTGTCTTCCACCCGTCAAAACGTTGGAGCTCTGCCTGCTCCAGCGCTCCTTTCTGCTTTTGTTGTGTCTGGAGACAATGTTCCGCCAGCGAAGTATCCGAGGTGAATGGGGGTCACAAGGGGAGGCAAGGAGCGCGGCCCTGCGAGCCGGCTGGGGGCCTTCCCTCGCCTCCCACCACTGCAAACCAGTCGCCCACGGGCGCGGGGCGGGGGGACGACGACGCCTGGTTGACGATGCCGGTGCCACTCTCCCCGCGCTGCCCCAGGGCAGCCCCGTGCCTGCCCTCCCGCTTGGGCGAGGAGAGGGAAGAGGATGTGACCCTTGTGTCCACCCGGGGGGACGCGGCTGCTTTATGTGAGGAGGATGCAGGCAGGGGACTCCTCCGTTCCCCCATCTTACACTTGAGTTTTATTTTTCTTAATACCCTTCCAGAAATCGATCAGTCTCCATGCGTGTCTAGGGCTGGCAGCGGCGTTATGTCCCACCACTTACTTACCCCGGCGTGTGAGTGCCCGAGTAGCCTGTCTGTTCCTCCCGCCCCAGCCCCCTTTTGCTTTTACCCTTCAGGCTGGCGCTGCGAGTAGAAGGTGTATTTTTAGATGGCGCTGGCGGTTTTGCCCAGCGACCCCGAGGAAACCCCCGTGGCTTTGTCTCGCCCGCCTTCCGCGGCGGGGCCGGGGAGGAGGGCGGCGAGCGGGGCCGGCTGCGCCGCCGGCGGGCCCTGGGACAGGGCCGACCCTCGTCCCGGCCCTCTGGCAGAGGTGGCAGGGGTTTGTGCTCCTGTGAGGCCACTGCACGGCAGACCTCCGTCGGACTGCTGGCTGCCTGCGGGGAGTGGCTGGTGGTCCCAAGCACCCCTGAAGCGCCTCAGGAGAGGGAATTATATATATATATATAAATTTTTTTTTTTTAAAAAAAGCTTTCTTGGTTGTTTTACCTTTGGCAGAACAAGGCTCTGGGGGACGGGCAGAAGCCCGCACGGCAGAGGCGAGTAGCCGAGTTATGGCTGCGATACCAGAGCAGCGGGCGCGGGGGAGAGAGCCCTGCCTGCGCTGCTCCTAACCCCGGCACTGCGGAGCAGGGAATTGCAGGCAGGACCAGGCCGACTGTCCCCAGCGGGCTCCGGCCCTCCGCAACTGGCCGGGCAGGAGTTGGGCCCGTTCTACTCTCCCTGCCCGCCTGAACCCCTTCCTCTCGACGGGGCGCACGCCCGGGCAGCCCCCTCTGCCCCAGCGCTGCCATTACTTAATCTCGCTTCCCCCCGTAGAAGGGGCGTAGGGTATTCCTCTTCACTTCCCAGGAAGCGGTGGGACAGGCTGCCCGGGCAGGAGCCGGCCCGCAGCAGGCGGCGGGGGCCCCCCGACAGGCAGGGCGGCCTCAGGCTGGCCCCTGCGAGAGACCGGCCTTCCCCTGGCAGAGCTGACGCTCCGCCGCCGGCAGAGCTGGGCTGAGCTTCCCTTGGGCGTGCCGGGGAGCAAAAGCAAAACCCACCTTGCCCTTTGCTTTGTTCGCTGCAACCGGTGGGACGCTTGTGAAAGAAAAGGTTGGAAGATGCTCGGTTATTTACTGTTGGAGCTGCCCTTTTAAATTAACAAAACTGTAATGACCCCAGATAAGACAGGATACGAGCAGAGGGGGGATGTTATCTTTCCGTACCTGCGCGCACAGAACGCTTGACATACACATTAAACCGATGTATGGATCATTAGTCTGTAACTAGTGGATTAAGTACTTCCATAGATACCATCTCCCTACATTACCGCGTGGTTTTACAAGTTTTTATTTATTTAATTCGTTTTCAAGAAGTGATTCCGTGGTCACTGTAAAGAGCGGTACTTTAGCAGGAATTAAAAGTCGGGTCGGAAGGTGGTGGTGGTGAAACCGAAAAGCAGTTCGAACCTTCGCCAAATTGTAAAAAAAGCAGCGGGGCAGTGTTGGGACTTACAATTTGTCCTGTCACGACCATTAACAAAAATATATTATTTGTATTTATTTTTGCAAAAGCAGAAAAAAACATTCAGCACAAGGTCACAGTGGAAGGAACCCTTGGTCTGGAATTTTTGCCTTCTCATCCCCTTTCCCGCTCGCCGCCGAATATAGAGACCGAAAATGGAGAATAAAAACTCTTTTCTTGAATGTGCCACAGTTAGCGATGCCAAAGGAAAAAAAATAAAACAACCTCCGAGGTGGAAGGAAAACTGGCAGCTTATGTAAAGGTTCCCAGCCCTCTGCAAGATGTGTGAACTAATATTCAGATGTACCAGCAAGCCTCCCAGTGAATCACTGTAAGAAAAAAATACTTCCGAGTAATACAAAAAATCCCTTGTCATAAGACCGCTTTAATACTTTTTTATTATTATTCTTTTCTTGCGTGCCCCACCAAAAATCCTCCACCCGCAGACCGTGACCGTTTTTCCGAGGCGCTGCTAAAGGGGGGGGTCAGCCCTCGGTGCGGCTGGGCTGGAGGAGCTCGCCCCCTCCCCTCCGCCACCGGCTGCGGCCCAGGGCGGGGGGAAAACCGCTGGGCACGGGGGGGAGCCCCTCGGCCGTGGGGGTGTCCGGCGGCGGTCTGCAGAGCACAGACGCAGCCTGGTGGGTGTCCGCGGCACAGGGGGAAAGCGCGGAGCACCGGGGCGATGCAGGGGACCCAGGCGGTGTGAACACTGCTGGGAGGGAGACACGCACCCGCGGGGAGGGGGGGTTGTTGTTGTTGTTATTACTCTAAAAAGGCGCAGCCGCAGAGTAGTCGTACCCGTTCGAAGAGAAAATGCTCCAGGGGGCTTTGTATAAATATACCCATGGTGAAGGGGGTATATACACGCGGGAGGCGAGAGGCAATGTGTGCGCGGCCTCCAGGCCTCCCCATGAACGAGGCGTCCGCGACCCACTCGGCCTTGGTTTGTGCCGGGGCAGCCCCGCCGAGCCTCGCCGCCTGTGCCTGGGGGCTGAAGGTGCAACAGGGACACCTCTCCTTCACCCGACAGGTCCCGCCACTCCCTTCCTAGCCAGCTTGCGAGGGCGCGGACTCCTTGCACCTGCAGGAAGGGATCCCGAGCAGGCACCGGGCTCCCTCCTTTCCCTTTCCTCCGAAGGAAGTTGTGGCTCCAGCTGCCCTGGCGCGCACCGCTCCGCGCACCTCCGCGCCCAGGGCCGTGGCTACCGCCAGCTCGCACATTTTCCACTGCACCTCTGGAAAATGCCGGCCGTTCACGCCAGAGGCACAAAGAGCCCTCTCTCTCCGGCAACCCGCTCCCCGCAGGCTGGTCCCGAGCCCCCTCCCGTCCCTCCGCACCACTTCTTCCATCATCAAACTGCTCCTGAGGGCAGCCGGAGCCACGGCCCCCAGCTCCGCGCTCAGCCTCTCCGCCCCATTGCTCCCCTCTTAAGAGAGGTGTCCCCCCTCCTAATACAAAATAAAAAAATAAGCGGTGCACTCGGCGAAGGTGCATCTTCCTCCTGTGTCTCTCTCCCTTGCGTGTCTTGCCCTTTGCTCGTTTCGAGACATAAAGCTAAGAGTGATGGGAGTAATTGGTGGGTAGAAGATTCTAAACCAACGGGAAGTGTACGGGCTTGACAACCTCTGGACAACCCGGGTAGCTTGGCACGAAAGCACAAAAATATTTACTCACCTTGAACTTTTTTTTTTTCCCAAAGCTTTTTACAATTTATTTTATGTTTATTTATTAAGTCATCTTTTGAGATGGTTCAAGCTCTTGTCCAAGGTCTAATTATAGTAAGCAGGGAGAGGATGGAAAGGGAATGGGTTGATTCTAGTGTGTGTGTGTGGGGGAGGCAAAAATCAAAGCACCCTAAATCCCTGGATCGGGAAGGTGCTGGACAAAAAGGCTGTCTGTGACGCACACACACTCTGAAATGAAGATCTGGAAAAGGTTTACAAGCCCCCGCTGACTGGTTTGAAAGCAATTCCAGCAATTAGGAATTAATTCGGCATTGGCAATAGGCAATTTCACTGCAAGTTACATCAAGTTATCTAAACGTTTACAAAGTTCAAGTGGTGGAAATGGGCCGCTGGGGTGGAGGTAAGGCTGCAGGAAAGAAAAACAAGGAGTGTTCAGGAAAGGCAGAAGAGGGGAAGCTGTGGAGCAAGGGCCGGAGGAGTGGTGAGCCCATGTTAGCGCCAGAGGTTTGCTGCTGGTGCTTGGAGAAAAGGGGAGTTTGAGGGGTGGAGAACCAGGGACACTCGGTTTTTCTTTTCAAATAGGAGAAAGTACTAAAAATGTGCTGGAGGTCCTAGGTAATAGAAAGGTGAGTTTTCATTATAAAAAAGGAATTCAGAGGGCTTGCTGGCTGATCAATAATTCAGGTCTAGTATCAGGAGGGGGTGTGTTTGTGACCGCTCCCAGTTAATGGCAGGAGCCAGAGTTAGCCCAGGCAGGGCTGACCCTGGGATAATGTGTGGGAAGAGAGGCACCGGGAGGGTGTGGAGGGTGGGATAAAACTGGGCTTTTGCACACAGGCAGGCCAGCAATAAAACTATCACGGGGAGGGATGGCCACCAACCCTGGCCCCAGTGACTCATGGCAATGCTGGCTGTGGGGTGCATCCCCAGCACAGGTCCTGCGACACCCACTGGGTCCAGAAGTGGCTCAGGCGTTGGGGTTGTTCCTCATGAGCTCCACGTCAGCATCCACCATCTCCCTCACCAGCTCCTGCGAGAAGGGAGAGAGGTAGGTGAGAGCCCCAGTGCAGGGGATGATTAGGCACCGTCAGTCACCACAACACTCCCAGGCCCCCAAAACAGGACAAGGAGGGGATGGGGCTTTGCTGGGCTCTTCCCACAGTGGTCCAGACCTGGCCCCAGCTCTGTTATGGGAGTGGTGGGATGCTCTTGAAACTGGCTTGTTGAATTCACAGCCTGTGTCTCCCTGCTGGCACCTCCACACAGGGGTCTGGTCTTTTCCAAAATGTTGTAACCTGCCAGGCCCTTTGCAGGGCAGGTTGGCAGAGCCAACAGGGATGCCACATACCACCATGGTGGCTGCTGTCTTCAAAGCAAGAAGCAGTCCATAGGGGGGGCACTGAAAATGAGATTTCTCGATGTGCCCAAGCCACTCCATGCAAAGATCCCTTCCCCTCCCTGTGGAGTGTGTTTAGAAGATACAAAACCCCAGCAGGTAGAAAACATGCCGGAACTGCCACTCACATCAAACGTGACTCTTGGCTTCCAGTTCAACTTTTGTCTGGCTTTGGTGGAGTCCCCTTGCAGAAAATCCTGCAGGAAAGAAGATAGAGGTGATGTGAGAAGCATCCACTGTCTCCACTTTGATGGTTACCCCATTGCTTGTGCTTACCCACTAGCTGAGAGCAGCTGGAGCCAACGTTGGACTCCTCTGAGGACAAAATATTTCCCTTTAAGATGCAATTTTAGTGGAAGCTCATATGCCTATAAATCACCAGGAGGCAGCATCCTTTCACCAGGCTGTTTCAGACTGAAAGTTATTATTTGTTTTTGTGTGCGCGCGGGGTCTGAACTCCAGCCTTACAGCCGTATAATGGTGAACATTTTATAAGAAGTTGTCATATGTCTTAGTCATGCTATTGAATGAGCTGTTTCAAATTCTTTTCTCCCCCTTTGTTTAAATAATGTAAATCACAGAGCAAACATGACAACTATTATTTTTCAAATAAAAACGTGATCACAGACAGATGATGCTGAAAGACTGTTATGAATATGGGTAACCACACACAACAGTAGTAAACACCCAGCTTTTGAATGCCTACATCTTTGTTTTCAGAATATTTTGAGCATCCTACACGGAAAAAAAAGTCTAAATATCTCATCAATGGAAAGAAATTATCTCAAAACCATTACAGAAACCAATACTTTGGTCATATTCACCTCACTGTTCAAGTACTCTTAAAAGCACTACCACACCAAAACAATCCCATAACTAGTCATCAAAAATAACACAACAAAATTAGACAAAGAAGAAAACCTCATTTGACTGCATTTCTAATTGAATGGAAAAACAGACTGAATCTTCATTTGAAGTTCAAATACTGTGTTTAAATAGTGAGCTTTTTCCACCTGCATGTGCTGATTTAATAAAATGTATCATCTCTCCTCACAAGTTTCTTCTCTGTAGCAGTAAAAGCCAAAATTATTTCTGTCCAAGTTTAAAGAAAACCAAATGAACCCAACTTTATTACAGAACAAGAAGGCTAAGGCTGAATTCTGCTCTGGCATTTGACTTTATGGTGGTAACACAGCAGGCTTTCCTGAAAAACGCACGGACCAGCCTTTCTTCTCCGTCTTCCACTCTTTGGCCAGCGGTGGAGCTAATGAGCATTTTCTGGCTGGAGTTTTTTAAGAGCACTGCCACACACTACATTTTTCAAATGCTATCTTTTGTGCATGTGTTGTTCAGGTCATGTTAACTTCCAAAATCACCTTCATCCTGCACAGTAAAATGTAGGAATTTCTTCTTCATAACTGTGCTCCAGAAGGCTAGACAGCTCTCTTCCAGGAGCAAAGGAAATCCACCAAAGGAAATACTGCACCAAAGAAAGGGATGTGGAACAAACATGTTTGCTGAGACTATTCCAGGCAGTGTTTTTACTAGTTCAGTCTTCAGGCTAAAAAACATTTCAGCCTGCCTTCAGAAAAGAGTAAACAGATGGATGAGAATAAAATTCTATGAAAATAAAAAATGCCATGATTTCCTTAAATTAGACTAAATTATTTCCTACTGCAGCCCTATAATGGGTTTTTAGAAACTGCAGCAGACATTTGAGGCCAACTCATGCAAAACCACATCAGCTTGAGGGATCCCCTGGAGGGTCGTGTGAATATGGATTGCAAAATCTGGTTTGAAATGGGAAAGACTGCCACTAGCTTTGATAAAATTTGGATCAGACCTTAATGTGCTCATGGAGGTATGCCTTTTATCTGGAGTTTGGTTTAATGTACATTATATATGTGTGTATATATGTGCCTGGAAACCAGGAAATCCTTCTTAAAATAATAATTTCAGTATAAAAACAATTGCCTTTTATTCAGTCCTAATTCAAGCCATTAGCTAGAAGTTAAGTGTTTTAATATCACCTAGTTTTATGTCATAAAAGTAATATAATAAAACTTAGGAGTTTCATTTTTATAAATGCTATGTAAGTAATAATTTTATTTACACAATCCTTGTATTGAAAACATCCTTTGAAACTGAGCCTATCTAGGATACAGGCCTCTGATTTTTTAAAAAAATGGACTGGGAAGAACAGAATGAATTGCCATTGCCTGCTGTATGTAGCTGCATTCTGCTTTTGAGCAGCTTGGGAGCAGTCTTTTAACTTTCTTCGACAAATACTTTTTGTTATAACAGTTTATCTAAAAAATACTTTACCTAATTCCGGCTCTTCATTCAAAACCATAAACACTCAGCTGCTGAATAAGCCAAAACAAGACTGGGGGAAGGTTGCAAATCAGTAAAAGTGAAGTTACTTGCAGTGCTGAATTTTACAGAAATAACACAAATAACTAGTGTATTAAATAAATTCAGGTATAAAAAGAAAATTATTTTTCCTTTAAAAGCTCCCATGCTGTAACAATGCTACAGCAGAGGTATTATGGCATAATCTGTGAGAGAGAGAGAAAAAAAAAAGATTTAATATATATGATAATACAAATTCCCCAGCTGACTTAGGTTAAAAGAGTTTAAATGGCTCTCCTGAAGAAGTTTGTGTACTTTTGAGAAATGCTACTTTGTAGCTGGATTTACGTGAAAATAGCATCATGGACAAAACATCTCCTAAGGACTTTTAGAAAGGTTCTCTTACGGAAGTTAGTAGGTACAGAGATCACATGAAACCATAGTATTAACACCATATGACATCTAAATTCAAGGTTTGATTGTATTCTTCACAGTAAAAGTTTCAACACTGAATGGAAATGATGACTGGAACAAAGCTATCCCTGATTAAAGGATTGTATTGCAGTCATATTTCCTGTATTTTTCTACAAGTAGCTCATAATACGAAAACAATAAGGTAATGACAATAAAATAAGAATATTTTAAAAAGCTCCTCATGGAACAGAATGGCTGCTTGTTTATATTATTCAAGCCTTTCACTGAAACCAGAGATGCATCTGTAAGGCTTCCAAAAAGAAAAAAAAAAAACAACACAAAACAACCCAAAACCAAACAAACACAAAAGACCACAAGCAAAAAACTTCTGGCATGATGATCATGAAAGTATATTGATTTTTCAGTGTCAGGGCTTCATGGCTCCACTTTCTGGAGGTACAACTAGATGCAAAAGCAAAGAAAGAAGAAGTGAGGTTTCATGGAAGAAAACTTGAATATTTTTTTTCTGAGGGTTGAGTGGGAGAGTGTTCTTGAAAAACAGCTGCTGCTGAATGTGAACTGCCCAGGATCCTGATGGAAAGGCACCTGATGAAATTACACCAGTTCATGTTTTCTGTTCCTGCAGGATAACTTTTTCTGTGGCATTGTACTTTACATATTGACAGAAAAACAAAGGCATTTGACTCCGTGAAAACCCTGAGGATTTAGATACTGCATTGAGACTTTGCAAACCTGAAAACACTGATTAGGGCTTTCTCTTGGTTTTTTTTTTTTTGCACTATACATAAAATGAAGTCTTTGATTTTACTTACTCATTTGAGGAGGAGCAAGACCTTATTCTCCATGCAAATACAGTAAACATAAGTGAATGGTAATGACAAGTTCTACCTGCAAGCTAAGAGTTGGAAACAGCAGCCAGGTAAATATTTAAGGAGCAGGAAGATGGAAAAGACAACAGTCAAATTCTCTGTTGCCACTTCATATGAGAGTAAACTTTCCTATAGCACTTCACTTTCATATGCACCTCGCTGTCATAAGACTGTCGCTCAGAGAAAAGAATGGGTTTAGCTTATGTGAGCTTTTCTGTTTTAAATTTTTTGTAAATGAGGCTGTGTAACTGTGTAGAAAATACCCCATTATTACTAAATCTGATCTGGTTTTATTGTCCAAATGCACACATGCAAATACATACAGATAAACAGAGATAAATGTTATACAACGTGGCATTTTAAAATTTATTTTTAAGACCACGAGACAAAAATGTAAAATATTTTAATGTAAATATCACATTTCCCAAGCTCTTGTTCTGAGTGTCATCACGACTCCTATTTTGACTCGCACAGTGATTGATCTGGTTTCACTGTGCAATGTATCACTGTCTCATTCAATTAACTTCAACTGAAAATGTAAAGCCTTGAGACAATGTGAGAAAAAGGTGATAGCATGGCCTGAAAGAAGGCCAAGGCTTCTTTTATTACTACAGCTCAGCTGATTCCCTTGAAAATGTGCCTTCACTGAAGCCAGTGCCGAGCGCCAGCTTTTGCTTTCTCTTACACCAGAATAAAACTGAGATCAAGTCCTCAGTAAAACACCTGTGATGGAATCGTGCCCAGCTCTGCTGGCTACAGCAGAGACAAGGCTTTACCTCTAAAAATAAACAGACTTGATCTAAGCACACAACAGTTTTACTGCATCTGAAGAGCAGCCAATGTTACGTTCACAATCAGCACGACTGCTTGGAATGATTTGTTGCATCAGAGCTCCCATAAGTAAAGAGCACAGACCCAGCCTGGTGGAGGCTCTGGCTTGCTTGTTGTCTTGTGCTCCTTTGCTCAAGAAGTTTTGTCAGGAAGGATTTCTAGAGTCTAGGGGCCAAAGTTTCCTGCAAACCCTGCTTGTGTTTTATTTTCCTAATTTCCTTCTTAAAACTGTTGCCTTTCAGCTATAGCTCATCCCATTAAAAAAAAATAAAAAAATTAAACATAGCTACTTAATCAGACAACATTAGCTTAAAGTTTTGTTTTTTTCACCGTTGTACTCAGTAATGTATATATAAAAGCTTATCTTATGAAATAGTCTCCCTTTTGTGCAGTTTTTGAAGCATTTTTTACAGCAATTTTTAATGCGAGCTTGTGCAGCGCTCCTCAGCAGTAACATCAGCCACACAGCATAAATGGTTATCTGCTGCAGCTCATTGCTCAGAAAACAGCCGTGTTAAAGTGTTTGCTGCAAATAGTCAGATTGCATGCACTGCTTACTAGGCAATTCCTCTACCATCACCCTTATTCTCCATTCCCTAGTGTCCTTCTGCACTTGCCACCAGGCCCTGGGATGTCCTGTCTTAACCCACACACCACATTGGAGTGCAAATTCTGTGACTTCAGCTGAGCTATTCCCTGTCCACTTCGTTAAGAAAAGTAGTAAGATCCTGCCAAATCAGAGCTGTGGAGCCTGTAAACACACACGTTACTGGTGCAAAATTCAACATGCTGTTCAGTGAAGCTCAGATCAAACCCCAGAAGGAGTCACAGTAATCAGCACTGTGTTTGCTGTATGCTGCTCTGTAAATGCTTCTGGAGATCCATGAGCCAGAGAGCACTGGCTTGATTTCTTTGCAAAGGGTAGTGTTTGTTACAATATCTATAGTAACAGGGAAAAAACAGTATAATTATAAAGCCAGAGACTTTCTCCACAGTAGATATGAGGAGACTGAAGATAAAACATGGCAATGAGCAAAGCCCAAGCCTAACAAGGAGCACATCTTCAGGAATTTAAGAGGAGCAGTAATGTGTCGTCCAGTTTTCGTTTTTTCTTTCCACTGTTCTTAGAAAAGCAAAGTTGTGGAGCAGTTAAGGTACCAAGGGAATAGAAGAATGCCAGTGAATTTGGTTCCTGATCTAAATTTGTTTTAATGCAGCATGAACAGACTGCTTTAGACTCTTGGGTCAGCAGTCTTTTGCAGAAAGACGGTATTGTTTGCAAAGAACCACAGGAAAAGGCAAAAGGCAAAAGCAACCAATTGGCTGAAATTCATGTATAACAAAATGCCCCTTAAAATAAGAGGCATAATGTTTATTTCCCATAGCAAGTTTTCTTGTGCAAATCCCCTCCCTATTCAGAAAGCTCAGTTTTTACTAAAACTGTGTCAAGGGGGAAGGGGAGAGGGAAGAAAGACTTGAGGAAAGGGCTGATTCTGCATGTCTGATGGACCTTGGTAGGCCGTGAGTGCAGGACATCTTTAGGGTAAGCTCTTATCTCAGGACTCTGCTGTACTCCAGCAAGTAAGGCATCAACACAAGCCACACGGTCAATAAAACCTAAGCACAGCCTTTGCTTTTCCACCAGGAACTTGGAGTGTTAGAACAGTGACTTTATCTTATCGTTTGGATAATCTTTAATTTGACCAGCTTCCAAAGGGTTAAGGCAAATGAACTCAGAGCAGCAATAAACATTAGGTTGATAATAACAGTAATGGTGCTCCTCTCCCTCCTCCTCCTCTTCCCATCCCTCCCCTGTGCCTTTTCCACTTCACTGCTGCCTATCAGCCCAAACTGATGCCAAAGCCAGACCTCTCTTTCAATGACAGGAGGTGATAAGAGACGTGAAGAAAACAGCAAGCTGTCTGGTCTGCTCAGGAAGTCGGGGACGGGAGGCATTGTCCATCAGCGGGGCCACGCGGCGGCCAGAGGCCAGGAACAATGCTCTGCTCTGGGGAAATGGGCTCGTTCAGTGCCGGCTCTGGCAGTCCCACCGGCACAGCAGATAAAATGGTGAAGCAGGGGGAGCTGGCCCCGGGTGCCTCGGGAGCCTCGTTGCCAGGCCCTAATCGCTTGGATGGAGGCGGTGCCCTGGTTAATGGGGCCAGGCTGCAGCTCTGGTGTCCCTGGGAGAAGAGCATGTGCAGACCTCATGCCGTGGTGCAAGTGCCAGCGAAGCTGCAGGCAGAGGAGCCCCTCACAGGGCTGAGCATTACTCAGATCTGTTCACTTGCCAAGTGAAGCCTGAGAAAACGTCTTGGCCAGTGCCGTCCCTTGGGCCAGATAAAATTCCTCCCAAATTACAACCCAATATCCCTGAAAGCTAGCCCTGAATTTCACTTGCTTTGGATCCAGAGCCAAGCTGGCTCATCAGGAGCCATCCTGCATGGGAATTGACATAGCTCTGTGCCAGGGCATCCTGCTGTTGGTTGAGCCACAGGTGCTTTTCAGGATTCCAGGCATGAGGCAGGCTGAAGGGTGTTTCCCCTGCAGCAGGGAAAGCCCTGCTACTGCAAACAGCAGAATTCCTGCACTGGCTGTGGTGAGGTGGGTGCTTCACTCCCTCTCGGTTTGCCCCAAGGTCTAGTTCTGCACCCGTGGGAAGACATGGAAGGTGTTGCCGAGCTTGGGTCATTTCTATTCTACAGGAATGTCTCTGCTGAAGAAGCAAGGGACTTATGGAGCAAGAAGATCAAATCCACTACACTTGACATGTATAGCCCATAAATGATCATAGTTCCGCTATTAGCGCTGGACACAATAAACACTTTCTTTCAGATATGGCACACCCAGTCATCCAAACACACACCTCACAGCTAAAAATCTTTAGCTTGTTTGCTAAAATGCAAAGCAATACTTAAGTATTATATGCTTTTATGAACCAAACAAAGCTTTTCCAGCTCTTTGTAAATGCTGGTTAAAGGTGGCACCACTCCCATTGGCTGTCATCACCCTGTAGCCCAGCTGCTGATAGGAAACGATGTGTGAGCCACTCCTCACATGTTGCAGGCTAACCTGTGTGTAGAAAGGTGCCTGAGTAACCTGGATTTTGCAGGACATTTCCACATTTTGTCTTCCCAGCAGAGATTGTGGGGAGGTTGTACACAAGCATGTTTTTTTAAGTCTCCTTGGCCAGGTGGTAAAGAGAATGCCTGTGTGTCACCTTCACATCTCTAAAAATTGTGTGAGGGATGAATCTCTTTCATATGGAATGGAGCTGCTGCATAGGAAAAGAACAGTATCCTTCACTTTTCACTGGTACCTCCAAGTTCTGCTTTTGTTCACCATTAACTGTGTTTGTCTCTTCCTTCCCTGAGGCCTGACAACACTTGCTTGTGAGGCAGCGTATGATAACTATGTCTTTGTCATAAGTGGTTTAATTGCCACACACAGTATGCATTATTTAAGCAAGGGTATGGTACCTTTTAAAATTATTAAATGCAATTCTCACATTTTTTTTAATCAACTCTGATTATTTTCCTCATTGCTCCCTCCCTTGCAAGTTTTTTACAAACGTCAGGAAATCAGTCCGTGAAGCTGATTTCAGAGGGGTTTGCCGTGTAGTAACGGCTGCATTTTCTTTCTGGAAATAGAATATGGCCCCTAGGGTTAGCTGTCTTCACTGACTGACATGTTAAGATGTATAGGAAAACTGATAACCCCAGAAAACCATGCTGCAAGGCTACTTAGTTTCTTCTCTTCTTCCACTAAAAAAATACTTCATTTATTATTGGAAATGTTAATAGACTTGGGTATCATTGCTAGTCAAATACCAAATGATAACCAACAAAACAATAAACATTAGGACAATGAGCTTTTATTCTACCTACAGATGTTTATCTATCCACCTTTAGGGCATTAAGCAGCACTTTAATGAATGCAGATCTATGATTAGTGGGATATTACTGCTCCATAGGATTAATTCTTTGTCTTGTACAGGACGCATTGTTTTTCATTATTTTACTACCCCTATGAATATTCACATCTCTGAAAAAATCAAGGCATTTGTTATGTTAGCATCAATATTATAATATTTGAAAAAAAAAAATAAAATTGAAAGGTGTGCTGTTATTTTTGTCTTAATGAAAAACTTAATTTACAGAAAACATTTTTTCACTTAAAGAGCATGTTCTTGGAAAATTCTAACCCACCTGTAATCAGCAATTGCTGTCTTTGCCCTGCATTCAGTGATCACCTCACTACTCTGAGGGCTTGACTGTGGCTTGGGCTGGGCAGCAGAGATGACACTCCCTTCCTTACCTGTTATATTGATATATGAACCTCTGTAAACCAGAAGCTTGTATTAAGACAGGGGGAGTGGAAAAGACAGCAAGGGGATGCTTCTCTCTTCCTGTCTTCCTCCCCAGTCTGTATTAACTAGTACCAAAGAGTTAGCATGGAGGATGGTTATGCATTTCTCATTGTTTGAAAAACAGCTGTAAAATAATCTCTCCTTGCAGTATTAGGGGGTATTGGGGGGAAAGGGATTGAAGAGAGGACCTACCACTTTCTCTGGGCAAAGCAGTTACATTCTGCCTTTTAATGCTGGCTGTTTTTTTAGAAGCAGTCTCCCTTTACAGTCATAAACCTGACCTAATTTATGGGTCACATCACCTTCTCTCCAGCCCCTCACTGCAGCATTCCTGTTTCTCACTAAAACTCCCATCTGATTTGAAAACCCTTTTCAAGACACAATATACAGGAAGAATTTAAACTGTGAAAAGTTTAAAGGGAGCTTGTTGAGTGGAGGCTTTGTTACCCAAGGAAAACAAAAAGTCAGTTTTAAATACAGTATGTGAAAGGGACTCAGGATAGATACCAGGGGGCACCTGTCTGCAAAAGTGAAGCTATCCCTGCCCAAACTGCTCTAGTTACAAAGCAAGTAAAGGTCCACAAAAGGGTTAAAATAAAACAAGGTAGGATAATTTCTGATTCTGAGTATGTCCCAAATGTATTCTCTACTGTGCTCGATAGAGAAGGAAGTCCAAGCAGTGGCCTTTCACATGACATCATAAAAGCCTAATTTATCACCAGCCACCAAACATCTAGAAAATCATAACATCCTTTCAGGAAAACCATGTGCAAAATAATCAGATTTACTTTGATGAAAGCTTTAGCGCTTGGGTCCAAGTAGGACACTACAAAGAATAACCCTTTGCAGGTACTAGCATACAACAAAGCAGGTCACATTTCATGTTTCAAACTCATGCTTTATCCATGACAGGGCTCATACATTTCCTGCCCATAAACAAACATATTTCTTTTCTGCATATGTGTTCAGCTATGACTGCTAAGATAAAACACTGGTCACTGGTGAGTCCAGACAAAGTAGCCAGCTGCATATTTCCATTACAGATGAAAATCATGCTGTTGCTGCAAAACCAGACACTGTGCTCCCCACTCCCTTGCTTAATGCTGCTTTGCAAATGTGTTAGGAATATGGGCTGAGAATTGCCGCAGCATCTCACAGCTTTTGAAAGGGTGCTCTGCGAGTCACAGCCTGAGGTTCAGGAGCATACATCTGACAGAAAGGTAAATTTGCTTCCCTTCTTCTTGCCTTTTAATTTCATTTTATGAAATCCCAACACTGAACTGTTAAGCCTAAGTATTCAAGGTCAGGTTGGATGGGGCTTTGAGCAACCTGTTCTAGGTGTCCCTGCCCATGGCAGGAGGGGTGGAACTAGACAATTTTTAAGGTCTCTTCCAACCCAAACCATTCTATGATTCGAAGATAACCTCTTTATCTTCACTGCAGAACATCTGAACCTTTTGACTATCTGTACTAGATGTGCATACTGCCATTTCCAGTTGAGGTGAAAATGTTTATCATCAAAGCTAGTGAAGGGCTGCTATTACATTGGTATGTTAACAGATAGTGAGGAAAAACTGAACTCCATAAAATTTACCTGAAACTCTAAACATGAATAAAATAAAGCCCTCCCAACACATTCAACATCAAGGCTACCCTGAACTCAGGGGTGCGTTCTACCTGACAATCTCCAAAACACTCTCCAAAAACACCTCTGTCTATCCAAGCCTTTCACTGTTCTGACTCTTCTGCATTGTTGGTTTTTTTTGGCAGCCATTATAACCTGACTGTATTGATGGAAAAATAACGCTCAGCAAGCAGCACATATCCATAAAATCAATTGGTTTCACATTTGCAAATGAAATAAAACAATTTTGATATTTGTGTTGATTTGGTAGACAAAACAGAACATTAAGCAATGAATGAATGGCTACAAATATGAGCTACATGGCATAGCTGAGTTTTTTTTTGGTCTGTAATGTAAGGTACTTGGTGCATGTTTAAAGACAGACAGATTCCAATTGCCATTCAATTCACTGATCCTCCTGCTTAATAATCTGACCCTTAGGCTCATGCTGGTCAATGGCCACAGGTTCTTCTGGTCTGACTAGAAAAAAAAATGGATTCTCCTCACTATTCTTGGTAGTTTGTTGTTGCATGTTCCCTGATCTTGGGTAATAAAAATAACTTCCTATTACATTTCCTGCAAAGGAAAGCCTAGAAAAAAAAAAAAAAAAAATAGTTTTTCCTATTCTGTCTTTCACTTTCTCTCAGAGCAAACATTCAAACCACCAAAAAACCCTCCAAGAAATAGATAAGATCAACAAATCTATTTTATTTTCTTTTAAAATAAATTAGTATATTTTTCTCTTTCATCCTTCCATTTCCTTAGCTATTTAATTTCTCTCGCTTTCATTGTTGAAATATTTCACATTTTTGGCTAATATATTTTCCTGTAAAATCACCTTTCTCTTTTTCATTGTAAGGCATTTTTCTTTCCTAATTTAATGTGTCTCCCAAGTTCTCTCTTTTTCTCAAGATCTTCCAGTTTCTCTTTTGAGCATCATTTTCCTGTTCCTCACAAACATCCTCTTGTACCTGGCCTTAATTCCCCCCATCTCTTACTTCACCCTTTAAATATGTCACCTCACTGAGATTTTGTTCTCTTCTCATTTCCACTAGAATGATGACCTTGTCACTTGAATGTTTTTCCATTTTTTCCCAGGTGTTCTCTATGCACTCTCATAAACTTGTTCCTTTTCTTGTCCAGAGGTTCTTCACCACGTACCAGTGCCAGCTTTCTCTTCACTTGGGTTATGAATTTTGTGTAGAATATTGCAGGACTTGGGAGACAATTTATATTACCACTAGCACAGCAGAGGTTTGCTGATAGGGCTGAACCTATGTTGAAATAAGTTTTGAAAAGCAAAAAGATCTCCTAAAGCTTACAGTGCCAGTTTCAGTAGGGGTAAAAAGCAGATTGATTTACTGCTATTACTGTTCGCTTTAGTTGCCTATAAAATTCCACAAGATTTGGCAGTGCTTTCACCATATATGCTTTAAAAGCATGTATAACATGCTCCATTTCTTTCCAAAGCATCACCAAATGCAAATATCACTTCTTGAAATCTGTCCTCTCAACAACCCTTTTCGCTTAAAAACTTTCAATTAAACAAGAATGGAATTTTTTATCTGTTACCAAAAAAAATTCTTCATTATTTCACCCTGAAGCAGTTGAATACAAAAGAGCATGACAGAAGGAAAGCAGTTAGCATTTTCTAATGGTCCTGCCCTACTTACCATCCTTTAGTTTCACAGTTAAAAAACAAGCAAACTACTCAAACATACACAGCAGTAGGCAGGGGCTCAGAATAGTCCAGTGCTTTCACCTATGTAATGTTTAAATTGCGGGATGCCTGATCCATCACTTGATTCCTTTACAAGGAAAGTGCCTCCTGAGACCATTCACACAGGAATCATCTATTGCAAAGTTTTGATATGAAAGACAAAGCTGTTCCTGAGACAAGCAATCCTAGTTTTCATTCATGTTTTGGCAGGGCACAGATGCCAGGTAAGAGGCCCATCGTACATTGGACAAACACAGAAATGGGAGCTCTTCCCCTGAAAATCTATCAAAGTCAAACATCAGCTCCTGGAATATTCTGTTAGAATTCATCTACAGCTTGCACTGCTTTTCCAGTGCAGGTCACCAATAAACCTTATGCCTTGGTTTACTTTATTTGATGTAGTCCAACATAACGGGCAATATGTATGAGCACATAAAGCCATGAATGTCATGAATCTACTGAGGATCTAAAAAGCAGCTAAAGAAAGCTAGATAAACATCTTGGCAGCTTCATTCCGCTTGTAACCTGAGCAAGACTTCAACTAGATGTAACACCATTTACACAAAATAGAACTGCTTGACAGCAGCACTACAATGACTATGAAGGACCACCAGAGAAGAAAGGTACAAATTTGATACAATTAATCAATAATAATGACATTACAATGGCAAGAAAGCACTGTCACTCCCATTTTACAAAGCTGGGAGGCAGAATGATTTAGAGACTCAACAAAAGCCTTGGAATAAGGAGGAGGAGGAAGAAGAGAACCCAGACTGTATCCCACCCCTTCACTCTGATATATAGCTTACTACAGATAAAACATCTGAAGTATTCACATTACAGTGCATCTGGCATAATTTGCTCTGAATAAGTACTTGCTATTGATTTGTAGTGAGTAGCCCCCCAGCACAAAACTGATCCAAGGATGAGTGGACATACAGCACCTTGATGCAGTAGGTAACTTATTGAACTACGTATTTCTTATTTGCCTAAACTTTCACTTCTATTTCTGCCCCTGGATTTTCTTTCGTAGCTTCTTTTACATAAAAATAAAATACTCACCCTATTAATATTAAAAAATAATAATTGCTTGCTCAGCTTTTCCCCTCCAGGCCCCTATTATTGACTTGGGAGAAAGAGAACTCCTGAGTTTATTGGTTTGTCTTCTGCACATTAAAGACTTTAATTTTCATCTTTTCAAAGACTTTCTCTACATGAAAAAAGGTCAGAGCAAAAACTTTACATATTAAAAAGTTGAAATGTGTGTAGTCATGGGATGCAGAACTTTATGCTTTATGAAAACAAACAAAAAAAGGATAATATATGAATTACAGGACTGCAAAAGTTGACAACACAGAACAAAAAAAAGTTATTTCATTCTACTGTCATTCAGGCAAGGATTCATTCTGTTGCTTGCAATGAAAGACCGTACTGTGTGCAGAAGTGGAATACTTCCCTTTTTCCTAGATTTCATTTTCACCCCTTTCTATTTGACTTCATCAAAACTTTTTAGGCGCGCATCATCCCATGTACTTTTAAAAAAATAAATATAAAGGGATTAAATATAAAGGGATTTAAAAACCTCCTCAATACTTTATAAACTTTTGCCAAGATATGCACAAATTAATAATTAAATCTTCACTTAGTTTTAGAAGCATCAGAAAAGACTTCATGTCTCATGATGTAGTATTACCTGTTCAGCAGAGCTACCCACAACATCTCACTGCAGTAGGACACAACTGAAGCATGAAACAGCTAAAAGCTTTAGTCACCAAACAAACCCAAATGAAAATGATAGTACAACTTGTAAATTAGCTTCTTAATACATGTGCACATGGCATATGGCAGAACTGCTAATTTTTTGTGGTCTTGAGGTTTATTTGAAAACACAAAGACTGAAATTGTTCCCCGATATAAAAAAAATTGTATCAACCTAGATGAGCTGTCTACAATTTACACTAAAATGATCCAAATAAGCCAACTGTGTCTTTTTAAACTAAACCAGTATATATTTTAACAGTATATATTGCAGTGAAGTCCCATGAACTTACTATTCCATACAGGTAGCGAACTGAAAGTTCTGACTTTTCATGGCATCTTTTGGCATAATTTATATTTAAATAATAACAGTCAGGATCATTTTCATCAACATGAAAAAGAAGTTCAGATCTAATCTAGAGGCAGCACCGTCTCCTGACACTGCCTGTTCTATGCTTGCTTGAGCACGTAGGCAGCAGCTGGCACTTCCACAGCTTGATCATTATGATTGCTCTTCAAATTATGCCTGTCACACAGGTTAGGAAAACATGAGTAATTAAACATAAACAGCGTCATAAAATAATAGTAAGAAAAAAATTAATAATAATCCAAAAGAGTGTTTGGGGCAACTCCCTAAACCACCTTGGATTTCTGCCTCTCTGCTCAGACAGTTTTCCTCTGTGTGCTTTTTAATTATTTCCTTATGAATCCTTTAAGGCAGAGAAGTTTGTAGAAGAGGGAAAAAACATGTATTAGAACTGATGAGAACAGCGATATGCAAAAGAAAAGAAATGCCAATTAAGTATTCTCTGAACTACTACTGCACCCTTTGAATCGCTTATGGCAAAGACACTGCACTATAACACTGCTAGTTCAAGATATGTGTATTTTAAATGCAAAATTTCAGAAGATGCTTGTTCCCTACTTGAACCATGCACTGGAACTGCTCACTGGGTGCACTCTCTCTCTTCTGGCCCATCAGATTATTATACTAAATTCAATATTCAAACCATACACAGGTCAATGCAGAAATTCTCCAGTCCTGCAGCCGTAGCAGTACATGTAGATGTCTGCCTCCTTTTGCTCAAATAGTCAAAAACCAAACCCGCTCCTAGCTCAGCTCTTTTGCAAAACCAGCATAAAATGACACAGCAAAAAAGTCTGAGACTTCGGACCATGTTATTAACAATCCTAAGCAGGTTGTTGCAGCCTATTTTTGTGCACATGGTTACTGGAACTGAACATGCAGTTCTGGTAATTGCATATAAAAATGACCAGCTACATGACTAACGGGATGTTTCCCATCTGCATTATTGTGTAGGAACTGTGTGAAATATGTGATCAGTCATGTCAGCAGACATGCAAATATTAAATAAAAAGGGCATTGTTTCCAGCTGCTTTACACTTGGAACAGTTATTCGTGTATCTAACCAAAAGGTGCAACCAACTCAGTTTACTCCTACTTGGTCCATGCTTTGCATGGCTATGAATTAGACAAAGTACAATGTAGGGAAGGCTCGTGTCTGTCTACATAAGAAGAAAAATAAGTGCAGCAACATACATAATGTTTAACACATTCAAACCCACATATTAAAAACACATTTAGAGATGGTTCTTGTTCTCATTGGGTAATTTTTGCTCAGGTGTATGCCTTAAGTCATGCATTTTCATACAAACTTCAGAACCTCTCTGAAATAAAGCTCTTCTTCCCACAAATCTAAGTGCTTTCTATATTCAAGATGAAAATTGTGTAGCTTACAGTGTCAGAGGTGCTAACTACTGTATTAAAAATACACCATCAATTCAATGCACTGGCTCATGCTATCTAACAGAATGCTTTGATGGGGAATCCCCATTTCTGGGGAGGAGGGATTTGCATGTTCTCATGCAAAATCCCACTGAAATCAACAGGAATCTGGCCAAGCAGTGCTCAAGCTGGCTAAATACAGCCAAGCTTTGTAATGTTCATCCTCACTGCTGGTAGCATCCCAGCTAGGTTAAATATACAAATTTGACAGTAGGAAGTAATGAACTGTCTGCATCTGTCATTATTCTTGCTCTATATATCTCCTTGATTTAGTTCTCTTTCCACTAGCTTGACATTGAGACCACTGAACTCAACAGCCTATTCTCTCCTTGATTTCAGGGTTTGGTTTATGCTCTTTTTTTTCCTTGGCATCGACAGATAGCACAGGATGCATACCCAGGTTGGTTCCTCCTTGGTCCAAGTGTCCTTGAACATTCTCAGTATCTCTAAGTAATGATTCTTTTTATCTTCCCTTTGATGTTTTGCTACTATGCTTTTTTCCTTTTTCACCAATACTATCCTTCCCATCTCCACCTCTTATCTTCCTGTTCCCCAGCTCAGTGCAATCCTCATCTTCTGGTTTCCTAAGGCCTTTCTACCTTTTGCACATATGAATACAAATACTTCAATCTTTGGTCACATCTCTGGAAAGGGTGTTTAGATAAGTTGGCTTCCTCCACTAATCAGCTTTCCAGCAGAGTCTTCTTGCCAGGACTGGGGCAAATTATTCTCAGATTAATTCATTTAGATATAATAAACTCCATTTACTATTTACCAATGTGCCATATGTGGGGGAAAGAAGAAAAAAAAAAAAGGTACATGAAACCAGGAGACCCTCTGGCTCGTTTATAGACCCAAAGTCTTTCTGGAGTGGTCACAAATCTCCAAGATATCTCTGCACATTAAGTTTTGCTCTTGAATTTCTAATTTAGCTGAAAGATGTGTAAAAACACATGCAGTCAGACAGCTCCTTGGCTATACATCTAAGGAAGCTTAAAGCATAAGTTATTACTTCCAAAGTCAATTGTAACTTATGCTCACTAAATTGGCTCCAGATCCACCCTTTTCAGACAGTAGTATAGGAATAATTTATTCTTTTGGTGAAAAGCACCCATTTTAGCTAAACCACACCCCCAGCTGGGAGTCTCACCAGCAGAAGTGCCAAATGCAGAGGGATTCAGAGGCACACAGGGCTAGCAGAGGCCAGTGGAACAGGGGTGAATAAAGCACAGTATGTAATAGCATCTGTCAGCACACTGAAACGTATAACCTCTCTCTAACATAAGGGGTCTGCAATACAAATCCAAGAGGAAAATTTGTTCCTGTGGTTCAATCATCATGTTAGACAAAGAGGTTTCCTTGCTTTTAACACCCCGGCAATTTATCCCAGAAGTCTCACGGATAGTGGTGAAACCACTGCAGCTTTATAGGGACCTAATGTTTTGATCTGCATCCTCAATGTGTATCTTGTTTTCTCCCATCAATACAACACTGAAAATAAATAGGGCACAAGGGGTTTGAAAGGTGTAATTTTAGATATCTAACTCAGAGACCAAGTTAAAAGCCTAATCAATGAGGAAATACAAAAGCTACATAAACCAGGAGCTTTTCTCTCACTAACTACACTAGAAACCTGAGTTAAATGACTTACAGGAATTCAGCCCCTTCCAATGGCATCATTGACTTGAAGTGCTTTCAAGTCCACCAGCAGGTTAACTTCCCCATCAGAGATTGCTTCACTAGCTATCTGCAGAAACACTGACCTACATACCTTGCAAAGGTTTTTCTTTCCCCAGGTGAACTCCTGCATCACCAGCTCTCCAGCAGGAGCCTGCTCATATGAGGTTTTTAATAGCAGCAGCTGCTGAAGGAAAGGGAACTGCAGAAACACACTTGTTGCCAAACTGTGCATTTAAATGGAAGGAGGAGAAACAGATGGGGAAATCACTCTTCAGACAGTGTTTACTAGCACAATCAGCACCTGAGGCAGCACTTATTCAGGTGCTGAAATTACAGAGGTAAGTTTTATGATGAGAAATCTATTCCTCATTTGACAGCTATATTTCTCATCATGGATCATAAAAAGCAGATGATCCATCAGATAGCTACTTGATTGTAACATGCACCACAATAAAACCGTCAGCTTTCTGTTTTGTTTTACGACCCTGGTTACATCTGGAATGATTTCAAGAAGAATGCTGATGTTTGCTTTAGGTACAAACTGACTCAGGGCACTTCTGGATTGCTACTTAAGTGGTAGTAGATAATAAGAATAATGATAAATGATAGCAGAATTACCTCCAGTTTTGCTAGCAGGAAGATCACATATTACCACCAATATAAGTTTATTGAATATTTTTCTTGGACTGGACCATAAAGAGGTTTCTTAATTGTCTAACACCTCTCTCTTTTCAGTCAAACTATTCCTTCCAATCCTCTGTTTCCTCTTACATTACAGAACTTTTCTTCAACTGCTAATTCAATAATATTAATGATAGTAATAAAACAAGTATTTGTAGTAACTCACATAGTTCCATACTTTTATAATAACAACAAAAAATTCTTATCTTTACATAGTATTTGTTGTCAGGTAATTTCTAATTCTTGTTATCTTAGAGGTAGACAAAAAGGTGAAACTACTCCTCCAAGGTTGCAGAGGCAGCCTTAAGTAAAATTCCTGATTTATCTAGGAGTATATAGTGGAAATGCGAGCTTTGCTGTAATTCAACACCCCAAACATGTTACCAAAAGCAATTAAAGCTCTTGAAGACTGTTACGATCTCAGCAGAGCACTCAAATTGGAAGAAAGTTGTCCTTACTGATGTGCAGTCTGCCTCTTTGCTTGGCAAGGTTACAACCCCACAAAACTAAACAAAACAATTCTCTTGCACAACTCTGCCAGGAGGGCTTGCAAGTTCTCTGGACAATTTAGGTTGCTCTTAAATTGTGGGATTGATCCATCACATGTTGAAATCAACAACACCCTGAACCATAGCTCAATATTCAAATCAGTTCTGCATGGAGGAACAGCATTTCTGTAACTAGCCAGGACATTGAGTCACTTCATTCTTGACCTTAACTAAGTGGGTTAAAGCAATATATACTTCATATTGCCCTGCAAATGCTCAGCTGTGCTTGGTATTGGTGAAGACTAATTCATTTCAAGTCCCAGACTTCAGCCATTTTTTTTCTGACTGTGTGATAAAATTCAGATGTTTTAAAAAGATCCTTCTTCCCTACATGTGCTCACCCAAGCAGCAGCAGCAGCAGGGTTTCTGTTAAAATCTCACAATGAAATTTGGCTTTGGAGAAACATCACACATGGAAAACTCAGTGTAAACAACAACTGTTCCAGAAAATTATGAGTGCACCAGCCTGGGGTACGAGAGTTGTAAAGGATCGTATTTTGCCAGCTCAAATTCAACAGACCTTACCAAGCTCCCACCTTCTTAGTCCGTCATGAGTACAGACCCTTAAAGTCTCTTATTGTGCGGTCCAGGCCTCTCCACTGCATTTGCGGTGGTCTGACCAGCCCTTCGCCCCAAATCTCATCCTTCCTCCAACCTGCATCTACAATCTTATTTCTGCCCCAACTGAGTGGGAATCCAGGCTGTCCTTCCATGGGGCTAGTGAACTCATACACTCTGGACTGAGCATCAGATTCACACTGTGCTTTGCTCAGTTACACAAATGCCTTTTTCTTTTGCAATAGTTCCAGCAGACATACAGCCAGCTCCTAAGGTGACTCTTACGTGGCAGATCTCTGTCCCCAAAGCCAACTGTGCTGATGTGTCTCCTAAACCAATGAACTACTTGTCCTGAGTAGCTAGAAATAGAAATAAAGGAATGGAGCCCATCCTTTTCTTTGGTATTTTACCCTACAGATACTGAGTGGTGGCATGGAGGAAGAGAAACAAAGACTAAATGATGGAGAAAAGGGCTGTGCTCTGGATCCATATGAACAAAATGGGCAGGAACAGGGAGTGCACTTAGAAAATAAATGGGATGTCTCTCTGTTGAGAGGTAGGTGTTCCCTCTGAATGTCCTAGAGGTGCCTATGTGTCATTAAAATGATAAAAGGAACTTTAACACCTGCCTGGTTCTGTGCAAACAAAGCCCTATTAAGACCTAGGTCATACCCCATGTAATAAACTACTTATCGGATGGAAACAGATCCACTGGGGGGATGAGATAGGGCCTGAACTGCAGAATGGAAAAGAGACAGCAAGCAATACATCCTCCTTTCCCCTTTCTGGTTAAAATTAATGTAATTAAACTAAGGAGTGTAATAGAAATGGGGAGTTTAAAAAAAACAACAATGAATGTCTTACCTGTATCCACAGAAGGTAAGCAAGATGCATGCAAGTGTTGCTACTGTGTTTCTATAATCTTCAGGTTATCTAATAGGACTACTGTTTCATCCTGAAGATGAGGCATTGCTATTTCAAGTTAAAAATTACTTCTATTTAATCATATTTTGTTGTAAAGTTAATATCTGAAAAATAGGCTTATATTTACAAAATCAAGAAATACATTGGAAGCATGTGATTTAGATGCTCATGCTGTTGCAGGCAGAATCTATCAGAAAAAAAACAAACACCAAATAACAAAACAGCCACCTTCCTTTTTCTTCAATAAGGTTATTGAATTTTGTATTCCAGTAGTTCTGTACAGGATGTGGGCAGTGTCCTCACAGGTAGGAAGACAGAGGCTCCTATGTTTTATAAGCAGAAATTCCTTTTGCCAGAGAATCACAATGGGATTTTAAGGAGATAGCCTCCATTTATTTGCTTATGTCTTTAATTGTCAATAAGATACAAGCTTGGATACTCTCTGATCAACACCAAGCAATTGGAAATACATTTCTATTTCTTTAAAATCAGCTTATTACCTGATACTGCTTGCAGCTGGGGAGGGTCCTGCTCCTTGGTACAACATTCAAACTCTCTCTTTCAAGATAGCTGATTTCAATAACAAGATCTACATTTTAGTATAATGACATTCTGCACTAGGGTTTACTACTACGTTTTCTCCTTCAAGGCCCTCTTCCCACCCCTGCAGCAATATATCTCTGCCAAACCAACCCAATGTTCTCCTCATATTTTAACTGAGGCTAACTGGATCCATCTGCCACATGACTCAGGGATTACTCTGAATCTTAAAGAAAAGTCAATTCCTATGCCAAGTCTCAGAGATTTCAGCCCTGCTTTAAGAGAATGCTGTTTTCTGTTAAAATTTTATATAAGGGAAGTTTGAATTTTAGCACAGATGTTTGCACAGCAGTGAAGAGCTGAATGAGACACTTGACACATTCTCTGCCAAGCAGCCTAAAGTCAAAGGTAATGAACATATGGCTGCTTCTCGCTGCCTCATAGCTTGCTTGCTCTTCTTCATGATGCTGAATGGTCAGTGCACATTTCTGCAACTCACTACCCTTTTGTTTAGGCCTGGATCTGAGAAGGTTGCTTTGGCTCTCACAGAGGTTTGTTGCTGTCCTTGTGCATTACGTAGCGTTTACAAATGCCTGCAAACAGAGATGGGAAATACGCCAAGTGTTTAAAATGGGTACTAATGTAAGGAGGCATTTCTACTTTTCCTTGCTGGCAGCCAAAAAGAAGGCAGCATTTAATAAGTAGGAACTGGGAGTGGGGAGGGTGTGTAGGAGAAACAATGTTCTGACAAATGGGAGCATATGTTTACTTTTTTTCATTGGCAACTGAAGAATCACTGTATAATTTTGACATAGCTTGGCCACTGACATTTTGAACCAAGGCATAAACACATAATATCGTATTACTTCAACCGCTATTATAACATTGCATACAAGTAACTCCTGCTGATTTAATAGTGCTTGGAAAAAGTAATATAGTATTTGTCTCTATGGAATAAAATTCTTCAAGATCCTGGCAATTAGTTGAATGAAGAAACAGAAGCAACAAAAATACTAAAACTGCTAAATAACTAATGGGAACCAAACTCGAGCAGCTTCCCCTATGCCAAGAACCATAGAGACCTAATCTCGATTTTTGGCAGTTCTGCCTTTAACAGAGCTCCTAGTGGTTTGTAGTGGACTGCAAATTAGGATCTGTTTCCACAAATTCAGTCTCGTCATTTTATCTAAAATGCAGTTTGAAGCAGCAATGAATTCAAATAAATTGTACATTATGGGGGTTATCACTGAATAATTTACTAGAAGTATGAGAGGTATTTGGTATGTCCTGCTAAATGCCTTGGACTGGACAAATAATGGGTGAAGAATTTTCAAGTCACTGTCAAGTGCTGAACTTTTCCATTCAGCTCTAGAGATCTGTCTTCCATATTCTCCAAAAGACTCAAGTGCAATGACATAGCATGCCGGACTTCTCCAAATATTTAAGCAACAGAGAACAATGGTATGAGACAATACTGCAAGACAGTGTTGCATGCAGGGAGTGTTGCTGGCCTTGAAGTTACCTCTCAAAGTGTGGTAACACCCTAGGGTGTCTCCTGCCATTGCATCATTCAAATATGAACTGGAAAAAAAGAAAGCCCACACCTTTAAATAAAGTTGTTCAGCTTTCACTCACTTCATCTTCCCAGTAAGCATGTCCCATTTTGGGGGTCACCTGCAGACAACTCCCTGCAGAAAAAGTGGACTTTGATAATTTTTCCCCTGCATTGCTTGCATGGTCCTGTGGGTATCTGTGGCTCTGATCCACCATGAAGTTTACAGTAGACCTAGTATAAATCCTAAGGTGAATCTAGCCAAGTATTTCAAATGTCTTAATTCCACTGAGCAAATACTTTCAGATATCATCCTAACTCAAAAGTTTTCCATGTTTTGATTCCAAATGAATTTTTTCTGTAACAGTGTTTATATTTGGCTACCTGCCGAATCAAACCAACGGGTTTCTATGGAGCTTGGCGGGGGAGGAATTTGGCCTATTCTCTTTAACATACATTGGGCTTGAAAAGATGTGATGTGTGATGTCAGCTGGCTGTTTTATCTTGAATTGTTTCAGATAAATAGGGCCTGCTTTCTAGGAGGCTGAAGTACATCCCTGGGACCTCTGCTTCATGGGAAGTGGAAAAGAAATGCTTCTCTTTTAACTGCAGCCACCTTCCTGTGTTGAAACCCAAACACTCTGAATGCCACTGTAATCAGAAACAGCAGACACACAAGTTTATATGTTGGATTTGAAATAGAAATGAAGTGGATCACTTTGATTCAGAGAGTCGTATTTCACCTGCTAACAGCTGAGAATTGCATTCCCCATTCTTCTGCAAAGGCAACCGAGACTGCGCCTTATTGTTGCTGAAATCGTTACTGAGCACACCTACTCTGCTAGTGGTATCGCATGTGAACTGGGAAGAAAACTGCTGCTTCATCATGGATGTTCACTGCTAAACACTTGGAAAGGCACACAACATGAAGCCCCCATCACTGTGAACAGCACTGTTATCTGATACAGCCAGACATGACACAACTAGTCATGGACAGGGAATAAATGTTTCATCAAACACCAGAAGTGCACCTAATAAAAGTAAATGCTGGGATGTCTGTTTAAGTGTGATTTTTTTTTTTTAATTAGGCTTTTCAGAATGTGATGAGACAGCTTTGTTTTGCTGTCATTACTTGCTTCTAAGAGATGCAGGTCGACATTTTTTTCCAAAGTAAAATCCCTACAGAACTGGTGGATTTTGCTTTGTTACTTTCACACAACCAAGCACGTCTGACACTGTACACTGTGGAACCACAGCTGAACACCGTAACTGTAACAGGTCAGGATTCTGGCTTGATTTCAAATACAAAGCTTGTCAGACTTACAGGTATTTCAGATATATTGTAGACTGACCTTACATGACTTGCAGTTTCATGAGCTCTATGCAATCACTTGAGCTCTAGCAGTTAATTGGTGCACCAACTTTCCTCCTTAAAATTGTATATAAAGCTACTTTATGATACCAATTGGCTTTTTGAACTCCTCAAAGTGGTTTAAATTGACAAAATTTCTTGTTAGGTTTTTGTAAAAAACCACAAACTACAAACGAATCGATCTTCCATTTAGCAGATTACACATACATCAATATGAGTGAAAGAAGAAATACATCCCGTATCAGAGTCACACAAGGATACAGTCATGCACGGAGATATAATCAAAGTAGTAAAATGATGCAAAAGTTTTAGCATATTTCTATTTCACTTCTCAAGTTCCTGAGCATTGGCTGCATATAGAGTGACAATAAATTTTCTGGCTTCAGTCTTCAAGTTACTGAAGTATGCCACAGTGATACAAAACTGTTGGAGTGTGCAAAATACAAATACTTTATAGAGTACCAATAAGCCAAAAAAACATGGCATCATGACAGAAAAAGGTACCTAGCCAATACTTAGTAAGGAGTACCAAGAAAATATATGCTATTGACCTGAAGTTGCAGTAATTCAATAAAGTTTGTCAAAAGGGCACCCTAGGCAGAGTTGAAAAGTTACTTATTATTTGCAAATGTATGTAGAGTTGATAGAAAATAATTTCCCATGATAATTATTTTTCTGATTCTTCAGTTCTAATTTGTAAATAAATATTAAATACAAGCTTGCAAGATACAGTTGTCTGTGGACTCTTGTGTATTAGCAATTAACAGATATAGATAGTGGGGTTTCTATTTACAGAGAAAGTGCCTGCAGAAAATGGACCTGAAATATTTAATCATCTCTGTCATGAGAAAAAAAGTTTACCATGAATTCTAACATTTATTTGCAAACACACAGGCAGTCCATTATGACTACTATGTGTATGATGTCAGCATGCTTTTAAATTGTAAAATATATGAATGACTTAGCATATAAAATAGCCCCAAGATGTCATTAGGAAGCTATGACAGTCATTCCCCCTTTAATTTTCCACATAAAACACTGACAGCCAAAATGGCTCTGGAGCAGACAGCTATGAAAACAGAGTGGCAGTGGGAAAGCCCTCCTTTTGAACTCATGTGAGATAAAAGACATTTATACTGGCTACACTGTTGGGTTGCTTTTGTTTTTGTTTTGGTTTTTGTGTGTGTTTTGTTTTGTTTTGTTTTAAAAACTGCTTACTTAGCATACAAATAGTGCAGCTGGAATGAGGCTTGCTGTCACCCTAGTAGGCAGACAGGTATATTGACTGTGGAAAATACACAGCTCATCGCCTGTCTGCTTGGATTGAGATGGCTCATTGCATGTTGGGACCTGCATGGACTATGGGACATGCCTTTGTGTTAATGCCAAGGGTGGCAATATGCTCCGTTTCATGTAAATATGATACAGCCCTTGGGCTTCTAGCAAGCCACCAGAGCAGCCCACAGTTCTCTTATGAATTTAATACTACTGTTATATTCTACAGAAATCAATCAAAATGCTGCAGCTACCTTAGTGTCATCTGCAGCAAGTGGGATTCCATAACCTACAATTCTTAAGTATGCTTAAGATATACATATTTATGATAGCTGCATGCACATAAGCACAGAAGAACTTCTCCCAACCAAAAGCTGAAAAAATTAAATGACAAAGACTTAGAATTGTCTTTTAAATACACTGTGCAACAGGCTAGTGAGACCACTTCCACCACTGACAAAAACGTCCAGTCCTGCAAATGCGTCTTGCTTACTACAGTTTTCTTGTCCCTGTGTGATATTGGCAGGTTAATAATTTTTTCTGCTTTTTTTCCAGGCTAAGCCATAAGTTTCTCTAGTATCACAGTGGGTTGTCATGGAAATTAGCATTCTACAAAATGAAGATGGCAAATAACTCAATTTCCAAATGCTATGTTCAGCAGCCAGATGTATTTGCGGATTTGGCAGCATTTGCCAGCTCCTTTGCACATTAATAACTCTACTCACATGGTTCAAAAAAATGAAACTAGGATAAATGAAATTAATTTGCCAATAGCAAATTACATTCTATTTTAAAATATGAATAAACCTGTACCAAATCCACGTGCTTTTGTATATTTCCCACATAATTTTCATGCACGGAAACACTACAGCAGACTATTCAAGAGAACAAGCTGCAGTATGTTCAAATCACTGAAAATGAGAGGAGTGTCCTTGGTCGGGGGTACCTTTCCAAGAGCCTGGAGACCACAGGCAGGCATGTTGCAGGGCCCAAGGAGAAAAAGCAACCATGAACCTCTCGCACAGGTCGTGCCACTTTGGAGAGGAAAGAATTGTGTGTTAGAGTCAAGATGCCCAGCTCAGACTGAGGGGAACATAAAGCTGGATTAACCTGCCCTTGGAGGTTTTGTTATGTATCTAGCCAGTCGCTGGGGATACTGGCTACTCTAACCAGTGGAAAGCAGTCTGCTGTAAAGACAATGTGGTACCTAAACAGGTTATATCTTTTTCTGTCTCCTTTGTTCATCACATATTCAAACTGCTCCTCCAAACTTAATTTTGTCCTCAATTATTGTATTTCTCAATTTGCTATATAAAGGTAGTTTGAGTATGGCACTTCAGCTTTCACTGATGGACAGTTTTTTGATCAATGTAACTTTTTGCTTCGGTGCCATAAATATTCTGTTAAAAATGTTCCTGTTCTCCTCTCTAAGGTCTTCATAAATCTTCTAATAAGTCATGATCTACTCTTGTCCCTTGGATGTTTTTATTTCCTGCATTGCACACCTCTTTTCCACTTGCCATGTTCCCACCTAAATCACCTTAATTTATCTACATCATATGCCTTTCTTTTACCATCTATTCCATTTGCCCTACTGGAACTCTCAGATTTTTCCTTCTCCGTTTCTCTGATGGGTTTTTTCACTCCCCCCTTATTAGGACTTCTCTTCCCACCCTGTTTTTTGTCACACCACCTTTATAGCAAGGGTGCTAGCTACTCCCTCTTCCAAGTGTAAAGCCTTCAAGATGGGGCCTAATGTCAGTGGAGGCAGAGGCAGCATGAAGGCTGCCTTCTCTCCTCGGTCCTTCACCTGGGAGAAGCACCTTGGAGCATAAAATAAGGGTCAACAAGGATGCCTTACTTGGAACTGACAGCATGGGTTAGACCATCCTTCCTGCAGATAATTGCATAGGACCAGTTGCAAGACCATCCATCACAAGCTCTGACTGCAAAGAGTAACTGAGAACACAACTCCCTCTAGTGATAAATCCTTCCACACCTTTTGGGACTGGTAAGACTTGGGGATGAATGGAAACTTCTCTTGCTAAAGTCAACTGGCTTGGAGGCAGGGTGGAAGCACCCTCTCTTTAAAGAAAAATAGGCCTGTTTTAAAGGTTATCACTTATCACTAGGAAAATTACGTGCTGGCTGTTAAAAGACTTCTTGAAAAGCAATAAAAAACAAATATCAGAAAAGTGCTGTACTTTCTGACATCGCCAGTGTGGGAGCCCCCAGTAGGAAATATTGTAAACCATTTCCCAATCTGCTTTTATACAGGCATAGGAATTAAAAGAAAACTTTAGTGTTTAATGCTTAAACCAAATGTTTAATTTTGAACATCCCATAGAGTCACACTGCAGTGTGGAGGTTGCAGTTAAAAGCCCGGATTCCTTCATCTTCCTGACATTGAATCTACAGTATAACAAAAACATTTTGAAACTAATGTAGAAATAGTTCTAACTGGAGCATTAACATAATTTACTTCAGTCATGTTCATCAGGATCATTTATATCTTACACATGTGATGTGTAAATATTCAACCTCTCTATACATATACAGTTGGATTTTATATATTATGTATAAAAACACATTCTTATGAAGTATGATTCATTGGTTTAGCAGTTGGTATTTTAGCCTTTCCAGTATGTTCAAAAGCAGTTTATATGTTTCAAAGTATTATGTATATAACCATTACTGCTTTAAGTAGGGCATCATCCCATCTGTATGAGAAGACTTATTACATGTGCTAAGCTAAGCACTGAAAACTACTGAGACAGTTCAAAGTTGTGGAAGAACTGTAAGCCAAGCTTTGGCTGACTGTTCTCTGTGGTATTAGAAAGGGGTTTGCTGCCTGATTTATAATTATGCACAGTAAAATGTAAGTATCAAGACAGAAGAGTGTAAAATATTATCTCTTAACACGTGTAAGAGCTGATGTGCTGTGCCTTGGCCCAGGAGCAGGACTACGCTACCTCAGAGTTAGAAGGCAGAGCTGGGAGTCAGATCTCATGGTCTGTCCTGCCATTGATCTGTGGGCAAGTTGTCTGGTCTCACTGGCTTTGGTTTCTCAAAAGGAGTGGCAAGCTTTATCGACCTAACCTCTATGTTGAAGTTTCTTACTTAATGAATGTCTGAAAAACACACAGATCAGTTGACCACCAAGAATTATCCTATTTTTGTTTGACATGAAGGAAGGCATCCCCACTGAATACAGACTGAGTATCTGCAGACACAATGGAAACACATTGTAAAGAACATCCTTGCAAAAACATGGAAACAGTTCACATGCATGTGCATGTTACTCATCCAGAGTAACACAGCACATCCTTGTGCCATATGTGATTAGAAGGACTTGTAGGCTGCAATGAATCTGGGTATATTCAACATTTGTGTCCCACATTGGCTGTTATGGATCTTCTTAATGTTGTTACTCACAGACAGCCCACCCACACATCCTTTTTGAGGCAAAGGAGAGTATAGTTATTTTTTGGGTGTCAGGCAACTGAGAATCTACTTCCCTGCTTTGTGTGCAACCAAAGAAAAATTCAAGGGACCTTTGCTGAAAACAGTTAGGTCAGATGATCACAAACCTGCTAGCATGTGAGATCTCTTTTACCTCAGTGTAAGCAATATACTTGGGAGCAGAGACAGTGTTGATCATTTGTACCAAGTGGTCCCTTCTCTAACCACAGAGACTGCCATGAGTTAGCTCAGGTTAATTAAATTCAAATTGATTGTACTGACATGGTGGAAGGAGCATGCTTGATGGTCCCCAGAAACAACACCTCTTATTTAGCACAATCAGGTGCCTGAATATGTTGAATATGAATTAAATATTGTGAAGCTTTCCCTGGAAAAATTGAAGACATTTTCCTAAGTGTGTGTGAACTGTGATGGATTTCTAACTCTTACAACATGCAGTGATTTTCACAGGAAAGAAAAAGTATGTCAGTGATATACAAGCCAGAGCATCACCACATTTCAAGCCCCAGCCTCAAAGCCGGGTGTTACAGATGTCCATTGACAAGAACCCATTTCACTTTTTTCTGTAACGATTATTGGATATTACTCTGGCTGATAAAAAAGAAATAAAAATGACATGACAGAAAATTTTGGATAGTTCAAGTAAGGCAAAGAATTAAATACCTTTTGTTGACAATCATATTTGGCTGCAAAAATCAGACATATTTTGTAGGAAAAAGTCTTCCTTTGGGTCTGACTTCTGATCAGCAGACCAGACTTGCTTATGATTAAAATTCCTCAGGTTGCCTTGGGTATCTCTCTTCTCCTAACAAGTGTATATTTTGGGCCCTGTCTGGCAGTAATCTTGAATATTTAGGTTGCCACACACCAACGTGGGTAGTACAAGACAGGAAATGCAGAACTGAACTTTGTGCTTTCTCACGTTAGAAGAGCAACTCAATTCATTCTTCTGTCTAACCCATTTCCTCAGCATTGTCCTGGGTCACTCGGCGCTCGCTGAAAGCAATTCCTGACCAGCAATCAGCTGCAGACATATGCACTAGGAAACCATGAAACTTTATCCTCGACCCGACATCCCCCCACAAGCTCTTGCAATGGACTGCACTCCTTCCTTCAAGGAAGACATCTCTGTCCGGGTTATGCTGGAGAAAGGCTCTTCATCAAGTGACTTGATAACAGGGGTGATCAAAGTCTGGCTGTTGTACCTTATCTATTGGTGATCATAATTCAGGGCTGAAACTGCCCTTCAGTTTGCTCCTCCCTACCATTAAATTACATTCAATCACTAAACAGAGAATGCAGCCCATGCGCTCGCAGCCAGATGTTATCATTACAGGCCTTTTCTTATAAACTGATGCTGAAACCCGAGTGGTTGATGAGACTAGCTAAGCAGTTGTACCTTTGACCTGATTGCATTAAACTTGCCCTATCAATTTAAGCTTAGTATAAACACCATTTCCCAGAGTCCCTTATGACTTCAGTAGTGAGAAGAAGCTGACTAAGCCTAAACATTTTTTAACAGCAATCTTGTCTTACAACACCAAGGGGATTTGCCATGTATCTGGGGCTTTATAAAACCATATGGACATGCTGAAAGAATTAAAGTCCTTTAAAAAAGCAAAATTGATGGTGACAGTCCTTTTAGAAAACCCGTTTGTAGAATGTCAGCACAAGAGGAGTTGGGAACAGGACTAAAATAGTTTTAAAAAATACAACAGTTCTGTGTTTATTTCACACAGTTGTTCCTGAATACTGAGATATAGAGTTTAAAGCCAAAACAAAGGAAAAACATTTCCTAAACTGAATTCACCACCAATTAAAAAGAACTACCCACCCAGCACTCCACAACTCAAAGCCCTTTCAGATGTATCACTCATCTGAGATCTCCCATAAAACATAGAGCATTTTTTACCCTACCATTTCAGATTTATTTTTAATAAAGCTTGGTCTATTTCACATTGAGGATAATTCAGTTAATCCTATCAAAAGTTTCATATGTAGCAGCCCATGAGCTATACAGCATATGGTATAGCAGATGGCCAACAAAGCTTGGCTCGGCTGAGTAAAGGGGAACATGCTTCTAACAGCAAGCATAAGAATGAAAGTAACATCATCATGCTTAAGTCAGTTGTATTGCCTCCTATGGAATGATAAAGCAGTGGTTTGGTGTTGCAAATGTTGGTAGAACAATGGGATCTAAGCCAGAAGAATATGGATCTTCATCTCATCACGTTGCAAGTGCTCTGGCCCTGATGCAGAGAAACACTCTTGAAGTTGAGCACATAAGTATTCCTGCTAATTTTAGTGGAAGTGCAGAAGTAGCTAATGCTCTGCAAGACTGAACCTCTCATCCAGAATTAGAAAACAAGAAAAAAAGAAAGATCCAAGATTTGCACTAATTTTAAAACCGAAGCTTTGTGGCATCTATTGGTTCTACGAAACCAGTCAGTGGATTTGCTGCTAGAAGTGCAAAGAGGAAGTGCATGAAGCAAAATTTAATGATTTAATGCTTATGGATATTCATGCAGAACATGACTCAAGAGCACTGAAATATAAAGCACATAAAAAGCCAACCAAAAATTATTAATTTGTTTTACTGTTTTGAAATCTAACAAAGCAAAAATATGCATGTAAAAAACCCCAACAAAACAAAAAACCCCAAACAAACATACAGCCCCAATCTAACAAACAATTACTGCTACTTAAATAATTATGGAGAAGTTTTTTCAAAAACTAGTTTACCTGAGTTTCTACCTTGGTTACTCTTAGCAACACTATCCAGCATTTGCTAAATTAAACAAATGACCATATTCCGCTGTGGGGAAAAAATACAGGTAAGGAAAAAATATCTGGTATATAATTTTACGTAACACAAAGGACAAAAGTAATCTAGAACTTGATGAAGCATTCTTTCGTGATTAAAATTAAAGCAGGGTCCTTTTATGCAGATAAAGAAAGTACATATTTAAATGACAAAACCTAAAAACAGCATTAGAAGAAGATGTGCACAAATTGCTTGCTTTGCAGAAAGCATCCCTGTTTCTCTGCTTTAGGGATCAGATGAGACAGAAAAAACCCAGTGACATTGACTCTGAATCCAGAGAAGAGAAAAAAGTATCAACTCTTTCTGGCAAAGTTTCTAAAAGAATTTTATTTACCTAGCCACGCCCTATCACTACAAAAGATATTTCTGTCTCATAGCTTACAGTACAATGTGGGAGCATCTGAGTAGCTTTCACCCTACATTTGCTATTAAGAGTGATCTAGCTGTGACACCATAGGGCACAACATAAGTTAATTTATCCTTCCAGTAACTGGAGTAACAGCAAAGCTGGAGAAGGTGACATATAGCAGAGCAATAATAAAATGTATAAAATGAGATGGCAAAAGATGACAGACGTAAAGTCTTAGGCCAGCATTAAGTTGCTGGGGGGGGTGTGTTTAATTATCAGCCTTAAAATAATTCTATAATGTAAAAAATATATCCAGACAAGCTGAAGAAAGATGGATTAAAGTTGGAAAATATCAGTACAAAGGAGACTCAGATTAGAAAGAAACAATTGGCTCAGCATGAAGGCTGCCATCATTGAAAAGAGCTGAGAGTCAAGAGGAAAAAGCTTGAGAAAATCCGTGTAGAGATGAGAAACAGAAAGCTCAGTATTTTGAAATAACTGATGTAAAGAAGAATCTGGAGGAACCAGTTCATCACAGCTGACTGTGAATCAGAAGTGTGATGCAACTGTGAAGGGACATACAACCTTAGTATGTGTAGTAGGAAGTGTTTGTAGCCAAGGTAGGGGAGTATTATTGCCAGTGTATGAAATGCTGATTAATGTGTCTTTTATTTAGAATACTGTGTAATATTTATATAATATTCTTGGTAGTGTTATTAAAAGAAAACAAACTGGAATTAGAGCAGGTATAGAGAAAACTTACAAGCATGGTCAAAGGGTGCAGCAACATCTTATAAGAACACAAAGATAAATTTTCTTCATTTAGTCAACCGTACTAAAATTTGAGAGGTGATGTAATTGTGTGCTATACAGTCACTTGGGAGATGTTACAGCATCACCAAATGAAAGAACTATTTAAGCGAAGGTCAGTGTTATAAGAGCAGATGGATATAAGCTTGCAAAAAATGCCAATACAGTGGGAGGTTAGAAGAAAATTCCTAATTATATGATTGGGCAGATTCAGGACTGCTGTACAGTGGAATTAGCTGGGGCTAAACATCATTGTGACTTTTAATGTACAGTTAATGAAAAGGGTTTTGCAATGGGATACTTGCGCCAGAGATGAAGTATAGGTATTTTGCAACTTGCTGTTAACAACATGGCTATAACATGAGCATCAGCATCTGATAACACCTTTATTCTTCTTAATGATTCAATATCTTAAATTTACACTATGCTTTTCAACCCAAAGGATCCCAAAGTACTTAAAAAATTTCAACTGACGTGCAGTCTGTGAAGAGAGGGCTTCATTCACTGTAGAAATAGAGTTGTAGCACAGGTGAGAGGCAGCAGCTGTTTACAGTGTGGTTATACTAAAACTGTAAACAAGTGTTTACGTTTTATAATAGGAAAGACAAAGTGGTCTTTTGGGGGAGAAAGTACTTTTACTGGAAAAATATAAGTACTCTGTATTTCCTATTTTTGTCTCCAGGCAGGAGTTCTGCTGTTGATGTCATGGAGGGACCAAGGTGCAGCAACCATAGTAGACTGAAGGCAAAAAATATTTCCCCTGTTCATACTTCTGCTATCCATGAAAATAATTTTACTATGTGTAATGTTACAAAACCATCACTACTCTTATGTTTTAAGGGCTTTCCTGCCTTCTTCAGGGGATATTATCTTGAGAGATTCATTAGGACTTGATCAAGATAATCCCTCTAAATCAAAGAGGATGACAAAGTATGTTGGTGTAGGATCTGCCGATAGGTAGGAGAACTGCTGGCTACCTTTCCTGAAATGCATGAAAATCCCTCAAAATCAAAATGGACCTTTGTAGGCCACATATAAAGGCCTGGCCAGCTGTCAAACCCAAACCTTCAAGAATAATGAAATTGGCTTCAGTAGAATTATGCTGTGCTCCCTTCACCCTAACTTTGAGATTATTTTTGTCAGTGTTAGTAAAAAATGAGAATTTTTAATTTTTTTTTTTTCAATGATGGTATGACATTCACACTGGATAAAATATAGACAGGACTCTTAAGGTCTGTCATGTTGCTATCTTTCACCAAAAGTGACGGCAAAGAAACATGGGAGCTTACAAGAGCAGTGTTTAAGAGTTAAAACCTAGCATCATCAAGTTCTGTTTGGCTTTGGAAAACAGGCAGGACAGCACATTGGTCATCCCACTAGCAGATATAAGTGAAAAAAAGGAATATTAAAGTCAGTTCTCTGTAAAAAGAAATCCCAATGCAATTGCGATTCTTTACATCTACAAAACAGAAGGAATGTGAAGAAACTGATGAGAGGGGACTATTGTTACTGGTAACACCTGAAACAGTGGACATTTACTAGCTGTCATAGGCTTGCTTAAGGTCTATTGTTTGGGAAGCCCAAAATGAGCAGCAAAAACAACAAAAAAGAAAAACTCTTCTTGAAGAGTTTACAGTAAAAGCTCAGCATACTTGAATGTTCAGAACAACATGAAATCTAGATAAGGAGAAATCAATGCCATCTTAAACTTGGAAATAACATTCTAAAAATAAGCCAAATAAGGACATTTCCCTGTTAATTTTAAGGAATGAAAGTTTCTCTACAGAATAGCTGAAGTAGTCATAGACGTGTTGCTTCCATGGCTTCACCCCCCTCCCCCTTTTTATTCTGCATTCCATCGTTCCAAATGGAGAAGTCATCTGCAGGTCACACCACTGCCTCCGGTGCTACTTAAACAATTTAAAAAAATGTATCTTCACACTGGCTACACGCACAACCCGTGTAGGCTGGATTTCCACGAGTGCTTGTTATCCGAGCCCCCCGCTGCTGCCCGACCCCCCATCCACTTCCTCCTCCTGGCTCCCACACTCCCAAGGCTGGTTCGGCTCAGCTGCCTGGTGGTCACGGCACTGCTGCGGGGCTTGGGGAAACTTTAGACACAAAGCTCACTCATTTCCAGGAGGCTCTCCTCCCAATGAATGCATGCCCCTGAGATGAGTCTAGGGCATCAGCTCACCTGAAGTATCTGACATGGGCTTCCTTGTGAGCAGCAGTAGTTGATAGGAGGCCCATAAGGATGGATGAACCACAGCGTCACCCAGCAGATGACCAAGAAAAATTCTTACAGGAAAAGTGCTTGCTTGTTTTAGGCTGCTGGTGGGCTCAGCTTTCTCCCACCACAGAGTTGCTGGGGCTTTACCCAGCCTTTCATGAAGGCTGCCCAGTGGAGTCCCAGCAGCCCTGTAGCACACGTGCCCACTCGCGGCTTCTTTTGCTCTTCCTCTCAGGACACTGGGTGAAAAGCTGTGTCTTGCCACCTCGTGCGTTGGAAAGGTTCCTCTTGCCCTCTGGCCCGTTTTTGTACCAGCCTGGATGGAACAGAGGAAGAATGGGACATAGAAGCTGTGTCCCTGGTTCCCGGGTGCCTCCCCTGGGGTGTTATTTCTCCACAATGCCCCAGCTGCTGCCAGACGAAAACTGCACTGTTTAGAAAGTTCTAGTCGTCCTGTATTTTTACAGCTGGGACTCAAAACCCACAGAATTTTGGCATCTTTGCCAGGTGTACATGTTCTGCCATCCTGGTGAAAGTTCATCCCAGACTGATCTGCTAATGTGCCTTTGAAAAAACAGAAATGTGGCAGTTTGCACATGCCCAGCAGAGAACTGATAGTGATGGATGGCATCAATTTCTGGGCAGTCCGGCCTCCCTGAAACATCTGACTTGCTGTGGTTATTGGCTAGACAAAGCAAGCAGGTAACTCCTATCTCAACATATGAAGAAAAGGTACAAACTAAGATCTTTCAATGCTTGTATTACCTAGCTTCAAAATATTTGAATTTGTACCTCTAGAAAGTTCCTTTAAGTCATGTGTGGTTTCTATTATTTTTTTTTTAATTTCTGTTTTTCTTGTTTATAATACCCTGTGTACACAGACAGACAAACAGATAGTTACTGTTTTGTAAAGCAGGAGATTCCAGCATGCTCTGCTTGCATTGAAAAGAATCCATATTCAAGAATGAACTGGCAGACAATTCAGCTTGTTGGTTCATAATATAACTGGATTGCAAGGGGAAGATAAGAAATCAGTGATTCTGCCTAAGGGAGCAACCTTTAGTATAAAAAGAGGAGAAGGAAAAACAGACTAAAAACCTTTAAAAAAACCCCCTCGTTTTTGAACTAGAAATTGAAAAGTAATCCCAAACCATAAATTACTGAAGCATGTGAATACTATTTAGAACACATTTTTAAATTAAAAAAAATAAATACCTTGGATCTAATTTTAAACAGGTTTTGCATGGTGTAACACCATTGATGTCAGCAGAATAATTTCCAAGTTATAAATTTGTTAACATAAGGTTAGTGCAAGACTGCAGTACAGTGGATGAGAATTGCTTTGAGATGGAAGACTGTATGCTAATGTTGAATAATCTGCTAGGATATTATTTGCTTTCTGCCTACACAGCCAAGCTACATATTAATTAATGCTACCGCAGAGACTGTCATCTCCTAAGGCATAAAGCAAAACAGTAATATTCTAACATTAATAATAATTAATATTCTCTCTTATGAATATTGTTCAAATAAAAGGATGTTGGATTTTAATACACGTTTACCAAGAACATGTAAAAGGCAAAGTTCCTATTCTACTTTGTTGTTCTTCTGCCAAACACAGACAATGGTTGGTAAATACCTTTGAGCTGATGAGGAAAGATAGGGGGTTACATCTTTAGAAAGCAATAGCAACCACTTCAAAAATTCCATTTGGCTGTAGTTCAAAAGCCAATGTAAACAGCCTGGACATCCATCTTAAACAAGGCTTATTCACACTTTATGCCAACAAGAGCTGATGAAACAGTCTTCAACAGTCTGGTTTTGCCTTCTCCGATAGACACACACACGCACACATGCGGTGCCAGTTGCCAAATATACAGCCACAGCCTTGGATGAGGCAGGGTCAGGAAGCACCTCCATACCACAGGCACCAGCTGGGCAGGTGCTTTATGGACAGCTGGCCTGGCTGCTGAACTCCTTCATGGCTTTGGATAGCTGCAGCAATACTTCCAGCTCTTGCAGACTCCTACATTGGATTAATGAAATGACATCCCAAATAAAACCTCAGCAGCAATATTAAACACTGGGAAAACTCCCAATAGTTGAACTGGACCATGACTCAGCTCCAGAGACATGAGGTGATGGCTGAGTATGGGACAAATACTAGGTCACAGAAACCAAATTAAGAATGGCATGTGGAACAGAGGCTCAAAGCTCAGTTGTTACCTATGTAAACTAGGGCTGCATTTATTACTTAGGAAAAAGGAAGAAGGTGGAAGGACTACTTCTCCACCAGTGCAACAACAACAAGTAGAACTGAGAACAGCATATTGACCTTGCAGGGTAAAACATGCACGGGAGCAGAGTTCATTCTAGTAGGCTGGGGTGCTCACATAACTAAAGCAGTAATTAAGAACAGATAGCGGAGAAATCACTATCTAAAGCAAAGTGAGAGGGCAAAGCAAAAGAACAAATACCTGATGGTCGTGCCATGGGAATGAACAGTAAACCCTTGAAAAGTCACATGGCAAGATTAACTGAAGAGCCAGCCTTATATGACATTTTAGGTAATAATTTTTTCATGGTGACAATGACATTTAATATAAAAGATAGCAGTAGTCACAACAGTACAACTAAATATGGCAATTTGAGAAAATCAAAAGATTTCTAAATAAAGAACATCTTGAGAAGAACCAAAACTGGGAGATCTGACATACCAATAATGTCACAGAGATCAGGATGCTGGAATATGAGGAAAATGAAAAGACATAGCCCAAGAGAAGTCATTCAGAGGAAAATAAACGACTCAAAAAAGTAGGAAAAAAAATTAACTCATAGACACTAGGAGAAAAAAAATACTGATGTCACAAAAGGTTTGAGAAAGCCTGTACTGCTCTTGGATCAAGAGCACTACAATGCCCAGTGCGATACACCAGATCCTCAGGAATGAAAAATAAAGGGTGATTCAGTGAGTAGTGGATAAAATGGATGAACAAAGGCAAGCAATACAAAAATTCAGAGAGGAACAAAGCTTCAAATCTGATAGATGGCAGTGGGAAGCAGTAGCAAGATTTCATTTCCACCCACTGCTACCACAAACAGTAATTGAAATAAACAAACAAACAAACCCCCGTTCAATTATTCAGACCACTTAATTTAGAGTTGTTTGTTTGTGGCAGAAGACCGAGATCTTTTGTTGATATAACTGAAATTATGCCAGTTAAAGGTTAAATCCTGCCTGCTAGACATAACTTGGGGTGTGGAGAATCATGTTACATGTCTCAGAGAAAACTCAGGGCTCCAAACAGCCCTCAGAGATCCTACGGCTGGTAAGGGCAATTCATACTCCCTTCTGCTCTCTCCTCCTGAATTCTCATTGCAGCTCCTGCTTTAAATGTCATGATCCCAGATCTTTCTGAAGCCTCAAGATGTCATGTACCTTGCAGTACAGAGACTGTAGTTTCTTCTGCCACTTTGATGGTTAAAATACATTTATTTTTGCATTTTCTCCATCTAATTTTAGTGTGGCCTTAAGTTACCATCCTAACTTATGTTCTCTTCATTATCTCTTCTATAGGTAACTGTACACTGCATGCAGCACATTGGCCAAAAATAAATATAACGTGAGAATTGCATTGAATTGCTTTGATTGAAGCATCATGCCCTGCCTTATCAAGTCCCTACTTTGTAATTTCCCATTTCCAGTTACAGACTTCTGCTGCATATCTGCTTTCTGCACTGAAGTATGATTTGGTGAATATGCCTCAGTTTTCTTGAAAGCTGCTAAAATAGCAAAGAATATCTGATTCTGTCTAGCAGAGTCACCCCATTTTGGTGAGTAGTCCATCTGAGAAATATTCTTGAAGACAAAAGGGCAACTCCCATATTTTCACGATGGACTTGTTAGTGGGTGTGATTCACCATTTCCCCATTCCATCTTTATGCCAGTGTAATTAAATCGATGGGGGTTACATCAAGATAAAACTGAAGATCATAATGCAAAGGTGAGTCAGATCCCACATGCTACAAAATGTAAAAGGACCGTTTCATAGAAGGATGATGAGAATTTGGAACTTGCTTATCAGAAAGCATGCGCTTCACGGTGATTCTTCATAATTTTTGAATTGCCATTACAAAATCAGCATAGGTTGGTTCTATCGTTAGTCAGATCATAATTGGGCAGGAAACATGCCAATCCAAACCTTCAGAAAGATACTTCATATTTACTCATGAACAATGAATTGGTCTTCCAGAGGGGAAAAAAAACCCCCAGACTGACAAAGGACTACATTGTTCTTTGATGTTGCAGAATGGACAAATCACAGGTGTATTACGTAAATACCTGTCAAACTGACAATTAGTATCAATTAGGCTTTAATCTGACATATTACATTGGGTGCAGCAAATGCAAAATCTGTTCAAAGTAGATCGTAGATATGTACCCTTCAATTAGACATGAGGTAGGAGGAAATTCTACTCTCTGGGAAAGCACAGCATTTAACTCCTGAACTGCTAGAGATCTCTGTGGATGAAAGTAATCTATTTGAGGATGGCCCGTCCAAAATTTATTTGACTCCTAGCAATTTCAAAAGCGTAAATGGCATTTAAGTAGTCAGTTGGAACTGTTCCTCCTCTCTCTTCATAGCCACATACTCAAGTGCACAATGCTTATCAGCTGCTTTCTTCTTTCACATAAAAAGGTCAGAGTTGAGGAAATAAGAGAGAGGTATCTCTGGACCAGACCTCCTGAAACAATCCTGTTGGAGTAATAAAGTAAAAGAGTACTAACAAAACTACACAGGAGAGGAAAACAGGCACTCTCTCATGATGTGTCTCAGAACAGGAAAATGGACTAGAAGAACTTACATCTCTACATGTACACAGATAAGACCTATAGACATAGCTTTCCCAGGCTAGGTATGTATGTGTGACCATGTTTGAAAAACCTCTGCAATTTTTTTCAGGCTTTACAACACCAATCAGATCCCTACAATCAAAATGCCAATACAGTAATCTCTCCTCAAAGTGAGAAACTGCAAATACATCACCAAAACTGAGCCACAAGATTATGCTACAGTGGATTGTCCTGGGGTTAATTATAGAAATAAAATGCACAGTAGACAGATTCTCAGTGAGATTCTCAAACAAGGCACAACTGCACTCATGACTTTCTACCTCAAAACCTCAAGAGAGAGCAGACATGACTACAATATTTTGTGGCATATGAAGAATACATAAGTGAAGAAAAAAGCACATTACTGATCTTCCTTCTGGAGAAAGCACCTAACCTGTGCAATATTATTTCTACTCTTATATAGCTTTCACAGCAAGATAGGATACCTTCACAATTTTTATACTATGTTTTTTATGCTGTGTAAAGCTTTTCTTACTCATGGACTTCTTAGAGAGCTGGCTGAAAGAAAATGCTCACATAATTTCTCATTAGTCCTGAAATATGCGGATAGAATTTTGTCTCTTGCCAGCTACAAACATAAGCTAAAAATGTCATTGATCTGACATCCCACAAGCCATGCCTCAGATTCATATGAGGTTTACAAAAGCAAACCTTCATCAGGGTGCCTTTAAAACAGCAGATATGCTCTGTAATAGAGATTTACAAAAGAATTGCACTGTTAAATAACCCTAATCTCATTTAATAAACATTAAACATAATCTCAACATTTTTAATCAGGGCTGAAATAAAGAATATTATTGAAAATCTCTCATTTCATTTGAAAACATAAACACCTGCTTTTCCATCCAGCGAGTTCATACTCTGAGATGATGCTACACACTGCTTTCTGAACCCAAAGATGGAAAGGGCTCTGTACCTCTCAGCTCAGAAAGAAAGAAAGGGGAAATATCAGGTAAATACATAAGAGCTTAAGTTTCAATTTAAAAGAAGAAGGGAAAAAAGAATGTAACACGTGGCAGTTAATTCAGAGCATTTCTTGGATAAAAACTGAATTAAAAAAGGAGTAAAATAAGAACTTCACACCTGAACAAGAAAGCCACTGCTACTCAAGAATACAGGACTTGTATTTTTGGTTTGGTGTTTCCACAACAGAGGCTAAACTCTTGCTCTCTCTGCTTGTGCAATGAAGTACTGTTGACTTTGGTGAAGGAAGTGAAGAAGAATTCAATGATTCCCATGGTTGTCTCCGGAGAGGTTCAACTCATGTCATTGGTAACTCAGATAATCATCGTTCTGCCAGAGATTATGTTAACAATATTATGTGATGAATTCTTTTCCCACTGCTTTAGGTATATACAGGCTTTCATTCACTTTTACAGTAAGTCTTCTACAGCTGCCATATAGTATAGTATCTTTGACTATCTTCAGGAGCAAGAAAATCCCCCTCCCTTCTTCTACTTGGCGTTCCTAAATGCGTTGTTGACATTCAGCTAGCTAGAATACCTACTGACACATTAATTTTCCTGCCTTTTAGGATGAGAAGTTCTGGGAAACCCAGACAGCTGCCAAGAGAACATATGCCTGTGCCCCTTGCACCTTTGAATATAAGCAGCATAGGCGTAGTTCTTGCTTACACCTTTTTGAGACATCTCTACTGCAGCGTTTTTGAAAAGCAGTGGGAGAAGCTTTTCATTTCACTTTGTACTTTCACAAAGCATTTCAAGCTGCTGTCCTGACATGTCTGAGTGAAGCAGGAGGAGGCCTTCTGCCAGAGAGCTACCTGCGGTATGCACCCGCCCGCCGCTCCCTGCTCCGGGGCCACGTCGACACAGTCAGGTGGCCGGGTGCTGCCTGCCAGTGGTGTGCGTGCCTCCCAGAGCCCGGAGAGCAATGTGAGGACAGGGAAGGAGAATCAAGCCATCTCCTAGTTCCATCATAAATTCATATGCGTAAGGAAAAAAGAAAGAAGATAAAAAGAAAAAATCTCAGGATCCCTGTTCTAGTCACACTGAAGCTAATGACCGTATTTTCAATAAGAGTAGGAGAAGCTATGTTATTAGTATTCCCCAAATCCTTACTTTTCCAAAGCCATCATTATTTCTTTTTCTGTCCTCTATCTCTCAGTATTACTTTCCGGTATGATAACTGTGCTGTTACTGATAAAAGTTACATTTAAAAAAAAAGCAAAACAAAAAAAGCTAAGCCACATGTACTTTATGACCTTTAGACGTTAAATTAAGAGAAGTTACATGATACTGCACTCTGAAAGCAGTCTGACAGAAACAAAAGTCAAAGTTTGCTACATTTGTTAGAGCGACGTACAGCATCATATATACCTATTATTACTGCATAGCTCCATGGCCAAAAAGTAACCCGCGGAGAATTCATACCACATACCTCACATGAAATATAAGCACAAGTCTAGGTAATATCCACCCTTCCACTCCATGAAGAATAGAGATTCTGGGATTCCCAAAGGCTCTTGAGGTTTGCTAGTGAGCCGAGAGTCCAAAGTAAATGGCATTCCCAGGAAGCACCCACAACACAGGACAGACAGTCTGGCCTGATGCCATTCCCTCCCAATTACAGATATATGGCAGTGTCACGACTGTGGCTGAGATATGCCATACACCAGCCACTGATGGTAATGCAGAGAGACAGAGCCATGGGCAGGCCTGTTACAAGAAGGAAAGAGAGGATTTTGTCATTTTGGGGAGGATAGGGAACAGTTTCTTGTGGGCAACACAGATCAGGGTCCACCTGTTGTTAATCCACCCAAAGTACAGCCAGATCCATGGTCTACACTGTGAGGCCATTGTCCATTGTTACAACGTTATCAGTACATTACAACACAATGGCACAAACAACACAAAGCACTTGACTGGCCTCACCTTAGTGTAAATTATAGCATTTATCTCACTTTCGTTTTTGCTGTAGTGCTCATATCCTGAGTCCATCAGCTGCTGTGTGTCAAGCAAAATCTACATTCTTAATAGTTCATAAAAACATCAACAATCCAACACAATTGTTCTTTTATGTACCTTTCCACAGACTATGACATACATGTCAACTGGGTTGACCTCTGGTTTTTTTTACAGATCTCTGTTATTTGGCTTGTTTTAATCCTTGCTCCACAAGCTACTCATAACTTCATCGTCAACTTTCCCAGTTTAACAAGGGAAAATGCAAGAACTGCGCTTCCATGTTTCGAACAAAAGTTGCTCCTGTTTAACCCAGGATTCCCCAAGAGTTCTGCAAAAACCTGCTGCACCTAAAGGCAAGATAGTCATCTTATTGGAAACAAAGCTGCATTTTTCTTTGTGATGTTTTGTCCTTCAAAGGACTTAATCAGAGGATGAATTGTAACATTCTTAGCACCTAATGCCAAGGCTATTGATTTTCTTTTAGCTCATGTAAACTAACCAACTTATGATATAATTTTTGACTGTACAGACCTAAGGACATGATGCCAAATGATGAATTTCAAGTAGTTAGTAGATGCATTGTCCTCCACTAAGCTAGCAGTGGTTCCCAATAGTGGATACACATCAGTAACTAAGTGAAATACATTCACCTAAACTACTTTCCCATTCTAAAAAGGAATTTGAAAGGAAACATAGTCAAAGTTGTTATAATTAACTTCCCTTTTAACATATTTAAAATATACTAGTAAGTAATCTTGAGTTACTTAACTGATACCACCAGTTCAAACTCACCTATTCTGTGGTTTCGCTTGCATATCCCACATCCCTCCAAAGATTTTAACCTTTTACTAGTTATTATTTTAGAGGAATGTGGGAAATAAATTTAAACATGTCAGACACAATGTTCAACACTTCTAATATCTATTACTCTCATATTATTGAAGTCCCTGAGGAAGCTGGCAGATGTCATTCAATCATCAAGCTATCATTACTATGCTTTAGCTTTAATCTAAAGTGCCTAATTGCCTTGTGCTTCTTAATTAATATTCTATCACTTCTAGAGGAAAAAAGAAAAGGTGGGTGGAAATAGCTCACCTTAACTGACCTACAGTTTGTCCTATTTGGAGAACAGATTCTGGCTTTCCAAGCTAGGTTACTTGTTCTTGTTTTAGCTAGAAATGTATTTCCCCATAATTTCTAGTGATATCTTGGTAAATTACTTAAAATACAGCTGGATTATGTTACGAGAAAAAGAAGACACTATGTTAACACAAAGGACTTCAACAAACAATAGTTGTTGATCCAAATCTTCTCAATATATGAAAAGAAGTGCAAAGCTAACAGCTTGTGCACAAATACATTATTATTTATGACTGCCTTGCAGTACCGCTGCATTATTAACATCTCAGTTTCTGATTACCTCTCCCAGGTACTTCAGAAGCATAACATTATTCTCTAACAGTATGGCCTTATGATTACTTCTCTGTTTGGGTACTTTGTTGCCTCTGTTGATGACAACATTCAGACTGTTTGTTGTGTAGGCAATAATACCTCAAGTAGTGATTCAGGATGTCTATTTTCCAGTGTCCTAAATTCACCATGGCCAGTGTGGGTGTGTATGAGCCCACTTGTACTTCTGTGGACTGGAACACGTCCAATTTGCAATGAAACTGCATCTTAATTTAAGATGCTTAAGTACCTAAACCACAAGAACCTAATGGCCTATGGCTTATATGCACAATGAGCATGTGCTGACCAGCCTGAAAGCAGCACATAGTAGTTGCTGTGGCTACAAGAGACAATATTCAGACTTTGTGCAACAGCTGAGCAGTTACAACATAAATCAAAAGACATGGGAGACCTGGGTTCTGTTCCCTTCTGTTCCCAGGAAACCTTGCAGTGGGAAACATTTTTTCCACATCTAACTTAAACCATTTTTGCTGCAATTCAGGCTGTTATTTTTTGTCCCATTCAGTCAATCCAGAGAACAGCCTATTCCCTTCTCCTTTATAACATCCTTCTACCTATTGAAAGACTTATTGTGTCTCTTCTCTCTACTAAACAAATCCATAACTCCATCTTTCCTTAAAGCTTATGTTTGCTAAACTTTGAATTGTTTTTGTTGCTTTTCCCTTAGTCAATCAACCTACCTCCTTCTGCAATGTGATGTGCAAAACCAGACACCACCCTGCACCTTGCCAGAACTTAGTAGAAGGATCAATACATGTTTTAGACACAATGTTCTTTTTTGTCAGTTTCTGCAGGATATCTGCTTTTCCACAATAGTGTGACAACACTGACAAGTTTTAGATGGCAATCCCCTATCATCTCCCTAAACTCTTTCCTGGAAAATGGCTTTTTAGCTCTTGTTTTTCACCCTATACTGGCAGATTTGACATCTTCACCTTAACTATGGTACTCAGCATGTGTTCTTGTTGAATCATACACTATTCATGTCAGACCATTCATGCAATAGTCAAGATCACTTTGAACTCTGAGCCTTTCCTCCCAAGTAGTATCAGGTGGCTTTCTGACCTTGAATGTTAAACTAATCCCATCTAATGCTCTTCAGATTCAACAAATATGCTGCCTAACCCATCACTCTGAAAATACTGAAGAGACTTTTGTAAAACTTCATTTGAAACTTGTTTGTAGGCTGAAACTCTATACAAAGGCAGAGTATTGCTTAAATATTTCTTTGTATAGATCTATTTTAAGATCTTCTTCTTCAGTAAATCCTCTTCCAACCAACACCCTCCCCTAATCACAAATGAGTCAGGATGCCACTTAATCAACCAACAAACAGATTCTGGCAAAAAGAGACAGGATTTATTTTTTTCTGGATGGAGAACATTCCTATGCAGGTTAAAAAGCTAAGTCAACAAAATAGTACAAAAGCCCAGCTCTTGCCCACAACTATCCTTTATATGCAGACAATTGACACCAGGGTGTGATTTTTGGGAACGGCCCACTGGATTTGGCTCCCAGCCGAGCCCAAGAAGGTACAAGCACTGCTCACACACCTCATCTTCTAGAGCAGCATACAAACAGGCAATGCTTCATAACCTTCTCTTGCCACCATCACTTCCTTTCAAACAACTGTCTCACTTTGCTCTCATGACAAGTGTACCATGTAGACTAGGGACACACACACTTCTAAGTCAAAAAGAATGTAACGTGTTGAGCACTGAAGATGTCTTCCCATGCCCATTGCAGATAACAACAGGGTTCCCACTTACCTAGCAGAGAAGTTCACAGGGCCCTGTAAAGCCAGCTTTCATTTTTAAATTGCAATCCAAATGGAAAGAACAAGGCTTTCTGTATGTTAAAGACCAGCTCAAACTCCACTTGCAGTTATTAGAAAGGGTACACTGCAAGGGAAAGAGAACAAAGTCCAAGCACAAGCTGCTTTCCAGCAGCAAACTGTATGAGGATCCTTGGGGGTCTTATGGTTTCCAGTATTTTTATAAGGATTTAATTAATTAATTTAATTCAAGATAATGGAGACTTGTTATTTGAATTGATGAAAATTGTAGAAAAGAAATAAAAAGAATGGGTTGGACTTTTGTTTTTCCCCTTATGTTGATCAGTATGAAGCAGTCTTTTAAGATGGCTTCCAAAAACCTGCTGAGTATATACATATATATATATATTTCTTTTTTGGAGGGTGTGTGTTTAAAATACTTGATTTGTGTTTTCAAGACAATCAGAAAGTATTACAGGATTAGATTATGGGAGATGAGGTCTATCTGGGGTCACAGAGAACTTATTCACACAGACTGTCATTTTACCGTGAAGGGAAATAATTTACATTTGACTACACCACTTCCTGTTTGTCCCTTCATATGCCACATTACCCTTGTCTGCTTTCATATCACAAGTTCTTCAGGCTAAATACATTCTTTACTATTGCCTTGTGTGATGCCAAATACATTGCTGGTACTTAAAATAAATAGCAGTAATACAGACTCATTATCATGCAATTTAAGCCCTGGCAATCTACACTTGATCCAGGAAAGCCAGTTTTTTTCTGACACTATCTGTGCTATCTGGGGAGGGACTGTGCTAATACCTTCCATGTGTGTTAGAACAGCCCTTGCTAAGAAGGTTTTCATGCTGGCTCTGAATCTGATTTCACATACCCCATTTCACACTGATGTAACTGTTTTCTTCAGTACAGTTGCACTTCGTACAGGGCTTTCTCCCAGTGACCCTCCACAAGCCAGTGGGAAAATGTGAAACATGGTTTCTTGGCCCAATGTGAACAAACCTTATATGATTCCCCCCCCCCCCCTTTAATAATAGATGGTGCTATGTTGTGATTACTTTCCAGACATTGGCTTCCGATCCCCCTTGGGGCCTAAAGAAAATTCACATTTTCCTATTATCCCCTTCCCACCCAGTGCATTGGTAATTTAGGCAAATTTTGTCTTTGTGGTATTTAATTTAAAATTTAATTTAAACAACTGGAAATGGGTCTGTGCTATGTGGATTGTGCCAGAGCACAAACATGTTTGCATGAAAACAGTGCTTTGGGTGCCCTGCAGCCACAGGCTCCCAAGACAGACAGGAAATCACAGCATTAACCTGATGATCAAGATACAGACAGTAGCATCTCTGTGCCACAAGACTCCTGGTATTCTAAGTGAAAGTCAGTGGCAATGAAAAGAGCTTAAAATACAAAAATCTGGCAAATCAGAAGAAATTTGTCTCATGCCTTTCTGTCTATGCACATATAGAGATGTATACAGACCTATACAGGCAAACACATCCTCTTCTTATAGGTAAACAAATATGGATAATATAAATACAAATAGATTTATGACTTCTCAAAGAAGAAACCTGAATTCTGAACTGATTCATATTACCTCGTGATGTGACAACATTTTATTTAATAGCAGTACAAAGCAATACATACTCTGAGGGGCTAAGCTCAAAAGAAAAGCTCCTTTTGGAGTCAGTTGCATGCATTACATCACTCATGGCCACATGTGAAAGTTATTTGTGTATGTACTCTGAAACAATATAAGGGGGGGTAGACAAAGAGATATTCCTCCCACACCCTGCATGCCAGAATCTCGTTTCCTATCCTCAGCTGGTGCTCAAGAGTCTGACTCCAGCAATAACAGTCTCCCACTGAGATTAAAGCACTGGCAAACACAGCTTATCTCGGTTAATGTATACTTAAGTTTTGTGTGTATTATACATACATATATTTACATATATAGGCGCACACACACATATGTATATATTTATATCTCTTTCTCCCTCTACTGATACACATATTGTGTTTATACACATTTATAAATATGATATGTAAGAAACCTTTTGCAGAGAGGAAATAGTCCTCGGGTGGGAAAACACCATTTGAGCCCAAGCAGATATGAAATTTGACTTCAGCAGCTGCCCCTCACTCCCTGCAACTCAAGGGACACAACTGCTCTTGGAGATCTCTGGCTCCCTCCTGCAGGGAACACCAGGGTCTGCTTCTCCTGCAGAGGTGTGACTCCCACCTGTCTGGTTCTGGCTGCTCTCGCCAGTACTGTTCATCTCTCGACCTCGTATGAACTTTGCTGAGACTGTCATAAAGCCTGAAAGCCTCAGAGAACTACGGCAACCAAAGCAGCAGACCACATTTTTGTGGGACCTTCAAGCAACCATGCCTGAAAGGCACAGGACAGACACTGAAGGTGCTGCTTGGTGACTAGTTAGTTGGGGGTTTCTCGAGGCATTGCAATGTCTATCAAATTTCCCAATGGGGACAAGCATAATGGTAAATGTGGCTCACTTGATGATTCTCTTTTAGTTTAAATCAGTCTGTGCAGACATATTTAGCAAGGGAACAGAGAGGAGAAAGTGATCCAAATTTTGTGGGTCATAAACAAACACTTTTGTTGACTGTGACCAGTAGAAGATTTAGCGGAACACAATCAGCTCTTACTTACTTCAGACTAAAGAGATAATAATGCTCCTGAAAAAACAAACAAACAAACCAACAAAAAAGGAATAAAACACCTCTGCTAGCAAATGGTAACTCATTAGGAGTATAAAAATACAGGCTTAGGTACGTGTAGTTGCCAGTAGTGAAAGGTTTTTACTTCAGATTTGTGTGACATCTGTTGATGACCAGAGCAAATTAATTTCCCCTGAAAACTAAATGGATCTGTACAATGCATGTACACTGGTGCTTAGAAGATACAAGCAAACCAGGAACCTTCATACAAGGGAAGTGCTAAATCTGCCAATTCCTACTGTTGCATCATTTTGGCACAGAAAAAGGGAAGGATGGGATGTCCATAAATAAAAGCTGTTATTTTAAATCTACTAAAAAACTCAGGTATAAATACACACCAGTGAGTCAGAACAGTAAGATCTAAGTAGGTGGGGTTTGATCATGCCCTATTTTAGGTGGACACAAATTAGAAGGAAGCAGGGAATTTAAAGTGTTTAAGTGCCTCAAATTCCACGACCAAGTTGCAGACCTGGAAAGAAGTAAGTCAAAGAAACAGACCTGTTGAAAGAGAAACAGCATATAGCAAGAGTATTACAATGAGCAATAGCAAAGACACCTTTCCTACATCCACTGTATCTGTTTCCTTCCACCTTGCCGTGCGACGGATTTAATCCATTAGTCTAACTATGTGAACAAGTAGGACAAAACTTGTCTGCTGATATTTTTTCAGTTTGTTCATGTTGCCACCTGAAGCCAGACAAGATGCCAGCCAACCAGTACTTTAGCTGTAAGTCTCAGTTCTAATTAACCCTTCCCGTAAAAGCCTACAGCTTCTCCATCCTTTGGGATGTCCACCGCTCACTTCCAGCTCAGATCTCACATAAAAAAATATTGCCAAGTTCGCCTATGAAATAATCTCTTTACATAACTTTTCATAGGGTTTAAGGTTCTGATTCTTCAAGTGATAAAATGAAGATGCCAAGAAGAAAGGCCATGTTGTATCGAAAATCTCAATACAGATATGAGAAAGATGAGTGTCTTGCCTACATGGAAGCTGAAAAGCAAGCATGGCACTCACAAGCAGGCAGATTTGATGGCACCTTCTGAAGGCTGGGTGTGTGTTAAACACAACCAGCCTTCACAGTCTGCCTCAGTCAGATCTGAATTTACCAGCACACTGCAATTCAGGTAAAGGATAGCCTTAACTTGCATTCTTCAGATTTTTGTTGCCCTGTGAGCAGCTGAAAAATAGCCCTTCATTCCAGGCTGAAAATGTGAACAGATAGTCCTCGAAAGTCGTAACTTCACATTGATGAGTTGGATTGAACTAATTTATTTCATTCTGAAAACTGAAAATCCTACACTATTAGCACATTTAAGAAAATTATTGGATAAAAGCAGCAAGGGTCAGCAGGGATGGGAATTGTCTATCCTTTAAATAAATCTTAGTGTCAGATGCAGAATGTGTGAAAAGCATTTAATACTGCTCCTTTAGTGCAGCCGAGCCATATTAAAGGCAACTTTCAATTTTTCAATGGGCTTTGCGCCACCAGAGATATCAGGGAAGGGAGTGGGAGTGAGAAATGCAGCTTAGCTAACTAATGAGTTGGGGCTATCTGCTGTTTTTGGCTGAAAAGCTGTTGCTTAGTTAAATATAGCAGTTATTCTCCTGGCAGTGCAGAGGTGAACACCTCATGAAATGAATTAGTGACATTCCTCTGGTTTGATTTCTCATGATCTGTAAAATTTTAAAACTGATCCTAATTCCCAGATCTTAGACTTTGTGCCAGATTCACCAGACAGGAAAATATTAATCTGCTGGGATTTTTCAAGGAACTTTCTACATCTAGGGATGCTGAGAATATGTTCCTCCAGAATAAAATAATAACTATACTGCTCTCACCCTTGCCTGTAAACACACTTTTAAATTCTGTAAGTCTATGGTGCCTATTCCACTGACTCTTCAATGGCTTTTGAAGGACAGGAGTGGAGGTAAAGCTATGCCAATTCTTTCCATTAACCTACCCATGTGCAAATCCTATTTTTCTCTTTTTTTGGGGTTTTTTTGGTTTTTTTTTGTGGTGTTGTTTTTTTTTTGTGGTGTTTTGTTGTTGTTGTTGTGTTTGTTTTTTTTTTTCTTTTAAGACCAACAACAACCTTCCCTTTTCTTGGTGTTCAATCCAGCACTGTAAAAACATTGTCCCTGCAAAAACTTCACTAAATTGCAACTCCACATGAATCCTGCTTGGGACTTTGTGTCGCTGCTTTGACTGCCTCTTCCCTGGGCTTACCTGGCCCCAGGAAGAAATCAGAATATGTAGCAGGAGAGTGGAGCTCAGCATGCAGCTCTGCAGGCCAGGACTTCAAGACAAGTACTCACAGGACATGAAGGACAAGGTGAATGCAATACAACATACTGAATAACTGAGGAACAGACTGAGCTTCCATTTTCATGCTCAGAACCTGCTTCAGAAACTGTGAAAAGGAAATAGTTAAGTCTCTGTAGCTGTGGCAATCTATCATCTCATGGCTACTTTGGATCCCAAAATACATTAACCTGGTTCCCCTGCATCATACAAAAGGGGAAAACAAAAGTTGTAATAAATATGGAAGCTATTGATGTCTAGCGAGGAGAGCACATCTAATATGACCAAGTGACACTCTAACATCTGTGCAGTTGGGAGGAGGCATAAAGTGTTCAATGACAAGGTTCACAAAGCTTGCTCAGCCTGTGGATATTTTCCAGGATGAGCAGGTCTGAATGGGCTGTGTCAACAAAACTAGCCCAAATCCTCATTCCTGCCTTAAAAATTGCACAGAAAAACAAGTCAAAGAAGGTACAGCAATTAATACCAGTTAAAGATTCTCAGATCTCCTCAAAACTTGATTGTACCTTGCTTATTTCTACATAGGGTGATAATTAAATGCTGCTGTCCATATAATATTGAGACTTGACAGAGAGTGGTAGTCAGGCTAACTTTAGAGTTAAGCATGCCCATTTAAAAATAATACAAAATCTAGCTAAGGTTAATCCTGATAACAACATTTTGCCTCCTCAAAGCAGACATGATGTTATAAATGTAAAATTTCCAAGTTTTGTGGGGCGTGGGGGGATTCCTTAAAACTGACGCATCCCTTCCCTTGGGCATTGTCAAATCTTAAACTAAACTGGGAAGCTAACACTACTCTTCCTACACTAGACAGACTCAAAAGAGAGAAGATTCTGCTGGAAACATCTATGTTTAGCTCTGCCAAGAAAGTGTTTTCTCAAAAAGAAATTACACTTTCAGTTTGCTTTGTCCCAGACCAGTAAACAAATTATTAACTCAATTATTTTCCATTTTGGATATGGCACCAATCACAACTTTGCACTTAGGGGACTTACCTTGAGGAGCCCCATGAAATGCAAAATAGAATACTCAGGGAGCCCATAGAGGGAATTCAGTACAACAAATACCTGGAGCAAAGATTATAATCTATTTCCCCTCTACAGAGTCAACAAGACTAAAGACTGCCCACTTGATTGTGTCCCTTTCCTCAGGGCGAGTCAGAGAGGCAAGTCAAAGTTACTTGCTCAACAGAAAACACAGGAAGAAAGAAAAACAAAAAAACAACAAAAAAGCCTCAATTTGCAGTCTGGATGGGTCATGGCTGATGGCAGATGTGGTGGGCTGGTGGTACATGGCATTTCTTACTGTCTGACTTCACATGTCTGGAGGCTGAGAACTCAGACTCTGGCCCTCTTTCTGAGCAAGTCAGATTACACTTAACCACATAGCTACACTGCCCCATCTGTGACCTCTTCTTCTAGATTGTGGAAGGACCCACCCTCTCAGTGAAAGACAGTTAATTGCATCTCCATGATAATTTAGCCTGAAGACTGCTAGTAAGTAGAGGCTATCAACTGTGTTGAAGTATGACTGCTGCTTTTTGTGTTCCAGATTACTATCCACCAAGGATTTCCTAATGCTGCTGGACTTGAGCCCATGTATGCAAAGACAATCTGAAGTGTTAAATGAGACGCTTGAACTGAATTGTAGCTCTTGCTATGGCCAATGCAGATTATTTCCACTGAGGAAAGCACCTCCTTTCTTAATTGCAGGGAGGTGTTTTACTTGCTCTTTTTATGGCCAATTTTTGCATCACACACGGAGATAGCTGTGAATTCACAAATGTAAAGTAAGAATTAAAAGGTTTCCAAGGTTGCAAAGAGCACAGTAACATAATAAAAACTTGTTTAAGAAGCCAAGCATAACGTATGTTATGTTACACCAATCCTAGATCAAGAGTTTAGCACTGAGTACACAGAGAACATTAAAGCCACAAAAAGCTTCTTAAATTGAAAACCTTGCTGAAGCAATTGTTATTACTATTTTGCTTTCCCAAAGAACATTTTAATTCTGGATAAATATAATCCCTTTCACCTCAAAATGCAAGCAACTTGGACACTGAAAAACTTCAATCACTTTAACTCTGAAAGTGTACAATGAGTCTTCTGCTTGTCTGCACAGATTTCACACTTCTTTAGTCCAAGTCAGAATTGTTACTGAATAGAGACGTGATTTTGCACTTGTACTATTCCATAGCACCTAAATAGAATTTGTTATTCTTAGCTCATGGCACCCCAAAATAAAACACCGGCATTTTATCTGAAGGAGATTGAATAAGGCAATCGACAGAAAACACCACTTAGTTGCCACCTTAGTCACTACTGAAGAAAGTCATGCCTGGGCAAGGCTACTTGCAGTAAATGCACTGCTTTTCTTTATCATATTAACAATGCCCTTCAGTCAGTATTTGCTCATTTGGAAAATCAAGGTCACTTCTGACAAGCTGATATTATGAACCTTTAAATAGGGTAAGACTTACAAAATAAAATGCTTGTTTTCCAAAGGATGAAAATTTAAAGCTAAAGTAAGCTTCCACTCAGGGCCTGTGTCTTTCCACTGATCCTCGCTGTGGGGGAGTATTTATATCACAACCCTGCTGAACTGCAGACCTTTTCATAGTGCTCCAGCTTTTCTGGCAAGCATTTAATCCCTAAGGGCCAAGACACCAGCCACCCTTTCCTTCCTCTGTGAGTAACCCTGGAGGGGATGCCTCACTCACAAATTCCATCCCAAAGTAGGACTCACAATCCCAGAAATGTCTGAAGGCCTAAGGTCCAGTATCCCTCTAAGACTCTAATATTAGGATGATTACTGTCAGTTGTTAATGCAGGACTGACTTTGGGAGTGAATTAAGCCTGATATCACTCACTGTTGTGCTTCAAAACTGACTTTTGATTGGTCACAGCAAGTAAGTGAAAGCATCTGAATAGCAATAGAGATATAGCACTCCTGCAGTCACACAGAAAGGGAAAGCTTTATAAATTCATTCTTTAAACCAACACTTTGGAGCATCTGTAGAGCAGCACTCACAAGCCTTCTAATTGCAGCATTTCATCAGAAAAAAAAGCAGAGGGAAAGAGGTAAAGATTTAGAAAGTGAAAGGACACAATTGCATGTGTGTGAGCGCACACGTGTGTGTGATGTCTTGTGTGAAAATACACCATGCAGGATTTCAGCCCCCACCTGACTGTGATAATTTCCATACTTTACTTCTTTGGCTCCTGAATGCTGCAAGGTGGTCTATGACAGGCGCCAGCACCATAGTACATTACAATTTCACTGCAAGAACTCAATTTGTAGTGTATGTCAAGTGTTAAGAGATTTGTTTCACAGCCCACAATTTATGGCCCTGTCAATTCAACTTATTTTCCTAAGGGGACATACACCATTGCTAAGGCTACCTTCTCATTCTCTGCTAAAAATAGGACCCAAGGATCTCATTTCACTAACATTGTAGAGCACTGCCTTGAAAAAAGCGTACAAGCAGGAAGAGTAAATAATGGGATGCACTTAATTTGATGCTGCCAAAATCCCAATATCCTTGCAGCCATGTTATAACTCACAGCATCATCAAACATTCCCTAGATCTGCTCTGCTACAACACAGATGCCAGTTACTTTGTTATTTTTGAGCAAAACATCAAGGAAACCAGACAGCAAAAATCAGTGACAAGTGTGATATATTCACTTAGTACAATTATCTGTTGTTGTTTGTCTTTTCTACTGCTGAAACTGTCGCTGCTTAGCATCTTTTTTCAGCATTCCAATCATTAGCAAATGCCCATAAACAGAGGTATTTATTTTTAATAGTGCTCCCTATTAAAATTCCCTTATAAAATTCTACAGTTCTTTACACTCACAGTCCCTAGCGCTTTGTTTTACAGAAGTGCTAGGATAGTGCTCTGGGCAATTACTCAATAGTATTGGAGTACAGGAGTTGTTAACCTATGGCTCTGAATCAGCAGACCTATAAATATACCCTAGAACGTTACTTAATTAAAAGAATGGTAAACTTCCAAACATCTGTGCTTCTTCAGATAACCTTCTGCAAATATACCCAGAAACTTCAGAGATGGGTAATGGAAACGTGTATCAGAAGGAGAGAACCAAGTAGAAATAGTCACACACACTGTTGGTGATTCTAGTAATGGGAAAAAAAGTTGTTCAGCTAAAAGCCAAAGATCTTGTCTTTCCTTCTGTGCAGTAAAGAGCAAATTTTTATAGGTGCTTTCAGTCCGGTCTGAAACTGTGTGAAATACCTTGTCAAATAAACCTGAGAAAGTACCAATTCGGCTGTGAAGTTCTGTCATTTTCTGTTTTGTAATCTTGTCCTTGGCTAAGCATAAGAAACTATACAAGACACAGACATTGTAGCTCTTAAGGGAGTGTAAGTAACACTTTCCAAAAGGCACTGCCTGAATTCTTATGAACCCCTCTTTCCCTTTTTTATGACTCCTGAGCAGCTCGACTGGTTGCAGACTGCTCTGTAGAGCAGTCCCTCCAGCTGGTGTTTGCCTCATGACAGAGCTGCACGTGGATTACAACTCCCAGCAGTCACTGAGCACTGTTTAAATGGGATTTAAACAGAGAAGAAAGAGAGAGAAAAGCACATGTACGTGCACAGCACATGCATCTCATCAAGAATGAACACCAAATCAAGTTCTGTTTCACTTACTTACCAATATCTGGGGAAAAAAAAAGATCAAGAAGTTGGACTCTCTCCCCCTTTTTTGCCTGTAGAGTAGTTCCAGGCATGTGCCTTTTTGCTTTTGTTCTCAGTAAGTACAGCTTGCAATTCTTGGGGATTTTTAAAAAATGCATCACCTTGAATAAAACATAAAGTTCTGTTTCTGCAGGAAAATCAAGAAGATGCTTGCATGTTCATCTAGCTGAGCAGCAAAAGCTGAGAGCAACAGTAGGCACAGGGGAGTAATGTGAGCATGGAATTTGTGCTCTGGGGCAAAAGTCTCCTATTTCTTTTGGAAAAAAAAGCATAAAGCAAAATAGAAGTGTTGCAGCTCTGAAGGGATGTAACTGAGTAAAACTGCAATGATATGTTTGAAAAGGTGGAACTGAGTGATAACAGACAGTTATGGGAAAAGAGGAAGGAAATTATTGGAATGACTAAAGATGATATAGGAAGATGGGTGATTAGATGATCACAGTACAGAGAGTTAAGTGGAATGCTAGGAAGAATAACAGAATAATGGAATCATAGTACTGTAGAATCACTGTAGAACCATAGAACAGTTGGGTTGGGAGGGACCTTAAAGATCATCTAGTTCCAACTGCCCTGCCAAAATATGAAGATAATGTACCTCAATGGACAGATACCCTATGCACAAGCACCTGATGAGAAGAAACAGGACAGACAAGCCTCAGCCCTGCAAAAATACTGTCCACTCTAAGCTGATACCTGAGCCTTTGCTCAAGTAGTTTAATAATAATAATAAATTTCCCCTCTGAAGCCCATTTTAATGTAGAAGAAGTATAAGAAGGTCACTGTGTAAATGAAAATAAGACCTCAAACTCTTTACACAAACCTTTCTGAATCTTTAGCATCAGAAAGTGTATTTATCTCACCCAAGGAGACACAGCAAATCAGTGACATTAACCATCTGATCCCTAATCCTGAGTTTTCTATTTTTAGTAGAAAAACTACAGGATAGGTATATTAGGATCTATTAGACACTGACTGCATCCTTTTTAGAAGAGAAAAAGACAGGTGGCATACAATCCATACAAGGGCTAAATGAAGCCATGTTTACCTTCTACAGTGCTTTAGTACTTTTGAATATATAATACATCTTTTCTAAGTACGCCACCAGGAAAGTTTGTGAAGGTACCTTGCAACTGCTGAAAATGTGTGCTGGTTTGAAATTTATAGTAACACAGTTACCAGTATAACACTTGTATGACACAGCCAAGAAGCCACTATGTCATAACATTTTTTCCGCATGAAGATTAGATTTGTAGAATTGGCTAACGAGCTGATAGTGGAGACCACGGCTATATGCCAGATACTCTCATTTTCTTTGGATCTTCCTTTAACTGCAGACACACAAGAGCTGTATATTTAAAAAATATGTTAGTACAAATATGTGATTTTACAGTTGCAGACCATTAATTTGAAACTCTACTGCAAAGAAAGAAGGACCTAAAATTTCAGAACAGGCTTCCACTGATCCACCAAAGAGTGGAAAGTAGTAATAAAAATACTGTAAAACATTTAAAGATGGTATCCAAGGAGTTTCCAGTAAGAGGATGAGCTTCTTGGGTCTCAGGGCACTGAAAAGCTGTCTTGTTATCCAGCCAGTGAACAAAGTTTGGCATGCTTGCTTCAGCTTCTGCATGCAGGTGGAAGTCTGCATTTATGGGTCAGAATCTTAATAGATGTAATAAATAGGTCTCCACATGTGTTTCTCTAAAATTGTAGCAAAGATATAGTGGGGATTATTACAATTTGGGTCTAAAACCTGCTACCATCTTCAAGAATCTTCTTTCTCTAGCCATGCTGCAAAACAGGACACAAATTTTTCTGCTTGTTCACAATCCAAGGCCATGCTGCATATTACTGAACTAGCTAACAAGATGCCACACTGCTACTGTGACAAACACAGGGTTTTGCATAATATACTCTACTCTGCTTCTGCTGCACTGAAGCATTTCACACTCTTGTGACTAGTTTGTTTCCTTTACTCAACCTAACTCATGATGTCAAGTTGCATGCACATGCCTTCAGTACATGGAATGTAGTACAAATAAATACAGACAACAGTGGTCATCAGGATACACAAGAAGCCATAGCACATCGCTATTACAGTGATGTTTGGGGGCAACAGAATAGTTTTCAGAAGGGACCTGAGGGTACAAAAAGAGGGATCTGTTTGCTTTCTTTGCAAGAGCAGTCCATGGGATGCTTTGCAGAGGGGGCAAAAATGAAGCAACAAAACAGAATGCTTGTAAGCTGCCCCATCCCCTTATTAGGCAAAACAAAAATGGATTTGGGGATGAGACCAAATCAAAGCAAAACAATATCTGGGACATGAGCAAATGATTTTGTCAGCATGCCTGGAACTTAGTTTTGGAGGGAACCGTCTCTATATCTATGCCTAAGGCCATGTGAATATGCAAGGCCACATACCAGCATGATATTCAATGCAAGCATTGTAGCTCAGGTCCACGTGAGGTCTATCAGACCTATGTATTCTTTTAATTAATTAATTAATTAATTAATTAATTAATTTTTTTAAAAGAAGCCTAAGCTTACAGCTAAAATGTACTTGAATTGACTCAAAAGCAATGCTGGAACAGTTCATAAAAAGAAGATAATAGTCTTTTTCACTGTGCTAGGCTTAACTGTACAAGTGTTTCTGGAAATGTTTAATAGAATAAAAGTATGTGGGGAAAAAAATCTACAGGCACAGCTGATGTAGATGTTTTGGTTTTGGGTTTTTTTATTATTTTTATTTTTATTTTTTTAAATAATCATTTTTATATTGCCTAAATCCCTAAAGTCAGTGTCTGGACTCTGTCTGGAGGCTTCCCAAAAATCACTGCTTGTCAACACCCTTTCCACAGAAATGAGTCTGTTTACCTCCACCAGTGCATTGTCAAGTCATCTCCTCCAATTCTAATTGCAGTTTAAACTGGTATCCCTACAGAAAAGTCTAACCCTTCCTTTCCTTATCCAGGAATCCCTCTCACATTTAGAGCTCATGTTAAAATAATTTATATCAACAGAATACCTTTCTTCAAAGTGCATGTTTACAGAGATCACTGCAAATGTTTAGATGGCACTTACTAGGAGAAGGTAAAAATTTGGCAAGTTGATAGCAATTAATGAAAGGAAAACTCAAAAAATTCTAACTGGATATTCATTCACTTTGAATCCTGATCCAAAATGGACATTTTCTTGTAGAGGAGCTGATAAAAAGTTATTTCCTCCTCCTCAACAATCTACTCATGACTTTTGGAAGAGAGGCACAAGTGTGATACACCTGCTAGAGTTTGCCAGTCTCCTAACTGTCTTTGATGGGTTACACAGGATCCCTGGAAAAGCGTTCACATCACCCAGCATTTGAGGGCATTTTCAATATACGACACCTTCTGAAGTTTTACTCATTGGTAACTGCAAACAGTGTCACGCTGAGTTCTTGGCAGTTAAAAAAGACACTGGAAGACCTCAGGGACTATCCAACTTCTTCAGGCTTTAAGAAAAAAAAGTAGTTGGTAACAAGGGGCAAGTTAATACACAAACCAAGGATGCATAAACATCTAATGTATTTAGCTATTTCTGTCCCTAGCAGTTACTGGCATTCATTGGTGTGTCGAAAATGAGTTATTGATTACATTCCTCTGAGCACTGCACATATCCCTTCAGCAGACCCTTTCCTCTTACCACCATAAATGGGACAATCCTTGGCAGCCCCAGACTAAAAGCAACGGTCACTACAACTGCTTTGTCACAATTCTCAATGATCTCTCCCAACTGGAAGCCTTGGTAAGCCATACCCAGGTACAAGAATGGCAGCTGTCCGTGCTGTCCCAGAATGATAACTAAACCTTCCAGTGAATTGCCAGTATGTCAATGTACAAACCACCCATTTGATGAATTTTGGCACACAATGCTGATCCTCACAGAAACTGCAGTGAGTACATCAACTGTCATGTACCTGTGCACATGGAAGGTTTCTCCCAGAAGTTTTCCCCAGCAATTATGGCCCTGACACCTGCTTCCCCTGTAAGCAAATCACTAGCTGAAGTAGCTGCTGAATGCAGATGTTTGCATCTGGGGTGTTCTCAGTCCTGATAAGCTGTGCTATCAAGGGTATCAAAGATAATTGTTCCAGGCATTAGTCTGGAGTAGGAAATCCTTCACAAAGCCATATTAAGAACTCAGTTAAGTCAATCATGTAATTTTTTTTTTTTTTTTAAACTTTATCCAGCAGTTAAGCCAAGGTAGAACTAATTGTGGTTGCTAATATTACAAGGCAAAAATAAGAATACTTGTGAGCTTTCCAGCACAAACTGCCTGTCATCCATCACCTACTCCCTTTGGCTGTTATTCAAGTGCACATAAGACTTCACTGTTGTGAATATCTACTGTTGAGAATAATACATCTTCCCATGTTTCTGTTTTTACTCCCATGTCCACCTTCTCCTTGCATTCATTATACCACACAGCTATTGAATTATTATAAAGGTGGGTGGCTTACCTTTAGGACTAGTCAGATTCAAATCATGCTAACTTTTTGTTTACAGCTGTCTGACTATTTTGGGATTCACTTTATTATTCAAGATTTTTTTTAATTATTATTATTTTTTTTTTTTGAGCCTAGAAGCCATCCAGAAGGCATCTAATAAATATGTGAAATACAGAGATAATGCAAATAAGCATCTTGGGGAGGAGACTAAGAAAGGTCAGGAAAAACACTTAAATACTACCTTGGATGCTGCAAGCCCTTTCAGCCAGCTATGTGCAAGATAACAGACTGTGGTAACCTTATAGGATTAGCACTACAGAAGAATTGTTTAGATGTCACAACATGTAATCAGTGGTGACACTGCAGTATAAGAAGAGGCCCCAGTGGGCTTTGTTTCATAGCTATGAAAACAGTGCAGGGAACAAACTTAGCCCTATAACTCACCTGAGCTCTTCCTAAAACCTCACATTTCCTCTGTTTCCAGTTTCACCTTCATAACCCACTTTTTAATCTCCTCCAACACATGGAAACAGAAACTAGGATCAAGGGGGAAATGCTGCCAAAGATTAGAGGTTTGGAAATTTACAACTGTTATCTAAGGGAAAACTATAGTGGGAGCCAATTGCTTTAGTCAGAAGTCTTTGTTATTGTAAAGAATCTCTAATGGATGTTTTTGCTTTCTGAATCAGAAGCTGAAAGTGTAGTATTTTATGGGTCAAACAGAAGAAAAAAATAAAAGCAAAAGCAATTCAACTCCTAGTCACCCAATCTGGAAATTTGTAAAACTAAGATTTGCAAAGCACTAACTCAGTAACAGATGTAGTGAATTTTAAACATGAACTTGTCACAGATTACTGTAAAAAAAACGGCAGACGTCCTATTTTAAACATCTTTTTTTTGTTTTGTTTTGTTTTCATTATTGTTAATCTGCCTTTCCCCTTACAGCTATTCAATATAAAGCATGACTGCAAAGTAGTACCAGTTTAGCAATTTGGAGGAAGAAAAAAAAAAACAAAACAGAGTGCTTTCAAAAATTACAGAACAGAAAAGAAAAAAAGAAAATCTGATCTAAAAACTCATTTCTGTTCAGCAGTCAAGTGGTCTGTTTTGAATTTCAATTGCTATCTGAAGCACTGAGGTTTCTGTGTCATTGCATACAGAAAAAGCTGACGGAATGGTGCTGTCTTACTCCACTCCTAACCACAATGTGGGAGATAAAGTCTGAAGTCACAAGTCAGCTGAGAGCTCTACCAAGACTATTAAAATGTACTGGCAAAGCTGGAAGGAAGAAATTTAAATGAGGCCAGGTTAGATGTTTCAAAGGGATGAGTGACTGATCCTGTTTTATGTTATGCCAGACAATGCTAATAGTTTAAACACTAGCTCTGTCAAGTGAGAAATAGATGTATTATCGTCTGTGAATTATTAAAATTGACTTCACCTACTCACCTTTAGACTTCTCTAGCTGAAAGGAAAAAAAAAAATCAAGAAAAAAATGTCTTGCAGGGGAGGCATGCACTCTTAATCTATTACTAATGTCTTCTTGAATCCTGTTAATATTTTTCATATTGTCTGCTTTGGTGAGCTCAGACACTATATGTGAGGAATGAGCAAAAATTCCAGCTGATCCTAGGCATAAAGCTCTTTAATGTTTAAGGCTCCCTTGCTTTGCAGATAATTAGTCTCCTCTTTCACCCATCTGGCTGGGACATCAGACAATTTGGGGAGCATCCAAGATGGGCATGAAGATCCATTTCCTGGTTCATTACAAGTACTGTAGATGTTTATGACAGAAATAATTTTCTAGGGTTTTATGCAGCAACAACAACAACAAAACCTTTTAAAAGCTCTTTAGATCTACAAGGCTCAAATTCCCCAGCAACTCAACCATACAAACTCTCCTTGAAGACCAGGGAAGTATTAAGAATACTAAAAATAATTAACAATGTAAAATGTTTTAAAGTTGTGATAAAGTCAGAATCATTGCCAGAGGTTTTTGGTGGAATACAAGGATGAGACATGAAGATATGGAAGGCGGTTAAGCACTCATCGAGATCGTCCTCACAGGGTAGCAACAATAACAAAGATCCCACCTCTTCATGCCCCCATCCCGAAGTTGTTAATTTACAAATGATGACTCCAAAGGTGATAGAGGGGAAAGGTGAAGGTTTATTTATTTTTTAAACAAGCACTTCCAAACCTTCACTTCCTGTCAACCATTTGCCCCTTTGAAAGAAATTGTAAATGGAGAAGGACAGATATATGAGTCTGAAGAAAAAATTATTGTCGGGTTTTTTTTGGGAGACAGAAGACGAGGTTTAAATTTAGGATCTATCTAAAAGAAAATCTAGGATCTACCGCAGAAAAGTACCCTCCCACCCCCCAAATTAGGCTCTCCTTAGAAAACCTGCAAAGCTAATTTTATTTTATTTTATTTTATTTTATTTTATTTTATTTTATTTTATTTTATTTTATTTTATTTTATTTTTTAGGCTTTTTTTTTATAGGTAAAGTTGAAACATTCCACATTTTCTAGGAGAATAAACTTCAAGTAACTAGAGAAATAAAAGAAGAAAGTGAAATAATCCTACTGTCATTTTTGGACTGTGAAACACTTGAAAAACAGGAAGTGGATGCTTTTGGACACAAACCCTCAAACCCTTCTGCTTCCTCAGAACTAGCTACCTCTATGTATTTCTCCTGACCTGGCCCGGATGGCCCTTTCACACTGCCCCACGGTGTCCCTCTGCGGGACAGCTGCACTCACTCTGATAACATCTTCAGCCATACCAGAGTAACACTGATATATGTATTTTGTAGGAGGTGGCATAGGATTTTGAGAACCAGTGGCTTGAAGTACCATCTTCCAAGCTGGAAAAATACTAGGTGCCATGGCATAACCAGGCTTGAGACAGCTAAGCCCCCAGAAAACCACTGACTGGAAGACTTTATGCTGAAACAGCTGATGTCAAGGCACGTGCTGACCCAAACTCAGTGGAGCTGCTTTTAACAACACAAAAACCAACTCATGTCTTCTCATATGAAACACACAAGCACACTGCTGTGGCTGTCATCTTCCTTTGTGCACCCACTCACCCATAAAATAAAATACAAACAGCTGAAGGTAGGGAAGTTCTTGAGATGGCTGGAGAAATTAAACAGGAGTCTAGCCCTCAATTCCAGATTTGCTGAAGGAAACCTCACCTCTGTCTCATATCCTCTGCATTCAAAAGCCATTTTATTTTCATATAAATCATGTCATTTACAGCTCTGTGCTGCCAGTCCAAAACCATTGCAAGGCTTGAGTTGGCACGGTACCCTTGAAAGAAAGGTTACAATGTGGTAGGAAACACAATGAAAATGTGAACAGTACTGTTAACGTATTGCTTGACTTTTAAAATCCTACTGTAAAATAAAATAAATTGCTTCTGAAAGGGAAAAGGATCTTCAGACATGCTCCCACTTTCAAATGTGAACCAGCAATCAGGTCCATAAGTGACCTCAACCACCTCTGACACCAAGGTCTTTAGAAAGCCCTGGTGGGAGCAGTTTTGGGCTGAGCTACTCTGCCAGTACTCCTGTCTCACTGGGCACTCCTGAGTGTGGTCTGAACCACAGTTGAGCTCTTTTGAATGTCCAGCCTCGTGTAGGAAATGGGGGACAAGCTGTAGGTCACTGGCAGGAGGGAATACTTGGCAGTTGTGACAAATGTGCCTTTGGTGCTCGCTGAGCCTGGACTTCTGTTGAGGCTTTGGCCTGCTCCAAGCTTTCTCCCACCCCCGCGGCTTCCCTTCAGAGGCTTTGCATTTCCCACCACATCTGCTGGAGCACAGGGAGCATTTGTATAGGACAGGCATAGGACAGGCAGTGATAAGAAAACAAGGGATGGTCCAAATGAGGGTGAGACAAGAGACAGAGATAACAAGGGGGAGGAGAAGGCCAAATGGCAGGCCAAGAGAAGGGGGAGGGAAGGGGATAAGAGGTGAGATAAAGAGAGACTTTTTGTGCATGAATAAAAAGTGAAGAGGTGGCAGTAAGACCCCCCACTGCCAGGAAGGCAGAGAAGAATTATGGGCAGGAAACATGACTGCAGGAGCAGTCGATTAAAACTACAAACTGCATGAACTTGGTCTAATCCCTTCTTGGCTACAAAGCCACCCTAAGAGAACCTGGCTAAAGAAACTGTCTTGAGCTGTTTCAGCATCTCTCCTCCCAAGTACTGTGCTCACGTACAGTGAGGCAGGCAAACAAGAATAATCAGCTGGCACCTCCTGAGTTCCCACAAACATTTGGGTTGGCCATCTCAGTTCCCATCACAGATGAGTTGCTTTGCTTCATATTAAGATGCAGCAATTCACAAAAGCACACTCTTAGCTCCGAGTATGGAAACCATCCCTATTAACTATTCGTGCCCTTGAAGTGAAGCACTTGCTTGGATGCTTGGCTGAATCAGGGCCTAATTAAGCAGGTAAACAGCCTTCTATCCTCATTCACCTCTGCCTCAGTCTTAATCCTCCAGTCACCTAGGTTTAAATTAAAAATCTGTTTTCAGGAGCTGAGCCTGGATCTGTCACATCCAAGATTGACACTAATTGCTACGTGTCAACAGCATTTAGAAAAATGAGCAAATAATTAAACCCACCAACCCTTCTGCCTGGATGACAGCTTTATCTTTACACACTATATTTTCAACAGGGTTGCAATCTCTTTTCCCATCCAGAGTGGAAAACTGTTGCCCAAAGTCAGTCACAGATCTCTTCAGATAATCTGAAGATTTCTGAAGAAAAACTACTGACCTTGTAAATGAACATATGATGCAACACCTAGGGTGCCAAAGCACTCCAACTTAGACCTCAAGAAGTAAGGACACCCACTTCCTCTGGCTAGTCTTGTCAGATAGTTGCTGTATTACGGGATCAGAAAGCAGACTCAGAGAGACAGGCTGATGTTCTCAGGAAGACCAGTGAAGACGTGAAGGTCACAGATGACACACGGCTGGTTTCAAAACCTCAGAAATGACAGCAGCTAAAGAGGTGGTGAAGGAGGAAGGGGAACACAGCCAGCTGTAGAAGTTGCCAGAGAACTATTTTATTGGAGGCATAGCAGAGGAGGAGCAGGATGATGCAAAGAGAAGCAACTGAGCAAAGCACAGCATATGAGGACTGCAAACAGTGGTGTCCAGAGGGATTCTTTTACTGGATGTGCCTGTCTAACACTGATGTAATGAGCTAGTTATGAAGCAAAAAGTCAGAAATATGTGTGGGAGTTTTGGAGTGGCACATATTAGGTATCTGCTTCCACAAGAAAGGAGGTTATCTAGAGCTCCTGCTAAGGGTTTGTTCAGAAGATTAAACAATACAGTGAGCAAGACTGGACACAAGCCTGCTGAAGCTTTTCAGGTTTGGTGACATACTGAGAGAAAAACCTGATAGCAAAAATGATCTCTCTGTCTTCTGAGAAACAACGAAAATGAACAAAATCAAAGAGAGATAAAAAAAGCAGAAAGCTACCTGTGGAGGGATGGTTGTGTCCATTAGGAATGGCAGCAGGGCACAATGTCATCAGAGCCTCCTCTTAACTTTGCCATGGCTTCATGATCTCACTCAAGGAGCCAAGTCTGTCTGCTCTGCCATACATGCATTTCAGAAGCAAAACCAGTGACATTGTTGTTTTTTAAACACTTTTCACATGCTCACTGAGAAACATTTAAAATATATTAAGTGCTCTGTGCTACACAGAGACAAGTTACTACTAATCATTATTTTACTTGGCTGAATTTGACACGTATGTTTTCAGAGATACCTCTGAAATGCTCGATATCTAAGGCCTTAACTAGAACAAACTAAAAAAAAAACCAGCTACTGTAGGTTTTATTAGTAGGAGGGACAAATAAAAGGAAGAGGGTGGCAATGCAATGCAGAGATAATGTTGAATGTGAAGTAAGAAAAGATATAAACATTTTGGCTGACACAGCAGCAAAGTCAGCTTAGAGGAGAGTTAAGGACAACAGAGGGAATAATTTACCAAGGCAGTAGTTTTCAGATGTTGACATACATTTTGAGAAGAAGGAGGAAAAAAAAACCAACAGGTAAGCAAAGACTGTCAGACTTAAGACAATTTGCAGCTTCTTTACCTGGCTGATACTGAGGAAAATAGACAGGAAAATAATCTGAAGATTCTTCTTCCTTGAATGCTCCCTTTTCCTTTTCATGAGTATTAATACAGGCCACATAGTGACACTGATGAGCAAAAAGATCCTTGAGGATGGGAAGCACGTGTTTCCTCGTGCAGACATCTGAACAGAATCACAGGCGGCTCTGAACTTAGAAATAGGAAATGAAGGCTGTTGGAAAACTGAAGTGGAAGTGTGCGGCATTTAGGGGTTTGTGATCATGGTTTCATTAGACTCTAAATACTGTTTAGGACAGGAACACTTAGAAGAGTTCAGAAATGTTTTTGACTTTAAGAAAGCTGACTTTGGGAGAATGTGATATGCCCCAAGGAATTTGTACTGGAATCCTATGAAATATGGGAAACATAGAGCTCAATTTTTAAAAAACATCTGAGGAGACTGAAATTTAAAGCCATCCTGCTTAATTCCAAGGAGGGAAAAGGGCAACTGAGGCCAAATGCAGTTAAGCAAAGATGTAAAGTTTGGTGTAAGCAGCACATTTTTCTTATATGTATATATTTATCTGTCTGTAGATATTTAGATACAACAAACATTCTTTTCTATGAAAAGTAAACAGCCTGGTTAGGAGGGATACAGAACTTCTTAGGAGTTATAAATAACAGCTTTAAAGAAATAATACCAGGAGGATGAACTATCTTTTGTCACTGCCATGAATTTTTCCTCCAGTGGAGTTTCATTTATATCAGTGCTAGAAACAACTGCGAGAAAAATGCTTAATTGCTTTAGGCATATAACAAAAGGAAGAAGTTAGCATGGCCTTTTTTCTTTGAAGAGGAATAATAAGAGGCCAGATGACTGCTTAAATATTACCATCACATTGTGACAGAGTTTCCAGGGCTTGCTTAAAGGAAGGAAATGTGCACTGATGTACATTCATCCTCAGACTTACACCATGCCAGCCTGTAACAAATGAGATGCACAAATACAACCTACAGTTCCTATCCCAGGCAAGCTGTAGGACAACTGCAGAAACAGGTGGGAGGGAAGGGGAAGAATTCTCTGTAACATATACAGAGCATTAGATATGGTTGAAAGGTTTCTTCCCCCCTCACCCTCCTTTAAAAAAGTAACATAAACTCTTAACTGAGAGTTATATACATTTTAAATTCTGTGATGACAGGACAGACCAGTGAGACCTGGAGTTAATCTTCATTGTTACAGGACAGGGCAATGAAATAAAGCGAGCTTTTATGGAACTGTTAGCTTAATATCTACCTTGCAAAAATAATACAGGCAATTTTACTCAAACATCTTAACAGGCATAATTTGATTAGCAGCAACTGTGCAATTCTTGGAGGGAAATTTCGGAATACAAATTAATAGTAATTATCTTGCTGAAAGATAAGAAAATTAAAGACAGGCCCTAATTCTCTAAAAATTATCCAACTTCAGGGGTTGAGAGACCTGATGCTTCTGACATTCTGTGCTCCAGGGCTGCTTGTTTTCATCTGACTGAAATGGCTCACTTAATTTTCGTTTTAGCTTTTAAAATAAATTTAAAATTAACTTTAATATTGTTTTTTTGCATATCAAATGTATTATTTAAATCCAATATAGACTAAGTCATCTACCTACAACAAGAACATTTTGATTGTAACAAAATTAGAAAAAAATTACGAGATAATTTCTGGAGTTTCTATATTTTACAAGAGAGTAACTGTAGTGAAAACTTAGCTTCTTATGCCTAGACCAGCAAATGAGTGCAAGGTATGGCCTTACCAGCCATGTGCTAAAAAGCCCGGCAAAATGCATGAAAGTGTTTTTCATAGTGTATCAAGTGCAGTATGAAAAACAAACTTGTCATGAAGGTCGTGTGAAAACTGCTCATTTTAAGAAAAGCAGAAGAAATATTTTCCCCCCAATCCTTGCATCAGGTTAAAGTCTCCAAATGCAACAAAAGAAAAAATTGTCAGAGAAGACACCGATAGGAATTTGATATAAACTGAAAGAAATTATACCAATAGGTTTGTAGTTGGGAAGATGTGAGGAGCAAAGGAGAGAGACAGGCATTAAAAACATTAGCAGGAACAATTTCCAAGGCCAGTAAATATCAAGGGGCCCCAAAGCAGTCAAAAACATACTGAAGAGATTTAGAGTCAAGGCATTCAAAGGGTGTGCTTAGTTTGATCAGAAGACAGTCTCACATTTCAAGGTTTCTTCTTCAGTACAGCTAAGCTTTTCAATGGGAGGCCTTGACCCCAGGGATCACTAACTGAAGAAAACAAATGTGTTTTCAAATGAATATATTGGCACTGTCAGAACTGACTGTACACAAGATTAAATGATATTTATCTTCACTTTCCAGAATACCATGTTCAATTTGAGAGAGAGGCAGAAATGTTTCCAAATGAGACATGAGAATCTGACCATCAGATTTTCTGTGTCAGCTGGGATTCAGCAGCAGAATTCCTGCTTACTGATCTGGCTAAGCCTCTTTCCAAAATGTCAACCTGAGGGTATCTTGCCTTCAGCAGTCTTGGTGAGGATCACAGGAGAGGACATGTAACACCAGTTAATTTCAATTCCCTCACTGCTTTCCTTGCTTTCACATGATGGCTTGGATTTTGGACTGGTGTTTTGGAACTGCAGAGATGCGATGCCATGACTGAAATGGGCTGAAGTTCATCCACCTTTGACAAGGAACCCAAATAAATAAAATGAAAGTTATTCTGGATATATATCCTGAGGTGCTCTGAAAAGAAAATGTTGAGTGTAGGAAGTGGATGCCAAGCTGATTGCCAAGAATGATGGCACCCAAAAAATAACACCTGAAAGGCCTGGAATACTCCTGCCCTGCTTCTCTATGTGGATGAAACAGATCTAAAGCTATTCAGTTCTGCATCTTGTCAGCTTTGAGAAGTTCTGCATACTTGAGGATTTAGGCCAGATCTTCTTCTGTGCATCAGGTAAGGAAAATGAAAGTTACATTCAGATTGAGTGTCTTCACTGCTTACCATGGAAGAACTGTCCCCCCAGAAATCCCCATTCAGAAGTTATGTGGTTGACATCACTATACAAGAAATGTGGTGAGCCCCAAAATATAAATAACTGCATAAAACCTGCTTTTTTGTCAGTCAAGAAAAACCCAGATGACACAGTGAGGATTTCAACTGGTCTCCCTTGTCTCTCATGCCACACTCCAGTACCCTTGCCTAGCCTACATGGACACATATGTCTGTTTATGAATACGTGGGTATGACAGTGTGTACACTTCACTTCTTTAAAAGTTAAATAAACCACTGTAAATCAGGACAGGTTAAACAGGCTTGGAACTAAACTACAAAAAGATACTCCAACCTTTGCTCTTTCATAGGCTGAAAAAATAACGTCACTTCTGTATACTTCAACAAGTTAATGACAACATGCCATAGTTTCTGCCCTATCTTTTCATAGAGGAGTTGACTTACAGTTCATCTGCATAGCCCTTAAGACAAAGGTAGTTCAAAACCCATTTTGTGCTTCTACCCTGATGGTGCCAAAGCAGCTTCACAGCATTCTTGGGTTCCATGGGAACCATGTAGAGAATGTGTTAAATACATAGCAAAAGGAGGGCAGTGGAAGAGAGAGATGTAACCTAACACAAGGTGGCCTACAACAGGTCAGATAATTTCAGATAAACACCAGATCTCTCCTTGCTATTCAAAGGGTACATTCCACTTTGGATTTAGATAAACCCCAGTACTCATACATGGACCCAGCAGCAATTGCTTGAGTATTCCTGAGGGGCCTGTGCCTATGCATTGTCCCAAAACGGACAAGTGTATAGTAAGCTGAATTTAAAATCCAGAAATTGTGTTCCCAAAAGGAGACTATGCACACAACTATTTCAACAGAAAATGTCTGAGCATATGAATAAGGTGGAACTACAGCAAGGGTTTCAGAATAGCGACGTACTACGCATGATTTTTGAGGACTGAATTTGTACTGGTTAGTAAGAGGTATGACAAAGCAGGGAAGTGGGTCTCACAAAGAGCAGACTTGTTGGGTCAAGTGTCCTCTTCCTGTTTGGCAACTCCTTTTGTCTCTGTGTTCTCCTTATCATCCTGACACCTTACCAAAGCACAGAATGACGGACAGCTCCTAATGACTTCCTAGCATTTGATTCTGATACACAGGCCCAGACTTTTTTTGCATAACATGAAAGTCTCTATTCCCCTCTAAATTTCCACTTTAGAACCCATCCATGTCCACTTCCACACACACATCTTCCCACTACTGACCTGCAATCCATATTGAGACAAATGTGTTCTTGTCACACTTTGCTTGAATCAGGCAGCTGAAACCAGCATTTCTGAAGAGAGGGACTGACAGCTGATGCTGTGTCAGCAGCCAGTGGGGCTGGTATCACCGTCCCCAGGAGATCAGAACATCCTCTCCTGGGCACACCCACTCCCACTGCACACAACTGGGGCTATTGTTCCCTGTGTCCAGAAACTAGTCTCTGTCTTGTACCATCTCTGTGTCCTGCCACCATCCTGCTTGACTTGGAAATTTTGTTGGTTTTTTATCCCCTCTCCTAATATGCTCATTAGACGATTTGAGCACAGGGGTTTGTGGTTTGGTCCTGGTTGGGCACCCCCAGCAGATTTCACTGAGGAATTCCTGGGAATGAAGACATGTTCTGCAAATGAGAATTTACTGAGTAGGACCCTGCAAATCACCTGAGAAAACAAAGCATACATGCATTTCTAAAATGGACATGTTGTGGTAGCCACAGTTACAAAGATCCAAGCTGAACAGGGGATACTCACTGGATGGAATTGAAACATTGTCATGAGGACACAAAAGGAGGTACTTTCAAAATCAAGCCTATTAGTGCCCACTTCCCTCTGCTCTCCCTTCTTGCAGCTGGAGAGATAACCACATATCCATTTGATACCAGAAGGAACAACAAGTTGTTCTGTGCTTTGTTTTTGTTTCCCATAAGGTGATGTTTCACCCCCCCTAGGCATCCCCTCTCCCATTCAGAGAGGGTGACAGAAGCCAGGCAGCATCTCAGCGGCCAGGCAAACCTGCTGCTCTGGGGCAGTGCTGCCTGCCCTCCACTTCCCAAGTAGCTGGCTGTGAAGGGGCCAACACACAGGCCAGTTTAGAGCTCTAAAAGCTGGCAGCAGGAGTGCAATTAAGTGGTTTTCACAGACTGCTGGCCAAATGCGGCAATTTATTGGCTCAGTGATTGGATTATTCATTTGCAAAGCTAAGAGAGGGCATTTTCTTTACCACTTCAGTTGGCCTGTAGTACTTGTGATTGACTGTCACATGAATCTTGCCAGTCTCCTTGCATCGTCCTACTTCATTTTCATTCTTCCCTTCCCACCTGTAAAGAGGATAAACATTTAATCAACCCATAATTACTTTAGTGCTCTGATCTTGCCAACATTTGGCTTGCTTTCATTTACTTGAGGCTGGTGTCAATTCTCCCTGCAGGACAGTATAAACTCATTAGCTATAGGAACAAAGGCAGAGTTTAGACTTGAATGGAGCAACAATGGCTTTTGAAGTCTCTTTGTTTTGGTTTTTGATTCAGTGGAAGGTCTAAAATACAGGACTTCCAAATTAAACACATAATGTTAGGGGCAAATAAAATGTCCTGATTTCAGAACATCTCATGTACCTGCAAATAAATATGACAGCGAGGTTTTTCATTTGTGGATTGGTTCAAAGTTGTTTTCTTAAAATATTTTTAATTCTTGTATTTTGGCCAATACTTTCAGGAACTCTTTAATCTGTTAAACTTACGGATGTGAAGTTCTATTTGAATAGCAGTAAGCTGCATAATTTAATTTGTGCTTAACTAGGAAAACCAAAACAAAAACAGTTCTGGCCATTTCAGTGCTAGCTCAAAATGGCACTTCACATACATGCATTGTAAACAGCACTTACTACCTATGAGCTGAAAGCCAGCTACTTTGTCCAAATTAGTTTCATATGTGTTGAACAGCCTGCAATTTACTGTAATTTATGTGATCTGGTTGCAACAATGAACTATTCGGTTAGTAACTGTCCTGGTCTAAAATTTTGATAGCAGCAGAAGAGGAAAGGTTTGGTGGTTGACTAGCTCTGTCTTTGGAAAGGCCAGCCGGCAGTCTGGAAGCATGAGGAAAATGCCCCCTCTTGAAACCAATGCTTCGTAGGAACGTAGCTTGGTGCATCAAACCTAATCCTCTGAATGTACAAAATCCAGAGTTATGATCAAAACTCTTTTCTCTCCTTGTTTTTTTGCCTCTAAGTGTACCTCCTGGGGCTCTGAACAAGCTTGGCACAAAAGTGCACTGATTAAATCCCTTATTTTATGTGTGTTTAAGTAAAATCTATGTAATTTAAATCAGCACTGTGATTTAGACCATTTAGCCTCAGTCACCAGCAATGAAAGGAACAGTGCCCTTTGCTTCCCACTTACTAATTGTACTGCCAGATTTTGGGATTTGTCACAGATTTGATTTCTCTTTGCTCCCATACCTCTCTGAAGCTCCTACAAGAATTTAATTATTTGACAATCTCAGCCTTAATTTTTGAGTTTCTCGCCCTGGGGGCTAAGGAGAAAAGTCTGAAAATGTGACCTCTTAAAACACCAAAAGGCACAAGGAAATACCAAACATGCATTTATTACCAGTTTTTAAATCTCACGATTTTTTAAGCCCAACTGATGACTTCTGGGTGACTAGCAAACCCTCTAGAATGCTTGATAGTGGGAACACTTCACATTGAAATAATTTCCAAGAGATAATAGCCGCAGTGAAGTCAGCTGTTAACAGTCATGCCATGATGCTAAAGATGATTTATAATTTAAATTTTCTTTCTTTTTCGCAATTGCTCTGTTTGAAGCCTGAACTGCAAAGTTTTCATTCAGAAGCCAAAACTAACATTAGTCCCTCCCTTTAAAGGGCAGAGGGTAAAAATGTGCAGGACTCAAATGAGCTTAATAGAAAACTAACCGTCACCAGTAAAACAACAGGAAGCGCTCAGATCAGAAGACGTCAGTTGTTGTTGGAGGTCACTGAGCAGAGAACCCCATTTAACACCCAACAGGCTCCAGAAGGCTTGGCTGAGCCAGTAAAGACTCACTTAATGTTGCTATCAAAGTTATATAACAATAGAAATTGCTTAAGAAGAAATCTCCACCCGTTTTGTTCAGCCCAGTAATGTGAAAAGTTCACAAGGAAAAAAAGAAAAAAAAAAGTACTTCTCATTGTGAACAAAGTAGTATTTGATAGCTGCACTTTTAATTACTACTGGCACCTCAGCACTCACAGCTGGAGACACCATACTGCTGATAAAAGGGATTGCACAGGGGCCAACCTGACACCAAGAGCAAGACATCCATTTGACTAACTAGCTCCTCCCCACCTCTTCCTTTAACAAGAAAAAAGAAAACCCAAACAACAAACCCACCAAAACCTTCCTTAATCTATAGTCAAGTTGCAGTCAGATCTGGAAAATGTAGTGCCAGATTATCCTGAGACATGAGCATGGTGGAGGAAGGCATGGGGAACCCTCATGTTGCTGTGGTTTTAGGTAACTCCAGCCACAAAGACTACCCAGATTTCTGCTCCTTAGGGCAGATGCCCAAGTAGGCAAGAAAACAAAAAGCTTTGTGTCGCTCATGGGAAATGCAAAGGATCCCTGGCTGAAGAAAGTTTGCCTCATCAGAGCTGGGCTAATTTTGCAAGGGATGAGCAGTGGTTCCTCCTGACCCCTGGCTAGTGTCAAAGCCCAGGGATTCCAGGCAGGTGCCTGCTGGCTTGGCACAGGCTTTTCACAAAATGCTCATCCTGGAGCCCTCAGGCAATGAGCCTCTACAGCAAGACCATTGCCCGCCCCACACTGGTGAGCTTTACCCTCTCACTGAAGAGATGGATGGGTCTGCTCCCACAGCTGACAGCATCAGCCATATGACAAAATGCTCTGCACCCCAAGAAGGACTCATGAGACTGTGTGCCTGCTACTGCCAAAGCAGGTTTGATGCCCTCTGCAGCCCTGCTGATTGCCTCACTGCTGCTGATGGGTGCTTTTAGGATTGTGTAGGAAGACACTAATTGTCAGCTCTGGTGGATATCACTACTATCATTGACCTCAGAAGTTTCCACAAAGCTAAGTTAATCATGTTTCAAATGCACATGCAAGTTTATGTGTTTAAAAAGTTCTTCCCCTCAAGAGCTTTCACATTCTGGATTTACAGTGGAATGCACTGTTTAATTTAAGGCTAATTCCATATCTTCTGATAACTACTATTATAATACCTATTATCATCGGTGATGAACATTCCTTCTTCTCTTTGTCTCTGGAGATTCCAATTATCTTCCATTTCCTATAAATACTTAGTAAGACAGCAAACTTCAAGCTCTGAAAATGTCCACAGATACAGAGGATTTTCTGAGGACAAAGAGCTGGGAGGGCCCACTCGGATGGGTGTTAGGTGGGCAGGTAAGGACACAGGGGAGCGAGGATAATCAAGGGAGGGTGGGAATAGCAGTGCAAGGGACCAAATGGTCCAAATGGCTGTAGCTGAGAAGCAAACAAAGCAAAGTACATATATTCTTGATGTGGCAAATAAATCAATTAAAAATGAAACCTTTCACAAAAGCACAGATAAACCAAACAAGTGCATTTTGTCTCCTTGCTTGATCTTTATGTAGAAACAGAACTGATAGCATTTAAAAGATATTTAAAACCACTAGTAGCTAGAGCTGCTCAGCCTCATTATAGAAAATAAAACTATCACATGCACCTTTTAAATAAAATATATAGCAATATGAAAATATTGCTCTTCTTCCACAGCTAATATGACATACCATTTGTGTAGACTTCTTGGATTTGTGGCTTACCTGCTGCTACACGCACAATTAAGCTGAAGTACTTCATTCCATCCTGGCACTTTAAAAACAGCAAAACTGACACCATATAACAGACTGCTAATGTCCTTTGCAAGTAATCTTTTGTAGGGGAACATTAAAGATGACTCTTCATATGTTCCTTTGCCACCAACTCAACCACCAACAGCTCTGATGTTTCAAAGCAATCAAGGCTATAGGATTTGCTTAACCATGATCTTGTGTGCTTAAATTTAAAGAACAAGTATGCTACCATAGAGGGATGTACTGAAGTTTTTTTCAAATGCTCTATGAATCAGGTCTTCAGTGTTTGTTCACTAAAGGAACACAGTCAAAACAATGCTACTGTTGTTATTATATTCCCAGTATTGTCAAGCTCACATTTTAAAAATCTAAATTGTGACCCCCACATTATGAAATTTAAAAAAAGAATACATGCTGGGCTCCCTTTTTTTTTTTTTTTTTCCTTTTTTTTTTTTTTTCTTTCTTTTTTTTCTTGAAGCTCTTATCCCTTTACTCCAAATTGTGAAAGCTGGTGTTGAGAAGAAAATGTTTTCTCAAGAGATATTAATGCTTCTGTGAAAATAAAAAATATTCTGGAAAGAAAAGCTTTAGTTTCAAGTCAGTTCCATTACTGTCAATCTGAAACAAAATGATATTAATACCATCTAAAAAAAAGGCTTTGACATTTTCAGAATGTGAAAATTTGTTTTTTTTTTCTTTTTCTTTGAGAATGGCTTTAAGAATTATTTTAAAGTTATTCTTTCTTTAAAAGGAGGTTGGAAGAGAACCAAATTGATCCAGCTTACTGAAATCAGATGTTTTTCCAAATTGCATTTGTGAGAATAACTTCAATTTCATTTGGGAGGAAAAAGCGGGGAATTTCCCATGAAACACCACATTTAATTCTCACCCCAGTTTTCTATAGGAGAAACTCTCATATCTCTTATGATGCATGAAACCAGATAATTAAATTGTTACAGTCTTCAAACCTTAATTTGAGTTCTGAAACAGTTATTAGGTTTGCTTACAGATAAACCTCTGCACAAGTAAGGAAGTAATAAAAGCTTGCTCAGCTGGAAGAGTTAATTCTCCAGCTAAGGTGGACTAAATGCCCCCTAAAACCTTTACTCTACAGTGAGAATGGTGATAAACGTGGTGCAGTCCTATGCGAGGACCCTTGCTCACGTGTGCTCTCCCAGGCCAGCATTCTTTACTGATCTGGCTGGATTCGTTTCAACTGTCACTCTTTAAAATATCTTCAATTTCTGTACGAGATTGTTTGTTCCCTTCCTTCTCATCTGAAAGCTTCTGGTTTTCCTGAGCTCCTACACACAACACATAGCACTAGCCAGCCAGCAATTTCTGATGGGCAAGAGACAGACCTGGAAACAACAGCTATTCTGATGATGACTTTTGATGGCTCCTGGTCCATGTCCCCACAGCAACAATACTAACATATGGTTGGCTTTCCATTCTTAGAGCAATCCTTGAAATCTCCTGTGTTTCTGTAACCCAACCTTCCCTTTGAAGGTAAAAAGAAAAAAGAAAAAAAACAACAAAAAAACAAACCACAAACCCCCTCCTCCCTCAGCTCAATCTCAGTTCAACCTTCACTGTCACTGAAGAGGCCACTGCTCCACTTCTGCTAGTAGTTCACCTCATTAGACCCTATAGCTTATGTGAAAACTTCCCTTTTTAAGGCTGATCTTTTATAAGACCAACTGGCATGTTAGTTAAGATAAAATTTGTATGTAAAGCCAAATGACCAGAGTAAAATACTAATTTTTACTGAATTAATTATGATCCTGGAAGCAACGAATATTTCTGTAGCAAATCTGCATGTATTTTTGTATTAATAAACCCCACAATAAATCTTTTCACTGCTTGAATAGTTGTGGGGTGTTTGGGTTTTTTTCCTTTTTTTATTTTTATTTTTTCTTTCCACATTTGCAGACAGCAGTCTTTGTAGCACTCTGCAAAGAACACTGAGTGCTGTAGTGGTTTCAGGCTATCTTTGCAATCCTGTTCTAATTTAATAAGATTAATGACAGAAAATTAGTCAAGACAAGCATTTGCCTGTTTAGTTTACCCTGCTGTAGTTCAAATTATAGGCGGGAAGTGTTTCCCCCAAGTACTACTTAATTAGTAATAAGTAGAAGGGAAAGTAAAAGAAAAAAAAGTGTAATCCTTACAGGGGGAAAATATTTGTAGCTCTGAGGCTTTCCTGTTAGTACAAAGGACTGAATTTGAATGATTCAGAGGACTTTATAATTTTAAATTTCTCCCTTGAAAAATAAATGTTAGACGAAAAAAACACACAAGGTAGATAAACCTCTGTGTACAGTTTACAGTCAGTTTCAGAGAGATAATCGGTCTTATTGCAGCTGTACATTTCATTAGTTACAAAAATGCAGTAAAGTTTCTTTCTCTCTTATTTTGGCTAGAAGACAGAGTCCTGACAAGTGCTAATGACTGGCTATGACAGAGTCATGTTATATTTTTGGAAAGACTTTTTAGGCTGTCTTGGATTTTCAGCTGTTTGAGTTAATATGAATTGCTAGGAAGACAAAAAAGTAAAAAAAAACACAAAACAAAACAAAACATTTTTAGTTGGTTGGTGGGGCAGCCAGGATTGCTCTTCTTCCTGTTCTCTGCTGCAATATCAAGATGTGACAGCTAAGACTGTGTTACATTTGCAACTTTCTGTGCCAAAGCACAAACTAGGGACTGTTGTGAGCCCCTGCATACATGCCCTGTGTTCTCAGACGCGCTACGAGCTCTGCCAACTGCTGCTTGCCGTGACATCCCTCCTGGCCATTTACTCCATCATTCCATCAATTTTGAAAGGCACATTGTACAGCAATACTAAAAAGTTGTGCCATCACTTCCAGCAGTGAAAAGGGCTGCTGGAACTTTCCCAGATAAAATTTTGAGATTGCAAAATTTCGTAATACCTGCAACCTTGCACAAAAAACCCCAAGCCCAACCAACCAAACAATTTAACCAAACTTTTAGGAAGGGATATAGGAAGAAAGCAGCCATTCTCACAGGAACTCATTTAGCAACTGCACTCTAGTGCACTGGTTCTTAGGTGCCTCATAAATTGTAAAGAAACAGATCAATGGGAGTCACCAGTGGGGTCTCGCAATGTTAAAAGGGAGGATTTCACTGCCAGGTTACTCCCTGAAGAAGATATGTTCAAACTGGAGGAGGTGGGAGTAGAAATCCCTTGGGGGTTTCAAAGAATGTGAGAGGTTAGCAGCTGTCCAGCTGCAAAGCCAGTGAGGGTAAAGACAGAGCATGTGGGTGCTGCAAAAGGCTGACACCTAGAAAAATGGTGTGGGCCAGGCTGATATCTAGAAAAATTATGAAGATTCTCAAACAAACTTTCCAAATCCTTAGAAATATTTCACATGTAGTGCCAGGTGAAAGATGAACAAAGGCAATGGGATGAGTAGTGGGATCTGTTGTGACACTACTCCCACCCTAGGATCAAAGGGAAGGGATGGCTGGTTTATTAAGCTAAACACTATCTAAAATGATCAGAATTACACCACTGTCAAAATGATCAGCAACAAAATTATCATTAGCACCTAAAATGTCACCTTAGTCCCCATGTATATAGCTATTTATACATCACCTGTAAATGGCTTAAGGAATTAATAAATTAGTCAGTGAAGAGAAATGTCAGAAGAGCCATGAGGATTAGCAGCCCAAGCCTCATTTCTAAAGCAATTTAGATTCCTAAAAATCCATGTTACTAGAGGTCAAGTGGTTTCTTATACAATTTTTGAAAATTTCTTTTATTGATTAGTAAAAAAAAAATGCAACTATGCCTTAGTACGAACCAAATACCTGCCCTACCTCATCATTTGGAGTCATGCTGTAGAGTTTTCCTAAGAGAGAAACTCACAACTGATTGATTCAATTCAAACACTGGTGGCGGTAATCACGAACATGAATTATATGCAGTCCACTGTATGGAGTCACATGTAAGCAAAAATTAAACAAACAGGACACAAAATCTTGTGTGTTAGGACCAACTAAATCTAAAATAAGCCTTTAATATCCTCTCAATAACAGAAGCTATTAATAAAAGAACTTTCAGTTTTATTTGTGTAATAGTTTTTTTCTTTAGGTTTTTCTCTAGGGTTTAATTAGCTATGTGAAAAATATATGCTGATTCGTCTGTGCTGCAAAATGTTGAGATTTCTTAGGCCAATAACAAAGCAGGCAATTTAATTTTAAACTAATGGATAAACTTACTGACATCAAAAGAAACGGTGATATTGAGAACATCTGTAAAGAGAGACATTCAGCTAGGTATAGATCTATACATTTTAGTTTCTAACTTTAGGGAGTCAAAATTAAAAATAATAATAAATTAAAAAATGTTCAACAAATCTTTATTCTTGCCTTTGAAAACACTACATATGGACAAAATTGTTCTCAAAATCTTGGGAATGCTTACTTAGATGGAGCATCTGAATCCACAGCATATTTGTATCAATGCTTACTAGGGAGAATTAACTTATAAACACAAGAAAGGAAAGTATAGAAAAAGGAGAAAAAGAAAAGAAAGACACAGCAATTACCAGAGCTCCTTCTGCCTCCACTTTACCTTGTCAAACCTCACTGCTGTTAAGGCATACAGGACAATGTATGATCACCCAGGAACATCTCAGTATCAAGATATGCTAAAATTATGGAGAAAAATTTATTCCCAAATCTGAGAGCTTTGGGGCTAGAAATCCTATTTATACAGTCTCTCTCTCCCCCCATCAGAATTTTTTCTGGAAGCTGATGCCAAAAATTGAAACCAGACTAAAAACTCATTGAGGGGAAAATGTTATTACCTCCCCAGCCACCCACTGGTTGTTCAAATAGTATTGTATATATCTGTGCACTTCTGCATATTTATTGAATTTGTCAAGTTTTTGTTCCCAAGTAAAACTTATTGGCCCTGTCAAAAGTTCACCAGCTGCACAAGTGACTTTGATGGCCTGAGGAACAGAGCTGGCGCTAGCGTCATGGAAGAGCCTGTGGCTTTCCTCTCCCTTTTCCAGCTGAGATCGGTATGTTGATGCATGGGGCCCAGAGAAGATACAGAAGGAGGGAAATTGAAAAAATAATAAACAATAAAAATATAAATTACAGAAGGCGCTCACCAAGCCATCCTGATTTTATTATACGGCCTTGAGAAGGAATTTTGTATTTTCAATCAAACTATGCGGAATATGCATTGTAAACATTCTGCACCCACCGCTCAGCATTTTTATGGCTTAGTAGGAGAAGAGCTAATAGGAATGTAGAGTGGGTTGCTACATAATCCCTGTGGTGTGGCTGATGGGCTGTCATGGAGAAATAACAGGGTTGGCAGGTGTCATCTCTTGAGATGGCAGAGGATGGGAGCAGAACTGTGCAGATGGGGGGCACAAAATTGAGAATTTGACAGAAAAGCCCCTTTTGCAGCAGTGATGAACCGCACCCTGGAACCAACCTCTTTGGATGGGCATCTGTCCCCCAAGGTGGGGGGTGAACAGGACAACAGAGAACAAAGACTTGCAATAAAAATTAAGACAAACCTGCCTTTTTTGTTTTTTTCTTCTTATTGATCTAGAGGGCAACACTAGTGGTACCCACTGTGTGGCAGTCATTTATACCCAGAAAGTCTACCATACTACAAAATTAGAAAGTGAGGAGTAAAAAATAAAAGTGTAGAGAAACAATACTCTGTAACACAGCAAACTGAACAGGCTAGAAATGTTCAACCTGTGGCTGATATTGCATGTTCATACTTACACAATGGTTTTCCCTATGTGTTTAAATGACTTCTCCACAAATTCACGGACACTATGGACCTCCCCAGTGGCTATGACAAAGTCCTCGGGCTCATCTGTTTGCAACATCAGCCACATGGCCTGCAGAAAGAAAAACAAAGCCAGATTCATTGCACTTGTAAGTGGCCTTTTTGGTACGTGATATTAGACTACAGCATTTTTGGTTTGGAAGTGACTACACATACACACATGTATCCCAAGCAGGGGAAAATAACACTTTCCTAACATGGTGGATAATAGTTCAATGCAACTCTGAAAAGAGTTAAATTATTCCTTATTATAGAAAACAATGCCGTACTTGATTTCCAATTTGTTTCACAGCAGGGGTTTCTGCACGGGAGATTTTAATATGTTTACTTTTGAACACTGAGACTTGGTTTAGTGCTCAAAACCGTGGATTCACTTGTTTAAAGCACTGAATTGACACAGATATGGAGAAAAGAACTACATTTTGTGATGTTTCAGCCCAGTTGTGCTGTTTGTTATAGAATGATGTCAAACACATCAATTCATGAAAATATGGGCCCTTTTGGATATGTTACATTTGCTTTGGCTAAGTTCAGATTTTAATGAAGAGTAAGTCATTAAAAAGGTAGCTAAGAATAGTCAACATTTTATTTCACCAAGTCAATTTGGTTTTGCTCTTGAATATGTGCTGAATGTTACATATTAAAGCACAGTAGCAGAAATTTTTTCTTTTGACTTGGGGACACAGAGGACACTGGTAGAACAGCGAGAGAACCATTCACATCTCTTTCAGAGAACTGTTTGTGCAGCAACAAAAATCACGATAGGTTTTGAAGCAAAACTTCATGTGATTGTCAACATATTTGCATTTCAGGGGAGGAGGTTTACTTCCCACAGCAATGTCTTTCACAAAGCCCCCTCCCACAAACAAGTAATGACAGATGAGCACCATCTTGGAGGGCTGACAAGCTAAGTCAGCATGAAAGCAGGAAAGCAGATGGAAAACGAGGCAAGCAAAGACACATATGACTTGTCTAAGGTATCACGGCAGGTACATTTCAGTTTTCTGATGTGCTAGCCACTGCTCTGGTGACTAGACTATTTGACTGTCTAGAAGCTGTAGGCAGACAAAATAATTATTACTTTAGATCAATCAAAATGATGTAAACACTTCATTTCCTTTGGAGAGTAAAAGGGAATACCTGTATGGCATGATCCCCATTTAATAAATAACCAGAAAAGGAAAACAAAATAATTCAACTTTCTCTCCATATGGTAGAAGGACTGTCATATTCTCACAGTGTAATCCACAACGCTATTTGCATTGACCTCTTCACATCAGCTTTAAAGAAAACAACTTTAGTAGGTCCCTTGATGGTAGTGGATACTCTGCAAATCAGATTAATAAAAGCTTTGGGACAGCTCAGTTTCTCTTGGTAAATACCACCTGAAATATTCAATTTCCCCCCCCCCTCCTTATTCTTAATAAATCAGTGTCCAGCAAAGCAAGGCGATACATTCCACTTAAATGGTTCTATTTCCAAGTAATTTTTCTTTCCAGTTATTATTTTATGCATCTTCCAAAGTTTTGACAAGATTTTATTAACATGTTCCTTTTGAACCTTTTTGCTTCTTGAACGTGCGTGGAAGGCTGGGTTTTGGGCAACTGCTGTGTAAGTCCTTGACATTAATTGTGCTTTTGGGATATGACCTGCTGGGCAGGACAATGGCAGAAACTTTATTTTTCCTTTCCAGGGCTGAACTTCCTAGCCAGTGACGCAGAAATACCCGGCTGGCTGATGAAACTCCTCTTGTGGGGAGGAGATGTCTTAACTTGTATCTCCCATATGAGCTTTCTTGGAACATTGGGGTTTCCCTGCTGATTTGTGAGGTCACCGTAAATCACCAACTCCTGTTTCTTCATGACTGGACAAGCTTTTGGGATTCACAGTAGTAGCAGCTTCACAGAAAGATACAAGGAGTATCTAAAATAAGAACTGACAGTTAGGGTTCTCTTAGCCTAGTCCCTGATTTCACAGATCTTCAGCTTTCATTAAACAGCCCAGGTGAAAACATCCAGCTTCCTCATATGAGAAGTCACTATTTGAGTGAATAAGGATTTCCTAGATTAGACAGTCAGTCAGAGTCAGAATTTACAACAGTTCTCCTCATTTTAGTCGATGTTTGCTGTACATTTTGAATTCAAGGTCTTGCCTTTCTGTGTTTGAAACATACACAGCACTGTAGTGTCAGTTACGTGTGACAGAGCTGTAACAATCAAACCTCATTTATTGGTAAAAATAAGCCCCTACCCCCCAAATACCATGTTTGTTGACCAAATATGCAATATTAGCACAAGGACCTGATATTTACTATGCACGTTTGCAAATCAATATTAATTGTATCTTGTAATACTTATAAATTAATATTAATATGTCTAAGAACAAGGATCAGACTTATGGAAATTTTTTTGCCATCCCTCCACTTTTAATTACCTCAGTATTGTAATTCATTGGATATAATTTCATGTGGGTGCTTAAGAAGAGACATTCAACCATCCAGTGAGTACTGGAAATACTTACGCATTAATTTTGTGTATTAATATAAAATAGCACTGGAAGGTTTTTTTTTTTTTTTAACTCTAAAATGTGCACTACATTGAAGAAGACAGCTACAAAATCCTAATAAAAACCCATCCTTTGAGAATTGGTCCCACCAAATTTTATGCATTTGGATGTATCAACTCCTGTCTAACATTTCAAAGACCAAGCAGTCACTGTCTTAGAAATACAACTTAAACAGCAGTAAATTTCTATAGGTTCAACTTAGCAACAATCAAAAGATGCAGATAGAGTTGCTCAGAGCAATTTTTTGCCTCAACTCTTACAAGGAAAGAATGTTTAGATTAATGATTACTTGAGAATTTATCACTGATGATTATTTTTTTTTTTGGCATTCACAATTGTTGGCATTTACCTCAATCAAACCAGGTATGAAAAAACCCAAACAACTAAAAGGCTAAAAATTACATACAAAGGAAGCAATAGTTCCGTTTTGCTTTGAGGAGGGCAACCAAATGCTGGTGCTTTGAATGGAACTGCATGAACAGTCCATTAAAAAACACAAAGGCAAGCAAGAATATAGGAAAATCTTCAAACAAGCTCCACGTTCAAATCTGTATTTCCACAGGTACAGCTTGTGACAACCAATGAGAAATCTGTGTCCAAAAAGAAGCTATGTGCTTTCCCTTACAGCAAGTGCCAGCGATGTGCTTCCTACCACATCAGACTAATAAAGGCCCTTGACCTATCAATTTCTAGGCATTTCCTTTAAGAGTTCATATTGTACCAGACTCTGGGCTGAGAATAAGAGGAAAGTGGGAGATACAGCTCTGGGTTTATTTGTCGTTACTAAATGGCTTACTGGTTTTAACAGAGGGGAAAAGCTTTGTTTAAATTTCCACTGAAAGTAATTAATGGTTATTGACTGGCAAATGAAGAACAGGTGACACTCTGAATTAGAAGATAAATGATCTCATGTTCTAGCGTGATAATGGCTTAGTAATTGCTACAAAGCCTCAGCCTAGTGCGTCCCATCATAATGCTAGATCATGTCCAGAACACAAAGGCCTCTGTGTGAGAGGTATTCAGCCATTCACCTCCAGATACAGCTGCAGAGTGATTTGCTCCATTTATTCTCTGATGGACTGCACAACTGAGGCAAAAGTTCACCCATTCTCACCTTCCTGTTCACATGCTGAACCACATGACCCATGACATGGCTGAACTGGGATAAAAACACTGCCCAGCTTTGGCTCTTGGCTATCTTTTAACCATCACAAGGTCATATATTTCGGAATTCTTCTGGTGCAGGAATGGAGAATCAGGGAGTTTCCTGTATTTCTTTGTAAAGGCTTTTTTGGAAGGACTGGCAGCATGTAAGGAAATTGTTTGTGTTCAGTTCTGCTACCCTCTCCGTAATTTTTAATTTGATCCAGTAAACAAAAAGTGCACAAATATTGAAAAGGAGGAGAAAACTACTATGGAAATAATTCAGGTTTCAGCTCTCTTAGAATAAGACTGTTCCTTTAATGGCAAATGTAACAAAATGTATTTTTCATATTTGAACTGTTTTTGGCTCTGATCTAGTGACTCACAAAGTCTAAGGGCAATACTATGTCATTTGCATTTAAAGACAGACATCTAACCGGAGAGAGATATGTAGCAAGTCTAGCAAGTGGATACACTTACACGATTATGTGGACTAGGGTATCTGTTCTGCATGCCTGAACTACAGCCTCTGCCAAAATCTTTCATCTTTCCTCTCTTCCCTTTTTTGTATATAAGCCCTTGCCAGTGGTAAGCACCATTTTCAAGCAACGTACCCAAAACATGAGCCAGTCCTCTCCCTGCCCAAATTTCTTGGCTTTCACAGTTGTTTGCACCTGGGATAGTGAAGGAGAAAACCCAAGCCGGCCAAACATAACCCCTGTATAGGTACATTCTGTGCGTGCCAATGCTGCTGTGGTTGTGATGTGTCTGGTTGTCTCGAGCATCTGGAGTATGTTGTAGATGTGTTTCACCATTAACTTCCAGCCCAGAATACCAGTGAGAAAACATTTATTAACCAGGCTGTCATCCATGGATAACAAAGACCCAGTAGCTAAGGTTATGTTTAACTCTCTATATTTGATACTTTTCTTTCACTGTCTGCTCTTAGCACTGTATATTGTTGAAATGGGCTCATAATCAGATATCTGCCTATTTAAAAGAAAAAAGAAATATAAATCCAACTTTCAGAGACTTTAAAGTACAACAGATGATTTCAGCTGTAGAAGTAAATGACGGTTTTTCAAGAGGATGAGCAGTCTTTTCTTATGTCTCATCCAGTCCAAGACTCAAACCAGATATGACTGAACAGACACACGATGTGATAAATGGAAAATGTTATCGTTGGTACTAATTATTATTGTCCTGTGCTGCTACACAGCTTTTTTTTTTTCCCAAGTCCTATACTGTCAAAAAAATATTCCATACATGTTTCTAGGTATTATGCAGAAAACTTCTGGCTGCTTTGTACTTACCACATGCACAAAAAAAATCAAACCAAATCAGTAATGTTTACTTTAGGAGATGGAACAGATAGTTGCAGCCTGATACAGGGTGCATTGTCCATGTGTTTTAGAGACAAAGAAGCAGAGACTGGCGAGCGTCTAGCTCTACTTAGTTATCACTTGCAGAGGGCATGGGTTACCTCAAGGCTGTCAACAATTAGGGAGCAATTTCTGACTAAGTTAGAAAACATCACCACCCAGAGAGACCCCAGAGTACATTATCCCCATTTACAGAAATTCTGTGTCTTTACAGTATTCCATACTCTATTGTCTAGAATCGGGCAGAAGAATTCAGTGGGTTGGACATGGAATTCTCTAGTGATCCTAAACCTAGCTATCCTGCTGGGGTCACCACTGAGAAGGAGAATTGAGCATTTTGGGCCAAAGCATGACGCGTCTTTACACGGGTGTGGCAGCAAAGGAGAACCTTCTCCCCATATGGTGAGCACAAAGGCCTGGCATGACTGCTGTTTCTGCAAGCATCATGAGGAGATGCTCCTGTTGTGCCACAAAAGACAGAGTTATTGTATCACCTCCCTCTCCGCATTGTCCCAACTCAATCGAACTAGTGTGGAAAGAGACTGCTCAGCACCTTCTGTGCTGCGCGACATGGGGAGATGTGATGCCCACGCACTTCCTGCCTGCCTGGATGTGAAGCAGTTCCAGATGCCATCACTCTGTTCTTCCTGACACAATCCAGCTGACTGGTTGTGGTTTCACAAGCTGCTACAGAAATTACCACAACTGATGATCTTACCTTCGAAAAGTGAGACTGGGGACATGGACTCAGAGCTCTGAAACCAGACTGACTTCCAGTTTGCCTGTTTATTTACTTTTGGAGAGGCAGGGAAGGAAGAAGAGGTGCTGTGCTGACTGAGTCACCCACATCTGATTGACTTCTGTGACTGTTAAAAGCGTAGGTGTGTATTGGGTGTACCCACTGGGCATGAGAGAGAGATATATAAGAAGATTATATAAAAAGACAGTAACACATACATATAGTACACAACAGAGGGGAAAAAAAATCTCCTTACGCACGTTCTGCACACAATAGGGGCACAGCACCCATGGCTGAAAAACACTAACGAAGCTCAAGTGCAGCAAAACCCCCCCTGCGATCAGAATATAAGCTGCCTCTGCCTGAAAGCCAACACAAAAGCACTGGGCATGATCCCATACTCCCTGTCACAATGGGAGTTCAGTCTAAGTAATGACTATTGCTTTAGTACTTGTTTCTTACGATGTTATAAGGCAAGCACGGCAGGGAAACTCTTGCCAAAGAAAACCACAGGGATGTGCTGCCAGGCATGCTGATACTCCAAGGAGCCAGTGACAGCAGGAATATGAGAGTATGCATAATCAATGTACTCCTATGTTGTTTTTTTTTTTCCTACAGTATGTCCCTTCTTGCTCAGTTGCATAAAAAGTAAGGGTGCACACCCAATAATCAAGAACCTTAATATGTGTTGCAGCTTGTATTTCAAAGGCAAACAGTAGTTCATGACTGAGGCCATTGTCTGTCATTGCAACAAGAGTGACACTTATCATAACCTCAGCCCTCTCTCAAAACCTACAGCAAAAGAGGTACTGCCCAAGAAATGCAGGACATATGCCTGTTCCTTTCCCCTGAAGAGTCATCATCCTGTTTTCTCAGATCACCAAAAATCTCACCATCAGTGCACGATTGGTTCCTCAAGGAACTTTCATTCACGGAAAAATCCTTCTGAATACCACCATTTAAGTATCTATCAGATCTCATCAGTTTAAATACATTTTGAAATGTTTCTTCCTTAACAGTGTAATGCTGAACATAAGGACTCCAATGTCTGTGTACAAAGCTTTTCCTTTAGCATTGTCCTTTCTACTCATGCAGAGGAGACATTGAGTACTTACGACATGGCAGCTGATTCCATTCAGAAGAGCAACATTTGCAAACCATGAAAAGTTACATCACTGACAGAAAAGGTATAAAATAAGAACAGATTAGAGACAAAAACATTTTCCTGAGAGGAAAAACACATCCTGAGGTAAGAAACAATGAAAATTTTACCTTAAGAATCCAAATAAAGTAAACAAACAACAACAAAAAAACAAGTTCACTGATGTATATATTCAAAGTTGCCTAGGGTATATTTACAGAGGCAATATGACGTGACTAATTTTATAAACTTTCTTACAGGTTTTCAGTTACAGTTGATAAACTGCCACAGAAGCTATTTGAAGCATGCTTGATGGTTTAGTCAAATACTACAATTTGGCCATAGATGTGAGCTTGTTCAGAGCTGAACTGTGTTCAGATCCATGACTGTTTTTTGCTTTCAAGTTAAAAGAGCATAGTTGATATATTTAAAGAGAGTAATCCAACAATTATAAAGTTACTAAGATAATAAAATACCTGATAATCTTTGTGGAACATCTTGAATGAAAACAGTATCAATGTCTTTTGAAACAAAAGCCCTCACATCTGTAGGAAATACTAGGAAATATTGTCTAACTTTTCTCTTGTAAGCAGATAGACCAATTGTTTTACAGATCTCAGGGAGGACTTGTGAAACTTTAGTAGGCAGTTTTATTAATAAAAACCACAAGAATTATAATCCAGATAAACCTTAAAGGTGAACCTTCCCTGTTAACACAACACTGTGTTTCTCATATGCACCACAGTTGAACACAAAGTTCTCATTGTGTTATCAAAAACTAGATTACTGCTTTTTTTTCCCCTTTTTATTTCCTTGTGTCACTGAGTGTCAAAATACTGTTCTTTCAATACATGGAAGTATTTGTATACAGTTTTATAACTGATCTTTAGCTGCTAGCTGGAGGCAAAAAAGAAACAGTAAAGCTGCTGTTGGGAAACTTCACCAACAATGAAAATTAATATACTCCTTTTTTCCTGCCAAAAAAATCTGAACAGATTTTTGGTTCACAATGGTTTGTTTATTCTTCAAATGGTTAAATTGGAAGTGACATGTGTGACACAAAGTAATTTAAATGAAAAGATACAGAAAGGATGCATATATGCTCTTGTTTCTTTCGTTTTAATTTTGGAGGATATTGTCGCAGTTGCTAACAAAGGGGTGTCTTAAATTCCATTTAAGAAAAAAGGGAGATAAATTCAAAGCTAAACAGAGAACAATTAGAAAAAAATGGAGTGTGAGTATTAACCACTCATATTTGTATTACCCAGACAAGACTATAGAACAAATATGTTTCCCAGGCTCCACCTAGCAGACAATTCTGAAAGATATTTGACCCACTTCCCCCTCCCTTTTTTTTCCCCTTCCAGAATTAATTTTCCATACTATTTTTATACAAACGAAAGACAAAATACCTCTCCACAAAGAAGCAGACTCCCATTTGACAGGATTACTCACTGCTAAAGTAAAGGGTTGTACCCAGGTTGTGGTGAGGGCAGAGAAGTCTTAGGGACTCATGCCAGGAAAGACTGGTTGAGGCGACGATCTAACCACAAGAAAACAGACTAGGCTTTCAAGTAAAGCACTGGCATGTTTACTGGAACAAAACGATCAGCCCCGAAATAATGATTGCAATGTAGATATTGATCGCAAAATGTTTACAGTGCAACATTTGACTATAAAAAGATCCTGGTTCATGCTGAAAACACCTGTTTGCCTTGTATTTGTTTCCTGGATTGCTCAGACACTTACAGCTAAGTGCAAGCTGACATGGTCCTTTTGACAGGGGTCAGAGGAGCAGCAGCATCTATGGATCAAAGTACTACTGATTTCCTCACCAAAAAAAAAATGCTGTTATCTATACCATTACTTAGGCAATTTTGTTCTTTCTCCAAATCTTCCTTTCTTTTCCTCCCATTTGTGAACACCATTGCTTCTTCAGCTTGCTAGCTTTTCTACTCAAGGTTTGTAGATCTGCAGGGATCTGCCCAGTGCCTATCCAGAAAAGGGCCCTAAAACAGGTTAAACCACTAGGAGTACTGTAAAAAAAACAGAGCTAAGAACAGCAGAGAACTGACAGTGCACAAGCAGCTAGGCTCAGGGATAATAAATCAGTACTTCATAATGTTTATACATGTTTGAGGGTCTAACTGGGGAGGAGGAAAAGCAAGCCTTTAAGATAGTAAAAGTAAGAAGACAAGAGTACTGAGATAAAATTTATGAATGGCGTGGGTGTTTTTTTTGTTTGTTTGTTTGGTTGGTTTGGTTTTTGGTTGTTTTTTTTGGCTTTTAGGGTTGTTTTGGTTTTTTTTTTTAGAGAAAAAATAGAGTGAGTTAGTAACATAAAATCAATCTGAATTCTATTTTATAATTTACATTTCCCCCCAAATTTCCAGAATTCTTCCCTCATGCTTTTGAACACTTAGGCATTTTCTCTTTAGATTGCTACCAGTTTCCAAACAATGTTACACTCCTGAATAACAACCTAAAACAATTAACTTAAAATGTTAATGTATGTATCCCGAGGAAAGCATTTACTATTCATTGGGTTCTAATAAAATTAGACTTATCCTTGTCAGAATAGTCTATGTAAATAAAGAGCGTGCTACCTTTAACACATCATTGAAACTTCACCTTCTGACTGAAAACTGGCAGTTTTCAGTCCACTGAAGTTGGAGGTAAAAAAGATCATCATTAAGCCATAACTTATGAGGCAGTGGTGAAAATGCACACCAAACATCATTTTACTAGCTCTAAAAAGCAAGAAGACACCTGAAAGAGTATCAAGATACTAAAGTAATCTCATTCCTGGTTCTGTGGATTTTTTAATTTTTCTTTACCAAAACATTTCAGGTGAGAACATTTTGGAATTTGATGCTAAATTCTGTCAGTTGAGTACAGAGACAAGAGCACAACCTTGATGTCTTGGGGATACAGTAATGGAATACAGAGGGATTTATTTTCTCTTTTATTTTTGCCTATGTCACAAGTTAATTTTTTGGCCAACAGTACCCAAAACAGTTACCATGTGATAGAGCAGCTTATGCAAAGAGTCTTGTAATTTTAACCCAAGCCCTAGGACAGAGGCATCCACCTCACAGATTTACTGCCACGGCCTCAGGGTTACTGTTGCTCTCACCAAGTTCCCCCGCGCTCAGTGTCAGATGCCAGCTCGTGCTCTATGCCATTTCAAATGGGGGCATGGGAACTTCAGCTAGAAAAAGTCAATGGAAAAATGACTCCAGAAACCAAAGGACGTATTTTAGAAGTCTGGCTGTGCAGTGTAGATGTGAAAAGGCAACAGGAAGATTTCTTTTGAGCATGCTCAAATTTACACTTGGAGGGCACTCTGCATTGACCTTTCCTTGGCTTGTTCTGGTCATTCTGATTCCACTGTCATTAGTAATTATCTACGTGTACAACGGTGGTTAGTCACACTGAATCTTAAGCCAGGGAAAGGGAAGGTTCTGCATTAAAACTATAGATGTGGCTGCTCTCCGTGTGCTAGTGTCAAAATGGAATAGAAAATTTTATTCAGTTTGTTCCCAGCAATAAATACAGTCCTGGCATCCTGGATAAATCCTTCACATAACAGCATGTGTTCTTTTATGCACCCTGGGAGCTATTCTATTTAAAGCCATGGAATTGTGGGTGTGAGACTGTAAGCACATCCACTTACCCAAAACAAAATTAAAACCTGTCTTATATTAGAGTCAGGAGAGCTGTTACGAAAAATGCAAACCATATGAAGTTTTAAGTATACTTATGGTTTTTATCTGTCTCTGTGTAGCATATACAATTGACTTTCACTGCCTGAGATGAAGTGCTGACAAGTGTTTTACCATATTATTACAGAATACCCCAGTAGCATTATCACACTTCAACTTTTGCTTGCAATAAATCTCTGCTACATGCACGTCAGAAGTCATCGCTTGTATCACATCCAGACAAAGTAAGGAGCCTCCCTCCCCAGTGGACATGAATGAGACCCTACACACACTAGGTATTCTGCCATTAAGGCTGGAATAACCCCTGCCGGCCAGACACCAGGAGCAACATTCCCACAAGCATTACTTGGCAAGGGCCAGAGGTCTGTTCCAGGCAAGTAACAGTGGCACAGACATGAGTCATTGCAGAATGCAATGGATTTATCACACCGACACTTTCATCCCTTATATGCCAGTTTCCATCTTTTTTTTTTTTCCTTTTTTTTTTTTCCCCTCAGACATTTATAACTCGACTGCTGAAACATATTTCACATGAGCACAATTCTCTGCTCAGTATATTTTTTTAATAGCTATACCACAAACCATATTCCAATCACATGGGTCCAGCCTGTTTCTTGGCTTCAGTTTGGTCAAAGCAAATGATGAGTAGGCACCATCTCCAGTATCCCAGTCTCAGTGGTGACAGTGTCTCTCTTAGTGGCCTTCACTAAAGCATCTAATCTTACCTCCTAAATTTTGCTGTCTGTGAATTTGGAGTGATAATATTTATGCAACTAGAGTGCTGTAAGAAAGCTAAGGGCAGCACAGACATTTCATGATGAAATGCATGACTTGTTACAGAATTAGGTGCCTTAGTCTGTACTTTTACAATGAAAAAAAAAATATTTATCCCTCCAAAAGGTGGGAATTCAAACATTCTTCCTTAATTCTGATGAGCTCTGAACTAATTAAAGAAACAAATTGCAGGAGCAAGGAAACCCAAGGATGAGTGCACGGAAATGGTTGTTAGATTACACATTCCAAAACTCAATGAAATAGACATTTCTTGAGAGCCTGCACATTTCCGTTGTGATGCAGGAGATAAGTGAGATAACTGCTCAGGACATCAAGATACTATTAAGCAAACTACAGTGAGTTCTTGGTCTCTGTTTCTCTCTCACCTAACCTTCAGCAAATTTAATTTAATTTTTCCCCTTTTGCACAATAATTGAGGGAAACCTGGAAAGAAACTGAATATTTTCTCATAAAAATGAGCTTCAGTCTGCAAACCAAGCCGGTTTCTGACTTCACATTTCATGAATTCCTCAGCCTGACTGTCAAAATGAAAGAGAGGAAAGTGGGGCCTGCTGTCCATATTAGTGTCTGTAGCTCTCTGATGCTGCAGTATTTTCTGCATCAGACTCAAGAGGTGGTTGTAAACCCAAATACGAAACAAAATGTTGTACCAAATGGTGAAACAATAACTAATTATTAAACCTCCGGAACTATTAAAAAGACAGAGTCACGAGACCACGTGGGAAGGAAAGGGGAAAAAAACACCTAGCTGCACATCCCAGAGAAACATCCAAAGTCTGAGAGCAGTGCAGTCAGACCTCCCTCGAATCCTGCTCTTCCTAGCTGCCACCTCTCCTCAGTCCCCACAGTGACCTCCTGAATCAAGCCAGATGGGACTGGTGGAGACATGTCAAGGAAGTGCTGAAAAGGTGACTTGGGTCTCTGGCAGCTAGTCTGGAGCTCGTTTCTATGCGAAATCTCTGGGGGCTGCTGCTTTGCAATTTCTCAGGAATGTTTAATTCTCCTCATCCCTTTGCTGAGTCTCTCTGGAGAGGTCACGGAGGCCTGTGACATCCCTGGAGGGCACTGCCTAACTAAATTAGCATGAGATAACTTTGGACTCTCTTCCAAACAAGAAAATACAAGGGAGAGAATTTCATTAAAAGCAGAAGACTAGGTGATCCAAGTTAATCCCAGCCCAGAGCTGCTACAGAAATGTTCTCTGTTTATATTTTGACTTTACTCTCTGTTACAGAGTTCACTGACTATAATGGGAGCTGTGTTAAGTGCACAACTTGACCTCAGTTGACCAAATCTTAGTTTCATAATAAAGACAAAAAGTGGGTTTGGCGGCTCTTGAAGGTTTGATTAGTCACTGGTTTGCCTGTTTGTGTGTGACTATGTAGGGCACTGATAAACACTGTAAAAGAGAAACACTGATGTAACTCACTCTTTACACGAGTTTTTTAATCAGGAAACACGAGCTCTTTACTATGTAACAGTATAATTCATATATATACATGTGTAGGCTTAGCATTCATTATCAAAGCAAAGATGATCAAGTCCCAGACTTGCACATCTTTTTAAGACTCGTGTACACAAAGTACATTCTCTCAGTGGATGAAGGAAAAAAAGCTACCTCAGGAGGTGAAAAGAAAAAGACAACTGAGAGAGGGAACACCAACATCTGCACGCGCTTCTGCAATAGTATGTTTCCCATGTAACTGAAGGGCAGGATCAGACACAAAGGTAGCTCAACACACCCAGCAACATCCCACCTCATTTTCCAGAGGTGAGAGAACTGTAGCAAACATCACACCAGATATGTCTGTCACAAGGGTCTGATTCTCTGTATACAAACAGTATGGGGAGTGAATGAGAAATTTTTCACTCAGCCTGAGGTTATAATAGCTGACTCGAGGGAAACAGAAGATTAATTTAAAATGTGCCCAGAAAACCTCATTGGCTGAGCTTGATCTATTGGAAAAAGTGGGTTGGTGAGAACCAGGAATTCATGCTTCAAAATACTATTAACGATATTGGTAGTTATGAACTGAGACCACCTAACTGAACATGACACAAATGAAAACCGTATTATTCTTAAAAACCAGAGATTAGAAAGTGAAATCTTACTTTATTAAATGTTCTTTATAAGCCAGTCCTGCATAGCAGCATGTTTCAGATATATTGGGAAAAACAGTCCTGCTTTTGAGAAGAAAAGAAAAGGAAAAGGTACAAAAGTTCATGAAGTTCACAGTAAGGACAATCCAACATGCTCTCTCTCTTCAGGAAGGAAATATTAGCATGGCCTCTTAGCTACACTCTGAGGGCAATGATCTGCTGGGAAACATGACTTCAAGTCAACAGATCTTGGGGCACCAACAGGCTAAACTAGGCTTCTAATTCCTGTCATAATTGTCTCCTCTTCACAGAAGGATTGCTGCTTTGCCATGGGTGCCACCCAGTTTGTACATGCACAGTTAAAAATCAAAGCAAATTTTTCCTTCTGAGCTTTTCCAGAAGAACTGACTGTCTGTTTAATAGGTGCTTTTTCTAGTTTCCTCAGAAAGACAGACTCACCAAAGGAGAATGTTATTCCAGCACAGGAGGGAGACTGGAGAAAATGCATTAAAATCAACTCTTCCTTCCATAGTGAATATTCCTTCCCCCTCCCTAAAGCTTGTTTCATCACTAAAATCATACCCTGAAATCAGGCGTGTGGGCCCAAATCCTGCCCCCTCTGGAGTCAGTAAAATCTTTGCTATAGACTTCTGTGAGGATGGAATTTCATTCTGAGGGTAGGAGCCTGTTACGGCCAAAGGCGAAACAAAAGAGTGTTTTCCACACATGCTCTGCTTTTCTACTTTTGTGCCCCTTGGGAAACTGGTGCAATTAGATCCCTATTATTATATACTGGAAGAGCACATTTGGCACTGCCTGTGAGTTTATGTACTTTAAAAAGTTTACGTACTTCAAAAACAGAGGGAAATTTTAAATAGAAGTTGCTGTCTTTCAAACACCAGACTTTATGTATAAACAGTTCAGAGCTTCTGTAGTCTGGTAAGTGAATAATTAGGGAAAAAAATGCATGTGAAATATATGATAAGCTGGCAGAGAAAGACTGCTAAATAAGATTCTTCCCCCTTTTACTGCCAAAGTAAGAGATAACAATTCAAATTTGCGTCCAAAAAATAATCAAACTAACTTTGAATATTTGAATGAGAACCACAAGGAAGGAGACCTAAATTTATAGCTATGGGCTTTTGTCTTTATTGTAGGGCAAGCTGCAAATAGGAAAATTAATCCAAACAAACTAAAGGTGCTATCTCAACAAATCTACTTATAATTGCATTAAATGCATTCTTTGTCAGAATGGGAGTCCTCCCTTTTACATATCTAAATTCAGGACACTTTGGTCCTGAATACAAGCTCACACTGGGCTGCAATGAACTGATCTATTTTACAATTTAATCCAGGCTGGATTTTCCTGGACCAGACCCATCATCGTACTGCACTGTGAGGAGCAACTTGCATGGTGAGTGATAGGCTCTTGGAGTTCTTACTATAAACACAGAATTTTCTCACTCCTATTTTGATCTGAAGACACCCCAGCTTGTGTTCTGCTTCCTCAAAAAGCTACTTCCTCCTCCATGAGTTGTAACTGGATAGATTACTTTGCATTGCCCTAAATTACCAGCAATAGTATCTTGATGTATTTATCAAATACCTCTTTTGCCTCCTGAGAAAGCAGTAAGTCAGTGGTGAAGAAAATCTTTGCATTTGCAAATACAGCACACACAGTAGGACATGCATACACACTGTGTACCTATCCTTATATATCATTTGCATATGCTGGTATGTCAATTAGTCCATAATATGCTTTCAGATGTTTCTGGGTAAAGGTACCATAGAAACCTAAATAATTTTCATTATAACTGAGCTTTTATATGCTTTACCAGAGCAGGCCAAGGTAGTGAGGAAGGACTTTGTTGCAGGGCAAGAAAGGAAGATGCCTTTTTTCCCAACTCCCCCAGCAATTCAATGCCTGGAGGAGCAACAGGAAAGAAACCATGGTGACCTCTCTGAACTTATGGAAGCAGCTGCCAGCTCAGCAGGAGGAGCATTGATGATGGACTGTAGTACCTACTGCTGGAAGAAGCATTTAAGACAGTTCTCTGTCTCTCTCTCTCTCTTTTCTTTTTTTTTTTTTTCTTTTATATATATCTATAGCTATATATATATATATCCCCTCTCCCCCTAAGTTTTACAAATATAAGAGCAAGAGAGGACTTTCAGAAACCTCAGGACTCAGCTCTAATAAGACTGCATAAAGAAGTTACAGTTTCTAGTTATGCATAAAAAATCAAAACAATATATTTGCTGTATTGAGCAAGCAAGGCATAATGTTGTTTAAGATGTAATTTACATATTATTTCAGCCTTCTCAAACATTTTGTCTTTTGGTATATTAATGTTCTCGCTCTCTGAATGTAAGCTTTTAAAAATATTTAAACTTGTAAAAAAATAATTAATTGGCAGTTCTGAAACAAACCTGTCTCATATTTGGAGAAAAATATCACACTAAACTAAAATGCTGACTTTTCTAATTCTAGTTTTAAAGGTAGCTTTGAAAGCCTTCCAGCCAGTTATCACAATGGATTTCAGCGACTTATTTCCTCTGTCTTTGAGAACATGAAGTTATTGAAAGAATAGATAGAAGAATTAACAGAGATGGTGAGAGGAACTTCTATTTTTTAAGACTAAAAGTGTGAGAATGTCAGGGAAAGCAGAACACTTCTGACTTCCTGATCCTGAATTCTTTGATACACACACTTAACCTTAAGCATCAAAGGGGTTTCGTGCACATATATGTCCTTGTACCAACACCACACAGAGATGCCACATGGCACTGAATCATGACAGCTGGACAGTTAAGGTTTCTTTTTGTTTACCTTGTTGTGAAGCCCATCTAAATGTATCATTTTAGGCCTCTCTTAGTGAACTTTAAGTGAAAGCACTTTTACTTGTGATGGATTAAGAGCACACAGTGAATCTGCTGTCCCTGCTCAGCTACACAAGGCAATTGACTAAACCACAATAACTTGTACATGTAACTCACCCCTAAGTGCCTGTTCTTATGATTTTGGGTGTTTTCTTTTGTTGTTGTTGTTGGGTTTTTGTTTGTTTGTTTGTTTTTGTGTTTTCTCCAGCCCAAAACCTAGGACAGTCAAGCACAGACCCTGGTTTTGCAAATACTTCAAAACACAGGTTGTACACCGGACACGGCTCCGACCAGAAGCTTCATGAAACTCAGACTTTGAAGAAGTCTAGGCTCTACAACAAAACAAAAGAATTTAAATGAGGCTTAAAGCAAAAGGCAGAAGAAGAGGGAGGGAAGGAGACAAGGAGAACTTTTTCTGGCATCTGACCAAGGTTTAAAACTGTTCCATTATCTTAAACAAAACCAAAACACTCCTCCAACTTTGGGAAATCCCTAGAAAAGCAACAGAAAACATTGTTTCAGAAGGTAATTATGGTTGCTAAAATGACACACCATTTATGAATAGAAGTATTTAGAATACAGTAAACTAATTCCAAAGGACAATAACAAACATGCATTGGACCTAAATTTCCAGTTCCTTGGCACATGTACATTGGCAATTCAATTACTCAAGATTTGCACTACTTTAACAAAAAGCAGAGACAAACCCATTATTTCCATCAGTGACAAAGAAATGCCTATATCCTTGCTGTGCAGAAGCCTTAATAAAACCACAGAATGAATGATTTAATCAGCAAATTAAAATACAGAATGATGAGAAAATTCCTAATAGTAGTAGCAATTAGAATAATGATAATGATGTGGCTATATGTTATAGGCAAACATTATTAAGCTTCAAAAGGATGCCTCTGTCTATCAGTTGTGTAAGTCAAGTGTTTTATAGTTATTCTGTTAAATGATATCTACAAAAGCATAGAGCTCATAAACTACAGATGTGCTACAGAAAACTCCTGTTGTTAATGAGTAAATTTACAAAGGCTCATGTGTCCCATTTAACAGCATCCCAATAGTACTGATATGGAAATCAAAACAGTAGCCACTAAAAATCAGTCAGTTCACCAGTCACACTTAAGACTCGACACTGTAATGAAAAACTCATTCTTTAGTATCTGGTAAAAGTAACATGTTTGTTTATTGTCAAGGTCAGAGCTAAGGCTTTCTGTGCTGTGACTTTTAAATACTCCAGTTTTGAAAGCAAGAGGATAAATACTTCAGACTGCATTTCCTCCCAGTTGCTTCTACTGTACTCTCAACCAAGCTCACAATAGAAAACTTTTCCTCTCGTGTTACACATTTAGTGTGAAACAGACACATCTCACTAGACTTTTAGTCTTGTTTTCTGATGAAACAAGGCTTATGCAGTTTAACATGCACACAGTTCTGTGTCCAGTAGCTCCTGTTTTCCTACTGGCTCATTTCAATAACAATTTGGCAAAGAGACAGCAGTACCAAAAATATTAAGTGACTGCAAGTCCTGCTGAAATAGCAGTTGTCAAGGGAAGAGATACTCTGTCAGATCACTGATGGAACAGCTAAGCCTGAGTGTAGCCCCTATCAGGTACCAGGGAATGCACAGAGGAAGAAGCTATTACAAAGGCTCAGGATGCATGGGAAATGTCAAGTGGAGGTTGCAGCTCATTACCTACTAGAGACCCAACCATGTGTTATAAAACAAATGGCTTGCTTAGAGAACTACATCTTAAAAAAAAAAAGTTCAGACTTGCTAGCTTTGGAAAAAGACTTACTGTGCAGGAACAGAGGTTTTTGGGTTGTTTGGGTTTTTTTGTTTGTCTGTCTGTTTGTTTGTTTGTTTTCAGCTATCTATCATCTATCTATCAATCTATCTATCAATCTATCTATCTATCTATCTATCTATCTATCTATCTATCTATCTATTTTTAAATGCTGTTGGCTTGCTTAACAACTAACAGAATAGTTACTAATGGACAGGCTGAGGTCTGCTCAACATATTGAGCAGTAGCATGACATTTTGTGTGAGTTTATCCACCAGCTGCTCCTGTGGTTGGACACTGGAACAGGCTGCCCAGTGATGTGGTGGAGTCACCATCCCTAGAAGTATTTAAAAGAAATACAGATATAGTGCTTAGTGACATGATTTAAGCACTGAACAGGTAGATTAGATTGTGGGAGGTGGATTTCATTTATGGTTGGACTTGATGATTTTCAAGGTCCTTTCCAACCAGGATGATTCTCTGATTCTATCCTACCAAGGCAAGTGCATGGGATGCTGGCAGTATCCACATGTTGGCAGAGTTCCCTTCCATTCAGCAGGGTACTGCAGCACCAGTATCCCAAAGAGCAGATTAACCTGGCAGAGTCTGAGGACAGACCATGGCTGGTCTGGAGGGCCATGACAATAGCAAATTGCTTCCTTCCAGGAGTAAGGGTTAAACCAGGAAACATGCTTCTGTCTTATCAATGTAGTGCATGCTCAAGTCTGCTCACAGCATCTGCTTGTTTGCCCTTAATTCCAGGCAGGACAATGTATACAGGTGGCAGATCCCCAAGTATGACACTAGATGGGCACTCAGTTCTCTGCTTTTCTAAGTGGCTTGACATACAGAAGTTAGTTTGATGAAGAAGATGAGAAAATGTAAACAATGAAATGTAGCCAGTTCAAACTCTTTTTAATTTCCTAGAATTCATCAATGAAATTGGTTCACAGACACTACTTCCCCATGTATTCTCTCCATCTCAGCCCAGATGTAAAGAAAGCTCTCAGTGACAAGTGTCCTACAGGTTGTACCCATGGCTCTGACTGTGGCATGTAACATCCTTCAGCCATGAGGGGAGAAGTCTCTCTGCCAAAGTCCCAAATAAGCTGTCATAAAGGCACTTGTCTCAGATCAGCCCTGATCTCACCAGCAGGCACTTCTGCTGGACTGGAACACAAATTCTTCATCCATGTGACAAGACATTTCATCTCTTAATTGGAGTAAAAACATCCATATATGTGCATCTCTAAAGGAAGCCATTCTTTTCTTGTGCAATCCCAACATACTCCTTTCTAAACACATCTTCAGTCATGACTCAAACCTGGGAATGCCATTGAGGAAGAGGAAGGATGTACAGCAGCACAAACCCTTGCTAATCCAGCCAGATTACTGTGGGCTTTTGGGCAGGTGGTTAGAAACAGAGAAACATCAGAGACTATATCCTGTCTTTGGGGTAACAGAAAGCTGGCAAATCTTTTATTTCATATCACATTGTGGTGTCTACCAAAATCCCTTTGAAAAGTTTTACAATTAGATGCTATATAATATTTTACCACACATTGAAAATGTGATAAGAAGGTATTTATAGCTGTTTGGAACAGTAAGCTATATTCGTCCTATGAAAAGCATAAGCCATCATATTTCCATAATAATTTCACAAGTAGGATCATAAGTATTTTTTCTTCAAATGTTGTCTGTGTGTGTTCAGTTTTCAGCTTTATGCCATTTGAAGCATATAGATGTTCTTGCTGCTTGGTAACTACTATGTAAATTTGTTTCTATGATTACAGCGCTTGCTGAAATGAGCATGATAATTAGGAGGCAATCCTTACTTTATGAATTTTCCATAGTAGGTTTGGTGCTCCAAGATAAATTTCTAGTTCATCAAAATAGCTGTGCATGTGCTTAAACTTAAACATATTCTTACTCCACCACAATTAAGCAAAAGCCTTAAGTACATGCTTGTTGCTTGAAGGGCTTTAAACCTGGAGACTTTAATTAGATTTATGTCCAGACTGAAGTTCTTCACTGAATTGAGGCCTGTGAAGTACAGTGCTTTGGAAGAGGAAGTACTGAATGAAAACTAAGTGAGCCTATTCCAATTCTAATTTTAATATGGAATAATGTTTTATATTTTTTACATGCTCCATATGCATTAGCTATTTAAGGCCTACATCATCATCCATAAAGAAGATAGTAAATGCTTATACTTTATATTATTCAGCTCCATTGTAAAAAATCTCACGCTTATCTCAAGCCTTTTAAATAGCAATTCAAACCACGAAATGCAAACTCTTTTCTTTGTGAACTAGTCCCAAAAGAAGAGACAGAAAGGCTGTTACAGATAAATGCATCATATTCTTCTTATGCGATTACTTGTGACATTTCAGGACAATATCTTTATAGAGATGTGCATATATTTTAAAGGGTTTGGTGCTAACTTTTCTAACTGCATACTGAATAAAGTCTTTGTAACAATTTTCTTTTAAAATACCTTCTAATTAATGATCAGTGAAGGAACCTCCATAAAAGAACTAGATACTAATTGTAATTTAAAATCAGACAGACAGGAAATTGCCACACCCTACATCAGTGAACACATCTAGGTCCCATGGTAGTCTTTCTAGTGACTTTAGATTGTCTATGGGAAATGAAATCATGTGCCAAAGGCCAAGCAAACCCAAAATTAAAATTCACAGTAATGTCTCCCAGTTGCATTCATAATCCTGCTTATTACCTCTTACATCATTATAAAGTGTTATCCAGAATAAAACAACCCCCTGTTGTGCTATGTATTCCACTGTTACACCATAGGCTGTCCAAGACCTTCTCCAAAGGCCAAATATCACCCACTCAGTTTAAAAAATTGTGCTCAGGGTCATCATTCATGCCTATGTGGTGGTCAGACTCCGGGATACTGCATGTCTTGGAATCATCTGCTGTTAAAGCCCAGGCTTGTTTTATCACAAGCCCCCTTATTCCCTGTTAAATATTATATTCTATACGATGATGACAGCAACTACAGTCTACATGCTATTATGGAAATAAAGAGTGACTCTTCTTTTCCTAGAAAGTTATCACTGCAATTACTTCTTATGGTGTTTCCACACAGTGCCTTCATGGACACATGCATATATTCTAAATGGTTTGGTGATAACTGTCCTTTTGTAATTGGATTGTAAGACATCTCTCCAAAGTTCATTTTCAGTGGTCTCAATTCCCTTCATTGTTATTTACAAGAACAGGAATTAGAAATTTTGATGACCTGGTGAAACCACTCACTCAAGAAATTAAACCAAACAATAAAACTAAGTAGCCTAAATATTGTTTAGCTGAAGTGGCACCTGCAATCCATTACTGAAAGAAGAACTCAGTACCATAAAATAAAGTGATCAAGTTTTCAGATAGCACAAAAGATGTTAGTGGAGAACGAAAATAGGGTAAGTTTATTTTCTTCTGGCTGCTAACTTCATTTAGATTTTGTAGTTGGCAGCATGTCAGGACCAACAGGCTTCCGGCAGCAGATCATTATTTTACATTAACTTCCATGTTAATGTTTGATTTTGCTAATGTTTAAATTGGGATAGATTTCTGAGCAGAGGAATGGAGAGGAAAAAGGATCACACACAATATTTATCCTCTAGAAAAAACAGCCAGAGGTAGGTAAAACAGACAAACAAACAGAAAAACCCCACCAAAAAACCCAACAACAACAACCAAAAAACCCCCCCCAAAACCACCTGATTTCTTCCTTCCGTTGTAAGAGACATTGCCTGCTTAAAATTAATGACTGACATTACACTCAACCCCACTTTTAAAACACACTTAAAACATACTTAAAGTTAACAGAATGCAACAGACATAGTACGATCCATGCAGGGAACTGCCAAACCGAAGGTGAAGGAAAGAGAGGAAAATACAGAGAAAGATGTCTAGTGATAACAGAAGCAATTTATTGGGCTCAGGAGCCTTTGCCAGATTTCTACTATTGCACTATTTGAGTGAGGGCTTCTGCAGCGTATCAGCCTTGAAGCTGTATGTCATCAGAGATGCAGTGTTATGGAAGAGACCTAAGTCTCAGGCCCTGACTTATGGGAAGTCATTGGAGATCCCACCATACTTTTAATGAAAAAAGAGGTATTAGTTCCTGGTCAAGTAGTACCTGGGTTAAATAATTGGCAAGCTGTCACGAGGAGTGAGTGAGTGCAAAGACAGAGACAAATCACAAATAAAGGCACATAGTAAAAACATAAATTCTTGCTTCTTGGATTCCTGTCAAACTTAGCTCCATAAAATAGCTCATGATCTCACATAGGTTCATTAATGTGCTCTTCAAAACAAGAGACTACATTTTTGAACAACCTCTAGTGATGTTAGTGGCAACAAGGCATCAAGGGACTCTGAAGTATCTGAGCTAACTCTGAGTTGGATGCCTCAGGCATCAGAGTACACAAGACCCACTGTGTGTAGTTCCCTACTGTGCCATCCATTTTTACAGCCACACTTACCCTCATCCTCCTCACAGCTCTGACTGCATTGCATATATTTCACTCTCTATTGATAGCCTTGTGTAATACTACTGTCATGCCTTAAAATTCAGCTTACACCTCATCTAGTTTCCACATTTTTTCATAACAGGAAATGTGATTCATACATATCTTTCATTACATGTATCAATGTAAAACACTAAGCTGTTGCAATAGCACAGCCTAAGTATCCAAGCTTTTCCAAAAATTCAGGGTGGTTTTATAGAAGAAAAGATTCCAGTGACACTCCAAGAAGACCATGTCTCCAATATTGACCTCCAGCTTCTGTCAGTCATGAACTTTTGTCCTTTGTGAGGAGAACTTTCAAAAGAATTCCATACTCCTCTTTACAGAACAAGGCTCCCTGTAGAGATGCACTAAATTTAGATACAAATTATGCTGCACTCAGGTTTCAGAAGGCTTATGTTGCTGAAGCACCCTTATGGGCAATCTAACCAACAAAAGACTGCACAAAATAGTCAATTAGAACAATTGCTTCTGAGATGACATGGATTATTCCCATTAATTTAGTCAGCATGATCCAAAACATAAAAAACCCTTATGTTACACTGAAAGGGAGAAGTGTAAATTTACAGTTTTCTTTCTTATCATCGAAAAGTAGCAATGAAGATTTTCATTCCAGTTGTGCAGTTGTAAAATGAGGTGACTGACTTTTCATTGTACAAACCTGTGAGAAATTACAAAAATAAAATTAAAAAAATAGAGATCAGATAAATACAGAATACTGTCATTCTTGAGGAATTTAATTGCCATATGTATAACATTAACAAGCTGTCTCTACTGTAAAATCATTGGTTTGCATAAATGCACTTTGTTAACTAGTCAGTAGCTCGATTATTACTTTGCTGTCATGGATCTAAATAATGAAAGTAGAAGTACAACTTAAAACAAGAAATATCTGTCAAGCAGGAAAGCTCAAGATACCTTTTAATAACAGACCAGACAGCTGCTTTACTGTGCTTCTGCTTCTTTTGAACTCCTAGATAATATCAGCTGAGGAACATTATACTGTTCTATGTACATTTCCCTCATCACCATAGTATCTGAAAAGCTTCCAGTAGTTCATTAAGCTACATGACTAACCTCCCTCATTTGTGGTTTCTTCATTCTCTCTCTCATCCTCTCCCCAAGGGAAGAGCTCTGTGTGTGTGCGGGCAGTGTTTTGGTTTATTGTGCTTAGTTGCTTTTTGTTTTGTTTTGGGGTTGTTTTTTTTTTTTTAATTTTAAATTTTATTATGTGCGTGCTCTCTGCATTTATAACAAAGAGATACATGGTTTTATCTCACTTAATTTCTGGCTTTGCTGCTTGCATACTGCTGAGTGTAACCTGCATTCCTTTCCCTGCCTCTTTCAGAACCTGCAACCTGCTACTCTTCCATACGCCTAAAGGATGCAGCAAGTTGATGCAAAGTACAAAAAAGATCTACTAAATCAGAGAGAGAAAGTGGAAAGGTAGGAGAAAGGCCTCATAAGTTATGCAGGCCGTGACTTCATGGCTGCTGAAAGGTAAGATGAATGACTACAAAAATTGCTTTCTGTGCTATTAAAGTGGATAGTGAGTACATGAGAGTCCCTAATAAGGGCACATAGGCAGTTGCAAAGCTTGTCTACTGCACATGAGGTGCCTATATAGGTTTTTTGCTGCTGTTACACAACTGTCTGAAGGAAGACAGCTTTTCACATATAAAATGATGATATGAAAAACTTAAAAAACCTAAGCCAGCCTCTTCCCCTCCATTATGCTAGCATATGCTGAGCACACGTTCACTAACTCAGCACATCATAGAATTATAAAATGATTTGGATTGGAAGGTACCTTAAAGATCGTCTAGTTTTGATCCCTCTGTCATAGGCAGGGACATGTCCCACTAGACCAGGTTGCTCAGAGACTCATCCAACCTGGCCTTGAACACTTCCAGGGAGTGGACATGCACAGCTTCTCTAGGCAACCTGTTCCAGTGTCTCACGACCCTCACACTAAAGAATTTCTTCCTAATATCTGATCTAAATCTACCCTCTTTCATCTTAAAAGCATTACCCCTTATCCTATCACTATGTGCCCTTGTAAAAAGCCCCTCCCCAGCTTTTCTGTAGCCCATTTAGGTACTAGAAGGTGACTATATGGTCTCCAGAGCCTTCTCTTCTCCAGGCTGAACAACCCCAACTCAGCCTGTCTTCATAGCTGCTCCAGCCCTCTGATCATCTTTATGGCCCTCCTCTGGACTCCCTGTGCAATAAGAGAATACATCTTGGTAGAATGTGTTTAATTTTTTTCAAAGTTCAGACCGAAAGACCTTATGATAGGTAAAGTATTTAACTTTGAGATAGACTGCCATAAGTATTGTAGAAAGCAATTTTAATTTTTCTGCATTTACCAATTTGCTATCAAAGCACTGGGGACAGTCAACATTTCTAGTATCACCGCCTCTGTCAGTTGAAGCTCATATGCAAGTCTAATTGTGATAAGCAATAGAAAAAAGCCCTTTCCTTCAGCAATGCTTTTACCCAGTACATCTTGAAATGGCTCAAATTGTCCCAAAGTGCACTAAAGTCTGTGCTACAGAATCTACAGAATATGTACTACAGAATGAGTACTACAGAAACTGCTTTACACTGAAAGGAAAAAACACAGGTTTGCTGGTGTACATACAGAATTTTATTTTATTTTTTTTCTAAAGACAAACTTCAGATAGAAGGAGGCAGCTAATAAATGACTGAAACAACACACAGAGCTGGGTGTCAGCTCTTATTGCAAGGGTCTCGCTGAACATTAAAATACTCCCTGCATCAAGCAAAAGTGATTTCTGGCATAAGACCAGCTGCTCGTGAGCCAGCTAAGCTCCCTCTCAGCTTACTGCTGCCAGTGAGGGCAGATGGGCAGGAAAAGTAGGGACCAGTTTTTTCCCTTCGTGATGGTTTTCTTGCTTGGGACTCAGCAAACTTCAGTACTGATGTCAACAAGTGCCACAAAATACACAAGCTTGCTTTTTCTCAAAAGCCAGCAACTTCATTTTGACATCAACTACTCCAGAAGAACATGCAGGAACGGCATATTTCTAGACAAGTTTCTTAATTGTTTAGGGATTTTTGGCTAATCCTTCTGATATTTTTGCTTGCTTTTCACCTTGAAACAGTTTTGCCTCTGAGATATGCTCCTGGTCATAATTTGGTTTTTCAAGTTGTTTTTTCTTTCTTACTTTTTTTTTTTTTTAAACAAGTATTCTTGGCCCAAATATTTTTCATGGCTTTATGGTGCAGCCAGTTACCTGAAAACCTAAGTGTGGGTAAAAAATATTTAAGATAGCTGCTTCTTAGGACAAATACGGAGTTTGATACGCAGCAGGTATGATGCAGACTTCTACAATTGTTATGGGTCCTGATACATCTTTTCTATTTTCTTGTAATTTTTTATTATTATTATTTTTTTAAACAATAGAGGCACCATAATTTTTTTTTCCCACAACATCTACAACATCTCAGCTGCTTACACCTTTTTTTGGTCTGCACACAGTGTAGAGGGTATGCCAATCTGGCCCTCTTATTCATGGTGGCCTCCACAGATGGGCTCAGGAAAGGATGTTACAAAGATTACAAAGAAAGCAAAAGACCAAATGATTGCATGGGGAATGTGTGTTGTGATAAAGCAATACAAGAACATTGTTTTCATAAGGAAGCAGGCAGAAAAAAGCCCAGAGTGTCCTGACTGATGGGAGTTTTTTTCTGTGTGTGTGTGTGGGTTTTGTGTGGGTTTTTTGTGTGTGGGTTTTTTTGGTGTTTGTTGTTGTTGTTTGTTTTGGGGCTTTTTTTGTGTGTTTTGTTGTGGGTTTTTTTTTTAATAAAAGAGTAAATTAAATATTGTCCAGTCTGGCTTAAGTTTAAGAGCCTGTGCACAGAGTATTCACACCGGGACTCCACTCTCTTCTCTCAATAACATTATTTCAACTATTGAGTCGTGCTGCCACTGGGAAAACACGAACATTTCAACAAAGAAAAATAAATTGCATTTGTGTTCTCACTTCAACTCCCAGTTTCTTGCTGGAGTGGTGCCAGGCCAGTGTTTCAAGGTGCTGACTATCTCCTTCTAGCAAAACAGAACAGATGGGACAGGGAGCTAGACTGAGATTCGTCAGCTAGAGGCAAACACATTGCATCTTTTCTTCCCTTACTCTCTCCACTGTGAGTACCTTGGATTTCAAAGTATGTGTAGATAAACACAGCAGCTAGGAGGGAACCATGACACATTTGGTTCATGTATTGCACCATGTGCTGCTGCAATTTGAACACTGCTGAGAAAAATAAGGTTTGCTTCCCTCCTTTGCCACCTGTAACCTCAGGAAAATCCCTCCATTCCTTTCAGATATAGTTTTCCTTTGATACAACAGGAATAATCCCTTCTTCCTGGGACATAGTTGTACACCAAAGGCTCCATGATGGCCTGACAATAATACTTCAAGGCCATGTAAATGTGGTGGCCTCTAGAATTTGTGCCTGTGTGTGTGCACTTCATGTCAGTGGACCCTGCAAGTCTGCTAGCTTTTACAAGACAGGCACAACAAGCACATTTGTAAAAATAACCCCAGTGTGTATCCACTCAAACTATTCATAGAAGCTAGTTAAATAAAACATGGCATTTGGTGGCTGTGAGCAATGGAGAGAGGGAAGGTGTGAAACATGAGCCTAATCGGAATTGGGGAGCTGGGGTGAAGAGGGTTACAATTCACATTTGGAGAACACTTTTTGAATACCAAAAGCTTTCCTCTTTATAAAACAAAAACTTCGTTCACTTCAGTTCACTCACCATGAATAATGAACTGGGGAATTAAAAGCTTTAAAGCTGTTAAAGAAGTAATATTAACTTAGGTATAAATATAGCTGAAATATTCCAGACAGTTTTATGACCTTACACCCCCAAATGAAGGTGAAACGCAGAATTCTTTCCCCAGGAATAGTGGTAAACACAGCTAACAGATGGAAGAGCTGAATGGAAATTTCAATAAAGTAGGCTACAAAGAAGCATTTGTAAGTGCAGGGGTGCTCACTTAAAAAAAGGGGGGAAAAAAGAAGGCTAAAAAATGGAACTTTGTTTTATTTTGATAGAGTGCCAAAACAGTACTGCATTCCTTAAAGAGCAGAATAAAGGATCGAGTTAGACTGGCCTTCTCAACACCTCAGCAAAAGCCCCCATGGGTCTCATTTTGCTAGGATGACTATTTATATGACAGGTAAGGGAATAATTTTGTTGGATTCAGTTACACTAGGCCTCCACGACCTCTGGGTCAAAAGAGCAAATGCAAAAGTGACAATGTGGATAATTGCCTGCTTAGGATAATGGAATACTGATTGAGGGTCAATTATTATAACACCTGAATGATAAATGAGCTGATGTGAAAGGTTCAGCAGAGATAGCAAACAAGGAGAACTGTCTGCATGTACCATGCCATGGCTAATAATGCAGAGTACAGACTGCTGTGTTTGATAGCAGGGAAGCCTATTTCCTGAGCTAACCTACTAAAGTCGAGCAGTTTCCAAGCCCTAAAATATTTTAGTTTGTAAAACATGCCATAAAATAGAAATTCAGCTCAACTGCCCAAAGCCGCAGGATTAAAGTAATATTATTTAACATGCTACCCAATTAATTTCTATTATAGCCCTTCTCTGTGCGTCATGTCGCAGACTAATTCTTTTTGCTGTCTCCTGAGTGAACTTTCTTCCATTGCTACACAAATAAAGAAAACCAGCTTTGACGATTGTGTTTCTAAACCCAAGCAAAGGGGAAAGACTATTCAGGCTGCTACTGCAGAGGGGCAGTGGTTCACAGGATTTTTAGACAACTGAATTTTGCCCATAAAATCTTTTGAAACTTCGGTGCATGTGGCTGGCCTGGTCACCTTGCTCTGCATCACTTTTGGGTGTGATCCTTGAAATGCTCATTCCTCACCTTGGTTTTCTTCCTATTTCTTGTGCCCCACAAAAAGACAAATATCCTTCTTTCCTCCTCGACATGTCATGACAGTATATGGTTTGGGTTGGGAAAAGGAATTTTCTAGGGGAAAGTACAACTCACCCCTCTTTAAGTTTACAGTCCTACAAGAGGTCAGTCACTCTTCTATCCACTTTGTGAAGGCGCATCAACTTGTGAAGTGCTTTGAGGGAGATATATGCCTAGAAACTGTCTTGTACAGAAGAGTATTGGAGTAAGCAGATGGGTAGTGTCTAGACACCTAGAAAGCACACTCTGGTGTGCTAAAAATATTTCCAGATAATTTGAAATGTCCATCTTCTTGTAGAATCAGAAGAATGAGCAATAAGAAACACATCTCCATGAGCAGCAGAGCTCTGATAAACTGCTTTCAACAACAATATTCATGGCTCAAAAGTATGCCACAGCAAAAAGAGTTACTGAGAAGATATTTCACTCAAATGAGACGGAAAGGACACAGGAAATCTGCAATAGTCTCACAACTCAGTATGAGCCTCTCGCATCGCTCTTCCACAGTGGCATATAAGGACCCCATCTACTCTTTCTCCATGGCTTCTGTGTGAACAGGGATCTTGGAAAGAGAGGGAATAAGGCATATCTAGATCTCTATGACACTGTCAACAGAATACATTAGAATACAACAAAATTCCAGCTATAATGAGACTGTAAACTTAGCATTAAACGAATTTCTTCCCCCCTTCCAACTGGCATATCACACTTATAGTTCAGTGGTACTCCTCATTTAAGCTGAGAGACCAGACCATGAGAGAAGTTTGTAGTTGATCCTCATCTCTAATTTATTTGATGAGAACATCACGACCTCTTCTGCAATACCATCAGCTACAGGAAAAGCAGCTTTGACACCAACCAAAAGTTTCAAATCTGCCATGAAACTCCTTTATCTACAAGGTAAAGGATTAAAACTAAGCAACTTAATAAGAGCCCAAGCGTCCCACTGGAAACACCCCTGGTAGAAACAACAGGGATGGAGTGTAAGTCACATGACTTTGGGTAAGAAAACAAAACAAAAAAAATCCCAACTCTGGGCCACTGATCGAATGGTGTCTCACAGTGACTAATTTCTGACTATAACCTTACTGCTTTGGTTTTCCTTTCCCTCACACAAGATGAATCACTGCATGCAGGCTGACAGAAGGAGAAGGCATCCTTTTCCTTTAGCTGCCAAACTCCTCATCATTTTCCTGTATCACAAAAGTCCAACCAGCAGCGATGAGAGATTTCTGAAACTCACTGAAGTCTTCAAGGCTTAAAAGATGATTGAGATCTCTTCCAGCATGGGAATAAGTTAGCTCTTATTTCAAATATGATGTATTTTCTTTTCCACTGCATTTAGCTTCTGCAGGGAGTGTACCTCTCAGATGTTCCACATTTCAGGATGGCTGTCATTTTAGTCTCAAAGGTATTTATCTTCCTTGCAAATTTGTTACTTCTGTGCTTTGTTACTTAAAACTCCTCCCAGCAGTAAAACCAAACCAAACCAAACCTTCTACAACCTAAGCTTACAGAAAGAGACACACTCTTAAAGGAATAAATCCCACAATGTTTGCAGTTCTCATGCAAATGTGTTCTCTGTCTCTTTGTCCCACATTTGGGCACTGGCACCCCACAAGGAATAGACAAAGGTTTCCAGCACAGAGATCCAGTGCAAGTTTCATGGAGACCTAGAAGTTCAAGGCAAGGCCCCTCTTTCCTCCCCCTGTGTGTGAGGGACTTGCACTGCTACTTGGGCTATCCTAACAAAGTAATCCCAAGCAAAGATTGTTCCTAAAACCAGCTATGATGAGCCATGCTGGATATTTCAAATTTGCATAAGCTGTGCTAACTGTTAAACATGGGCTTGAATTCTCATAAATTACAGGAACTGAGTACTATTGTAAATAGCACAGAACCCTCTGGAAAGCACCATGCAGTTTCATTCTATGAAAGCCCTGCAGGGGATTCTTGTTCTGAGGCTGCTTGTACAACATAATCAAGCCTTCAAGAATAGCAATATGCATGACTACTGCATAACATCCACCAGGTAAGACATGAAAGTGACAGTTACAATTGCCTATATCTCTTGAAATAAATGGTGCTCTTGAATCAATAGAAAACAAATTGTGAGGGCAACACCTCCAAAAATAAAGAACCAAATTTCCCTTCAACAGTGAGGCAAATATCTTAGCACCAGAAGAGACCAGCAGTGATTTTGCAAAGGATGAGAAAGTTGGTGGTACTCTGACTTGTTGCAGCTCTCTTTGAAACAGCCACCCTACCTCCCAGCCTATTCTAAAAAGGCCACTGTCCTGGAGAAGCAGGATGAGCAGGAAGCTTGTAAAACCATAGACTTGGCTGCCTCTCTCAGGGACACCTAGTTCCACTCTTAATTTTTTGGGAATGTTACATTCTGCCACCTTACATCTTACTTAATATTTGTGTAACTTAAGAGGGATTCCTCTTATGCTGAGAGCCCCTGCAACAGGGACCTGATGCTGCAGCAGCTGCCTTTGAGAGCTGGCTTTTTTGGCTGGTATCAACTCCTAGCTTGACAGTTCCTCTGAATGGTACAGATGTTACAAAGGAGCCACTGGCTAATAGCAGCCTACTTGCACAGTACAAGCATCATCAATCTGAGCAAACTCTGGCCTGTGGGGTCTTTGCTTCATCTCAATAGATGGCCACAAGATCCCATCCATAGGAGGAAATCTCATTAAGTCCAAATAACTAAAACTTCTATCATTCTACCAGAAAAAATGAAGATATCTTTAAAGCGATTCAGTTGAGTTTGTGTGGAAAAAAGCCCTAAAGAGCAAAGAATATCTGGAGTGACAGTGAACTAGAAACCTAGTGTATGGATGGGTAAGAAAGCAAATGAACCTTCGAGTGTTTTAAACTGAGTTAATTTACTTACAAATGAGATTGAAACATGATCTGTTATATACAAAATCCAACTCAAATGAGTAACTTCAGAGGCGGTTGACAGCAAACACATCTGCAGTAACAGCCCATATAACTAAGGCAGACCAAATGCTGAGAAGGCAGCAGGAAATAAAAAGAGACCTTCTGCATAATAGAAATAAATCCTACTGTTATCCCATCTTCACCTAATTTACATAGCTTGAAAGATGGGAATAATTAAAAATAAAACTGAACTTTATTAGCAAGGAAGTTGGTAAGTCTACTTTGTAACCCGGCAAAGTTCTGTAGATCATTCATGAGGACTTGACTCACTAGACATCAACTTAAAATACCCTTATATTTGAGGGTTTGCCAAGTATGCCACAAAAGACAATTGACTGGTATAGCAATTGTGTAAAATGATGGAAAAGTAAAAGGGGCTTTTTCCTTGGGTAGCTTAGTGGGAAAATTCCTTCCCAATAATTATTTTAATGCTGTCGGGCTTCATTATAATACTAATTGTTATGGTGCCAGGAGCCTGGGGTTTTGTTGTTGTTTTTAAAAAATTCTCAATTGTTTTTTCTCATTTCCATTTCAGTAAAGGCAAACATTCTGGGATGTTAAAGCTGAAATGTCAAAAAGGACATCACAGTAATTTAGATGGGAAGTAATTAAACTCAAAAGTAAACTTATTGGAAGGAACATAGAACAAAGTGCTAAGAGCTGATCAGATGCACATATAAGAAAATGAGAAATCACCTTTGAAAAACGTGCTTTTTCCTGTGGCTTTTGTTCATTGATGTTTTTTTTCTCCTGCAAAGAATAATTTTGCAAGCAGCAGCAATATTACTGAAGACATAATTGAAGCTTCACTGTCTGTGTGATTAAAAGCAAACTTAAAAGCAGATTCTTATACAAAAAAACATTATTTCTTAAAAATTAAAAAGGACTGAAGTCAAAGCAGTGTTTGGATTGTTTTTAGACAGGCTGCCAATACTCTGCACTTTTTACTTTTTCCTTTATGAACAGTTCATATGCTGTTGTTATGCTAACCTACTAACGTAACCATGATATGATGACAGAGAAAAGAGGCGCGCCTGACTCAAATGGTGCTTAGACACCCTCACACTCCTTACATGAAACCAAAAAGTCAATTGCAGGCTGCAGTCAACTGTGACAATTCTCAGCACCACCATAAACAGCACACACACTCTGACAACTCTTTGAACCTTCATCATATGAAAATGTGATATATTAATAGAGACATTTGGAACAGCATCCCAATTAAGCTTCGGAACTGCAGCTTAGTATTTGGCATCACTGCTGGCCTCAGGCTCGTGTGACATGGTAGGTTCCTGTCTTGTTCTGATCCTTAAAACTATACACCCCACAGCCACTTCCCTCGCCATCTTCTTCCCAGCCTCCTTCCCATGAATGAGGAACCCAGCAGCCAGGATGGATAAGTGTGACTGAGAAAGGACGGTTTGCCCTGCCATGATTTGGAGGAATCAGGAAGATAAACTTGAATGTGACATGCTGCAGAAGGGAACACCTGAAACTAAGGCTTCTGTTAAGTTATTCTATGTCATCTTATGGATTTAGGGGCTATGGTGACCGGGAGAGGAAGAAGGAAGGAATGTAAAACATCACATTTCAGGGGAAGAACTGAAATTAACATCCAGAGCTAAACTCTCTGATTAAAGGGAGGCTTGCAAGGAGAAGTATTAATTAGCAGTTTAAGAGAGCACTCGAGACTTTAAAGTTTTTAATATACATATTACAATGAAGTAATCTTTCTTGCTGTTCTCCATGAGGTTAATATTCACAGAGCTTAAAAAAATGGAGACCTACTCCTGATTGGATGTGCCAGACAAATGCTGAGAACTTGTAGGACAGGGAAAAAATTAATCAGCAGCGAAGGAGACGGTGACAACAACAGAAAACCCTTCTGAAGCACAGGCTTAAGTTTTCACTGAGAGAAGCTTAGGGCTGTTTTCTTCTTTCTTTTTTGGAGCAGTATATTTAAATGGTTTCTGAAATAAATAGGAGATTGTAACATATGAGATGGGGGCAGCATGTGGTCTCTATTGAAAAATCTGGAATGGACAGGAAACTTGGAAACAGACGGCATGGTTCCCCAGCCATGCCACGTCCCACTTTAATGACCCTGGCATGCCAAGGGGGAGCAATGTAGGCAGCGAAGTACTAACTTCTACTTCATACAGAATTTAATCTGTCATACCAGCAAATGGATGTCTAGTTTTCCACTGAAGGGAAAAACATTTTTTTTAACAATAGTCATTTACTTCAACAGGTCTGTATCAATCCCTTTCCTTATTTACAGAGAAATATTTAGATAACATTCTCTCCAGGGCAGGCGTAGCTTATCGGAGCTGCCTGCTGCGAGCCGAGTCCAGGTTGCAAACAATGCACTTTTACCAACTCTACTGCCCTGAAATCTGACAGCATAAAGTAAAGCACAAATTGCCTTCCGATCCTTTCTTTGGCTTTCCTTAGGCTTGGCTGGGAGAGACTTGGCCCATTTGTAATAAAAGTGAGAATGAGAATGAGAGTATGGAGCGTCAACTGGCTCCTCCAGGAAAAATCCTGGCCATGGGCTGGGCATCCTGTGTAGGACTTCAACCAGCTTTTTACTGTGGTGTGACATACTCTTCCAATGTGCTTTTAATCCATTCACTCAATAGCATGTGTAGAGATAAAACCAGCAGAAGCAGGGAGCAAGAAATCTAGTATTTTAGGCCACTCTGCTCTTTCACTGCTTTCCATTTGTTCACCTGTAACTTACTCTCTCCCACGGACTTAACTCTATCACTGTAAGTTCAATGCATGCAAAACAGCTTTTCTTAGTTGCTCTGTATTTGTACGCACATGATAAAATGCCAGTGTGGTCACTCATCTACCTCAGAGGACCCGCTCTCCTCTCCACGTCTGGCAGGGATAGCAGGCAGCAGTGAGGCAGCAGCAGGCTATCCTGCCACCTGAACCTCCATCGGCCGCCAGCTGCTGTAAAAAATGTCATGGACAAACTCTGTGCAAGTAAATTACACTATCTGAACTGTCTGATGTGCCTGTCTTTTTTTTCATACCATGATCCAAGGCAGGTTGGCAGCTTTAATTATCACTTTCCCTTCCAGCTGACCTCCATACACTCAGGTTTGAGGCATCGTTCTGGAGCAGTCTCCAGATTTTGAGAAACCCACCTCCCTTCATGGGTGACATCTCCGCCAGGTGTGTCTGAAAAAAAACCCTGTGTAGATATTTGTCAGGGCAATGAAGGACAGGCTCGCCAGGAGGTTTCTAGTTCCACCAAAACCACACCACTTTTTCTGTGAGTTAGGTCCATCTCTAAAGCCCCTTGAGGTCCTGCAGCAAGAGGCACTGCTGCTTCAGGGCAAGGTGCAGCGAGGGAGTATGATCACTCTGTAGAGCTCCCCTCCGTGCTTTGACAAACAGTCCAGTCTTAGCACCTCCTGTATGAGACTAATAAACTCTATAAAATATCAAAATTGCCATTGCCAAGGGATCTATCAAAGATCTAGGGATTTCTCTGTTAGCTGTGTAGTGGCTTGGTGTGCAGTGACCCACCACCTTCAAAATTATAATCCCTTCACTGAACGAGACACAATTAAAAATAATATAACATTTCAAAGGACTAAGTGCTCCCATATGGAGATCAGTTCTTTAAGTGTTGTAATTTGCCAACTATAAATATTCTGGAATTGTTTTAATGAAATATCCTGTGCTATTATGTAACTACAGTATTGTTTCCATTCACACTTCTGTTCAACACAACTATTCCAGATGTTCTATCCACCATCTCAAGACATTTTTTAGGAAAAAGTATATACACACACATACACATTTACATATTTAAATGTGTATGAGCAAAATTAGGTGTGCATAAAAATAAACTTAATAAAATAAAACATAATGTTATATGTTTTTACTTTTAATAGAGGTTCTCTGGGCATGTCATAATCTTCTTTTAGCAAACCTGCAATCATATAACTCAAAGCCTTAAATTATCATGATTCTAAGTTGTAATAAAAACAAGAATAAAAGTTTATTAGAAGGTCAAAACTGTCAAGTACAAGCAAGAGAAAATGCAGAGATGCAGAAGAAGCAGAGAGGTCAAGTGCTTCTGAGAAAATTCAGGTACTGTACCTTCAAGTATATTGCAGCAGTAGGTGACTGGTTACTGCTGTTTTATTTAATAAGACTTCACATAAATTCCAGCTGCTAACCATGTGATAAGTCCATCTCAGAACAGAAGGGCTTCTATTCTCCTGCCACGCTACGATCCTGACTTCCACCCACGTTGCTGGGAGTTACAGCCGCACTGAGGGCTGAATAGATCCCATGGACCATTTTCCTGCATTCACAATTGATTATAATGCGTGAGCTGTGTGAAAGAACAATCTTTGGATTTAAGGAAAAAAACTCACCTAATTTAATGTAACCCTATACGTGGTACAGTAATAATCCTGGGGCTTGACTGCATAGCAATTTAATGCTTTAATGCAGTGATGGCACTTTTTTAAAATAAGGAAGAAAAAAAAAAAAGAAAATGCACACAGGAAAAAGAAGAAGGAGATTAAAAGGTTATCGTTCCTGTCTTTTTCTCCTCATATTCCCCCCCCCACTCTTTTTCCCTCTCTTCCAACTATCCTGCTTTTTACTACATAATTCTTGCATTTGTATTATGGGTCCAATCTTTCACAAAATGCTGAGGTGCCTAAACTTTCATCTTTTCCCAGCAATTTTATGCAGAGAAAATACTATTTTTTCCTGGGCAGTCTGTGCAGCTTTTCCACAGCCTCCAGTGGTTATAGCTTCTGCTACAGAAATGAGCACTTCCCTGTACAAGGAGGAGAAGGTGGTAGACTGGAAGATCCACACGGCAAATTGCTCTCTAAACCTGGCACTATGTGACTGATGGGTACATCAAATGAAAAGGAATGAGGGAAAAAGAAACAATGCAGATACTGGTTATTTAGCAAAAAATTGCTACCTTTTTCCCCTAAAACCTTTGAACTTTCATTTTAATTTTCTGTTCAGCAGTTTGTTTCCACTCTTCCCTCTGTAGCTTTTGTATACTTGGATATAAAATATTTACAACTAGCAAAATAAGGAGATCCTTTCTCCCTTGTTTATAAAAGGAGGTTTTTGAAAATAAAAGGGACAACAAAATTTTGGTGATATTTTTCCCCACAAAAATCTTATTGAAAAAAGTGAAAATTCTGATGACAAGAAAACTATTCGATAAAGTATTTCATTGTGAAAAAAGGATATGAAATGAAATATTTACTATTAGTGGATGCTTATTTAAATAAATAAATTGTAAAAGAAACACATTTAATTTTTCTCTTAATTATACAGAGAGTGCCATATATTAAAGTAGCACGTAGTTGTTTTTTTTTCACTTTAGCATTTTTGATCTCTACGATGTTCTTAAATGAAAACTTAATTATTTTTCACACAGTCTATAAGCATTTCTCTGGAGACTTACATCAAGCATCTGTACCACAAGATAAAACTATGTCTAATGATGTCCACATTCACTCTTTAAAAAGAATAAGCTTTCAAAGGATTACACCATAACGGTTTTTAAAAATGTGTACAAATGGCAGGATTTTTAAAACTTTGGACATTGCACATGCAGCTCATCAAGAGTGTGACAGCCTGGGGAGGGTGGTGAGGACACCCCTGAGGAGTGACCATAGAGTCACAAAGAAATCCAGACCTGAAGACTCATCTGGAGCCAGCTAGGTGAAGCACACCAACCATGCAGGCATGAACTAAACCAGCAAAAACACTAGTCCCAGCTCTTTGTAGAAATAATAAAAAATCCAGGTGCAGTTTCCAATTCAGATTTCTCTATGGTGAGTTACTACAGCTTCAGCCTTTTTGCTTGTGGAGTTAACACCCAGACAACCTGGCTTCATCTCAGCTGTCGCCTTGACTTGAATCTTTTAGCATCTCTGAGCACAAGCAAGGACACATTTGCCAGGCATGATGCTCTGTTTGAATTTTTTCCAGGGTCTGCACAGTGAGCAACTGCAGACCATGCAGTGAGTGGCCTGGTGCGGAGACATGCAGGGAAGGGGTGGGAAAACTGAAGGAGGCTTGCTGAAAGGGTGACCACAGTAGCTTGGGATGATTATACAAAAGGCCCTGCAGCTTTTGATGTTTCCTCTTTTCTAATAATAAGATGGTCATCTGCACGCTTTGCTTTCTGAGAAATGCTGCTTCATTTATCTCCCATAAAAACGGTCTGTTTCCTCTCAGTGAACAAATTAGAGGAAGACATCTACAATAATTTACAGTATGTTAGACAGTTATTACTGGACAACAACATAAAATGGGGATTATACTAAGTGAGAGCTTTGGTGAAATTCATATTCTGAAAACAGTAAAGAGTAAATTCAGGTTTGATACCATGTGTCTAAAGTCAAACCATCTGGGGCAACATATAAATTCCAAATCCCAATCACCTTACTCATTCATGTACTTTCATCATGATTATTCTAGCACCAACTGTGTGTTCATGCCATAATAAATAAAGATGAGAAATTTCAAGGCTGACTTGTGTGAATACAACAGGCACCGTTTGGCCTCTGCCAATGCATCATAGCGAGACTGCAGGTCTTGCTACTGCACCCTTTGCAGGAAAATAAGGAGAGATAACTTGTAAGTTCCTGCTTACCACCCAAAACACAAGAGGCAGAGCTTTGTTAAATGGGACCTATTCTACGGAGCTGATAAAATTCAAGAGTTCAGCTGTGTCACAGCCTGGTACCCACACTAAACCTTATTTTTTATTAGCTGATGTGTGTGTTACTTTTTAATGGATGCTAATGTAAATAGATGTGCTTATTATGACTTTAGTGCACTCGCAACAGCTTAATAAAGCATTTTTATTGTCATCATTTATTGCCACATTCTTTTCGCACTTAGGGCGGTACAAGTCCAAAATAGCCCCCTAGAAGTCATGGGTTTACCTAGGTGTAAATCTGTGGTTACTTTAGATGTTTATCAGCCTGAAAGGAGACCCTGGCTCACAGAACTAAATATCACTTTGATTTAGGCGCTGCTGAGTTTAAGCAGACTGTAACCAGATCCTGAAGAATCACTCTAGCTCAGGAGGAGAGGAGTAATAATCCTAAGTAGTGGAGAACTCTACATGGTTATATAGCTTTTTTTTTTTTTTTTAAATTAAAAAAATATTTTAAAAGAAGATGTCTTGCTTTCCCTGTGAAACAGCTATGAAAGAAAATTAACTTTCAGAAGGTTATCAAGCCATTTGGTGTCAGCTTGCTGCTAATCAGTGCCTTTTACTTACTTTACCCTTGAGAAAGCACAGTCTGACATGCCACAGTCCTTTTTCTCTTACTTGTTTTTCAGATTAAGTATCATATATCATATCATATGATAGGATGGTTTGGGTTGGAAGGCACCTTAAAGATCATCTAGTTCCAACCCCCCTGCCATGGGCAGTGACACCTCCTGCTAGACAAGGTTGTTCAAAACCCCATCCAACCTGGCCTTGAATGCTTCCAAGGATGGGGTATCCACAACTTCCCTGTCATTAATAGTCCAACACATTAAACCACCAAGAATCTTCATCCCAGGAAGGGTTTGTACACAAGAATACATCATGAAGGACAGGGGACCACATAAAGTACTACTGAAATGCAACTGTGCCTTAAGTTAGCACAGTCAGGTTTAAGAGGGCAAAATGGCATCAGAGAGCATGTTATGGCCAGAAAAGAGAAATAAGAGGATCTCTCAGAGGCATGGGGAAGACTAGTAGGAAGGACATAAAGCCTGGGGGATCATACACATCTACAGCTGCAGAAATAGAACTGGCTTGACATTTTACAAAAGGTAATCAGATTGTGAGCTCTCAAAAAATGCTATTTACACATCATAGAACAAAAAAGGCAAGGCTGGGAACACTATTCCCCTGAGCAAGAGCTGATGTGCTGATTAAGAAGAACTCAACAGCAGAAGATCAGGTGCTACGAAAGATGCCACCTAACTGAAAGCATGACTCAAATACTGCGGTACATGCTTCATGAAGGACACAACCGACCACAGCTGAGCATGAGAGACTTGAGAAGAGACAAGCTCAGATTGGCAAAGTCCTTAAGAGTATATAGGGAGAAAGGCCCTGGAACAAATTACCCCAGCACAAACGAGGACATGGTTCCACAGCATGGCAGCGGTAGCCTGGCAACAGCACACATATGCAAAACCGCACAGAAAAAGCTATGTTGCATTTATCACAGCAAAAAAACCCTACGCGGAGGCATTTACCACAGAGCAGCTGAAATGCCGTGGCTATCTTCTGGTAATGCAGTATATATTCGAGACTGGTATTTTCCCCAAACAGTTTTTCCTTGTGTCAGCAAGCTCAGACAGGAGAAAATGCTTTTGCTCTAACCAGTCAGGGGTTCTTCTTGTCTTTTTTCCACCCAAGCTTGCTTGACTTAATAGCTCTCTCTTACACCATGACTCAAAATTTATGAGGGAAGTTTTCTAAGGTAAAAGGGCAAGCAGGTGCCTAGTTTCCACTGACTACTAGCACCTTGCTCCTACATGTGCTGTTGAACATCTCCCCAAACTGGCTCTGTAAGTGCCTGTGAAAAGGAGGCTGAAGAACAGGCAATCCAGCTGGCACCTGTTGCAGCCAATATGCCCACAGAGACGTGAGAAACTTTTGCAGTGAGCTCCCAAATATCCTCTAGATTATGGCTTAATTATGACTATGAATCTCAGGCCAAGTTTTCCAAGAGGTTTGCAAAGGTTTGTATCTTTCTGCAGACCTAGCCCAAATTATGACCTCAGGTAAAAGCCATGTGAAAAACCTGTGGTTGGTGTTTTTTCCTGAAGCCAGACAACTGTTGGCAGTTGGCACCAAATCCACAACTCAAACTCAAAACGTGAGACAAGAATAGTAAATGAAGGAATATTTCCTATCAACCTCTGCAGGCTAGAGCTGCATATTGTTACATGCCTAGCAACACCAATTTGGAAGGCAGGGATAATAATGAAATACAAAAGAAAGACAGGAAGCTAGGGTGAGAATCTCCTGATCTGCTAATTAATTCTTGATTCATTCTTCCGCTGTAGGCGTATAAGAAACTATTAAGGAATTGCACAAATCTCTGTTCAAGCTGTGGGCCCAAGTTCTGGTTTCTGTTAGTCTGGCAGAAACCTTTTATGCTGAGTATAGTAGCAATAAATTATTTAAAGTGACGTAAACCTGTGAAATGCAAACACACCTTACCCTTGACAGAAAAGAACCTACTGACTTTTGACTATTTTTTTAGTTCAGAATACTGAATATGACTTAATGTGAAACAATGGGGGGGAAAACATGCTCCAAACAACACTCTTCGTTTATTGGGCTCAGATTAATCTTTTAAGGAAGCCAACACCAAAACCAGACTGAACCTAACTTTCTTTTTTCCAAGGTAATACAGGAATATTGGACAAACAGAGAACACAGCAAATCCTCAAAACACTTAGAGTTAAGCAGCTTGGGCAGCTACACCCAGACCCTTTCCTTCTTGGTGGACTGTGGCTGCACATCTCATCAAAGCACTCACGCTGATCAGGTCTTATCCCACTGCAGTCAGTTGTCTGTCAACAACACAGAAGGTCACACCTCTCATCTGTCAGTAAGTGATGAGTCTGAGGATTTCTCCAAGTGAATGATCTCCAGTCCCAAATGGAAGCAGCCACCAAGCACTGCTCTGAACAGGATGCTTTGCTTACATTCCCTGTGCCACTCCACCAGCTCCTTGCCCCTGGACTGCTGCAGCACCCTGATTTGGAAGCAGGTCTAAACTGAAGTTTTAGGCCTACCACTGACAGCATGACTTGCAGACTGACCTTGCCTCAATGTATGTTGCATCTACACATGCAAATAGTCTCTTTGGCAGAATACCTAAATGCCACTATCCCACAGCACAATTAAAAAATCCAAGGTGAAAAATTTTGTATCAATTCCCCACTCCCACGCCTACACAGGCTTTTTGTGGCCAGCGCTACTGAAGGTCTGCCTCTTCAAGGAAATACTCTATGTCTGAAACCTGTGCTGCCTCAGCGGCTCATTTCACTTCCTCAAAAGACCTAGCAAAAAGTCAGATTAGTTACGCCCACACGAAGCTACAGTAATTTCCTAAGTATTTGGGAATCCTGGCTGTGACTTGGCTTTGTACTGAAGGTCTTGAGATGGCTGCTGTTAAAGTGAAGCATCCACTTTTCAAAGACCCAAGCTGGGATCTGAAGAAACACATCTATTTTACTATTCATCCAGGCAGAGACTTGAATGTGACTGCTACATTTCACAGTACATAATCACAGGTGTCACTCCACAGTACCATTTTACTCACAGTATCAAAAGAAAACGTGTAATTTTTCCACAGATTTTGTAATAACAATTCCCAGAAGCATATTTTACAGTAGCACAATACAATACATCTTTCCTGCAAAGAGTCAGTTGTGAGCTGAATCACTGGAAATGTTTTCCAAAATGCCTACTTTAAAAATACTTCCACTGGATGACTCCTGTTCAAATAATGTCAACAAAGATTATAAAAGGCATCTTCATAACATGGGGTATCCTTTAACACAGTCATGTTTTCCAGGCCAATTTTAGGGATGCTTCCTGAGATAAAATTTAAGAGCAAAACCAGGTGGTGTGATGTCTTTCATTTTTAAGATAAGAAAGGGATGGCCAGATAGGAAGCCAGGTAACACACAAGTCTTTTGCATTATATAATTCCACAAGCATGCATGTATACTGAAGCACACCTAGGTAAAATTAAGCTGCAGAAAGAAAGAAAGAAAAAAAAGTATTTTTCAACTCCCATCTCATAAATAGGAAAAAACCCCAACAAGCCCTCCAACCACAAAAACCCTAAAGCCACTAAAGACAACCCTCCCTAAGACCCTGCCACCCATGGATATCACCAAGAAGAACCTATTTTCCAGCACTTTCTGTCCCCATGGTTCAGCAGTAAAAATTCAACCAAACATTCTGGTTTTCTCCCATGTCTGGGCAACTTTCCAGAACTTCTAAACTTAACAGGCAACCTTTAGTCCTATCTAGGTTGCATTCCTTTTTGCTACTTGCCTGTTTCCTCCCCGTTGACATTTGCACAAACTAGAAAAGCAGTTACAGTGAGAGATCTCTTCACAAAAATGCTGCTGCAGTGCTGTCTTTAAAAACATTGAAAAACTTATCAAGAAACTGAGAAAGAATGACAATACTCCAGAACAAGAATCCAGAAGACAGATACAGAAACTTGTACACTGTGTATACATTTACTTTTGTTTAATCAATTGATCCTTCATTTTTAATTATTTCCTCCTTACCTGACCAGATGGAAGGACACAAAACACCATTCTACCAAGTTTCACCTCCTTGTCTGGGATTTAACTAGGCCTTGTGTGGATATGGAAAGGGTAACATTCACATTAATTGAGAAAAGACAGTGAGAAGGAATGAACTTAATTTTAAAAGAGGGAACAACCTACACAGCTCAACCGAAGGCAGTATGTAAAATAAATTATTTACTTCTGAACACCTTCAGGATTTTGGACAGAAAAAAAATCTGCATGGAAACATAACAGAGCTAATAAATTTACTTCATCTCATTATTTGTCTTATTTTTCCTCTTCTTCTCCAGCTTTCTTATCAGGTTTCCCTGTGCCTGTTTCACTTTTTAAAACTCCTGTTGTTCCAAAAACCAGCTTTTTGTTTACAGACCATGTGCTTAAAAACTGTTCTTAAGGCATGTAAAAACACCAAGAGAAAAAAATTACATTTTTCTATATCCATTTGCTTCTAAGACACTTCTTAATCTTTGCAATGGTTCTCTTCTAATCCAAAAACCCTTGAGGCATTTTAGAAGGTAAATGAGTGATTAGAGGCATTCCTGCTGTAATTTATACGCTTTGTAAACCCTAATTGTTCTGAGTCAAAGATTTCATTTTTCCTAAAGTGCCAAGTTTAGTAGGCTTCAAGGCGCATGGCAAAATGTATCTGATTGGTCAGGCTTTAATAAATTCTGGGCCACCTTGGTGTATGGTTTTCTTCATTTTTTAAAATAGAGAGATTACAGTTGTTGGAAAAAAAGCCCAACAATCTTTTTGATTACTATCTGAAAAATGTTTCTCATCAAAAGGAAAATTACATTTTGAATTTCACAAAAATCTTGACCAGCTCTAATGTTAAGTCATTTCCTCAGGTCTTTTTAGATGCTTCTAAAACTTGATATGTCTTATGGCAAGGATGAAATAATATAGCTATATAATATATAGCTCCAGTAATTTGCCATGAAATTGTTAAAACAAGCATACAAACCCAGTTGCATACATAAAACGTGTCACAGATTCACTGACTCCATGATGGTGTAGCATAACATGAGGGTTTCAGTGGCACTAGCTTGGAATGACCCATAAAAGCTCATGTGTGGCTACTTATGAATAATATGGGCATTTTAAACTCTGAGCTAATAAAATCTTCATGCTTTGCCATCACGCACTACATGTGTTCATGCACAAATGACTAAGGAGAAAACTCTGCAGGCATGATAAAACCGTGCAAGCCAGCAACACTAGGTGGTGGCTGTACAGCAAGTAGGAACTAGTTTGAATGCAAGAAATGTACGTGTAATTTATGTGTGCAAACATATAGTACGTATAAAGAGATGTAATAGGCATATCTCAAACTAATATGCAGGAAATGCATACAATTTAAGTTTTTGCTTTAGGTACAATATACTTTTCTTTCTAACTAGTGGGCAGCTGAAATCTTGTTTCCTCAGGCCAATGTAATTTCATGCTTAATTTACAGAAAGAGAATACCCAAGGACTGTCTGAAGGGGTAGAAAATATGGATAGTATAACATTAGTGTACGGACCTGCTACTCTGCTGTTTGGCAAGCAGAGGGGTCTGTGTAGTTTCTACCCTTCAGTGCATCAGAGTAAGATTCCAGCAGAAACACATGTTAAGGGAGGGGAGAAGGGAGGGCTGGGTGTTCAACTGAATGAACTTACTGTTACCTTTTTTTTTTTTTTTCTAACATAAGTCTTCTTTTTCCTGATACTGTCTGAATTTGAAACATCTAATTTAATCTATTGAAGGGCCCCGTCTTCCTTTTATTTCCTGTCTGTACTGGAGCAGTCGCCTGTTTCAATTATGACTTTCTCCAGCTCCTACATTTTTCGTGCTCCAGCTGGCTCAAAGTGCACTTCCTTGGAAGGTAAAATGCACTAACTGTGCTGATCGGAGACTGATAGCTGGAAAGCCACAATATTTAATAGCTGAGCTGATAAGAGGAGGAGTTAACAAAAAACCTCAGAAACAACAACCAAGCAAACAAAAAATCCCCAACCCCTCCAAAACCCCACAACACAATTTCGAGCCTAAACAAAAGGATATTATATAACTGTGTGTTCAATTAAGGCCCCATTATATATATATATATATATAGAATTGCAGACTGCTTACATAAATTCATGCTTTTATGGTAAATTTCATCCACTTCCATGCATGTGTGTCAAATGCTTCTTTCCTGCTTTTCAGTCAGTTAGTGCTGACAGGGGACTAACTTGGTGCAATTATTTCAAAGAACAGGATTGTGGGATTGATATGGAACTACTGCAAAACCCTTTCCAGCTAAAAATAAGATTGTTTTGTAGTCAAGACAGGGGGGGAAAAAAAAAAAAAAAAAAAAGTCTTTGGGCTGCAATCATCAGAGAATGTATTTTTTCTCCTTTATGAAAAACACAATTTTTAAATTATTTTTCCCCCCCCCCTCTTTCCTTCTTACTCACGGTGCAGTTTAATCTCTTTCAGTAAGTACCCCTTAAGACCTTATTGCCCAAGTACTGTATTATCGAGGCTGCAGCTACAATTTACTGCAGTAGGTGGGGGCTGCCCTTAGAAAGGCCAGAAGGTACCAAAGAAAGGAAAATGAAAAGAAAGAAAGAAAGGAAAGAAAGGAAAGAAAGGAAAGAAAGGAAAGAAAGGAAAGAAAGAAAGAAAGAAAGAAAGAAAGAAAGAAAGAAAGAAAGAAAGAAAGAAAGAAAGAAAGAAAGAAAGAAAGAAAGAAAGAAAGAAAGAAAGAAAGAAAGAAAGAAAGAAAGAAAGAAAGAAAGAAAGAAAGAAAGAAAGAAAGAAAGAAAGAAAGAAAGAAAGAAAGAAAGAAAGAAAGAAAGAAAGAAAGAAAGAAAGAAGAAAGAAGAAAGAAAGAAAGAAAGAAAGAAAGAAAGAAAGAAAGAAAGAAAGAAAGAAAGAAAGAAAGAAAGAAAGAAAGAAAGAAAGAAAGAAAGAAAGAAAGAAAGAAAGAAAGAAAGAAAGAAAGAAAGAAAGAAAGAAAGAAAGAAAGAAAATAAAGAAAAAGTAGTTCAGTTACTTTACTACTAACAGTGCAAAGCTTTACAGGACCCCAGAGGTACTAGTGCAATAATTAAAGAAACACTGCAAAGGCAATGACCAGCACTCCCCCTCTCTAATGCTCTTGCGTCAGTAAATCCGAATGCAAATTTGACATTAACAAAGTTTCCATTTACTGTGACAGCTTAGATACACGGGGAGGGGAGAGACACAAGGGAAGAAGTTGAGGAGGAAGAAAAGCAGGTTGTTAGGTGTGAAATGCAAAGCATAGATATTTTGTTTTATAGGGTAGTATTGAAATTAACCAGGAACTAGTAATTTAAAAAAAAAAAAAAAAATCTACAGACCTTTGCCAGCTTTGTTTTCAAATAAATTGGAAAGTATTTCCCTGAGATGTGAGAATGATTTTGGGTGTAGAAAACCAAAAGGAATTCAAGCTAGTAACATGGAGGACATCATAACAGCTAGTTTCTTCTACTGTTTATGCTGGTACAAGCACTGTGAAGCAAATGAAATCAAGAGGAGAACTGTGTCCTGTATGACATTACTCAAGCTACGGAGGACAGCACAGCTACCTGATCTTTCAGGTAGGGTTTAACCATATGTTTGCACAGGCAATCAAATCATATCCCAGGCACACAGCATAGAAATATGGTGTAGTGAAATCTAAGTGATGCATTACTAATATCCAGGAATGTCATTTTTCCAATTATTTTTTGTTAAAAAGTCCAGCCCTAACATCCCCTTTCTGCTCTCTCACAACTGTTTACTGCACACGGCAGGAACTTCTTGCCAAGCACACAGATACCGTACGGTATGTAGACAGTGACCTAAAGGGAATATTTATTTTTGTGCAGCATAGTAGGTTATGGTTACAGCTATCAAGCTGTTTCAGTCACTGATTTATTCACCCAGAAGGACAGATATAATATTTTTCTAAATCTGTTTCCTATTAACTTTTCTTCCCCCCCTGCCATGGCCACCCCCCTTCAAGATTCCTAAAATGGATGAAGCCTCTTCTTTTCTCAGCCACAAACCAAGGTATAGAGCATATAAAAACTCCCTCATCCTTGAGGCAATGATCAAGGAACAGGATATCCTGGTTAATACTAATGCGGGAAGAAGGCTTGCTCGTTCTCACAGACTTTTCAACCCCCTGGTGCCTGCTGAACCAGCTTAAGGCACGCTTTCCTTTGCTTCTCTGGGGAAAAGAAACAAAAAAAAAAAAAAAAAAGAGGGAGAGATTATTCTAAAAGCTAAATCTGCCAAGGCAGCGTGGCACTGCAGATGGGTGCTTAACAGGTGAGACACCGTTGGGCAGCAGCAAGGAGCCATACCACAGCACTATGGGTTTCCAAACAGCTGTGCTCTCTACGCCTGCACTGCTGCCAAGCAGAACTACGTTTTGAAGCAAACATTAGTAAAAGTAGTAATTGCAGCCATGACAACAGAACACACTCCTAAATCTGGTTGCAGAATGTAGAAAAGCTCCCAACCTGCAATTGCAGATAACAAAGAGCCCTCACAAAAACAAGCCACAGAAATAGTGCTATTTCTCACACACAGAATTGGCCTCTCAAGAATGGAAAAGTAATCTATACAAAGAAAGTCAGTAGTACACACCAATGCAAAGGATTAATTTTACAACATACAAACACATACCTCACTTTCAGTATCCGCTATCTTGTGGTCTCCTATTAAATTACGGCCGATTAAAACACACATTAAGGAGATAAGGTTTTTAATAACTGCTTTTATTTCCCAGAGGAAATGCTTATGCAAGAAGTAGTGCAACACCTTGTTCTTTTAGTTCGTTTTAAGACATTATGCAAATAGCAAGATCTAATCAAATTACAAACATGTTAGCCACAAGAAAAACTGAGCAGCCTTTGGTCTTATTCATATTTAACATGTATGATACAGGTAGACCTTAGTTATGCTTGTTTTATATTGGCATAATATCACTAATTGAAGGGGAAATATTTCTGATTTATATCCACAAGAGTCAGGAGGGCAACAAGGACCACAATCATTTAAGCATTACAAAAAATAACAAATAGAAAAGCTTTTCCTGCTAGATAAAAATCACTGTGAAAGAAATAAAGTAAAACTTATTTACCTACACATACAACCATGAAACTGCTCATGCAATGAGATCGTATTAATTCCCTACAGTGTTACAAGATTTCCTTCTAGTGAGTCAAAAAACTTTATTACGAGAACTTAGCCAGGGGAAGAAAGGAATTAAACCTCCACAATCAGTTCAGGAACAGCACTGAATTCATTCTTATCACAGGGTGATTTTGTACTAGTAATTTTTTTTTTATTTTTCCTCAGTCCTATTTTCTGAGATTATTTTTATGCTGGCATAAAACACTAATATTTCAGCTATTTTCTACACTATGTGGACTTACTAAATACCATGCCTCATAAAACAAGGATTTAAACCTTCCTAGAATAAAAGCATTTTATTTCTCGCACTGCCTCCTCCTTCCGCACCCAAGGTTTCTACTATAAATGGCTGGTTACAGACCAATCAAGAGCATAAAAGCAATTGAATAAATAAAACTATGAAGTAAGTGTAAAATATCAGTGTCCAGACATGCAAGAACTATGAAACTTCCACAGCTATATGGGCCTGGAGCTCATGAAGTGCCACAGGTTTAACAGGACCCGCTACCAATAAGATTTTTATTTGCTTAATAAATTACATTCAAAAGCACAATAGTCCGGACTCTTAGCTGTAAAATTGCCAAATATTGTCAATGACTGCTCTTTGGTTATAAATAGTAAAATAATGTACAACTTATTAGGTTTTTGATTCCCTATGCAATTCTTTCTAACCATTACTCAGAAACATAAAAAGTGGCTCTAGATGACATTTTATAGGGGTTATAAATTGCTATGAGGAGATGACATGGTATAAATATGTAGGCAGGGTGAAAGGGACCTAGCCAAGCCAAATGTGTAAATTAAGAGTTTGGGCAAAGTGTGGGACTACATGAAACAATAATGAAATCATAAAGAGAGATGGATAAGGATTAACTACAGCAAAAAGAGGCTTACACTGATGGAAAAAAACACTAATAGACCTCTCCACTAAAGACAGAGAAGTTAACTGTGCCTGGTAGTATGCAAAAATCTTAAAATCAAATAAATTTAAACTAACTTTAAAGTCCAAAGTAAGAGTAATTACACTTGCAGAAGAACTGTACAATAGTCATCTCATTTAAATGAGCCAAAGTTGCAGGATTTTCTGTTTTCTTTTCAAGATGAGTTTTGGCAGCTCTACAATTTTACTGGACTATAGGGAAGATAAATACTTCACTGGACAATGTTCCCAGAAAATTAAACATGTTCCTTATTTCATTTTAAAGAAAGGAACTGATTTTTTTTTTTTTTTTAAGACACATATATTAATGCTTCTGTATTATGCATTTTCATACTTAATGAACGTCTGACAAAAGACTTTGAAATTGCCCAACACAGGCTGGCAGGACTCATCACAGCATTTCCTTTTAGCTTTAGGAAATGAGGCATAGAATTTTTCCCTTCACCACATATCTCTGTTTCCTTGAGTGACACTACCGTTCAGAGGATGCTGCACAGCAGTTCTTGCAATCTTGCGAAATTCTGGGTGCTTTTCACAGGCTAGAATTGCCTCAGCTCCCAGGATGAAACCCTGAGCCCTTAATCATTCTCTCACACCTTAAAGGAGGTCAAAGTCAGCAGGGGCCTATCCACCAGGTTTGACAGGGATAGGATTTCACCCCAACAGTCAAGGCACTCAAGTCATTCGCAGTATCAAGCACTGAGGTTGGTGTATTTGATTCTCACTGGATATTAAATTGACTTAACGAAACGCAAAGCTTCCTAGAGCAGCACTTATATTGTCTCCCATGATTCTCACAGAGACTTTCAAAAGAGGTTTTGCCTGCTCTGTCTGTGCAGCATTAATGCCCTCTTTGCTTAGAAGTTGGCATCTCCCACCCAAATGACTCCACATGCCCAGTGCTATGCAATAAATGTGCACCTGAACATCTTGGTACACACATTTCACTGCTGGGACAGTATCTAATAAACAGCTGTCCACTAAGAAATGTGCTAATTCTTTTGGATAAAATTCATGGTAGAGAACTGGAAGGTATTTCAACACAACAAAAACCTTAATCAACTAACATAATTACATTTATAGCAGTGTAAGAATAAAGCAAGGTAAATTTTTTCGGGAGAAACTATAGATTTTATGAAACCAAATGATACAATCTCAAAAAAACCTATCCCAAATATTTTCACACACACATCTCTTTTCAGGTCTTCAGTAGATCAAGTGCAGTAAATGGTACTACCTCCTCCTTAGAAACTTTGCAAGCTTTCAAACAAATACACTTTCTCATGTACTCTCCTGCTTTCTGTAACAGGGGTAAAATGCCTCAAAACACCAAACAGTTTCCTCTGATACATTCACATGGCACAAGAAAAGTGCTCCCAGTGCAATTGCAGAAACAGGGTAGTTCAGTGGCAGAATATCAGGCTAAATGTCAGGAGACTTTGTCCCATGTGTAGTCCTGCCATGATTTGACCTTTGGTACCTTTCAAACCATTCCCTCTTTCATCCTTTATCTGGCCTGTCCCATAGCAGATTGACAGTCCTTTGGGGCAGAGGCTACTCTCTTCCTACATATTTGTGCAGTGCTTAACACAAAGGAAATCAAATCAGCTTTTAGCACTGTGCAAACACACAACTAAAAACGCAGCTTCTTCCTCTGGGACCTTGCAATCTCAGGCAAGAGACAACAGAGAGATACATCAAACAGATGAAAACCACCAGTGAACTCAGAGCTCCAGCTGGTCTGTCTGAAAAGCAGAAACTGGTTTGCTTTGCAAAATATGGCTCCTACCTAATTCTGAAGGGTCCCAATAAAACTCTCTGAACTCTCCACCAGTGGTCATTTTTCTATGCTCTTTAAGTGAAAATTAACCAACTTTACAGTAGAATAAATGGGATCTCTTCTCAGATGACTTTAATTTCTTAAAAATTTGCATCATGCAACTCCAAAACTGAAAACGGGATATGGCCAGTCTTCTTCCAATCTTACCTTCCAGGTTGCTGGTGGTTGTTTTCATCTGTTGTCTCTCAGATCTAATCTGAAAACAAACTGTGCTCCTGTCATACACATATTGTGCCTAAAGACCAGAGATCCTGGTCCGGGAGATAGGTTCTGAAGCTCAACATAAAAGAGAAAAGGCAGGATTTTATAAACAAGCTCAGTCAAATATCAATCGACATTCTTTTCAGTATGTTTGTGATAGGGGAACTAGATCAGATTTGTGTCATCAGAAAGTAGACACAAAAGCATTTGAATTCCCTGTGAACTACGATGGTTATTTAAATAAGTTTAGAAAGGCCAAGATATCTGACAAAAAAAGCTCATGGGGAACATACGATAGATTTATTCTAACAAACCCCTGTCCAAATATCTGCTGTGAGCTGGGACATTTCCTATGCTTACACACAAGCCATGAATCTCAACTGAACCAAGGGCAGCAGCAAGGGCATTTCTGAGGAATGAATTTTGCAACCTCCTAGTCAGCTAACATTTTTTTTATTTTGGAATAAATTGGGTCCTGTCACTCTGAGACCTTAAAAAATCAGGCAGGACCTTGTAGAGCTATCTAACTGACATCCTCTCATTCATGAAAAGTGCAATCTGCTGGCCCAGTCAAGAGCTGTAAATATAATTTTTACCCTGTTTCTTTTTCATATTCCTGGCTCCTGGCCACCTGGATTTGAATAAATCCATCACCGGAAGATTCCACATGTTTGCTATTTGAGCAAACATCTGTTGGTTAAGCTGTTGTTCCCTTGGGAATATGGCCTGGCTGCTCCACCAGTAAATTTGGTGGCTTGGTTTCCCTTGTATGTAAATTCAGATTTTTTTTATTAGCTCATTCTTTTTCTCTCCAGCTATGGCAGAATCCACTCTGCACTCTGACGTCAGCTCAAATGCTTGGTGGCCTTTTACTGCTCTTCTTGGTTCAGTCCTATTATTCTTCTTGAGGACTTCTAGCTCATTGATCATCCTATTAAGGACCACTGGCAATTATTTCTTCACCAAGTATATTCTGAAGGAATTTTTTTAATGTCAGGGAATGGCCTAGACCAGAAATTCAAAAATCTTTCTATCAACATGATCATCCATCCTCAGCCTACTTTCATGACTGCTCCTAAGATCTTTCTCCCCTCTTCTGTTCTTCTGCCTTCTTTTTTTGTTTCACTTGAGGGTTTTCCACCTTATTATCTTTCCCCAACTTCCTTTAATTTCCTCATAGTTCATCCTCTCATTAACCACCTCCCACCATTTAAAATAGTTGGTAATAAAATAACTACCAGTTGATAACAAAAAATCAACAGCTGAATAACAAATACCAAATGAAATGCACATGCATACATATATATATATAATGTCCTTTTGAGCTATAGCTTCAGGCAGTTTGCAGATTCAGGAAGACAGTGTGGAATTGGTTATAGGCTATGCCTTCATGAGTCACATCACCAGTCTAGACACCACTGCTTTAGACCTTCCTCTGAGGATTCAGCTGTCTACCACTGAAATTAGTCTCTGTGCACAGGGTAGTACTAGGCAGTAACATAACACAGATTTGTACTGGTTTTCTGGTAAAAGATAGAGAGTTCAGTGAGAAGAAAATGCTGATTTTAGTCATCAGACTGATCTTGTCCTCTCCTTTATTGAATAACAAATATTTACTCTTTTTCCTTTAATGATTTTACCTTTTTCACATATGCTGGTCCATTTGAGAAAGCCCTTATGCAGAGGCTTATGATCATGTTCTTAAGGATGATATACCTAGAATACCCTGTTTCAAACAACAGATCCTCCATCTCCAATTATCCATCATGATTTTCAGGCTTAGAAATATTGCACACCAGTACTGCTTTTGAAGTACTGAGATTGTCTTAAGTGAAAAGACATTTTTAAAAATGTGATTTTTCTCTTAACTGGATGATGCTGGTTATTGTGATTTCAAGGCAAAAATTGATTAGTTCTGCATCTATTTTATTTTAAAAAGCAGCAGCAGTCTCTTTCTGATGACTTCTGGGAGGATGGAGTCCTCACAACAGGAGTCCCAGGGGGCCCACGGATCAGCCTGCATGGAAGCAGTCACAAGATAAAGTCCAGAAGTAGTGAATGCAGAACTTTCTTCATCAATCAGTTTATCAAAGCAAACCCTTATTTGAGCCTGAGGAGGCCCAAGAGCAGGACTTTATCTCTGTTGAAGAACTGGTTTTCTGTTTGTAAATTTTTTAGTATAGGAAAATATGAAGGAAAGCAAATCAATTGAGCTCTGTTTCCCTTCTGTTTTCCCTTCTAATTTCATACTTTAGCTTCTGGATTTCTCAGGAGGGAGAAACAAACCAGGGGAAAAAAAAAATTCCACTAAGTGTAGACTCTGGATTCACATTTTCTCTAGCTATCAGAAGACATCTGGTAGTAGCCTGAAAAACAGAGCTTGTGCATCTGTGTGAAGACTGAAGGAAGCAACTCCAAGACACGTCTGTCCCATTGAGAAGGATGCTTCCCCACATGATTCCTCAGATTCACAGCCTAATCTGCTGTTCAGCAGGGAGGGAGCTGTATCTAACTTCAGACAATGTCTTCTTGTCATAGTTTTCATATAGGAAGCCAATAGCTTTGGCTTTCTGGTACCCCACATTTCCTCCTCTTCACATTAAGTCCCTTTTTGGCAAAATGTCTTTAGGACAGCACAGAAGACAGTGCATTAACCAGACAACTAGCTGAATTCCAGAACTGACCAAGCAGGCAAAAATAAAAATCAAAAGACCTCACCACCAGCAATGCATTTTGCGAGTTGTCTTGTCCACTAAGAGCTGTGGCCACCTGGGCTCAACTGCAACGAGTGCTTACTGCCAGCTGGCCTTGTCATCACTTTCCCTCTGTGGGCCACGGGCCGTGCAGCCAGAGGAACAGACAGATGATAAATTGCAAAAATAATTAGAAGACCTGTTGTCCCAGCAATTGAATTTTTTTCAGAACAAATAAATGGACATTTTTTCTCTTTGAAGGAAGCAAGGCAGCACATCTGCTTCAACCTAAGAGCAAGAATAACTGGGGAAATCTCACACCCTCACCTCACATACATGGTGTGAAGGGAAGGGGGGTGCAGCCATCAATCAAATGCAGCTGTCTCTGCGGAGAGCAGGAAGCTCTGATGGCTGGCTCAGAGTCTTTTCCTGAATTTGTACTAGGTCCTATGGTATTTTAAATAAGACCACTGTGGCCATGTGAGTTAAGCAGCTTTAAGCCTGTTTGGCAACATTTTCCCCCTCCACCCATTTAGGGCCAGACCTAGCAAAGCATCTCTGCTTGCTTTTCTCTTTAAAGGTCTCATGTAAGTCCTTTGAACTCAGCAGAATATTCCCATGCTCAAACAGCAGCTGGAACAGCACCAACTGGGCACCAATGTGATCATTCAAGATCTGCATGGGTTTAAGTGTCCTGGTCATCCCTACCAACATGAGAAGTCATTAGTTGAGCACCTAACTTTAAGGGCTACGTGCTTAATTGGTCACTACTCACACTACACCTTACACTACTGTCAGACTGCAATTTTTTTGTCCACACTTCTCTCTCCAAAAATGCTTTGGCAGAAAAGCTTGCAGGATGAAAAGAAACGCAGAAGCAACACAGCCAAACTCCTAGAATCCAAATACCTAAAAGGTGTGTTATGGAATGAAATCTTAGAATAACAAATGAGCGTGGCTGCTTTGGATATACTTCCCCACAGCTTGAAACCGAGATGTGGGAATGTCTACGCTTGTACTCAAGCTGTTTGCATGTACATTTAGTAGAACTCTAATATTAATCACTTGGTAGAAATTGGGCTGATATTAAAGCAAATATTTCAAGAGAAGATTTATGCCCAAATCTGCTTCTACTTATATTGTTTCTAAAATATTAGTTCATTCACCACGTGCCTAAAGCAAGGACCAAAATGGAACAGCTGGTGCACGGACCAGAGGAGAGAAGCACATGTTTGATGAGATGTGCTGCATCAGCACTGCTTTACATATGACTCTGCACTAGTGAGAGCCCTGCTGCAGAACTGACACCAGTGGTGTAAATTCAGGTTTCTTCTGCTCCTTTGATTTCATTAGAAGGTGAGATGGGAAGCCAGAGAGCAAAGGAGGAAGGTGCCACTGTCAGCCTCTTCTGCCACTGGAGCATAGCAGAGGATTCAGGCCAGAAACATTCATACCCGTTGCGAAATGATGGACTTGCTCATGCTTCCAGCTGAAATTGATGCAAATGATTTCATCCCTAACAAGCCTTGTTCACTCAAAACAAGCAAAAATCACCTCATAACTCCCTTGCTGTGGTGAGATTCACAAAAGAGACATAAAACACGCATATAGTGCCAGGTTCTTATTCATTTAAGCAGGACTCAAACCCAGCAAATGGTCCCAGTAAGTTCACAGAGCTGCTCACATGCAACTTGTCTCACTTCTTAATTATCTTGTTTATCATAAATTATCATGTTCTACTTGATTATGCACAGCACACCTCCCCTCCCCATGCACGCCACTGGTAAAGCACTGGCTGATTCATCAGATGTGCATGTCTTTCTACTATCTTTAATAATTATTCTCCTCAAAACATCCACCACCAACAAAGTTTTTCCAGGTTACAAGTTAACCACCTGCTGAGTGACCAAAATGCTGGCCCAAAACTTCAAACACATTCCATTACTTTCATATGTGAGTAATTTTATGCTGAGGAATAATGTCACATGAGTCATAACATCCTTTGAATTCACTGTCTGAAGGATCAGAGCCCAGAAGTATCCTCAAGTTCAACAGTTGCCATGTTTTCCTCTCAAAGAAAAAAGAAAATAATGCACTGCCTGTTTGCTTTTTTTCATGAGGTAAGACAGCCAGAAATATTGGGGATTTTATACTTGATGTTTGAGTAATAACTAGAAAAATTTACCTTGTACTTGGAAAATTTTCCCATTGTTTATATGGATAAAGAGTTTCCACAAAAAGCAAATCTAATTTCTTTTCTTTAGCAACATAAAATTCAATTTAGTTCCACATATAAATGCAAAAGCAATTTTTCAAATTGATTCAGGCAAGCTTTACCTGACGAATTCTAAGTTATTTTGGCATTCTAATGGAAAAAGTTTAATACAATCATGATATAAAATACAGGAAAATCAGCACTATGGATGCACGTAACAACTGTTATTTATTTTTTAATTCCTGTAACTTCTTTGACAAGCTGGAATAGATCTTACCCTATCTAAATTCACAGGAGACTTAGTTGATACTTCCTTTTAAAGAATTACTCTGACAGGAGGAATCTTTTCTAAACACATAGTCATTGTTATTTCCAGACCCTTACCAATACAAGTTGTACTGCAAATTTCAGAGTAGTAGTGAGAAACCACAGTTAATGGGAAAAAAAAACCCCAAACCAAACAACTAGTATTGTTCATGTGAGAAAACCATTCCAGCATGACCTGCCCTGGCTACAATTCAAGTAAGTCTTCAAACATGCATTTAAGCACAAGGGCAGATGTTGCTGTGAAATAGGAAAGTGGTAGGCTACCCCATGAGAAACGAGTAAACTCTGTGATGCTTAAAATTAGAAGCACTTTGATTCCCTTCACCTGCATTTGCCCTCTTCTTCACCATTGCAAATACAGAAGCTGGCTACCTGGGCATCTGAGCCAGCCAAGTCTCCATAAATCAGATGGCCAAGTCAGCCTGCCAGCCATCATAAGAAAGCTTCAAGGTTTAGTGACTTAGTCACAAGGACAGTCTGTGCTACAGAAACCGTGTGCTATTTGTAGTCAAAATGACTGCACAGCAGCCTCCTCCTTCCTCGCAAGAGTTACTCAGCTCCTGGCACAATTATGCTGTTAGCTGGAACAAAGATATAAGTTCATTAGCCACACATGCTTTTTAATATATCCTTGACAAGTAGCAATGACAATATTAATAGTTATAATTAACTTAGTTACATGATCCAAAGCAGTCTGCTAAATCAATCACCTGGAATACACCTCACTGCTCAGTTCAAATAGGTCTGGACACCTTCAAATAGAGAGAGGTCGAAAAAATCTGCTTCTTTGCAATATGTAATACCTTGCACCATAATAGCTTTCCTGAAAGATTTGTTTTTCTCTCTTTCACCACAAAATGCACAACACAACTTGACAAAAGGAAGACTCCCATGCCTAGGATAACAACTCATTATTCACATCATCTGAGTCAAGCTGCAAGTGGGCCTGCCAGGAATGAGAAAATAAATTGCTAATGCCTTTGAAACAATTTCATTTAATTTCATTTCCAAACTTAAATTAATTACATATTTCAAGAGATACACACTTCTAATTTCAACACAAAATAAAAGCATATGAATAACGAGCCTTGCACATTGGCTGAAGACTCTGAAAGAAGGAACGAGATTTAGAGCAAAGTTATGGTTTACTCGGACACCGGCAATTGAAACTGTATTAAAAATGTTATAATTGCAAATGAAAGTTAATCACACTGTATTTGTTGTATAACTGCATAATTTCTTCTACCCATTTTTGGGTAAAGGTCTTACAAGCCAACACTTACCAATAGCGCCAGCAGGCACACCTAATTGGCCCTAATACTCAGCTGTGCCATCAGCTTCACATTTGAGGGGGATGATACTACTTCCGGTGGGTGTTTCCAAGCTTTTACAGCAGGCCAGGGGTTCAGGTTTGGCACTAGCTGATAACTACATAGTTGTACGAGACAGACACATTGTAAGTTTATGATGATGCTTACAAACACTGGCCTGAACATACACCAAGTTCTAGATGAGGCACAAGCAAAGAGGCTTAAAGTCACATTTGCGGTAAATTTGGAAGAAAGGCAGTGGACCAAACACTTCCCCTTTCTCAGAGCATTTGTCTATGAGGCAGAATCCACCTTCCTGTTAACCAATGCACTCCTAATCAGCTGAATAAAAAAGTTGGTATCATGCATTCCAGATGTAAGACAACACTAAGATGCCAATTCTGTGATGCAAGCCTCACTGACCTTTTAAGAAATGCTGGGAGGACAAGGGATGACTAAATGCCTATCTAGCATTCTTTCCCTTAAAGTCAAAAAAGATGTTCCAAAAGCAACAAACTTCTGATCACATTTAGCCATCAGTTGCAGCCACTCTTTACCTAAGAAAGAAAAAGAAACGTATTTGGAAGTAACATAATTTGTTTGTCTAGATGTAACATTTTAATGTTTCCAGTTCCCGGGCTTTTCCTAAATTAAATGAATGTTCTACACAGTGATATCCTCTGAAGACTGTATATATTTCTGGGTTTGAATCAATGCATTGCTGGATCAATTCCATGTGTTTAATAATGGCTACATTTAATGCTACTTTTTCCTGTCTTCCAAGGCAGATGAACCCCCAAATACAGACCAGGACATGACTTCATAGGTAACTAGCAGGCTAAAGTGACAGATAAGAGACAGCAGCAGAACATACTATCAACTGATTATCAAATAAATTCAAGTTTTCTCAGTTTTCCCAAAATTCAGGCTTTGAAAAGCTTAGAACTAGCCCTAATAAAGCATTCACAAGTATCTTTAAATAAATAGCTATAGTACCCTAGTACCCCTTGGTCTACCTCCAGTCCAGGTATTGTACCATCTGCAGCTACCTTGTTATGAGCTGCACCGTCAATACCCAAGTTAGAGCTATATCAGTTGCTTCTAGCAAATATTCTATGCATAACACCTACATGTAATTTTAATTCCCTCAAAAGTCTTTCAATCAGTGTCTATATTAAATGAACAGCTAAATTTGAAATATATTTTCTGTTGTTCTCTTGATATTAATGACACTTAAGGTGGAAGGGAAGAACCTCCTTTTGTGCTCCAGAGCACAATCTTAGTGCCCTCATGCAATTAACACTCATAGCAGAGCTGTGATAATAATGACTTTTTTAAAAAGTACTTCATACATGTATGATCGCATGTAGCTATTCTACACAAAACACAACAGTGGCAGGAAGAAAAAGTAGCTGTGATTTTAAAATTTATCTGTTTGAGCTGGGGCAGATTTGCACAGAGATAGTATAAATCAAAATGCAAGACTCGATTTCCACCTTAGCAACAAGCAATGGAAGAATAAAGTATGCTCAGATCAAATGGCACAAGAACTTTTTTTCTTCCACTTGAGTCTCAGTGGATGAAAGAAGCTTTTTGTGATCATCTACAAAACTCCCTTATTATTTTTCTTTGCAGACGTTACAAATATTTTTAATGATAGTCCTGTAGCTGCTACTGTATCCTTGTGTCCTTCATTTATTGTCTGTGTCTACTTGTGTTTTTATTTGTTGCTTGTAAATTTTCTGAAGTGTGTTTGTCCATCCTTTTGTACTCAGTTTAACATTGCAGATAATGGAATTCTAGTTCCAAATACAACTGCAAAACAAATAAAAAATTGGGACAACTGTCTAGAATAGTGAGCTGAACAAGGTTATCTCCATGTCCAGAATGTGGCCCACCAGATGTAATGCAAAACAAGATAGGATGTTTTATTTTACCATTGTTCACAGTAAATTATTTCTCCACTCTCAGTGAAAACTGGCACTTGGTGTCAGAAACTTTAGAGATTATACGGGTTATGCAGCAAGAAACCTTATTAAATACTTTGAATATTAAAAATATTGCAATTTATTAAAAAAAAAAAAAAATCTGAATGAGAGAGGCCTTTTGTAGTACAGCTCTGTTTTTAAAAAATATAGGTCCCAGGGAATCACCAATATTACCCTATCCTTGACAAAGCCAAACTTTAAATTTATTCAGAATGCAGTGGATCAGAGATGCTGGTGATGAGGTTGCTAAGAGCAATAGTAGTAGTGGAACCTGGTGATCAGGCTAGGAAAGGGGAGGGGCAGCAGGGAGGAGGGGAGGAGGCAGCATATGGAGAAGATGCAGCAAGAAAAGAACCAAATATTTTTTATATAAACAAGAGTCAAACTTTATAGACTATAAGAGACTTTGTGAGAAAGTAAAAGAGGTAATTGTTCACATTCCAAACATTTTGATATATAAACTACACAACCATCACCCATGAATAGCCCAGCTGTTAACATTTTTAATTTTTTTTTTTCAAGATAATAATCAAGCTTCATGCCAAGCAACTTTTCTTTAAGTGAATGATATTTTGAAGTGAATGATATTTTGAAAGCCTGGTCAAAACATAGCTGTGACATAATAAGTTTTAAAGAGCGCAAGTGACTGAAAAGACCCCAGTCTGGGTTTGAAAGAAGACCCAGTTTATAACCCAATTAGGAAGAAAGCACTTTCAGGCTTTCACTCTAGTGGAATTCTCAGAGAGTCTCCCAAAAAAGCCAATCCTGCATGCACATCTGTTTCCAGTGCAATGCTGGTATGCAAACTATTGTCTCTTGGAAGTGTGTTGTGGTAACGTTTGCCAGGGTTAAAGACTGGGTCAATTTGATCAAGAAGCTAAAATTAGCTTCTGTGTGTTTTCCTGAAAAAAAAAATAATTAAAAAAACCCCACAACTGTAAAGCTCTTTGTTTTCCTTCAAGTCTTGTTCTCAGATTGCTTTTCAGCTGTGTGAACTACCATAAAGCAGACGGTTCCAAAACCTGCGTCTTCCTAACTTGTTCTTTTTAATTGATGCAACAGCAGCAGCCATCAGCTTCTACAGAATTCAACAATTTGATCCTATATTTCATTCATCGTGAGAGTTTAAAACTTGCCAAGGCACTCAAAATCCCTACAGTAAGATGGATGCAAGGAGAAACTGTTGTCTAGTGAAGCTAAAACAAACAGAATAATTTCAGCTACTGAGAGAATTTAGGAAAAAAAACTTTTACATTTCTGACAATGACAAAATTGAATGTTTCTCGCAATATTTTTGTGCTTTCTCTTTCAGTCATGTGCACCTTTAACTGCACCATCACTTTTATATGCCATATTACAGTCATATAAACAGGAACATTTTAATGTCTATTTTCATAAGTAACACAACAGCTAATTTATTCTTAAAGCACTTAATTAAAGGAAACTTTGTTATATGGAAATATTTACTAAATTAAATGCTGGTAACACTGTGCCTGTTTATGAAAGCTTTTAATTAAAAAGATTCAAATTACTTAGAGGTGGAAAAAAAAAAGAATCACAATAAAACTGTACCTGTCATAGATCATCGGGTTCAATCTTTACTGACCTCAGAATAACAGGTTCAGTTTGGGAAGAGTATCCTCCTTCACCATAAAGTAAAAAAAGCCCAACAAAAATCACAAAGGAAAAATAATCGTCATGTATTTTCCTTACACACACACTCTGACTGAGGCTCTTACACTGAAGGCAACTGAAATAATAATTTTAAAGCACCATAAAGACAAAGATGTCTTTATACAGTGTCTATAAAGACAAGAGAAAACACGATAGAATAAAAAGAGTCCAGAAAGAGTCAGCAAAGACACTGATCCTGCATGCAGTGCCAAAAAAATACTTTGATAACTATGGATAATCCCAAGACCTCTAGTGAAAACGACTTTACACGTATATGGTGCATCAGTGCACTGACTTTAACAGAAAAAAGTTGCTGTAAATACTTATCTATTAACTAAAATGTCTGCAAATTATGAGACAAAAACTTGATTCTCTAGGATATGCCATTTTAAAACAATTGCTTTTTAAAGTGGCTTGAAAACTCATTTATTATCTTAGCACTAAATTGGCAAAATTAGAAAAATGCTAGCTTGACATAGTGTCAGCGTTCAAAAAGGCTACCTTGAATTTGGTGAATATGTTTTCTATTTTGAAAATTGTATGCTTATTAAAAGGTCTTTGGTTTTGCATCAACTGCACACGTTGGCTTCTTTCTGCTGTTCCAAGCACAGACTAGTCCTCACACACTCAAATTCTATGCAATGTCCTACAGTCTTTCAAAATTTTCAGGAATTCTGTCTTTTAAAGACAGAGAAAGCTTAACAGGTAGGAAGCTAACATCTGTATTTTCTATATAAAACTGTATACATTTTCCTAGTTTTTAATGGATTAATCTGCTTTATGGATACCTAAATATAGCGTATGGATGTGGTACACTATATATGTTACCTACATCATCCTTGAAAAGATAATTAAAAAAAAAAAAAGACACAAGTGCATACACACTGACATTTCAAATCTATTCCAATAAACAGGACAAAGAAAAAATTACTGGCATGAGAGAGAAGAAATTCACACCTGATGCTGCATTTCTGCTATTTCTCCCTCCACATCCCAATAATAAACAATAGTTTAATTTTCTGCATAAGTCTGTTTGTGAGGAGTATTTTATGGTATAACAGCCTCTATTTCTTACATACAAGTTACACTCTGGAGGTAAAGTCACAATATTCCTAGTAAAATCAAAGGCTTGAAGCATCTGTTTCTACATGAAACGCTTTCATGTAGAGTTTTCCCATGGGCTGTCTGGGCCACAGATTGTAGCTGAAGGGGGCTTCTCCTTGGGAAACAGAAATACAGACAGCTTTTTTCCTTCCTGGGAATGTTCACCACGTTCCTGGTTTTACTGGAGATAAACCTATGAAAGTTAAGAGAGACTGAGGAATTCTGCACTACAGTCAGTTCAACTACATGCAAATGTCTATCTGGAAACACAGCAGCATCTTTCAATTTCTCCATCAAGATGCATTTCAAGCAAGAGATGAACTTTAATTGTCCTTTCTAGGCCTGGGCCTGGTCCAGAAAAAAACCCCAAAGCAAAACCAAACTACAACAACAAAACAACAAACCCTGAAAAATATATTACGTGTAACACCAGTAGCTCTTAGAGCTGCTTTTAGCAACATAAGAGTCCATCTTTATTGAGATGTATATAAGGGTATATAAGCAGGAAAGCAAAGGCACTCTTTCCTTCATATTTGGGAATGAGTTGGTGTACCTGAGTGACATACATCACATCTTCCGACATAGTCTCAGTTTGCCTGTCTACCTCCAGCTGTGGTGAGGAAATCAAGGGACTTGCCTGTTTTGTCTATTGATCTCATCACTTCAGGTCATCTCAAGACCTTTACTATTTTCCTGCAGGGACCGAGATCACACTCTGGGAAAAGGACAAGAGACAGCCACAGGCACCCAGAGCACTCCTCAGTTGCTTGGAGAGGGCACCAGGTTCCCCAGCACAATCCAGGCTCTATGGTTGCAGACCCAAAACAACACAGGGACCTTAAAATCACCTGGTTGGCTCTCAGGTCCTTTCTGGCTGTATACCCTGCTGTTCATCTGTCTTGAGCAGCATGCTACACATATGAGTTTCCAAGACTAACCATGATCTTTATTGAGATTTTCAGGATAAGCTTTGCTTCTAGAGTCCCATAAGACAGGTAGTTGGAGATTCAAGGCTTAATTACCATTTGTAACTACCATTTTTGAATCTACAGGAGAGGAAAGTATGAAGAAACCTTAAAACAAGACCAGAACCTTTGGTACTATTTCCAGCTATGCTAGGTTGCCTAGGAAAAGCTTATGTTTACATACAGACCTTGTCTAAGCTTAAGTTAGTGTTTTAGGTAACAAGACATTCCCTCATGCTTTGTGATGCATTTCATTGTACATTTGCCTCTTTTTCAGTTACTGAGGAGAATGCAGACATTATTTGCTTTGGATAAGATACCTTCGTATTTTGCATTTCTCATTGTGTGCATTGCCCTGTTATTAAGGTAATTTGAAACAGCCACGTGCAAAGTAATGGGAAATCTCTAAGTTGTATGCCTCATCCTATGGGCAAAATTGTGTTCACATTATTCAAGCTGACTATTATGTTATTACCCAAATGTTCTTGTTCAAGTGAAATTCAGTATTTTTTCTTAAAACAGGCAGGTTATTAAAAGACAACTTTTTAACTGTAGTATTGGCTCTCATATAGAAATAATAAAAGGAAGGAGGAAAAAAAAAAGTTTGCTAAATTAGGTTTTTTGCGTTTAGCCAAAGTAAAACACAGCTGAGCACCAAAGGGAAGGCTAACATAAAACTTGCTGAACAGCTTCTGCAGTAGCAGCATTTGATGAGCTCCTTGAGAAAAAATATTCCGGAAAAACATTACGTGTGCACCTCTCCCAAAAAAACCCAAACAACCAATACCCCACACCAAAACCAGAAGATGAGAGAACGAGTAATTTTCTAAGAAGGAAGAGCTAATATTTTGTGTCTCCACGGCTACAGTACAGATCACCCATCTATGCGGTAAGGTGTGAGGGCCACACAAGGAAGGAAGGCTTCAGCTACTGAAGATCATTAGCAGCAATGAGGGAGGCCGCTGTCAGTTGCTTTGGACTGGTTTCTCTGGATATTCGTACAAAGGACGGAAAATTATAGGCGCCACTGGGCCCCTGCCCAGGTCATCCTACAGCTGAACACACGAAACGTTACGCCATGAGAATGAATGCCCTGGAAGAGCTGAGGGGTGGTTTGAGACCCTGCATACATTAATCACCCTGAATGTGGGCTCATGCTGAGACTCACAGCCAAGGCAGCCAGCAAGGTTGAGTCCTCTGAGAAGGGGAGGCGTCAGAATAATATTAGAAGCATCAAATGTCCTCCCTTTCCCTGGTATGGAAAGCTCATCTAGGAGGTGTCAGGATAAAACATGAGAGCTGCAGTTGTATTTAGAGACATGAAGGAGTGATTCACTGTTTCATGGCACAAGTGGAGGAGGAGGTTGCAATAAAAACTTTTACAAGGTGAGATCTAAACCCTGAATGCAGTACAGGATTACAAAGCCTTTTCTGTCTTCTTTCAGGTTTTGGTTTGTTGGGGCTTTTATTTTTTTTTTTTCCCTGAGAGCTGAGTGTGTTGTAATTAAACTGTAAATTTCTTGAAATGAAAGCACAAAATATTATGTTCTTGACACACCTGCTTTATGAAAGTTACCCGCTCACATGCATTTTTGTTTTGACCTGTACTATTTAAGAAGGAATCCAAAAGACTTAAACAGGAAAAGTATGCTGAAAACTGCTGCCCATGAACAGCCACCTAATTATTAAGTAGCATCTCTTTCATGCCTCCTGGGGAAGAAAAGCCAACAACCAAACCCTTGGTATTAGATAAACATCTGAGAAAAAGAAGTTATTTAGATTTTATAAATACTACAGTATAATGGTGCTGAAATATTAACTCTTTACAAATATATGTTACTTAGCATTTCTCACCTGAATAATTTTTTAGATGTATAATAATGGTAAGACTTCTGATCAGATTACTCAAAATTTAATAGGTCAAGGCAGAAGTATAACTGCCTGACAAGTCCTAATGAGCCAATAATAACACATTAATATCTCATATACACATTCTATTCTTTCAGGAATTAAGTCATTTAATGGCAGCTAAATATCAGAGGGAATCATCACAAAGTGAAAAATGACACAACTGAAGCACTAAATTTTCACAGAAAAACAGGAGAACCAGTGAAGGAAAAAGAGCTTTTCCTGTGACCTGAACATGTCTATTTCTCCAGTGACAAATTCAGAATTATTTCTTGTTTCTGCTGTCAAGCAATTTCAAATTTCAAACAATTGTCTGTCTTGCCCAAACCTAATAGAAGTTTTAACATGAAGCCAGATTTACCTCCCTGACACCCACTTAAAACCCCCAAACTAAAATGTGCCAAGATTCCACTTTGAACACACTAGAATAAGCAGGAAAGTTTTATTGATGAGAGAATAATGCTTTTAAGGTCCTGTAGGATAGGTGAGAGGTAGAAATGAATCATACCAGTCTGTACTTCATTGAGCTGCAGAATAGTTTAGGGCAGTCTACAGTATTTGTTACATTTTTAAACAAACAAACCAAACACACACACACAAAAAAACAACCAAAAAAATCCCACTCATATTTGGCATTTGTTGCATGCAAGCCATGTTCTCCAAGAAATGTACTGTACCTACTTGTGGCTTTACTGCCATGTCACTCAGATAAATAGAATATCTTCTTTTACATGGGATACTCCTACATATTTTTTCCTTGCTCAGATAATCTTCCAAGATCTTGGCTGCTAACAGCTATGTCAATTTTTCCAGGTAACCTCACAGACATTTAGAAATATAATTTGATACATAAGTGCTGAAATGAAGTCAGGCCCTGAAAAACTCACAGGCATTGAACACCTTACTCATGAAAGTTGGGAAGGATCACTTACAAGCTTGCCTTGTTCCCATGTTCTTTTCCCAAGATTTCATTATTGGCTACTGACAGTGACAGGCTGTTTAGCAAGATGAAATTCTGGTTTGAGCCAGCATGGCAGTTCCTATGAACAGTTAACACACTGTTGAAAGTTCAGTATTTTCATACTAGTTACTTTCAAGATTTCCTTGTAATCCTCTGTGATGACACATTTCTCTAATGCTTCTCACTCCATCTGTAGACCAGCTGGAGTCTTAACCTGATACATCCCTGGTCTGATGTTTCTTTAGCATAAATATAATGGACTCACACACAAAACTTTTGTGGACTATTTTAGTTCACCTCTATGTATTTTCCCTCTGGGTGGGAAAGCATTGGCACTTCATCTCTGTCACTCTGCTGGTCTTCATTCACGCAGGTTTCCAGAAGAATGCTCTGGAAGCCAAGTGACTTTCTTTGACTGCAGTGAATCTTGATGCTACCTCTCAATATAAAACAAGCTCTTTTTCTGACTCTCTGAGTTTCCTTCCTGTTTCCACTTAATTTTTTCAGTAAGAACACTCCAACCTTTTCAAACCGTCATCTGCTGTGGTGCCAGGACCAAGAAGAGTTAGCAGGACAAAACACAGAAACCTGACTGATGGGTAAAGATTCAGGAGTCCAAGCTGAACTCCCCTAGAAGAAGAATGCTGCTTTGGGTGATTTAGTACACCCACTGTCCCAAAGTGCAGAACCTCTTCCCAATGTGTCTAAGGACCCAGATGCAGCTGACAGTGTCTTCATCCAACTTCTAAACACAATTAAGCACCCTGCAGCAACAAAGAAAAGAGCAGCAGAGAACAAGTGAAGCCTGAGATAAATAGGAATTTTAACAAAAAATGGAGAAAATCCAAACAGAGAGATTGAAGTGGTATGGATTGTGGGACTGACATCCTGACAGAAGGGAAAGACCAAATCTCAAATTACTTAATTCTTTTTAAAAATAGGATCAAGACAGAGGTGTTCTGAAGCAGTTTCAGACCTCAGAGTCTCTCTTCGGGCGTGATTGCTCTTTCCTGACTTTTTGGACTGTTTCCCTGAAGACCTTTAAAAGCTGGAGAACTGTCCTCAAATATATGTCTGAGCTTGAAATAACAAAGAGTTTAGAAGAGGGTCTTGGCCTCAAGAAGTCTGCAGCTGGAGTTTGGCAGCCATCAGACCATAACACATGCTACATCTGTTGAGTAAAGTTTGCAAACGAATAGATGTAAAAATGGTAGTGTGGAAAAAAAGCAAAGTTAACGCAATAGTGATCATCTGGCCCCTACATGATGACAGTATTATGTATTTTAAGTTTATGAGCCATACAAATACTATTACATATTTTAAAACATGCTAAAAAATAAAAGTTATTACATATTATGGTGACAGTTTATTGTTTGCAGGTGCACAGTGCTGGAGGGTCTGCCTCTCTGGCTTAACAAGTGACAACCCTGGTAGATACAGACAGCTGTCAGTCATCTTGTCTAAACCAGAGAAGTACCCTAGAGATGAGGCAACAATCAGAACTAAAAAGCAGAGGTTTAGACTGGAGAGTAAATGTACAAGGTGTAGGAAATGTTTTTTTTTTAAAAAATATTTTTTTGGACATCCTCAAAAGGATTTAGCCGCAGGAAATGCAACAGCTCTGTTGGGTATTGTCTGGATTCCTAAGTAAGCTATCAGGTTACAGTCAGAAATGACTAGGCAAGTGGCATGTTCAGGCTGTGCTGCCACAGCCTAGAAAAGTGAGATTGTCCCACAGCTGACAGAAAAACTTCCATGGAGACTAGCAGTTCTCCCTGTGAAGTCCACTCTTGCATCAATTTGTTTTGTGAGCAACATAATTAATGGTGTCTGTCTGCTTACAGATTTGTAGTTTTTAATGTCCTTCCCCATCTCAGCTGTTCCCTCAGTTCTCTTATGTTCCCTATAGCAACTCCCCAGGCAAGAGACAGCCTCTGGATGAGCCAGGCAAGAGCATACGTGTGTTCCATCTGACCAGGAATCTCCTGTTAAACACAATAGACAACAGCAAAATCATCCTTAACATTCCTTCAGTGGGGCATTAATTTCAGTTCCTCTGCCTTCCCCAGTCACTGATTTTCTGACTTAAAGAAAATTAATTACCTGTGAGACTCTCATTTGAAATTGTCTAGCAGGTTCAAAAGTCCCCAGAGAGGAGGAAGGCACAGAAAAGCAGTGTGATTGCCTATAAGTCTTGTTTCCTTAGGAAAGTGGCCTAAACACACATGCAAATAAGAATCACTAACTGTAGGCTTCTACTGGTCTGGTCCCTGAATCAGTAAGCATTAATACTTGCATGGAAACAGAGGGAAATATAAAGACGTTGGTTTCCAGGGAAGGTTTTCCCCTTAAGATGTCACTACTGCTCTTGGCCTCTTTGACTACCATCAGTGCCACCACATGCTGCAAAAAGGTCTCGCTGAGAGCGTATGTACACTAAGACAACAAACTCCCAAAGAGAGGGAAGGATAACTGGCAGGTGTGGGTGAGAAGTCACTATCTTATTCCTTATAACCTTTCTGCAATGTTAAAATTTCCCCACTTTATGCTGGTATGAACCCAAGCCTTTTGAAGTTGAGAGATGGAAACAAAACAGTGCCCCAGGAGAGACCTATCCTAGAACGACCTGTTGCTAACGTGTAGAGAGCCCTTACCCACCACTTAAATAGCTAGTCGACTGAAAACACACCAGGGGCTTTAAACTTAGCCCTTCAGATATATCCTTTAAACATCTTTGTGATTATTCTCAGGTTTTCCCCATGTATCTTCTTCTTAGAGTTGTAATACTTTCTGTAGAAATATTTTCCCCTTTTATGCCCAAAGGGCACATAGCTCCACAGACCAGAAGTTTCAGGTGGCATGTGGGAGACTGGCATAAAGTAATTGCTTGTAAAATTATTCCCATGCAATAGAGCTGTAAATACCCATTTTAGAATATCCAGCCATGTGGTAAAATGTACTGTTGTAACGTGAGATTGAACTTGTAGATCATTGGTCTAAAAATGGCTGTACTGGTAAAGGTAATAATGACTTGAATGTTTTTTTTTTTATTGCCACTGAAATTGGTATGCTCCTGCAAACATTTGATTTAACAAAAAAACTTTTTTTTTTTTTCTGTGATAAAAGTATTTCACCAGAAAAATCCCAAACCAATACAATAATTGGAAACTGTAATACCAACCAATGCCTTATCACTCTCAGGGATAAGAGTAACACTTCTCCAGCATTCCCATGCTCCTTACGGCAGTCTTAGAGGAAGAAGTCAAAGATGTAATTTGATTAATCCAGGGATGAGTGCTATACTAGCAGCAGAGCACTCTGCTGGCTCCAAATATAATTTACTATTTAAATAAATCAGAGAAATTTAAAATAAACACTAGAAGTTAGAGATTAACCACATCAGTTTATCAGTTAATGAACAAGAGCGTGTGCCATTTTTGCTGTAACAGGAATGCACCCATCAGATTATTTAGTTTTCATGCACGCAGAAACCACAAAGAGATTTGCCATCAAAGGCACTCCCTGAAGCAACCAAAATAATGCTATTCTTTCACTGACATGAAATGACAGGAGGAGGGATGATTCGAGGTGGGGCCAGGAAAAGGGGAATCATTAAAATCCTTGTATAAACTCATGTTTTTTCACTGAACTTTGTAAATTTCATCTTTTTTTTCTCTCATAAATTTCTATTTACTCTACTTGTAAACCCCTCATTGCCACTGCAGCCATGCCTTAATTCAGAATGGAAGACACCTGAATTACATAAATCTCCAACACTAAGTAACATTTTCTGTGCAAAGTAAGAGCTGTCATGAAAAAGGTAATGAAGAAGAATAGCTCGTACAGAGGGCTCTAATGCTATCCAGCTGCTGCTATATGGCACTTACTGATAAGACTTTGTTTTAACTTTACAATAGAGAAAGTTTGGGAAAGGTTAAAAATCAAAATACAGGAAGTAAAACTCTTTATACTTCATCTGTTACATTTCCTCTTAGTGGCATTCATTTTCTTACATCATTTAGTTTTCCACAAATAACATGTATGCGTGCCTTTAGATTTATTTATTTATTTTAATAAAAAGAGAATCAACATTTCAAGTTGTGCTTTTTAGGTAAATGTTTTTATGCAACACTCCTATTTTTCTTGAGAGGTTGAAAGTAAAAGATTATGGAAGAATGGAGTAACACAAAAACTTCATCAGTGTTACAAAAAAATCAGTAGGATTCAGTTGCTTTTGGGATACTCTAATCATAACAACACTGTGACACTGCTACCATTCTGTATCTTACATTAGATTTAAAAAAGGAATTCTAGTCCATTCTAAATATAAAAATGTCAGGAATGTGCAAATGCAGTGCTATTATTAAGCTTATTGCTTTTCACTGTTTATGCAACAACCACTGGGAATGTGTTTTGGAAAGACATTTTACCAATAACTGTGCTGACAATTATATTCACAAATCAATTTTACTACATAACTATATAAAGAGGCATTAAAAATAAGCACAGTTGTTAAAAGGGGATGAGAAGGCTAAACCCAGCCTTCCAGTTTTTAAAAATAAATATTTTCTTTTCACATTAAGGGGCAAATGCAGTAATATAGTGCCCAGCCACAAAAAGTAGGATGCTCTTGATGAGAACCGGACTAGAAATAAAAGTGAAACCAACTATATTATTGCTGTTTCCAAGAGGGGAAAACCAGAAAAAACTGTAAAAAATGCCCCTAGAGAGAACTTGGAGTTCTATTATTTCAGTGACTATATCATAGCTGACACTTTAAATATGTCTAAAATTAACCATCTCTTCAAGTTGCTCACCCCATGTCGCAGCGATAAATATATATCCATTTCCCCCATTTATCTGTTTTGTTGTTTGTTTGTGTTTTAATTTAGAGCTCCTATAAGAGAGGTGAGAAGAGGCAGACACCTACCCTACCTGTCACAACCGATCCAGGCTGATTAACAATTACCACAGAGCAATGAGAACCTCCATTCTTCCCTTGCAGAGCACATGTGGTATCTCGTTAAATATGTAGGCAGAGCTCTGAGGAACAGAGCAAACTCCCCTCCAAAAAGGTTAGCATGCAAAACCCTTCATACCTTGTGACTACTTACTGGTAAGCCAAACTAGCCTGTTGATACTAACCTTTAAAGCACCTTTATTAACCTTGATGACAGTCAGCTGTACTTCCAAATACTGAAGTCAACATCAATAATCTCTGAATCAAGCACTACCAACATCTCCCCAGGGAGAAGTGGGAAAAACGCTGTTGTAAAGACTCTTAAGAGTAAAACTCTGCTAGCAATTATTTCAAGAGACAAAGAGCATTTGGCAAAAGAAAAAGCCAAGGCAGCTTTGTTGAGGCAGCTGAATGATGTAGGAGCCAAAGAGTTAAAGCGAAGCCACGAAGTTGTGCAGACTGCTGAAACCTTCCTGTTGGGAGTTCCTTTCAGAAGGAGTGGGAAAGGAACAGTATTAATAGCTATTGCTAGGCTGCACTTTCCCACAGGTCTGGACAGGATCTACACATGGGCTTTTGCCTTTCTGAAAGGAAGACCTGAAACGACTGCAGATTGGAAATCTCTGGGCCTCACAAGGAGGAAACAGGAGGACCTGACAGACAAACCAAGGCCTGTGCCATGCATTACAACTGCCCATGGCTGAATGGCTGCAAAGGAGAAAAGGGGAGGGGTGTGGAGGGGGAAGACAGAGCAACAGAGAGGAAGAGAAGAAGGCAGCAAGCAAGCAACAGCAGCACTGATGTCAATGACAGGTCACTGTCACTTGGAGACCACTCACACAAACTCACTTGTTCCCTGAGGAACCTGGAGAAACTTTCCATCCCAGCAGGAAGCTTGCTGGTACAGGAAAGGATTAAACAACGCACGAGTCCTCAAAACAAACAAAAAGCTCCTCAACAAATAATTAGAAATTCAGCTTAGCTCATATTCTTCCTCTCAAATCCAAAGGTTACTAAATCCAGTTTGGCATATATGTGAAAAAGTATGCTTCTTGTACATGTGAAAAGACATTTGCTTTTCTACCCAAACAGATTAAACAGATTATCTTCTCTAAATTGAAGATGATTATAACAACCCTTTGGTAATAAAAAACTCCAAATGGACTGGAGTCAATGGGACAGAAGGCAGGACCAGAGAAGTTTCTCTTTCAAGCTTCTCAAAATAATGGAGTCTTAACTACAGAAATTACTCGCTTTGCAGATAGGATATTAGATAGTTTTGGGGGCTACCATATGACTTAACATTTTGAAAGCTCTTTGCTCTGTTCCAATATTAAATAATATTCCCACCTCTGCCTTTACATCTTGCAAACTAATCTTTTCTCCAGTCAGATCTTGTGCTAAGCACCTGCTTCTGCAGACAAATATAAAATCTACTGAGCAGTGAGTCCTGCTGGGAAGAAACTACTGTCTAGTTTAGGTAATCACCTAAAATACAACACAGGAGACTTTGTAATTCCTAAAACTGGCAGCAGGTGTACTGTGCATCAGTTTCCAGTATGTGAAACCACATTAATTATCAACACGGTTGGAAATTTTGGTTAAAACATTCCATAAGTGCAAGATCTTAGTAGACTATATAGGATTCAAGACAGGATTATCCAGTAGTGAAAACCTACTTGGAAGTGGAGGCAGGGAAAGGAAGGAATTTGTCACAATCATTAAATGCAGACATACCTTCCATGTTGCTTTCTAACTGTAAAGCAACTCAGAAGAAGATATTATAAAAGGCACTTTCCTATTACTACTTTAAATTTTCCTTACATTTGAATTCAGCGAAGAGTTGAGAACCTTGTATCACAACTACATTCACTTTTGAGATTCAATCTGGAACAGCCTAAGGATGTTTATTTTAAACAGTAAGATGCTGAATGAAGTAGAATGAAGTCACTGTAATGATTAGCAGGCTTCTTTTTCTCTTTAACACACAGAAGATTTACTTTTGCTTGGTATTGTGATGTCTATGAGTAAGCAATCATTCTACCTATTACTATTATGTTAACAACTGTAAACCACCTACAATTACTAGCATGATCCCTAACCTCTGAGAGGTGGTAATCCAGTATTGGTTGTTAGCTGTCAAATTTATTTCCCTTTGGTGAAATATACCCTGGTTTTAATTACCAGTCATTCTTGATACTTTATGGAGTAGAGCTCAAGTACTGTGGCTCTGACATTTAACCCATGACCCTTAAATATTTACCAGCTTTACTGGTTGTGTACAATTATCCTTTCAAGTATATCTCAGATCCATCATTCTGCCCAGGACTTACTACTCCAGTCATTCTAAATCAGATACATCTTCTTCCTCCCAATGAAAGGAGAATGTTTAATTCCCATGCTAAAAAATAATAATAAAAATATACTCTTGTACAAAATTATGCAGTGTGGTGAGCATCTGCTAACTGCATTTTTACTGTGTTATAGGATGACTTGCATCACAGGGACAATACACTCACTCATGAGCAATGTTTACTAACAGGAGCATGAAACAAGGTTTCTGTTACCGATTATGGGTTCAGTGTTCCTCTCCGGTAACAAGAGTGAAGTGCAGGGTGAAGAACAACAATTCTCTGACATGCTTAAATGATGACACCAAGCCCACACAAGCTTTTCCATGAGGTCAGGTTCCCATGGGTGAGAAGATGACAGTACCAGGGAGTAGCCATACTTCAAACAACACAAATAACTTCACAGAGTTAATGCTTCTCCAAGTTGCAAAACCTCCTCCAGATGCCTCTCTGTAGCAGATGGGGAATAGGCAGCTGATGGCCCTAGAAAAGCCACCCATGAAGAGGGGAAAGGGCAATGTGCATCCGTCTGGGGGCCAACTCTGCCTGCAAGGATTCCAAGTTTGGGAGCAGGGTGTGAAGCCTGCCCCTACCTAGGGGCTTTCCGTGGCCACCTAAGCTTCCTGCTTCTATGCAGAGCTGGTGAGGTAATTCAGTAAAATCCTGTGCAATGGCCTGGGTACCCTGTGCTCCCCCAAAAGGCTTTTGAGAGTTAGTACAACATGAACTTTAGCTGATAGGGATAGCAAGTTACTATCTAAAAGGTTCTTTCATAGAAGCAGCCAACATAGTTTAAGATACTCAGACTTTCCCTTCTGCCACCAGTGCTGCTACAGCCCAACCCAAATTATAAAGACCATGCTGAGTAGTATGGGAAAATACTGCTCAGCTGTAAACAGGCATGTTTAAATTGTAACATATACTAGTTTACAGTGGTTGCATATGTACGTGCACATACATAGGTTTGCAAACAGGATCTGAGCCTGAAAAGACTTACATTTACTCTTGATTTTACTCAGCATGAGTTGTCACCTCGAGGGGAATGCTCACATGGTGCAGCATTAAGCATACATGAAAGTCTTTATAGGACCAAAACCACTGACACACAACGTGATTTATAGGTAGTGCTCAGGAGACATACTAGCTTCAGAATATTTCTTTACCATGGTTAATCATCAACTTGGCTCAAACCTGTGCAACCTAAACCCATTACTTTCCCTCAAAATAACATGCCATTGAACAAAACATATTAAGAAGTTTGCAAGTTAAACACTCATTTCCACGTAGTTATCTTACTTCCAAAAGAGTTTAATTTGCAGATACAATGTACTTTTAAAGATCATAGTAGTATAAATACTGCTTTTAAAATTGCATATTACTTGTATGCCTTGCCCCTACATCAAAAGCATTTAATATAATTTTTTTTTCTCTCATAAATAAATATATACAGCTTATATCTAATTTCTATGAAATGCCTCACAGCCCTGAAATACACATGCACACATACCCCACACAAACAAAGGACAAAAATGTTTATTCAATATCACTAGAATGTGCTAGAGAATTCAAACTTAGATATTCCCTGTTGAGAATAGTAATTCATTCCTCTCAGCTACTCCTAAAACACAATAAGATTTACAAAACTGTAGAAACTTACTCTACTGATTTAATATTATTTATTATTCAATATTATTTTCTTTTCTTAATATATAGCTTCCAGGAACTCCATTGTATTTTATATCATATTTTTACCTCACAGAACCAGAAATATTAGGACTCTGCACTGATAAAATATATGTTGTGCATGTACCTTTTTAAATGTACTTTAATGTATTGTCCTGGGATTTGACCCTGTAACTATCATTCAATAGTTTGGGAAGTAGGTAAGGACATACTGATTTCATGTACATAGTTAACAAAATGCAAGCATTTATAGGATCAAATCCTTCAGCTGAACCAGACTTCCTGCAAATGCTATCTCAAGCCGTACTCTGAAAGCAAGAAGTCCTAAGATGGATGCCCAGAAAAGCCCATGAAAATACTTGAAAAAATACTGTATTTTATTTCCTTTGGAAGCTCTGGAGCCCTCAGCACAGGAAAGATATAGACCTGTTGGAGAGGGTCCAGAGAAGGGCCACCAAGATGATCAAAGGCCTGGAGCACCTCTGCTATGAAGACAGGCTGAGACAGTCAGGGCTGTTCAGCCTAGAGAAAAGAAGGCTCCGGGGAGACCTTTAGGGGACTTCCAGTACCTGAAAGGCCTACAGGAAAGCTGAGGAGGGACTTTTCACCAGAGAGGGCAGTAACAGGACAAGGGGTAATGGTTTTAAACTGAACGAGGGTAGATTTAGGTTAGATGTTAGGAAAAAATTATTGACCATGAGGGTCGTAAGGTTCTGGAGTAGTTTGCCTAGGGAGGTTGTGGAAGCCCCCTCCCTGGAGGTGTTTAAGGCCAGGCTGGATGAGGCTTTGTGCAGTCTGGTCTAGTGTGAGGTGTCTCTACTCATAGCAGGGAGGTTGGATCCTGATGATCTTTAAGGTCCCTTTCAACCTTAATAATTCTATGATTCTATGATTCCCAAACAAGACCTTTTGCTCATCTCAGTGATAGCTGGGTAACAACATCAGCAGAAAAAACCCAAAGCAAGTATGGCATCCTGCTAGAGTAGCACAGCATGGCTCAAGGGCAGCACTACTTCTATCTACAGAGAAACTCCACAGTAAGACAAGTTTCATTACAACTACAATTTCAGTGTACACTTCAGAACTTCAAAAAATCCAGAAAGCTTTGGTTACACTTCACACTATTATCATTGCACAACATGATATCATATCTACAGGAAAAACTAAAGTAAAAATGAAAATGATGAACTTTTTCCTTTCAGACTTACCTGATTTTAATCAGAAATAGAGCCTTGTCTCTTGAAGTAAAAAAACAAAACAAAACAAAAAAAAACAAACCACCACTAATTTTTATGCTGTTTGTCAGTCCAGTGCATGTTTATGAGTATGAGCTCTAAATCATTTAGAAAAAATAAATGACAAAAGGTATTTAATCCTCCATCAACAGCTTCTAAAATGATTAGTGGGCAGCTACACCTATGAGATTATTACCCGTGTGGGAGGGGAGAAGATAGATGTAAAAGTACACCCAAAATTGAATACATGATAAACTTATATACTTAAAATGAGACCCAACTGTTGAGCAAATTAAAAAAGGACAACTCTAACTAAAATATTTTTAATATAATTGCCTTTTTTTAGAGATATAGCACTATGAAAAGTTGAACCTCAAAATGTCTGAAACATGGCACATAACCCATTATAAGAAAGGAGTAGCATCCAACTTATATAATGATCAGAGAATTATAGAGTAATTTAGGTTGTAATGGACCTCTGGAGCTCATCTAATCCAAACTGATGTAGTCATACCAGCTATTCACACATTTTTCACTACATCCTTTGTGCTTCTGGTTTCTGTTGATTCTCTTGAAACCATCTATGCTATGTAAATCTTCTGGCTTGTATTTCACACTTATCAGGATAATTTACAATGTGATGATGTTCTTCTGGAAGTCTAAGAGATGCTTCAGACACAGGAACACATCTTCTGATGCCGCATGCTCTGTTTTTTCTGCAATTTCTGAACTCTCTATATAAATTTATTTATGGAATTACTCATATTAAAAAATATATTCCCACATTTGTCTCATCCCCCAATGTGGGCTTAGTCTTTTTTATTACTATAGAATGAATTGTTGGCAACCATCTTGCACAAGGATAGAATACATGATCTCCATTTACCAAGATTATAGTGGCTCTCAACATTCTACAGCACAGGTATTTCTGAGATAACTTAGCTGTTTGGTCAATAGTCTTGATCCCAGTATTGTTCTGCATGAGATTTAAGAAAAAAAATTAATGATGTGCAAAGTATTTACAATGCCTAAGTGACCCACTGCTGAAAACATCCTATGATCCTATGATAGCACACACAAAATCACGTCCCTTATTAAAGACTGCAGAAACTGCTATTAACTTTGACTTGCCTTGGTTCACCTTACCCTTGCTTAAAACACAGGTAAAATGTATCATTTCTACCAAGTATTTTGTGCTTCTACTGTAAGAGGGTGCATAAATAGGTGTACTGCAAGTAATTCTTTAGGGTATAAGAGGAGTGTTTTGACGTGTTAAAATTACATATATATATACAAATATATATATATAACTCAAATACTTTTTAATTTATCCATAAATTCCTGTAAATAATGTTTGTAAATCCCCACATCTATAGCTGTATGTTCCAACTTCAATGGTAAAAATGTAAACTATAACATATTTTGTTCTTTACAGTTGGAAGAAATTCTTGGCCAACAGCAAAAAAGTAAACATAAAAGGCTTGAGTCTGAATAGGACACAGAGCAATAGCTCTGCAGCTGAACAGTGTCCATGTTAATTTCAGTGATATATTAATTAAACTTTCTGACACCTAAATGAATTACTCTGTAATGATCAAAAGCATGAAAGAAAGCATAGGGTCTCTGCAGAGATACACTTAGAATAGCCTTTCATTCTAACATTAAGGCGATCCACAACAGAGAGGCTTTTACCTCTTTTTGCTTATCTCAAAGATGAAGCCAACTCTGAAGCAGTCACAGTCCTACACAGCACCTTGAGTGGCACAGGGATGCCAAGAGAAACAGAGAGATCTTCTCCGACCTCATTAAGAACAAGAGCGTTGGAAGGCAAACCTGGCGGAAACACACAGCTGAGTTGCGAAAATTCAGAACTGATTAACTTGGGAGACAGAAGCAGCTTCTCATTCTGGCATTACAAAAAACAGTGCAGTTGGAAGGACATCTCATCCATCCCCACCTCCAATCTGACCCCTGATCTGTAAGGAAAACTACTGCCCTAGTTTTGGTAGGTGTGCCTGAATCCCTCAGCCTTGCCTGTTTATCATAACTAGCTCATCAAGTCCAGTCCACCATCTGTCCTTCTCTGATCACGCCAATCATCTGAGCTACAAGACCAGAAAAGAGACAACCATTCTTTGCATGTTCTGCCTCTTCTTCTTTTAGCAGAAATATTGTAAAATGCTCAGATTATCGTGGGAACAGTCTAAACATGATTAAACCAACGGCAGCTTTAAAGGTGAAAATATTAGAAGAAATGAAACAACAGAAAAGATAATATTATGTGAGAAAGATGTAGATACAAGGAGTGGAGAAATCATGAGTGAGGAAATGTGCCATTTGTCTTCAACCAACCTAACCCAGTTTGTTTTTCCATAAATTTCAGTGCAACCCACGCTGCCATGGGATCCTGCAGGGAAGCACAGATATAAAAATCACTTCAGATCTACACTGATCAGCATTGACAGAGAAACAAGGAAGATGAGAGGGTTTCCTCAGCTGCTCCAGAGTACAGTTTGTCTTTCAATCGTCATTACTAATGATATTGTATATTAGCCAACAAAACTGAAATGTGTGTTCTCTCTTTTTAGACTCCAAAGTAACTTGATGTATCAAAACTACAAAAGGTCAGGGAACACTGTCTACAGCCATGTCTTCTAATGATTAGTTTTACAAACCTGCACTGGCATCTGGAACACGTAACCACATTTTGGAAGAGGTTAGCAGGCAGAGTACAGGTGTGGAGATCAAGGTTGCATACTAAGTGCAATGGATTACAACACCATTCAGCTTTTCGTTCTCCACACTACCAATAACTCCAGAGTTTTAGATACCAGAGGGCAGCCCTATCCATTCCCCCCACCAAACAATAAGCCAGTCAACAAACACTCACAAGTAGAGCACAGAGAAATAGTTCTCCAAATTGATGCTGCTGCTACATATTGACCATTTTACAATCCATTGCAAAATTTGTTGACTCCAAGACATTGTAAGGAAATACCTAAATAATTCTTGCATCTTCCAGCATATTCTTATCTGCCAAACAGAGAAGTAATTATTTTCCAGTCTTACTGAATTCAGTTTTCTAACTGACCATTAAAAGGCTCTGATGCCACAGAATGTGACTGCAATGACACTTTATTTCAAGTTCACTAAAAAGCTCGTTGTGATGTTCCTGATATTTTCTAAACTAGACTGCCTTCACATATTGTGACACATCAATTATTGCAAAACTCCTTTCAACACAGAACTTTTCAAGGCCTTTTGTCTTTAGTACTAGAAATGCTTGGAGGGAGACAGTGTTTTCTGAAAAATATGAGGTTTAGTTTTTCACAATGAGGAAGCTGAATCTTTAAGAGCTTTTATCCCTACTGAAAAGCCTTTGAGTGTAAGTGATCCCTGGATGAAGACATAATACATATCATAATGTATTTCTTCTTAACCTTTCCACTCCCTGCTCCATGCTTGCTAAATTCTTCCAAATCAAATCAGGCAAATTACAGCAAATGCACTTTCATGCACTTTCTACCATATTGTAAATGAAGAATGTCTGTCAAAATTCAGTATGTACAGTGGTAGGGATACTTCTGTGTGAAATGTGTTCTCCATTTTAAATAAACGAGGAATCACTCTAGAGCTTAAAAATCCTTTCTTAGTGTCATGTTGTCAGGTAGGCTCAAAATGGTTCAAAATGCTATGACTCACTAAGAAGTTATGCCTTTTTTTTTTTTCTTTTTTTTTTTTCTTTTTTTTTAATTTTTAAGTACTACCCTCTCACCAAATCTGGATCATTAGTGTTCTCTGTCTTCACTATAGATAATAAGATCCTGACATGGTGAAATGATATTTTTAAAATGCCCCTGTATCACTTTAAAAATAATAATAATAAAAAAATTCAAAACTATACCTATGTGTTCAGTGATACTTTAATCTTGGTCAGTTTTCAATTAATTTACAATACTGTTTTGTTTATCAGAGTGGGCGCTGAGCCAAGCCCTAAGTGCATCTGATGAGCCTCACAATAACCCCAAATGCACCTGTTAATTTTGCCTCTGGGTAAACAGTTGAAAACTCCTCAGCTATTTCCTCAAGTTGGGTGGAAACAAAGAAACATGAGATTAAAAAAAAAAAAAAAAAAGTGGGGGAGGCAGATTAGGGAATTGGAGATGCATTAATTTAAGAAAGGAACAGGGTCAAACTAGGGGCTAGGAGGCTAATAACCACAGAGCACACAGCAAGAAAGCTCACAGCAGGGTAAGAGTTCACTTAATTTATTCAAGCGATCTATTCCAGACGCAGTAAATGATACATTATTGAATCCAGACCTGCAACTGCTTACTAAGACCAACCTCACTTAGGTGTCATTACCCTCCCCTTTAGAAATATTGCTATTACCCAAACCTGTTCACAGTGAGGGCTTTACTCAGCTGGCAATCCACTAACTTTTGTTCTTTATGATGCTCCCCCTAATTCCCCCTCTCTGCTGTGGGAATTAGGCATAACAACCACCATGCTAACCACAGAACACCCAAGTTGATACAGTTCTATGAGATTTTTAGTACTTTATTACACCGAAAACCAATCCCACGGATAGCAGACTATAAACAACAGCAAATGCTATATCAAGCAAGCAGTAAGTGGTTAAGGACTTGGAGATTTACTAGGGGGTTTCAATCAATCAAAGTCTCCTTTGTACAAATTAGAGAAACCTGAAAAAGATGACAGGTAAATACTTATCATGGAAAATTTTAAAGGAACTTAATTTTTACATCATTTTCTTTGGACAAAAGAAATACAGATCATTTTACTGTAACAGAAAGGCTTTTTTTGCCTTTTTTTTTTTTTTTTTTTGGTCCCCTGCTGAATTATGATAAATGCACTTATTAAGCAAGAACAAAAAAGGGCACTTTTTGACAGCAAACCTTTTCAGTAGCCGGCTGTTGATATCCTTAAGAATAACATCTCATCCAGTGAGCAGGTTATGCTAGATTTCAGAACATATTAAAACTTGATGGTACAGACAAGAAGTGTGGGGACTGTGAAGCACATGGAAGTCATAAGTCTTTGTGCAGTGAGGCTTTCTACTGTCCTGGGAAACCTGGTAAGGTCACACATTAAAGACTACTTTTAACTACCCGTCTTCTCATCCCAAAGACACGACAGACCCGTCTCATTATCCGGGGAGGGCCTCTAAGATGAAATGTAACACAAGCCTGTGCAGCTCTTGGTCTGCACTTGGACAGCCCCTGGAGATGGATGGTCTTCCACAATGAGAAGATCATAACCCACCACTGCATCATGGAGGGAAACCATGGTGCATGTTGGGCTGTGCTCACAGATTACACCAGAGGCCTACCTGCATTCACTTCTGCACTGTATAGCTTAGATGGCACCCCTAATGAGATTTCACAGTGCAGTGAGGTCCCTCCATTAGGCTCCTGTTTCAACTGGTGCTTTCCACACAGCTCAGGCAATAACGTTCTTAGGATGATAGAAAAGGAAAGGCTAATCAGCCGTGAAAAAGATAACTGCCCCAAAACATACAAAGTTCCTCTTGTCCTTCCCAGGCCAAAATTAAGTAACACTTAGCTTGACACCAAACACAGAACAGCTGGAATAGTGGGGAACTACTGAAGGTTTTGTTTGTTAAAAAGTTAATTGACTGAAACTCATATATTCAGCCATTTGCTTCCCAGTTTGTTAATTTCCCACACTTAATAGCTTTTGCAAGGTCCTTTGCATTTCTCAGTGGGAGCAATCAGTTCTTTATCTCTGGAAATTAGCACCTCTGAAAGAAAACAGTTGTAACAAGCTGCTCAACAGAAGCCTCTAGAGTGAGAGTGTTATGTATCTTTCAGATTTGGTGTCCATTTGCAGAACTGATTGCAAGGCTAATGACAGTGTCAGCGGCTATGCTACTTTACTGTAGCAGAAGACCAAGGGCTCTTAATAATGCTTAAAGAACAACAACAACAAAAACCACAAACAAACAAAAACACACACACACACAAAACCACAGAAAAAAACCAAAACAACAAACCAAAAAAACCCCACCACAACCACAAAAAAACCCAAACCAAAAAATTTTGGTCACCTTTCTCTACTACAAAAGTTACAAGATTACTCTCAAATGTTTTTGTAACAAGTTCACAAAAAACAAAGTTTGGCTCACAGTGTGAACTTTCAAGATGGTCCAGCTCCGGGTTTTTCGGTTGGAACAATCTAGAAAAGATAATTCCCAAAGCAGGATTCACATCTCTGAATGCAAAAACCAGAAACAACAAGCCCTAGGACTTTGCTTGGCATACCTCTAGGTGATAGCATTAATAACTGGAATGCTGGTGGCAATTTCCATTCTAAGCAATTCTATTCAAATTTATTAAACTCACAGTATTGCCGCTACAAGCCTTTAAAAAGGACTCTGTAATAGCCATAAAAACATTCATAATTACAGCTTCTAGATTTTTTTTGTTTGGTTTGGTTGTAACTTTTGATCTTTCAGCAGTCAGATTTTCAGTCTTTTCTTGGAAATCTCAAGGGCTGCAAAGCAAAAAAGCTGAGATCTTTAGGTAATAATCTAGCTCCAGGAGCTGGGGCTTTAAGAAAACACTAGATACTGCAAGACCCACACTAAAATCATAAGAGATGGAAACGCTGTGTGAGGCTTTAGTTTCTCTTCACACAAAGTACTAAGGAAAAACAGCATGTAAAAAAGGTTATTAGATCCACCAGTCAGATTTATAAATGTAAGGGGGCTTAAAATACTCAAAATACATTAGATTGATAAATAATATTTGCTACACCTGATATATCTGTAAAGTAAAACAAAATAAAAATTAGAGTATTATATATATAGACCCAAACTAAAGCCATCAATTTAAAAATCCCCAGAGTTTGTATGACTCACATAAGATGAATTTTTAATTTTAAATTATTTTTCCCTTCTGATATTAGTGCCAACTCTCCCCGAACCCTTAACATGATTAGCAGCAGACAATGCCACCACTGTTTCCAGAGTGAAGACATAAGCTAGGAACAAGTAATATAACAAAGCTGGTCGTGGCTCTACAGTTAAAGGTTATGTCAGCATTTTCATGATAGAAACCTGGTTTCAGAGGCCAGTAATTCTTCTGGAAAAGCTCACTGTTTAGAAACTTGGTGCAGAGGGTACCCACCATAAGACACATTATTTCAGGAAAACAAATATGTGGATGAGTGTGTTTGTGTGTGTATAAATGAGTAGCTACAATGAGATAATAATGAAAGGTGCAGGATGGTCTCAGCTTAAAGTGGAACTCTGTACCCTCTCTAACATTCCAACACACAGTATGATTTGAAAATTTCTAGGTCAGGTCCAGGGCTGGGACCGCTCATGGCAATGTGACCTTACTTGATCAAAAGGTTCTTACCATACACTTTTGCTTTTTGTCTCTCATGATTTGAGTTTTAAAAATGCAACATTTGTGAAACTTTATAAAATTTACAGAGGTATGGAAATGAGCCAACACTGCCTTAAACTCTTTACATTAAAATCCTGGGCTAGTAGCTTTATCAGTGACTTGGAGGAAGTGATGGCGTGCCCCCTCATTAAATTCACAGACGACACCAACCTGGAGGAAAGAGTTTATATTTTTTGCCATTCAGGGGGATCTTGACAGGCTGGAGGGATGGGCCAACAGGAACCTTGTAAAATTCAACAATGGGACAATCTAATCAACTGTTGAAATATAGCACAACTAGCTAGCAGCTCTGCTGAAAAAGACCCCAGGTCCTGGTGGCCAGTAGGATGAACATGAGCCAGCACTGTGTCCTAGCGGTATTGAAGGCTAACAGCATCCAGGGTTGTATTAAAAGTCTCATAGCCAGCAGATAAAGGAAGCAATAATTCCCCTTTACTCAGCATTTATTATACTGAACGCTATGTCCAGTTTTGGGTCCAACAGCACAAGAATGATGTTGAAAAACTGGAGTGAGTCCAATGCAGTGCTGCCAAGATGGTCAGCTGGAGCTGGAAAATATTTTTCTGATGAGGCGAGACAAGCAGTAGAACAGGTTACACAGAGAACTTTCACAGTCTCTGTACTTGGAGGTTTTCAAGACCCAACTGGACAAAACCCTGGGCACCTGGAGCTGAAGTTAGTGTTGACCCTGTCCCAAGATGAAGGTTGGATTAAGACCTGTTGAGGTCCCTTTCAACCCAACTTCACTCTGAAATACACTGGTGAGACTGCAACTTCACCATCCTGACCTAGATAATGGACAGCCATGCCAAATCCAAGATGGGGATCTTTGGGGATTTTTCTCATTGTCCTTCTACCCTTCTCTGAAGGCTTTCTAATCATGCTTTCTAACATGTTGCAAGGTGGTGGATGAACTAGTGCACAAGCACCAGAGCTATTATGGCGAGTCTAACCCTTCATTAATATATATGCTCTTGACATGGAAACACCGCACTCAGTAATAAGGAAGAAAAGTTATTCATATCACCCAACTTTAAAGACTTCAGTTTCATCTCTTCAACTTTCCTCTACAGTCGAGTGGGTGAATCATACCAGGTGTCTCATTTAGTGTTTTCAAAACACTTTGTGAATTATGATCTCAGTTCTGTCCATCAATCAGGGAGGCAAAATCGGTAGATCACCTGATGCACCTTGCCAGTTAGGCTAGGTGTTGCAAATAATGTGCAAGTCTTTACCCTCATTGTCCCATAAATCAGGGCTTACACAGGTAGTAGTTTCAAACTTGAGAATGTGTCACTCCTCCTATCTGCTCTATCCAATTAGAGACAAATATGAGAGGTTTTTTAATTCTGAGAGCCCTGCAGGCAGCATTGACATGCAGACGGTTTCACAAGGAACCTTTGGACTGGCATGAGGCAACGGACAATGAGGCAATAGGCACATTTGCCAACAGAGCACCTGGCTGGTAGGAGTATTTGGTTGCACTTCTCAAGATTGAGACTGAACCCCCTGATGCAACCACAGAATTACTTATTTGTTTTACTGTGGCATGACCCGGCCTGGGCAGGCTACAGCCCTTGCCATATAAATTCACACAGTGGTAGGACACACAGGAAACAAAAGGTCTCAGAGGGATGAAAACAATACAGACAATTTTCCTCAAGTGGCAATGCTGGAAGAAGGATGTGGGAAAACAAGTCTGACTGTCAGGCAATGGTTGCAGTGCATCATCTGTTTAACCATTGTGAAGAGGCTTGTTGGCATCAGAGACTGAGATTTGAAGCATAGCAGTGATGAAATAACTTTGAGAGTGTTTACAGTGGGCTCCTCCCTAACTTGACCGGTAGCATGGGAGAAAGAGAGAGGTGTTTATCTGAAAATTTAAGAAGTGGGTGCTGAATGTGGGTGTCAGAGGCTGGCTGCAGACGGTAGTTAGCCAGTTGATAGTGAAGGAGAGATGACAGATAGGGTGAATACAAGACATGAAAAGCCTGTGAAGTGAAGACAAGTAACACTGGTCTGACGTGATAGAGGAAAAGGAGCCAGCAAAGACATGCGTGACATGCTGAAAGCAGCAATAAAGGGAAAAGATTGTCCCAGAGACATTCTGGGTGGATGTACACAATTTTGCAAATCACATTCAACAAATCCACAGAAAAGGATGCTGCCCCACTTAAGATCTGAAATGATGACAGCTTGAATGTGTTTAGTAGATGGACAGAAATGAGCATCTCTTAAAGACACGATGCAGAGACTCAGCAAAATGTAGACTTAACCTGGTGCATCTCACTTTGTCCACCTCTTTGGCCAGAAATCTTCTTATGAGCTCATTTAAAGTCTGGATTCCTTTTCCCCCACTGCCAGGGACAGCACTGTAGCCTGGCCTGTCTTCTTCACACAAACCTTCATGTCATTGTTTCAAAAACCCCAGTGACTGGTTCAAGTAGTTAGGTATGAAAAAGGCTTGAAATTCACAGAAATTTTCTTGTCAGATTCACAGTTTCCTTCTTAATGTGTGGACAGTAATCTATTACTGATGAGTTGAGAGTCCATTCTGTTCACTGCCATTTGTGCTCACAGGCACAAGCATATTTTTCTTATATCTGACCACTGAAAAGCATCATACGCATTTAGTCTGTCGCAACCTTGCTGCCTGTACATTAAGACCAAATTATATTAGATATGCAGAGATATATCCATATACTGCAAATCTTGGATGTATGCCAAAGGTTGCAACTGGACAGACTGCTCTGGCTGTTGCTGATCTGAAGGCTCAATGCATTCCCATTCCTTTTCTGCTCAGAAGTTTACCTCAGATCCACTGGTTAAGTATTTAATTCCAACAGAACTACTCACAAGAGTGGTTTAACCTTCTGCATAGTTTAGGCCAAATATGTTAGAGACAAGCAAAAGCTCAGCTCAAATTGAAATCGGTCAGAGATGTCAAAAACTACAAGAAAGGCTTATTCAGATATGTAAACAACAAGCAGATCCAGAAGGTAAATACTGGCCCACTGTTACGCAGGAAAGGTGAATTAGTCACCAACACTGAAAAGGCAGAGGTTCTCAACACTTTCTTCACCTCTGTCTTTACCAGCACTGTTGGGCCCCAGACCTTGGGAACAAAAATCCAGGCTGATGCAAACACAGACCCACCACCAGTAAAGGAAGAGCTGGTGTGACCTACTACAGGAGCTTGACCCCTACAAATGGATGGGCCCAGACACTATCCACTTGAGGGTGTTGTGAGAGCTGGATAACACTGTTGCAAAACTGCTCTCCATAATCTTTGAGCAGTCATGGACACTGGGGGATGTTCCAGATGACTGGAAGAAGGCTAATGTCATCCCCATCTACAAGAAGGTCTTAAAGGAGAATCCAGGAAATGACAGGCCCATTAGTCTTACTTCAGTGCCTTGGAAAGTTATAGGAGAAATCCTTTGGGGGGGCTATCACAAGTCAAATAAAGAATGTGACAGGGAAAAGCCAGCATGGATTCACCAAGGGCAAATTGTCCTTGACCAACCCCATCACCTTCTATGACAAAGTAGCCTGCTCAGTTCATGTGAGGTGAGTGGTGGACATTGCCTGGAATTCTTTAGGGCTTTTGATACAGTTCTCCAGAGCCTCCTCCTAGAGAAACTAGGTCCATGCAGTAGGAACTGGCTGATGGGCTGCATAGAGAGGGTGGCAGTCAACAGCTCCTTTTCCAGCTGGCAAACTGTCAGAAGTGGAGACAGGGATGGATATTGGGCCAAACACTGTGTAATGTCTTCATAAGTGATCTGGACGATAGGATCAAGTGTACCCTGATGAAGTTTGCTGATGTTACCAACCTAAGCAGGAAAGTGGACACTTTGGAAGGATAAGCAACCCTGCAAGAAGACCTGGATAGGCTGGAAGAGTGGCCTAACTATTATCTTGTGAAGCTTAGCAAGGACAGGAGTAAAGTGGGAAAACATAATGGGAAAACAATCCAGGAGTGCAGCACAGACTGGGATCTACCTGGCTGGGGAGCATCTCTGTGGAAAGGGACCTGGGCCTCCCAGTGGACAAGAAGCTTAGTATGAGTGAACAGTGTGTTGCAGTGGCAAAGAAAGCCAACTGGATGCTGGGTTGACCAAAAAGAGCATCACCAGCAAAGACAAAGAAGTCATCATTCCACTTGACTCTGTGCTTGACAGGCCACACCTGGAACACTCCATTCAGTTCTGGTCCCCGCTATACAGAAAAAGCAGATAAGCTAGAGAGGGTCCAGAAAAGGGCCACAAAGATGATCAAAGGACTGGGAAGCCTGCCACATGAGGAAAGCCTGAGAGAACTGGGTTTGTTCAGCCTTGAGAAAAGAAGGTTTAGGGGAGACCTTATTGCCATGTTCCCATATTTAAAGGGTAGCTATTACGAAGATGGAGACTCCTTTCTAAAAAGGAGTGCCATGGAAAAGAGGAGGAGTAATGGATACAAGTTACTCCTGGGGAGATCAGATTGGAAAAGATTTGGACAATTTTTCACAATGAGAAAAATCAGCCATTGGAGTAATCTCCTCAGGAAAGTCATGGATTCCCCAACATTGGACACTTAAGATTCAGCTGGACGGGGTGCTGGGTCATTTTGTCTAGATCGTACTTTTGCCAAGGAAGTTGGGACCATATGATCCTTGAGGTCCCTTCTAACCCGGTATTCTATGATTCTATGAAAATACGAGGCTTTGTCAGTGTTCATCTCAGCTACCAGAGGTTAGGAAAATAAAGACAAAACCATAGTTAAATTCAAATTGCTTGCTTATGTAGCTCATAATCTTATCACACACCAGCAACTCTGTAACACTTTTTTTAGATTAATTACTATTTGTCATGATTGTAACATTGCAAGAACTTCCCCTGAAAAGAAGATATAAGCCACATAGTCTCATCTGAAACTTGATCCTACTTTAACTGAAGTCTAGGACTAGAGTTGTCTGTATTGGTACAAGGTCAACATGCTGACAATGTGCATATACAATATTTTTTTATTATTTTCTTGCCATCAATATGGAATAGAACATAGCACAGAATATTCCTGTTAAGCAGGCAGCTTTAGGAAATTACATCCCAGTTTTCAGCTCTCTGGTAACAGCCGGTAAAAAACAAAGCCAAGAATTGTCACTTTGACAAATTGCATACAATTCATTCAAATGAGCTTTGAACTACAAACATAAATTATGCACAATAATGTGTGTATGTGTATATACATACACACACACACACACATATATATAATTAATAATTACTATTCTGAGGCCTTTATAAATTTTGCTACTAGGGTTCTCATGCAGCAGGTGTGGAATGTCACTGAGTTTTGATAGACTGAGGATGGACTGCAACTAAGTTCCAACACAAGAAGTGTGGATGGGTTAACTCTCTTACTATTGCACCACTTAAGTGTTTAGGAGTCAGAATCACATGTTAGGTCCCCATGGAAGGTAAGTTCACAGGGTCTAACAAGACACCCTCCCCTTCCACACTATAAAGTGGGTAAGAAGCTAAGAAAACAGGCAAGGGTCTCCCACCAGGGGAGAAGGGCAAGAAGATGCCCTTGAAGACAGTTGCAGTAGGAACAGAAAGCCAGCCAGGGAATTTGTGAATGATTCAGTACAAACTGGCAAAGAACTTTTCAGCATATGGTGTTGCAGGCCCCGTGGGGTGGTGGAAACAGCTGTGCTGTGCCCTGAGTAATGCCTCCAAGTGGGTGTTCTTCTCCCTCCCAGCCTCACACCAGGGCCCTGGGCAAAAGTATTTTCATTAGGCTTTACACAGGGATGTGAGTTTCAGCTTCAGTGCCTGCATAGGGAAGCTATGCTATCCCAGTAAAAAAGAGCATAGGCTGTCCAAAAGCCACCATGGTCTGAAGAATAGAGGTCCTCTTAGCATTGCTTAACACAAGAAGTAGTGACATGGAGGCCACTGTACAAGACCACAAGATGACAGGGCTTGTAAAGAGCAAGCAGTAGCTCCAGAAGTCTTGCAGGTTTAGTCTTCAAACCTGTCTGCAAGTCACCCTAGTGCGATTCACTTCCATCTAATAGAGGAGCAAAGGAAACTTGAGGCCAAAAAATGGTTTTTGTTTCTTTTTTTGTTTGTTTGTTTTTAAATTTGCTCCTTAACATAGCAAAATAGTAGAGCACAGAAACTGAAGTTGGAACAGTGACTGCACTATGGAAGGAGTACCTGCTGAAAGTGAGCACCAGGACCTACATGAATGGCACACCATGGCTCTTCAGTATTGATGGGGATGGCCTTGGGAGAGGAGCAAAGATGGAGAAGCACTGTTTCTGCCAGCACTACACAGAAGCATAAAACGTGACACGAGTCAGGCTGGTTCCTGCACCTCCACAATGCTCCCAGTTTCTATCAATAATTGCAATATTTGGGGGGTGTTTACATTTTCATCCAAAGCCAGCTTCAGGAGCAAGTACAGAAGAATCTCAGTTTTCAAAGACAAATACATGACCTTTGAGGTTTTGTATTTGCATAAAAATGCCTGACACTATGAACACTAGAGGCTTATGAACCAGCAAGAAGTAAGAAGACCCTAGGCATTATTATTATTTAAATCTCTTCATCTTTAAGCCAGTATAGTGATTATTTTTTTTTTATTCTGACTCATGACTCTGAAAATTTGGGTGTTTCCAGTTGCATACTCATCTGAAAACAGAATTTTGCCTTGAAAGACAGTCCAAAATACATACAGAAATATACTTTTGTAAATGGGATCTCATTTTTTTAATATCCTCTCCATCCTATAACGCAATGGTAATTCTTTTCACCCTGATTTCTCATGAGCCTTTCCGTATTCGTTGGTGGCTTTTTGGCTGTATGAGATGCTAATGTTTTGAGAAGAGTTTTTTCTGCTTGTGAAAATCTATTCATCAGAGAGATAACACACATGTAACAGACTTACTGCTAATGTCAAAGGAATATACAACTGCCTTTTCATTATATACTGCTTATTTTTTTAATATCTGTGCATAACTATAAAAGAATGTATTTCTAATCTAGGGTTGGGACTGCCATCCTTACAGAGAACATGGATTTGAATATCCCTGTTGTAAGTACAAACTGCAAAAACAGACAAAATGCAGCTATAAAGCAATGTAAGCCCTTAAGCAATAATAAAACACAAAGAAAAGTACTTGAGACGTTACCCCTCATTTCTTGCAAAGTAAGCTCATATTTAAGTTCAGATGGACCAGGTTAACAATCACTATTTTTAATGTTAAAATGCCCTGGGGAAGTTATAAACTCACCAAATATGCTGTTAAACTTACTTTATATTGTGTGCAGCTGTATGGCTTCATACCAGTGACCAAACTTCCTAAATGGGCCAGTGAAGTAGAGACGCTCTCCCTTCCCCCCTCACACCTCCCCCCCTAACAATGACTTACTTGTCACAGGAATTTAATTTATTTTGGTAGCATGTCAGGCTACCATTCAGTTTCTACTTTCCCTACCTCTCTTACCCTACATTTTTGCATCTGGCAAGACCAGGATGAAGGAACAGATAAGACAGGAGAACTATGAGACATGAATGATACTTTCTTCCTTATGGTAGTCATTGCTATGAAATGTAAAGTTCAGATTCCAACTAATTTTGAATTATGATATATGTACCACTTAATATAGATTTATTTTATACTCACACTAGAAGCCTTTCTCTAGAACTATCCAGCATAATCAATGTTACTGAACCAGTTATCAAGTTAAGCTCCACATTTTCCTCTTTTTTCTTTTTTCTTTTTCTTTTTTTTCCCTTTATAGATCAACACTATAAGCCTTCAACATTTATTTCTTGCAATAAATGTATTTTTCTGCAAATGTTTCTGTAGCCTGTATTGGAGGTCTTAGAGGAGGAGGTCTGGTTTACGGATTTGGATTTGGCGAACTTAACAAGGGGGCTGTTATGAAATGGAGCTTTGGCATGCCATGGCTCATTGGCAGTGATTAATTGACTGACATAGTTTCACATGATCCATTCTGACATCTAGACACAAACCTCACCTAGAAATCATAAGTGGATATCGATACTGCATCACCAAACTTAACATCACAAACTCTTTAAGGCTATTTTAGGCCTCAGCCAGGATAAATGGCCATCAATGAAAGAATTACTTCAAATGGATTTCAAGCTTGATAATAAATAATATACCCATGGGGCCAGAGCAATAAGGAAAAACTATGTCAGGCTGAAACATCCTTACGAAAACCAAGCTCTTCAAAAAAACAGCAGACTAAACATGAATTAGCAAGGTAACTGCTATCAACAGCATAGCAAAGGGAAAATGCCCTCTCCTGTGTGGTTTGAAAATCTGTATTACCTTTGACAAAATACCTACATTTTTGCTCTTTATTTTTTGCACAAAATTCATACAATACATTTCCAAAGCTCTCAGGACACATCTAAAGCACGAAGATAAATATAGCCAACCAGCTTCTAGCTAGGTGCAAAAGAGATGCTTTTTAGATCATCAGTCAACTGCTATATGTCAGTTAAAGCATAGATGGAACAATTTATTTTGCTACATTATAGTATGGCCATTTTTCATTGTAAAAAGATAGCTGTCTTAGTTGAGAAGAGCACTGATTAAAACCAGATATTTCTATTTTTTTTTTAAAAGAGTCAACTAGTTTGAATATACTATTAGCACTTTAACTTGATTGGATTAGAAGCCTAAAAAAATCTTCCTGTAATATATACATACTTGTTTTAAAAGTAATTCATTGGATTTCAGGTACAAGGTTAATCAGCTGCCCTGTCCTGTTGGTGACCAAATCTGCTCCACAGCATGCTGTCAGCAGAGAAGCAAAGGAGCCAGACAACATTCAGTCACAACATGGCATCCTGTCACTAAGTAAACAGTGTTGCATGATGACATCAGAGGTAATAAAGGGATGAAAAAATAGAAGAAGGCAAAAAAAAGTGTAAATATTCCAAGTCTGCCTACGTAAAAACAAGTGGTTGGAATAGGTACCGTAAGGTTTAGTGCCTGGGTTTGAGGCAGGATCAGACTTTTGATCAAATTCTCCAAGGGGCACTAGTGCAAAAGGGATTCTTTCCAGATCCATACTGACTTGATTAGCATTTTGCAGGTAAAGAAAGGGAGCAACATTTGCATTAGCATTAATAATGAATAAATAGTTTAGCTAAGGGCTGATAATAATGGAAACTATAAAATTCAGTGTGTTGATTCTTTGCATTGTGAGTATGTTATGACATGCTCTGTGAAAAATTTAGTATTTATGCATTAATTTTTAAGGTTAGCAAAACTTTCATAGCAACAAACATACCCCAGTCCTCATGTATTACTGAGAATGGCTTTGGGGAATACTGATCAGCTTCCTTTTTCCTGGGTTTCAACTGAATCAGCATGCTAGAAATGGATTCCCTCGTTCTCACTCTCACAATGTTCAGCTCTGCAGTCATATAAAAATGTATTCCTATGGTCCAGAAACCATTTTCAGCCTATAGCCTTTGCTTAGTAAAACTCTACACATATAAACTTGTTTGCTTTACAATACCTTTTCTTTTAAAGAGCAATATTTCATTAAAATGTATCTGTTTCAGTGAAAATATTCAGGATGGAATTTGTAGTGGGTGTGAGAAAGAGCTCAGCATCAAAATGAACACAGGTCCCAAAGCTCCTCTCCCTCCCTTGATATGAAATTGTTGCTCTCTGACTAGTCTTGACTCTGGTGGAGTTCTAGTGGGATAATTGCACATTTGGAAAGCTAAAACCACAGAAACCAGTCCATTAAATTAGATTTAAAGCCTCTTTCAAAAGAAAAGATATGGCTGTCCCAAACTATAGCCACCCGTGTCCATGAACTAAAAACAACCCCCTCATACAACACAAAAAAATTACACAAATCCTCATTGTCTCAAACTAGAAACCAGTAATAAAAAGATGAGAGCATGCTCATACTCAGCCATGCTCTACCTACAAGTGAAATATGTCTATCCCTGAAAATCTGAATGCAAAAGCAAGCCTTCAGGTCAGTGGAGTGGGAGCTTATGGAGCCCAGGTTCAGACATCAAATTGGTGTTAGAAAATACTGGTCAAAATTTAAGCATGAAGGGAAATACCTCCTAGCCAGTGAAATCCCTGCTGAGGGCTACCGTGCAGGGACACGAACGTGTGAGAACTCTGTAACATGCTCAAGCAGTAGCTAATAAAAAAATAATTTATGGAAATTTCTGACATGTTGTAAATAGCTATTGCATGTTGCAACTTGTCATAATTTGGGGGTTTCACTGGCTATTCCCTGGCTTATTCAGGAACAGTGTGAAAAGCACTGTGCATGAGAAAGTTACAACATTCTTTAGAAAGTAATAGGCATTTTCTGCATTTTCCAGTGCACAACAAGTAAATAGTCTCACTTTGTTAGCACTGAATGTAATGAGCAGTAAAGAACAGCCCAGGCTGCTTTTCACTTTGACTACTATTGCTCTCGCCTGTCTCCCTGGTGTTAGGCCAGCCCTGCATGTCACTGCTAAGACAGAATGAGAAAGGAAGATCTTTGTGAGCACCGTGCAGCTCTGGCAGGGATGGAACCCCACAATCTCCACAATAAAAGTAACACCCAAATCCAACCTAAATGAGATAGACAAATGGGGACAGAGGGCAGGAATGTACCAACTACGTCTCTAGCAAAAGAGGTCTATGTTGCTGAAGAAGTCCCCTACACTCAGACAGGCATGGGGCAGGCTTCTTTTACCAGGTGCAAAGTGAAGCACAAAGTATTTTTCCAAACCATCTTCTTCTGCCTACCTTTTGCTAGAGGCAGAATTTCTCTACAGATGATAAAAATTTAGTTTCATCTGGAAACATTAAACCAAGTTGACCTTAGACAAGATGCAACAGAAAAAATTCCATATAGAGTAGATGATTTCCAATTGATTTCAGTAGGAGCTGGATCGGGACTTCACAAAATAACTGATGAGGAGGAAGACAGTGATGGCAAGATGAAAGCGTGTTAACCCTGTAGAATTCTCAGTCTCTAGAAGTCAAACTGGTGAAAATAGTCTTCCATCTCAAGGCTGAAAGTACATTCATTCATTAAACAAGCTCCAGCTTATATAAAAATATTGCTTTGTCTATAATGTGTTATACAGAGAGAAAAGAAATATTTAATTCTTTGGCTACTTCTCTATATACAATAACCATGAGCAAATAGTAATGGGAAGCGATATGCCAAACAATTTCAGTATACGCTTTAGATCTGCATAATGTTTTTTAAAGCTTACACCATTTTATCAGTTAAATCAGTTTGACAAACACTGAATCTAATTCATTCAGTTTGAACCTAGTTACAAGAGTTACAAACCCAAGATGTCTTAGCATAATTCTTTTTTAATATTTATGCAGAAAAAAATAACATATGTGCAGTTGTGCATTTTAGGAAATAATTTGTTCCAAGAACTTGATCCAAGAGCATTTTTCTATAGCTAGTTATAAAAGCTTTTATTTTAAAATACCTACCTCAGTTTCTCCTGGGACTCAGTAAACGTAACTTACTGTATGATTTACAGAGTTCAATCAGTACCTCTGCTTGCACAACATCAGAAAAGCTAATCTGTTGAGGGTTCATGTCTAATGTGAACGTTACAAACAGAAAAGTCAAATTCGACAGATTCTGATAAGGTGGTATTTGCCTATAGCAGAAAAGCAGTGGCTGTAGCAGACAACAATAGCTGATAGACCATTACCTACAATTTGAGTGACTCTGAGTGGAAAAGACATTGCTAGAGAGACTACTACAAATTATTTAAACCAATATCACCTACAAAAAAAGGCCCACCCTAAATTTTAAAATCCATCAAGATGATAGAGAAGATTTATGGATATTCAAACACGGTTCTGCAAAATAATGGAAGTATGCATGTACAGTATCTAGATGGATAGCAATAAAGAATACTCCTAGTAACCAAGTCAATGAAAATAAATATCTATTCCTTGAATAAGATAAATCACAATATAGTATTAACTTGACCGTGTGAATAGTGTAAATCCAAGGAATTACTGCTTCACATAGCAGAAAGAAAAATGAGAAAACTACAATTTTAGACACTGAACGTAACAACTTCTAATTCTTATCTCTAAGTCTTGATAACCTTTGTTACCTTTATAGCTTTAAACTCTGTGTACCTAGGACCTGGAAAAAGAATTAGAGTTGCCCATTAGTCATTTTCTGGTCTCTAAATGTTAAATCATACTTTTGTTTATTCAAACCTTCACATAAAACCCCTCCGTTAGAAATGTACAGCCCAATGTTTTACTCTTAACAGGGAAAACGAAAAAAAGTGACAGGTAAAATTAAATGTTTCAGATGTTTTTTTTGGAAAGTTACATCTCAACTATTTTGTGGGGGAGGATAAATGAGGCAAGATCATTTTAACATACTACCTCAATAATATATGCAGAGTGCCTCAGGAAATGTGAGAACTGTTGGACCTATATATGAAAAATTAAGAGAAAGACAACTATTTATTTCATTAGTCATCTATACTTAGCATCATTGAATAACCTGAAGGCTCCAGCTGGCTAAAGATTTTTTGTGATCTCAGAAAACAGGAATACCTAACCTACATTTTAAGATAACATGGCCTTTTTTTTTTCCTCAAGTCACAGTTGCATGTGTTTGCTGGAATTTTACAATATGTTAAGATAGTTCTCAATTTAAGTTATTTTGATTTGCAAAAATACATAGCAGCTTTGTGGGCTAGAAAACTGTATTCCTACCCGTTTCCAGCATCCAGCCATTTCTGTTGCATATCTTCAAGAGTAACTCAGGAAAAGAACCTCTTTTTTTTTTTTTTTTCTTCCTCAAGTTGTAATAAATGCTCATTTCCCACTTGCAGTTTTTTAAAATATTTATCAATATAAAACACAGGAACTTAAGCACACTCATCCACTATTCAAATCTGATGGGCTTCTTTGCAGTAAGGACTGTGATTGCAACCTCCAGTCACACAAATGACTACTGTGATAGGCAAACAATTTCTGTATCTGCTCATGTCTTTAATTTGATGCTTTCTGCATGAAATTACTGGTCAAAACACAGTTAATCTTTTCTAAATCTCTAAGAAGCAGACTGTGATAACTGGTTTTGCAATCAGGTATTTCAAATGATCATTGCAGAGTTTTTGTTTTTCAGGAGACATATTTAGGCTTGAAAACACAGATAAAATGTTACCATGTCTATTCCATTCTTTTGGTCACAAGAATATGCTTGTCAATAATGAAGCCATCTGAATTAATCATATTTGGAGGAGTCCAATATTTTGATGAGTCTTCAAAAAGAAAAAAGGATACCTTTCAGAGCTTTTAAAACAATACTAATGATTTTAAAAATCCATTTGGAATAGTGAAATCTTGAAGAAAAAAAAAAAAAAAGTGCCCCACTTGGAACTCAAAAAGCAAAATGAAATCATATCACCACACTGAGCAAGCTTGTTGTTTTGGTTTGGTTTGGTTTTTTTTAAAGTAAATTTCTGAATTACTATTTGAAAATAATTTAGGAATAAGTAAGTGGTGTTGTTTATAACATATATTCAGAATATATCTTCTTAGTTATAGAAACATTAAAGATGGATTGTAGCAGACTTGGTTGTGGCAGGAATAATATAAATTTCTTTTTTAAGAGCTATATTCTGCACCACAGAGAACCTCATGTAATCACGACCACAGTCAAGCGACACAAGAGCAACTGTATGAAGTGAAACTTGGTACTAGGTGCTTTGTGCAGAAAAAAATAACATGACTTCAAAGCAAAAAAATAAAACAAACCCAATGTTGTATTGCAAACAAGAAATTCAATATTGTGTGATGCACTCAGAATAAATCATACAGATTCCCAGGATCTGGCCCTGCAAATCTGCATTTTCACCCAGAGTCCCACTGAAGTTATGGGGCCTGTTCTTGAGCACAGAAGTAAGGACTCTTGAACTCTTCCATATCCTATATTTACAACATCTAGTCCATCACAGGTCTGAAAGTGTCTGTTTCTAAAAACTCACAGGAACTTGATGATCTTTAAGGTCCCTTCAACCTTAACCATTCTATGATTCTGTGACATCCTACAATTCTCAGAGTTCAGCTTTTTACAACACACAATACCACTGTCGAGAGAGAGAGAGAGAGAGAAATCTAAACCAACTAAATATCACAGCACATTACACAATCATAATCATACAAAATGTACCCAATCAAATGAAAGTGAAGAAACAGAACAGAAAACTACTGATGGTCTTATTACAAAAAAAAAAAAAGGAGAAGGGCAAATCTTAGGACTTCTAACACCACCTTTAAAATGAGAAAAAGCAGTACCAGCCAGTACCCCTCAGATACCTAATAATCTAACAAATTGGAAATTTGATCTCTACCTTAGCCTCCACTCTGATGTCTGTAAAAGAGATTCCTGTCAAGATGCACATAGTGAATCTGCTGTTGTCTTTTGCAGTACAATGTTTTTTCACTAGACAAAGAGCACACTGATATTTTATACACTGTAAATTCAGATGATCTTCCTTTCACCCTCCTTCCCCTATTTTTTAAATGTGGTTGTTCATGTACAATTTCTCTGATTTCTAACATAATCATAATTTGAGCCTTTGGAACCAGATAATGTTTTTTTTTTCTTCTATTTCAAATATATTCATATTAATTGTGCATTACGGAGGAACAGGAAAGTTAAGTTTGAAACAATTTTCCTTTCAGAAACTTGAGATCAGCTGTTATACTCTTTTTCGAAGATTTAATATTAAGCAGTGGTTTTAACACTATGCAGTGGCTTTAACAAACTTTTGAGTGATCATTATCTGAATAATACCTACATTTGGGATCATGTTTTTAATGTTTTAAAACTAGAAGAAAATTGTTCCAGCACTTGTTACTTTTATTAAAGCACAGCCCTATTTTAGCAGCAGTTTTGTACTGCTCCTTACTCCTTTACTCTGTATCTGTGATTTTTTTCCACTTAGTTTTTATCCTGCTTGCACTTTTTGTGTGCTTCTTTTTGCCTTCTTTTTTATTTTCGCACCAGTCAGCTTTGGGAAAACTGACAGTAAAAGAATGAAAGTGTTGTGAGTCGTACCTAAAAACACCTGGGAAAGGTTTATTTTATGGCATCAAATAAAAATGCTGAAAAATGCCTGTCAAATGATTTTTTTTTTTAAATCCAGAAAACCAGAAGCTTGAAATACAGTGGAGCAAAAAAAAAAAAAGAGGTGTAAATTTACAAGAAGGTAGGCAGTGGTGATAAAAAGCAATTTTGTAAAAGTTAAAAAGAGAAAGAAGAAAAAAGATTAAATGACATTAAAAATATCCAAGTCTTCATTTCATTATCTTTAATCTAATTATAAAAAGGGTTGCTTAGTTCTCTGCAAAACAAGGAGACCTCAGATGGTTTAAGCAGAAAAAGCAGAGGTTAGTGCAGCAAAAATAGTGCTAAATTAAAGCACTTGGAGGCCAAGGGCTTTGAACCTAGGTTTAAGCAGTCATTCCAACCTTGTGAGGCAGGGGCTACACAAGTTTGGGCTCCTGCTAACAGAGCCCTCATTGTTCCACCAGGCAGCTAGAAAAATGCTGCTTTATATCTCCTCACACCACAAGCCCAGCACACGGAGCCTAGGAGGAGAAGAAGTCCGAGGGTGTGCTATCCATTGAAAAGCCATTTTTCCGCTATAAACTGCCCCATGCTCCAGCCCTGGCTCACCAACTGCACTAACAGGATGTTATGATGGTGCATAATTTATAACTGGAAATTTCTGATTTATGTGGGATTTGGGGCATTTGTGTACCCACCCTCCCAACCTTCCCTCCTTCACTCAACCCTGGGCACGGCAAGGTGAAACCTTTCAAACTGCAGAGCCAAGGCATCCACCGTTCTAGCAGATAAACATTGCACAGTTGAAAGTTCAGTTATTCCACACCTGTTTAATATGTTTATTCAGTAATTAAAGATTAATGCTTATTCCAGACCAGATAAATATATACTGTATACATGCATGCATTCTGTAAGGAACAAAGATTTTACTGTATTTGGCTTCTTAAGGTTACTGAAATGGACAAATTTAAATAGCCTACGTCGTGTCACATTTAGGCCATGCTATAAATTACCTTACATACATTGGTAAAAGATGCTAACAGTAGGTCAGTCGGAAGAATTACTGAAGACAATTTAGAGACAGGTCACTATTTGTATGGCTTGTAATTATGGGTGCTTGCAAAGACAGTTATGGTTCATTGCTACTCTGTACCAAGCTCAAAAGAAGGCCTATGTGATGTCTGCGTGCTTTAGACTTGCTGAACCTGTAATAGAATGTTATTAGGCTGAAGTGCTCTGAAATGTGTTATTTATATATATATACATATATAGAGAGATAGGTAATGTGTGTACTTTTATATACATAGCTACACACAAAAATGTTCTACACATATATATATACACACAGAATTTATATATATATGTACATGCATATACACAAAAATATATGAAGAGCTCTTTCATAAGTTGCACATATGCAAAAATATACACAAAATCAAGAGGCCAGATGCACTACGATAATAGGAAGGTAGTATTGAGACATTAGCAAGGTGTCAAAGGAGTCTTTTTGCAATGATTGAGACAGACTGTCTTTCCCTTAACAAATGTCCAGTTTAAAACTGTCCTGTTTAACTAGGTTAGTAAATAGATGTAACATAATGAATCTAATATATATATATAATTTTATTTTAAATGCATAAGGGAATTGAGATACTCTACTCACATCTTGTTACATTTTACATTCTATATGTACCTCTCATAAGGCTTTTTCGAAAGAAATCTGTTTTCCTGTTTACAGCCTTGCTGTGCCATGTACCATGGAGTTTGGAAGCAACATCTTTACAGTCATAAAGGGCCATGGGAATAGCTGAATCATGGCTGTCTGATGAATTCACACCAATTATGCTAATTCTATAATTTCAATTATTTTAAATAATCAAATACAATTCAATTAACTCTGCTACTTATAAAGTTCATAGGTTTATAATCAGAAGCATCTGAATAGTAACTTTTTTTTTTAATTGTATCATTTGGGATGTTATTGTGAGCAATTAAACCTACAAAGCTGGTAAACTAGTATGCTTGCAATGCTGCAACTAAACCACTGCTAAGAAACACGTCCTTGAAATATATTTTAGGTGGTTTTTATTTGTAGCTCTAAATCAGAAAAGCAGCTAATGATGTCCTTCAGGTTAAACCAATAGTTCTTATGCAAAACTGAAAGAATATACTTCAGTGGACTTAATTATCAGCTTGTTTAACACATGCTCTGTGCTGGACTCTATTTTGCACCGGTAACACTCACAATGTCTTTTAAGGAGGAGGCTTCAGCCACTACTGGTTTTTTTTGAAGTCTCTACCCACTGCATGACTTGACCTGGCTCCCATTTAGTAAGGACAGAAAGCTCCATACACCTGAATGGGGAGCAGAGAAAGCCCTGCATGGGATGAAGAGCAATCTCCAGCACAGTGCTCTCAGCCCACTCACCAGCTAGCAGAAGAGAATCACAGAATCACCAAGGCTGGAAAAGACCTTTACGATCATGAAGTCCAGCCTGTGACCTAACACCACATCAGCTAGACCATGGCACTAAGTGCCACATTCAGCCTTTCCTTGAACATATCCAGGGATGGTGCCTCCACCACCTCCCGGGGAAGTCAAGACTTTTATGGTATGCAATTCCACTCTGTTTGCCTCCCTTTCTGCCCACTGCATTGTGGAATTATACAATCAGGGTTATAGAGTGAAACTTGAAAGCACAAAAACAAGAAGAAAAGGTAAAAAAAGTGTTGACTGATTTTTGGCTTTTACAATGCCCCTAGAACTTCACAGAACATCAGTGACCAGACATAAAGAAAAGGTTCTGCAGATCCAAGTAGCAAATCAAGTTTTTAGCTCATGGAATCACACACTGTGTTGGAAGGGAACACTTGAGTTCATCTGGTCTAGCACACTGCTCAAAGTAGAATAACTTCAAAGTTAATCCCATGTCTTGGTTAAAACATGTGATCTAGAACAATCCAGCCATTCAAATATCATTCCTGGCCAAGCAGCAATACGTATCATTGCAGAAAACAGAACTGGAGAGGAATAGTGTACTATGCTTCCACTTTTAAACAAAATAGCAAAAACATTTTCTTTACTTTAGTAAAAATGAAACTTGTTGGCTCTCATATTATCTTTTTTTAACTAAAGGGCAAAACAGAAGTATTACTATTATCCTTCAGTGATGTATACCATTATTAGCCTGTATCATCCCTGTAACAAAAATAGGAGGTGGTGGGTTTTTTTTCTGTTTTTTTGTTTTGTTTTGGGCCTAAATAAAGCATGAGTTCTAGTAAGTTTGTCACTAGAGCCCATCACGGTACTAGGCGCATGTATTAGAGGCTGATTCAAATAGGTAAAGCACATGAAAAGGTCTCCCAAGCTCTTAAAATTTTTATAGACTTGGATGCCAAATCTGAGCTTTCTTCTTGAAAGCTATATCTTTTACTTCTTTGGTCTCAAAAATACTTTATTTTTAGCAGCAGAACAGATTAATTTTTTAAGTATTTTGTTATGTATCTTACGGTAAGCTACCTACTGCCAATCACTGTCAGATTTATAAGCCTTGTATAAATGCAGAAAAATTGGTTGTAGAATATGTAGTTCAGAATCGGAAAACATTATTTTTAATTAATTACCATAAAAAAATTGTCTACCCATCAAATTACTGAGACTTAATTATAAGGGGAAAACAAATGATATCTCACAAATGCACTTGGTAGTGTCTTCCAGGTCAGATTGGATAGGAAAGGACTTAGTCCTGTTAAGCTAGCAAATATGACAGAAAACATTAAAGTAAATAGAGATCTCTGGATTAATAGGCATGCTCCTCTTCTCCATTGTGGGCAAATGCCTCCTATCTTGCTTCATCTGCTGTCAGCTACACTGGCTTAAACACAATCCTGAGCTTTAAACAGAGAAATCACTCTTCACACAAGAGAGGTAATTTGAACAGGCATTTAATTACTGCAGCCATCCAAATTGTAGTGAGGTAAAGCACAGTCTTAAGGAGGGAAAAAAATAACCAAACCAAAAACTCCAACCACACTAACAAGTCAAGCCTATAACAGCTGGGAGCTGTTTGTAACCTCCGTTTCACTCCCTTAGACTTTCTGGCATTTTTATTGCCTGTTATCCCAGTGATAATATGTAAGCATGCAGCTATATTAAATTGAGAGGGAGGAAAATAGGCACCACATAGAAAGCAGCACACTTGCAGTAACTGACAAACATCAGTCATTTTCTAATAAGCTGAATGTTTCTAGAAGTTTAGAAGTTAGCAAATAAACTGCTAAGATAATATTCTAATGGAAAGCCTAAAGGGAAGTTTAATATTTGTAAGAGCAAGTATTAAAATATCAGGGCTCCAAGCTTCCCAATTCTACCCTGCTTCTTTGAAATTTTTTTTTTTTTTACCTTTTCTTCTTGTTTTTGTGCTTTCAGATTTCATTCTATAACCCCGATTGCCATAATCTTCCCTTCTATTTTTCACTTCCAAATGGCAACCGGGATTTTAATGAAATCATTTGCTTCCAGTGCTGAGGTACTAAGAAAAACAAACAAAAAAAGTCCATATGCTTCCCTAACTAATGAGAAAAATCAAAAAAGCTGGAAATGCTACGGTTTGTTAAAAATGTCTTTCTAGTTTAGAAAGAGGTGTTACTATAGATCTCACAAAAGTCTATGAAAGAAGGATGGCCCAGATTTTGGTCAAAATTATAGGATTTGGACAAACTGCTTGGCAAAGGTAAACCAGCTAGAATATTCATCCTGGTTATAGTTGCTTACTTGCTCAGTGAATGAAATTATGGAAAATTATTTCATAAACATAAGCAAGTGTGGAATGCCTGAAGGTAGGCTTTTTATCAATCTAAAAAGAAGATAACATAAAAGCAAAGCCTTAAATAAACCCAGGCCACATGGGAAGAAGTTTTGTTCTCACTGACTTCAGGAGTCCAGCATTTCACTCTTATATAATGAGTCCATTAAAGATGAGCAGAAAACTACTTTCATTATGCTCTTTAATTCAAAATCAGAAATGTAGCCTCAGTTTCTTCATTTGTGGGAAGCATCTTTAATGAAAAGTGATGGAACTCTCATTCCAGCACTGTAAAGCCCAATGCAAAAACATGAGCAAGGCAGTCACTGGAAAGTAATTACCCATCAATCAGGGCTGTCTTATCAGGCAGCCTTATCTCAAAATAGCACTGAGCTCCCAAAGCCCTCAAAACTGAGATAAAATCCCGGGCTAGTGGAAAGGATCCTCCAAAAGATTTTCAGATTAATTCTACAGGACCTTGTGCATCAAAACAAAGAAAATACCTTTCTCAGTTTTCCAAGGGGAGTAGATAAAAGGCACAGTGAAATAGCCAGCAGCTTGGTGGGCTCAGCAGCCTCCCCAGGAATGCCAAAGACAGAGGCACAAGTCCTTGTGGTATTGATTGAGACTAGAGGCTTGAGTCTCTTTTTCTGTGATCTCAAGTAGCACAAACATCAGCTCATTAACTAAGCCCAAAGCTGGTGAGCATTGGCCTCTTTCGTATATTGACCATAATTGTTATCCTTGTCAAACCCGATATGCACAATCCATCAACAGCTTTCCCTTTTGATGAAATGACACATCAGGGTAACTTCTTCTCACCCTACCAGCCAGAAAACACCTACACTGTGGGAGGTGCAAGAGGATAAAGAACTGTAGGCACGTCCCTAGATTGGAAGTCTTTTGCTGGTTGATTTTGGGGAAAAGCACAATACATTTAGAAAGAGCCATGGGGACCACTTGGCAGAGACAACCGAAGGGGATTCTTCTCTCATGTGAAGTGACTGCAGTGGGCTCTACTGAATTAGCACAACTGAAAACAAAGAGATTGCCAAGCTGGGAACCAGTTTAACAGCACAAGCACCTCGAAGTTCAAATTAGAGGAATGCAATAGCAAGGGTCACTGCAGGAACAGGCTTGTAAGGGACTGGTAAGGTTTATTAAACACCACTCATCACTCTTCGTTTAGCACAATTGTGGGAAAAGAAGATTTTATAGCCCAGTGATCCAGTCTACAACAGCAGTCAAATGTGCAAGACAAGTCCTGTCTCTTGGGAAGAAATCACCCTTTAGCTGTGAGAGAAACCACATTTGCTTCTTTGGCAAAATGCTGGGGACTCTCCTCCCACGTAGAAATCAGACAAGAGTCCTATTTAACTGAAGATGCCAAGAATGTATTAATATATATATGTACGTCACTGTTCTACCACATTCTTTCTAAAGGCATCTCTGACATTACATGTGCACAACTGCTTACAGTAGTACCATATTTGTGCTTATAAATTCAGCAGCCCAGCTCCCAACAGGCATATGTAAGGAAACATGCCAACTGAAATGCACAACCAGAACCAAGACTGAGGCTCAGGAAAAGTATGCCCGACATACCTAGATAAGCTATAGAGAAAGTGATCAGATTTATTAAAAACTCCCACAACTATTAGAAGCCACTCACAATTTGCCAAGACACTACTCATTTCAGACTTCATGAGAGGATGTGGGATATTTTCAGTAACTAGTACCTTGTTATCTTTTTTTTTCTTTCTTTCACAAATATTCCTACATAAATGGAAATAAAAATATTCTGCTAAAAAATTGTACTCACTTTTTATTAGCTACTGAAAAATAAAATTACAATAATGTTTTATGAAAAACATGAAGAAGAAATTAATGTAATTTTCATTATATCTCAGAAGTTGGGTTGTTTTTTTTTAACCTGCTGCCCTGTCAGGCCTTATTATTTTCACAAAGATCTGACAATCATGGGGTCATATTTGTTAGCTGCTTGTGACAACATTCAAAAGGGGCACTATATATCACCAAAACAGCTCACAAACTGGCTAGTCACATTATTTATTATGAGCCACACATGTGACAAATTATTTAACTCAGTGACTCCTTATAAGTCAAAGAGCAAGCAATTAGCTAACGCAGTATGAGGGCTGTTTGTGGCAATTTATAGATGCTCTCAAGCTGTCACAGCACTTCAAAGTACCATTAGGGGGGGAACCTCTTAATGACTCACTTGAGATGACAAGCATTACACAGCACACATGGCACCGATGAATTTGGCAGCCGATTCTGTTCCTTGAAGCTTCCTCCCCTTCCCCCAACAGCTGTTTACGTGTTTGTAGTTTGCATTTCTCACTTGCAAGTTGCTGGAAATGTGGAGAGGGAGCCACTGTGTACCTTTGTAACAGCACAAGTGCTGTGCAAAGCCAGTCTGTGACTAAGTTCTTGGAATGACAAGAAACTCAGAGAAATGTATGACTTACTAGGAAAGATAACGCAAGTAAAATCTGCTGGTTGAATATAGAACTGCTAATTCCAGCTCACAACTGGAATGGACTGAATCCCATGGATGGGAGGGGGTCTTTTCCAATTAGTTGGGATAATTTGTAAGAATTATTCTTTATAGTAAACTAAAAAAGGACATTATTAGGACATTCAGACAAGACAACCTCCAGACCTTCCAACCTCAACCATTCTGTGGAAAGAAAGATTATCACTTAGAATTCACTCAGGATCTGGGACAGGTCCAACTGTTAAAGCTCAGACCAGCTTCTAAAGCTTAATTCCTGGCTTTCTATAAGGAAATACAGCAACTGGTGACTATCTCGCATATTCTTCTTTGCACCCCACTGAAAAAGTAAGCATATCCCCTTCTCCTGAATCCCCTTTTGCCTTTCTAGCGGCGCTCAGTTAAACAGCTCCCTTGTTGCATCAAATCTAGGCACCTCGTTGAATCATGGAGCAATGCCAAAGCAAAGATCATGTAGGATAAATCTAGTCTGGGTGTTCCAATTCATATGAATACAGTGACAGCGTATGATGAGTGTCGAAATTAAAAATAATCTGGTGGCATCAGCTTAAAAAACCTGGTGATGATTACCAGATGCTCTGCATTGGGGAGTGGGGAGGTACAGTGAGATGAAAGAGGGAACTCAGAGTGGGCAATTAAAATATTACTTAGCAGAAGCTCCAGGCGATAAAACAAAGGTCAAAGAGAAGAGAAAGATACGGCTGTAAGCCACCACTACCCTAAAGGTTGTACCTGAAGCTCTGAGAGCATGAAATAGCTATGCCTGGTAAGAGACAAAAATTAATCAATGAAAATGAGTGACACTGAGAAAACACAATGTGGTGCCACAATTTATGTGATTGTATTATATCAGGAGGGGAGGAGAGGGTAAAAAAGCAGATGTCAGACACTCATTCAAAAACAGTCACTCCAAGCCATCCAAGCAAAGACTCCCCCACACTATAAGACATGTAGCAGGAGCAATGAAACCCCTCTCTACCACACAGATTCCTTTTAAAAATGTGACGAGTCATTGACCGTGCTTTAGCATTCCTCAGTGGCCACAGCTGTATTATAGCAACTTTGTTATTCCAGATAGCTTGAGAGGAAAGTACCTGCACAGAGGAGTGTTAACCTCTGCCTTTAATTGCATGACATCATCCACGAGATTTAACTTGTGCTTTTGACACAAACATCAGACTTCTAATTCAAAAGCTTAATTTAGTACACAATGCAAAAGTGTTGAAATTCTCTTCAGTTTTTATCAGGGAATATGTAAATCTAAAAATGTAATTAAGTGCTTTGTCTATCAGAAAACGTTTCTATTTCCAAGCCTGAATTTTCATATTGAGATTGTTTTAAAATGTGGAAAGTAAAAGCTAGAAATTATTTTAAGGTGTGGAGTTTGAATGGCACAAATGCTTTTATGTATAATTGTAGCACAAGAATGCATTTTCCAAAAGTACTTAATAAGTACTTCCCAGTTACTTGGGAAAGAAAAATAAATGCGTTGAAACCTTCATATAATAATAAAAACCCCTTTGAATAATGTGGGTTGTTTGTTTTTTGTTGTTTTTTTTTTGGCCAGTGTTCACTGCGGTCCTTAACTACCTGACATTTCATCAATCTTCTGGCCCCTTGTCCTTTTTTTTTTTTTTCTTCCCTGGTATCACTTCATCTTTGTCAAGGTTTGCTTTTCTTCCCATGCATTTATGCCATGTTGCTGAGCTTTTAAAAGTTACAAAGTAGAACTATCTGAACATTCTGCAGAAGATCATTTTACTGCATTAATATAATTACTCATCAATCAAATTTTGGATATCCAGGTATTACTTATTCTGCTGTTCTAACCTATAAAAACTGTTATACTTGGAGGGAAAAGTATTTCTAGACATGACAGGTTTGGGTAGGAGGTAAGGCTCCAGCTTGCATTAGCAGAAGAATGGCTAAGTAGAAAAGAGAAGAGCTAAAAGAGCATTTCTTGAAGTGGCTGTTTAAAAACTTGTGGGTTATCAGTTAAACTGTTTGACCAAGAGCTACAAGTGGCAGAATACAGATTTCATGTGCTGTAGAACATGAACAGAGTTGTGATTTTTGTTGCCAGGATCTTTGGTGCTTTCCTTAGAGTTTTTCGTCCCAGAGTCCTGTGATTGGAGAGGTCTCTCAGACTGCTTTGAAAAAGAAATAAAAATAAAACAAAAAAAAATATTTAAGCCTCTCTAGTTCCAAGGGAAAATTTAAAAGCAACACTTGAGTATTCCCTGAAAGCTCAGAAAACTAAAAACGCAAATAAATCAACAGTTACTCTTTTTAGGTTAAATAAATTGTGAGTTGCTTTTGGTTTTTACTTTTTAATCTGCTCATTTTGGAGATCCACTTTACTTCCATCTATTTATTTATTTAAACACATGGGAAGAATCCATGGAGAATGTAACAAATCGTAATATCGTGGGTAACCTCATACCCCACACAGGTACTATTTATCAGGATAACAATTTCCAATAAGACTAACAAAATTTAGTCATATTTTTAAATACCTTCTCTTGAATAATCATGACTGCTTTTCTCCAATATTTGATTTCCTAGTAATCAAGGAAAAAAAACCAGCCTGTTTTGCAATCCTTTTCTAATTTGTGGAGAAAAGGATTAATAATACAATGGTGCCTATTCAGTAACAATCAAAATATTATTAGAAAACTAAGCACTAGGGCAGAAATCCTTCAGGCTCTCCTGTTTTCTGACAAAGAGCCTCAACTTTGGCAAGTGTATGTAACATGCATTTCTGAGTTGAGGAAAACTAACCTCTGAACTTTGATTTTTTGATGCTCATACTTTAAGAGCAGAACATAGCAAGCACGTATCGAAAAGTGAGCTGAAAACCCTAGGAACTGGGGGGGGAAGGGTAGATGACCATGCCTTGGTGGAAGGGATGATATCTTACATCGCTAATCATTCCATTCTCAGTTTGTAATTTATATGTTACCACTTCTATTTTCAGGTATGTGATTATGTCCATGGCAATTTATTAGCAACTGTAGTCAGTAAACCAGGCTTAGCCTCTGAACTAAGATTTAGTGCATGGATTAAAACCTGTCACAGGCTGAAGCTCTTTAGCCAAGGTGCAGGAGGCACATTTTCACTGATGATAACCCTGGCTCTGGGATTTACAGTTGGCAGCAGAAACAATTGGAAATACACACAATTATGCCTTAAGTTTGGTGGAGGCTTAGTCTTCTGAAATGAGCTTGGACAGGACATCATAAGGTCACATTTCCCAGTTGATACATGAACAAGAACAGATTAAGGTCTCCTCCCTGTGATTAAGGTGTCTTATCTTGCCAATGGTCCTTTAAGGAGAATAACCCGTTTTTTCTCATGGTCCAAGTGCCTACATCCTCTGCCTTTGGAATGGAGCACAGAGGAAACTCTTAATAAATCAGATGTCTATAGCCTTTTTCCATCGTACCAAAACTAGTCATCCTCATATGAGCTTAATTAGATTTTTACTACTTATACCATACTATTTATTTTCCATTGACCAGGATTTTTTTTAAAGTATATTCGTTCCTTCTCTGACTCCACTATCTCCTTTATCCCATTTGCTCTTAAGCATGTTTTAAAAAACAGCCAGTCCTGACAGTTAACAGCATCTCACATACCAATATCTGTTTGTCCCTTCCCAGCTCCATTATTCTGATCAAACTGAGTCTTCATCTTTCAGTAACTCTCTATTTTTCACTCCACATGCTCCTGAAGTGCAATGTCTTTATTTAATGCCTAGTGATCTTACTTCCACACTGCTATATTTCTTAGCTTGTCTATCTCAAATTACCAGACTGGTATGTTCACTGGATACTTGTCATAGCAAGATGTTACATGCATATTGAGGATCATGATAAGGAGACACAAAAGGCATGTGGAAAGCACTGTTAAATGATGTTAAGGACAGTATCTGGTCTAATATGTACCCCTGTGAAGGACCTGAAAAACCTTAGCATTGTGTGAGAAGCAATTCTCCTGCATTGCTGTGATGGACAGCAGTTCAGCAAATTGAAAGGGCGAAACATTAGTCACTCTGCTCAACACATGTAATTTACACCAAAGAAGATCTCTTGTTAGTCAGCTGGCCTGCGTTTAAATGGGCTTCTAGGAAGGTGCATCATATAGCCATGTCCCCTTTTCTCTCCCATCAGATATCGCTGCTCTACTACCTTTCTCCAAATATTTCAGGACAGTCAGCCACAGAAAACACCACCTTTGTTACTCCAGTGCTGTGCAGAATTCACACAGGCTTCTGAGCTACATCAGTAAAATGTAGAGTGGCTGCAAAGGAGTTTATTTCCTGCCTTTATTGGCCCAGATAGGGCTGAGTCTGCATCTCGTTTGTGAGAAGAAGTCTTGCTGAATGTAGCTGTCAGTTGTCAGGAGAACACCCTACTTACAAGAAGTCATTGCCAAAATGAAATGCTGCATGCAGTAATCTGGTGTTCAAATGGGTGTTGCAGACAAGCTTGCAGGGAACATTGCAAAAAAGTCACTGAAGAAACTTCCACAGGTTTGGAGCATGGCTGAGCATTTACCACTTCTACGTGCAGCCATGGGTCAGGGTATTACTGAGGTGAAGCATCCTCACTAGAACACTGACTCTCTGAAGTCAAAACACACAGAAATCACTGACACACTTAGAAACCTAACAGAACCCCATATGCAACAGTTCTGCATTGTTAGGGTTTGTTTTTTTCTTCTTCTTCAACAGCTCTGGGTAGAAGAGAGACTATCTTCATGAGAAATCCTGCCAGGTCAAACTGAAATCTGAGGATTCAGATTACACCATATGATCAAGAGCATCTGCTTTCATCTCAGGCACAGCAGGAAAGAGGCAAGAGCCATCATTCAAGATCTGAAAAATGAATCAGCAGCAAGTGTGGCACAACGAGTACTCTAGCAGGGACAATAAAATCAGCAAATTTTGGTTTGCTTGTTTGCTTTCTTACTTGCTTTTTTAAATAAAAGAATCTGCAAAGTTTATGTGCGCGTGTGTACATGCACACGAAATTATGCAAAGCATATTCCAGTTTGATACATAGAAGAAGGTATAAAAGAGTAAAAAGTTCAAATCAGTGTCAATTTATAGTTATTCTAAAAAGCTCATGTCACAAAAAAAACATAAGTCCTCAAGCACTGCAGGATTCTTTGCAACTATTTACACAGAAAAACTACTTTACAAAAAAATACTTTAAAAGGGACTGTAAGGTTTGAGAGCACACTGTGTACAGACTAACCTACTCTCTCAATTACACAGCTATCAGGCTAATTTCAGAGTTATTCTATTTTCTTTCAAAGAGGTTTTCATACCGTTGCTTATTTTTTCAAGTAGGGAGGTCCACTGATAGGTGAAAAACATAAAAGTAGCAAACACCCACCCCCTTCAGCCCCCCAAAAAACCCCAAACAAACCAACAAAAAAACCTACAAAAATATAAGAAAGCAATTTCAACTACTGACCTTTAATATCTGAAAAATTTCCATTTGCCACAGATTAATTTTGCTATATAAGACAACATCAATTTTCTCTATTAACACATTTATACTGATAGTGCATTGGCCCTTTGAAGATCAATGGTAGTCTTTTTGGTCTCATTATGAAAATTAAGGTACTGCCTGCACCGCAATCCAACAAATGGCTCCAACATGTTATCTCTCAGGTGATGAGAGTTGTGACATTTGCGCAAGATCTTTGCAGTAGCAACAAGGAGTCTGAGATAGCGTTTGTGTGGGGATTCAGTTCTGCCTCAACTGCACTGACTGATATATGGTCAAATCTTCCTAAGTATTGGATTTGCAATTCTGCTTGTACATATAACCCCCAATTACTTATACTTTCTAAAGAAAGCGAGATGTTATTTAGCGAGGCTATTTAGATCAATACTATTCGAACCTAGACTTTCTAGAATTAATTGTATATGTATGGTAAATGTGACAACACAGAACAGCCATTTTCCCTCATGCCTGATCAGTACTAGCTGTATTTAAAAAACACAATTGAAAAAAACAAAAAACAAACAACAAACCAACCCTTCACAAAAGCTTGGGTTTGACTCCTTATGCTTCAGGGCATAGATGAAACACTAAAAGAGGGAAAGAGGAAGAAATTTCCCCAATGATGCATTTATTCTACAACTGCCTGCTCCAAGCGTATCATGCTTTCTCAGTAGGCAAAGTTAGCTGGCAGCTCTCAGAGACACTGGACTGAGTGATAGTTGAGCTGGGCTGCTACAGCAAATACTATATTTAAAAGTACAAGAATTTATCCCTTCAACAGTCTGGGTCAGATCTGCTGCACTCAGCAGTGCAAAGAAACTTCTAAATTTGTTCTGTTTTTAAAGAACATCAGTGAACACATGCAGGTCAGAAGTATTTGTACCACAATTTACAACAGTTTGCAGAGCAGATTAACTAGATTCTTCCCTGCTGAAAGGATTATACAAAGCCTAAAACATTCAAAGTAGAGAAAAGCATGTAATACATGAGGGTAATTTATGCTAAACCCATTATTAAGGAGAAGAAAACATTTAATTAAAAACAAAAAGAAAAAGACAAGACAAAACCTGAGTCAAGAAGCAGTGAGATGATACCCCTTTAAATGAGGTGACCTTCAAATAAAGCTGTGGTAGAAGTTATTTCTTCACCAAAGTGGCATTTTTGCCAACAAGACTCTTGGCAGACTTCAAGGGTCGACACTAGCACAATTGACCAAATATGGTTGGGAATTTGAAAACATTGGAGATATTAGCATTTGTTCCTGAGTCTAACATAACACAGTCCAGTCTTGCTACCAGAGCCTATAACTATTAAGTGATAACTTAAGCACTGGAATGCAAATAATCCATTGGTTCACATTAGTGTAATTTCCATTTGTTGATGTTCCCAGTCTCCTTCAAATACTGTCAGTACCTTACTTGACTTTTGAGGGGAACAATCTACAGGAAATGTATTAAAAAGTTAAATGACGAGAGCAGAAGTCAGCTGTGGTTTACTTGCAAAGAAGGGAAAAAAGACAATACATAACACTACACTGTCCAGAGTTACTTGACCTCAAACTGATTGTTGCTAAATGGCTTGAATTGAGCTTAGTAATTTACCTACTGGCAGCTACTCAAGGTTTATCTCTACAGGCTACAAGGTTTTATCATTTGTCCATAAACTCCCTGCCAAATGTTAACTTTCAAGATACTGGTTTAACTGTGAAGTGTGGGGAAGATTTGCTGAAGCCAATGAAGAATTAAAATGTAAGTTAATGATAAAACATTAAATACTTGAATAATCTGGCACCTCTCCTCTGAGAAGTTAAAAGGATGTTCTAAATACTGAACAGGTAAAATAGAATAGCATAATAATTTTTAAGGAACAGTCTGTGATCTGAAATGTCATAATGGGCATCTGTGTTGGAAAAATAATAAGGGCCTATAATTTATGAGAATTTACCAGACAAAAATTAAATTATAGTGGAGATAAGCTTTATGCTATGGAGATAAGTGCAATTACTTCTAATTTTAAAGAGAAATAAGGAAAGCTGCCCTGAGAAAAAAATTAAGTCCTCCTTCACTTTTAACTACATCTTTATCTAGCACATATATCAGTATAATGTGTCCACACATCCTAGCAAAGAACTGAAACTTTATTTAAACCTGCATTCAAAAGGATACAAGAAACAGGAAGATAAGCAATAAAGAAGCCCCCATAAACAAAATTGAAAACTTGGATTTCAACAAACTCTGTAGTGGTCATCTGGGTATTTTTAATTTGGGGGAAAAAAAAAAACAACAACAAAACAAAGACAAAGAAAGAATGTAAAAAATGGCAGTGACCTTTCAGAAAACCTGTTGTGCTTTCTTAAAACTGTATTTTTATGGAGAGTGAGCAGCTGCAAGAAGATTCCAGCACTTTGCTGGACTGGATCCTGAAGCTATGCCCTGGAGACCATCAAATTATTCCCCTAATACTCTTCGCAGCTGACTTCGTTCCTTTCTTATCAAGGCCAATCTGTGATGTAGGCGAGGGTAAAATGCAAGTTAAAGAAAGACACTGAACTCTCAAGAAACAGTCTGCACACCAAGCCAAGATCTCCCCTCCTCGCATAATCTGGCCAAGTGGAGCATTAGCCAGAGGGAGGGCATTACAGCCCAGCCCACGGCAGAACGTCTAAGCTAAACTGTGCCTGGAGAGCCCAAAGTTACAAATATCTTCAGAGTTTGACATATTTCTCAAGCCAGTGCACCTTCCAGAGCCTAACAGGTTGGACAGACCTCCATGCCTGAAAGAACTACAAGAGCACACTTTCCAAGCCAATGCAATATCCTCAGAAATATGCAATTTTTTTTATTATTTTTTTTTTTCCCCAGCTATGTGCCATACTGGTAGATCCAATTAATTATTGTGCCACTCCCCAGAGCATCAGAACCAAGCAAAACTGAAAATCCTGAAGCCAACAATGAAGTCATCAGAGACACATCCGCCTCTTCTAAAACATTCTACTGCATGTTAGAAAACCTGGAAAAATATTACTGTTTTGTTTGTTTGTTTATCTTTTTTGTTTGTTTAGTTCTTTGGTTTTTTTTGTTTGGGTTTGGTTTTTAATTTTATTTTTTAAAAGTAAGGTTAAGAAACAAGCACTTCTACATTTTCAAATGTCTCTGCATTTTCAAAAGCTGCCCATTATTGTAGGCACCTGAGCTGCTGAATGGTCAATTATTGAAAAGGGACTTGATTTCCTTAACTGAATAGTCCTCACGTTTTCAACAGGCAGACTGAGTCTGCACAACAAAATGGAAGCATTATGATCTAGAGCACTAATCTCTTTTAAAAATCAAAATAAAATGTAGAAAGTTGTTAAAGTTTTTTAGGTTTACATTCTGAATAAAGATAAATTAAGCATATTTCATCTGCATTTTAAAGATGCATCCTATTCCAAGCTCAGGAAAGACTTGTGAAAAGATTTTCACAACTTCCATGGACATCCAATGAATTGAAAAAATAAAAAATAATTTTAAAAATGCAGTTGTGACTGTATGTCTGTTAAGACAACAAACTATTCATGGCTCAAGTATTTTGCTCCTGTAAATCAGAAAGAGATGCAGTTTCCTGCTCTCTCTGCAAGTATGCCATTCACTTATGGCTCTCAAAAAAATCCCAGTGAATGAGATGCTCAATAGAAAAACTCAAATGTTAAAGTTGTCCTGAAATTACTGCTACCACACAAGCAACATTTCAACTAATATCAGCAGTTTCCAAATAAGCTGGAGATGCCAGCAAAGACCTGGATACTTCTGTATCAGATAGTTCCATCAGATGACACTATGCAGATGATACAGTAACTTCGGGTATAGAAATATTTTTGCAACATGAAGTCTAGATATTTCAAGAGGCATTAAAAAGATTTGTTAAAAAGTGAGCTGGGTACACATTCACAGTTAATAAATAATGCCTTAATAACAAGAAAATCAGAGATTCTGGTAGAACTAGAATTTTGGAAAAAATCAGAGCATCCTCAGGTTAGGTCAACAGTTCATTAGACATAATAACAGAAAAATGCTTCCATTTTTTTTATACACTTGCAGTTTTACTCAATTTACTCAGTAAGTACTTACTCAAGAGTTACTACTTCCTTTCCCTTCTTCCTTCACCTCCTCCCAAATTCCTAGAAATTATTTTAATATAACACATTCACTAAAAAGCAGAAAACAACATTCCCATGGAAAAGGTAATGCTGCCTGATATCTTAACCTAGAGATTAGATTTGAATGTCTCAATAGTCTATGCAAACTTAGTTGTGACAGTCTAAATCAGGCTTTAATTTTAGTAAAGGATTATTTGCATAACATGCCCGTTTCTCTTTGGCATAAAAACAAGTATATTAATTGGTTTCCCATCAAACATGCCAATTGGCTTTGTCACAGTTCTCTTCCTAATCTATGTTAGCAACTATTTCTAAGAAACTTTCCTTAATGCATAAGAAATTACATCAAATTATCACGTACATTTTGTATACAGACTTGTAAATTGCTTTACTCATTTCTTTTTGGCTCCAGGACACTATTCAAAACATTTCTAGAATAACATAACAATACTTCATAGATAAGCAAAAAGGGTATGTGTGCCTCAGTAGAGAGAAAGAAAAAAAAAAAAAGAAAAAAAAAAGAAAGTGTTTTAATGCCAGTGTTTTGACATTCTCTGAAGAAGATAGGAAGGGGTATTTGCCCAAAGAATTCAACAGTTCTTGCATTTCCACTTTCCCTATTTTCCTGTCACAGATCACAGCTAGAACAAAATGTTAACTTCCAAGAAAGAAGGCAAATGGGAAAACAGACACGAACCCCACAAGAAATCCAAATTCTCTTTCAGTTTGGTGTGCTTATAGAAAAAGTCGGGAGGTTTTAGCAGTTTCAAGATGCAGATCTTAAAAAAAGAAAAGAAAAGGGAAAGGAAAAAACTTCGCACCTAAGCAATATTTTGTATAGAATTTCTGAAATGCATTTGTGGCCCAGCACCTTTTGTCATAGACAATTTAAGGGAACTGTAATAGAAACTACAAGGTATTCACTGGCAGAAACATTATGAGTAATGACCTACTAACAAAACTAATAGAGCATTCAAAGGTAACCAAGGCTGTGGCAAAGTAAATACAGCCACAAACTCATAACTCTTAAAAAAATATAAAACTAGACCTTTGCTCTAAACAGTTTTCAGAAAACATAGTTAAGAATCTTCCTTTTGCCCCTTGATTTTAAAATGAGGTGAGTTTACAATTTAATGCTATTTTATCCCATCCTCATGCTGCCTTTTTCACAATAATGTTTTCCAGTGTGCAACTGTCTAATTAAAAAACCAAACAATAGCTGACCATTTTTTATTGCTGCTTTGTTTTTTCTGGATTGAAACATCACTAGTATTCAACAAAACATTACACAGTGCTTCTAATACTGAGAAAAGTTCATTGGAGATCCCATTTCAGAAGCACAAGAGGTGAAGCAGCCTCCTAATTTCCTTTGGCCATGTGAACATGAGGAAGAAAAGCTGCTGAGAGAAAGAAGCCAAAAACTGAGCTGGCAAGATCTATGACAAGCAGCTGAAAGAGGGACCTTGGGACAACAATGTCGTCATCAGTGTCCAACAATTTTTAATTTTTTTTTTTATAAAACAGCTCTCACATTTTTTCCCTGTGACAAACAGATGTTTCCAGAGGTCCCCTCCCACTCCTCCCTCAGCGTCTTCACAGCAGCCCTATTCCACGTGTCTGCTATATTCCACTTTTTCATGTAGTATTTTCTTAATCCATTCTCTCTGCACTCCCTCCCATTTCCCGTGTCTATTTAAATGTCTTGTGATGTTTGTGCTGCTCAGTCTGGCTGCGTACAAGTGTAAATTCCTTCAAGAGAGGACTTGCCATGATCTCCATGAGTAGTTTCTGCAGAACTGGGGCTCTGATCTTGGTCTGGGTCCCAAGAGAAAGGGCAATGCATAATATAAACAATTCATTTCATGATCTAAAACGTTTGCACAATCAGTAATTGCTTCCCACACAGAGTCATACTTCAGAAACCACTCAGTAGTAGGTAGCTTGCATTGAGAGCTTGTTGAGTGACGAGGAGATCTTTAAAACATCTGGGGACATAATTGGATGATGAGCACTTTTGAAAACCTGTCCTTAGTGCTTTTCCCTCCCTGAAAAAGTGCAGACTATCTGTGAAGATGTTGATTCCCACAGTGCAGTTGTACGGGTCAGCTTCTCAAAGACAACACTAAAGTTAACAACTAGTATGAGTCAGCTGTTCCAAAGTGTCAATTGCCTCAGCACTTTTGCAGCAATGTACTAGATGTCCATATAATTGGAATTACATGGAAAAAACTCAGAGATCATCATACTGGACATTTTTACAAAATTACATTTCTTCACTGATGGGAGGAGTTACCAAAATCCTTTCAACTACAATAAAAATAAGCATGCACATGGCACAATAGACAGAGTTTCTTATGCCCAAGTGCAATAACCACAATAAACATTGTTTACCAATAGAACAGTTCCATACAAAATTATAAAGAAATAAACCTACAGAAATGTTTAAAGTTGTCTTACTTTAGCATATCATACATTTCTAGGCTAAGTTGTTAAAACTAAATACAGATGACAAGGAATTTTATTTTTAATCCTGCTTAGATATAGCAATTTAAATTACCATTATAATCTTTTACCTGAAGTTGCATACTTAAATAAGGCTTTTCTTTCTTTGTTAAAAAAACCACACTTGACCAAGTACTTACCTTTAGGCAAAGGATAAATTCACTGCATTAGAAATTCTCATCTACTTAGCACTACCAGATGGTCACATTTTTTAAATTATTTTTAGCCATATACAGACACTGACATGTAGTTGTCATGACCCTGAACTTCAGTTTTTACAGCTGAGACCATCTAAAATGATGGTGACCAAGGTTTTACAGGGAACACAATCTTTAGAAGGGAAAGAAGGAGAAAATGTGCTTGTGGTGAAGGTAATGATGCATATAGGTATACATTTGAAGCTATTAGTTAAATTGTCAGTAGCAGGCGTCAAGAATTCTCTCTCCCTTCCTTTGGAAGTCAAATAACACTTGCTAACTAAAAATATCCAATGGACTAGATTTTCCTTTCAGAGCTGCATTCTAATTCTACCAATATTTGCAAAGTGTTAGGGAAAAAATTCCACACACATCCCCCCCCGCAATATATGAATGTAGCTCAGGATGCTCATACAAAAACAGTTCGACTTGATCATAAAGGTCTTTTCCTACCCAAATGATTCTAAAAATTGTGCTTTTCCTCCACTCCATCCTGATGGTGTATCCGTGACTTTCATTAGCCTAAAAAGTTACATGCTTCTTCTTACCTTCAATAAGTTGTAAATTAGCTATTTACTACTAATAACAAATCTGAAAAGACTTTGATTTTTTTTTTTTAAAAAAGATTATAATACAAACAACAGGAAGTAATCATTTTTTCTTGGAGAAAAATATGGTCTATTGGACAAAATGTTATGTGGGCAAATAACCCTCGTGTTCTGTTCCCTGATTATTGTGATCTATATGCAGGATCAAAAAGTATTTACTTAATCACAGTGTACATGCATACCTTTCTTCTTAGCTGCAAGACCAGACTTTGAGTGTTGCCTATTTTGGAATTCTAGGTTTGCCAAAGGGCTTTCATTAACATGTCTGTCTCTATAAACTGCAAGACTTGCTAAGGTTTTCTATAAAAGTGCAACAATAAATCCAAGCTTAATCGACCCTTTGTTGAGCTGCACACACATGGACACTGTAAAATACAAGACAGATCTAATGGCAGGACCTCTGTTCATAGCTCCAAGTTCAATGGTGTTTAAGGCATGGAAGTGCTACTATTTTTTCCCCTTAGCTGCATGAATATGAACATTTGATGCCTTGGACTTCTTGATTAGACATGCATTCTCACCACACAGCTGCAAACCTTTTTTTTCATTCCTACTATTGCTCCCAGATAAAACCAAGCTATTTTGCCTCAATACTAAACTCAAACCTGGTCTTCACTGCCAGTTCACCTCCAGCTGCCTGTACAGAGTTTCACACTAAGCCCCTTGTTTATATCAGTGCTGCAATTAAGCCGAGGCCAAGAAGAGAAGTCCCTTAGAGGGTAGCAGAAGTGCAAGGCTAAGAATTGATTTTCAACTTCTGCGACGTAGCCCATACACATCCTTTCACCCTAGGAAAAAAACTCCCCAAGCAGAGCTCTTCATGCTCCACCTTTCATTGTGTGTGTGTGTTTTTTTGGTTTTTTGTTTTTTTTTTTTTTTTTTTTTTTTTTTTTTTTTTTGTGTTGGTTTTTTTTTTTTTTTTTGGTTTTTGTTTTTTGGTTTCAGTGGCCATTTTGGGACCCTTTTCACAAGTTGAATCCTGTTTCCAAATCCGCCAGTGAAAAGTTTTAGCCATGCTGAAATCATTTCCAGGGCTAAATTGGGAAACCTGAGGCAGCTGGGCAATCTTACAGCTGGCTGAACTGTGGCTTGCAATAAAAGGCAGTGTGAATAAGGTATATTGAAGCTAAATTGGATTCGTGTGAAGGGCCGTTTATTCTGAAGGGGAGTGTGGGGGGAGGAATTAATGAACAGAAATTAAATTAGCTCAACCAAGCTTTTAAAAATATACTGAAAAAATACCTGACCCGCTATGAACCTTTTAACAAAGCGGGAACTTTGGGCTAGCAGGACCAGTTCAGATCAGTTTCAGTTCCCTGCCAGAGGTACAGATTCCAGAGGATGTACACTACTTCTTGGTCTGATAAGAAACCAGGTTTACAATGGATGGGGCAGGCTTTACTTTTGTAACCTGAAGTCAACACACACAGTCACTGCTATGGGAAATCCAGTGTAAACCAATATGCAGTGCAAATATAGAAGTCATTGTGGCTGATGAAAATATTTAATTAACTAATCAGAAGTTACCTAGAGAAAAAATAAACATGCCCTTTCATCCTTGTTGCCAAAATTCTCTTCATTGAAATAAAAAGAAATCTCAGATTGCCCTGTTTTGGAAAGATTATTGATTAGCTTTGCAAATATTAATATAATAATTAACTGGAATAATATTTTACTCACACTCTGTAATCTAATTTAGGACCTCTTACAATGAAAGAAATCCTATATGACTGTATGAAGTGGCTGATGTGAGAATTGGAAGCCAAAATTTTTTTTGAGAGAATTTGTTTTGTGGTTGGTTTTTTGCTGTTGTTTGGGTTTTTTTGGAGGGGGGTGTTGCTGTTTTTTGGACTTTTTTTGCCCCCATTGCACAATGAAATAGTCAAACTGAATATTCCTGAAAAGCTGGAGCCACTTAATTGATATAGTTAAATCAACCATAAAAGGCACTTGGCTGTCACAAAGTTTTTCTTTGAATTGTAACCTATCTTACGTCTAACTTTTACATCTATTGCAAAGGTTAGCACTTTTTCTGAAATCCTACAAATTGGTACATGTACCTTCTGAATAACAGTATTCCTAATTAGCAATAGTAATACCTACTTATGTGACAATTTACAGCTTAACTACCATTCTTAGTAAGTTTGGCTTCACAGCCATCTCTGTGAGGCACACAGACTGTGTTCATTTTACAGATGTAAAAACAGAGAATGAAGACTGAAGGAAATCTTGCTCAGGCATTTCTTACACCTTATCTGCAGCTCTCCCTTTCATGACCATGGCATCTTAAAAATAGAAAAAACTCTCCTGAAAAATATGCTCAGGGATCAGATGTTCTCAGTCACATTTGTTGAAGCAAACTTCCAGAGACACCAGTATTTTGTGCCCTATTTTTTTTTTTTTTACCCAAGTGTGAACGCTTTTTAGGGTGGAGTCATGGTTTGCCTGTTTCTCCTCTCTTCTTGCCAAGAGGTGCCACATTCCCCCTGCCCCCCCTTCTTCCAACTATGAGTCATAATATTATGAACTTGATGATGGGAGAAATCAGATTTTCCATCACTCCACTGTAATCTTGACCTTGGTATTATTCATCATCCTCCCAGTCCTGATTCTAGCCACAGGAGAGTCAGTTCCTCCAAAGTCAGTCACAATAGAGGTACCTAAAGTACATCTGGAAATAAAAATATAATTTATGTGTCTGTGTAGTGACATTGCTCTTGTTATATTAGTTGAAGATTGCTGAGGGCATAAGGAAAGAGTGAGTTGCAGGCATTATGAGCCATATCAGCATCTCGACAGCCTTCTGGCCAGCTGAGGTCACATCAGATCTTAAAATGCTTAAAGTAAGGAATGGTTACTCTATAGATACTGCTGCAAGCTGAAATCTGGAATAATGATTTAATAAAATAAATTGAGTCACACTGCACATGCAGAACACATTGCAAGTGAGAATGGGTAAAACATTTAATGTGTTCATTTTATTTTGTTTCTCAATGGACATGTATCTTTTGTACATTAAGTTATTGTTTGGGTTTTAACAGTGGGCAGGAAGGAAAAAGAAAATGATTTCTAAGAGGCTCCACATTCACTTATATTTATTGTATTGGTTGGCTTCTACGGTCACTGTTAACCAGCTGCAGCAAGCAACAAATCCTTCTAAACCATACCTCCTTCCTTTCCTCAAATTCAGTTTTAAAGTTTTCAAACAAATTTCTAATATCAGCAGAGCATTCCAGGAAGGCGTTAGAGAATTTGAGGATCCCTGGATTTAAATTCTTCTATATCTGGTATCAAACCAAATATGCCTACGAAGAGGTTACAATATCTGTTAATTTATATTGTGTCCTGAAGGCTACAGCTCCCTATTCTGAGATGAGAAGGAAGAAGCAGAGAACTAAGCCTGTCACCAGTTCATTTCTGTGTGATGCTTCAGAATTTGTGACTGGCATCCTAAGTGAACCCTTAGTCAATTTAAATGCACCACAAAGCAAAAAGCCCAAATGAGCCCCCTGAACATGTCTTCCAAATAGGCTTTCAGCATAGATCCTGTGTTGTGGGGTCTGTGGCACTGAAGCCAGTTGAACTCTGTAGCAGGACTGTATAAATTTACATTGGGAGCTTGCAATAACCACTGCTGAACTTTCTCAATGTTTTCATGTTGTGAATTTCAAATTTCCTTCCTCTGAGTAAATTCCAGTTAGAAGAAATAAAATTCAGAATATCTTGAGCCAAATTCAAATTTAGCCAAAACTGGAACCACCATATGCAGTACCCTTGACGTGTGCCATCAGCTCATGTGCCATGGCCTAAATAACTGCACAGAAATGTTTGGTCTGACCTGCCTCTCTGGTTTTTGGAAAGAGCTGCACTAGTTTCCAAGACAGAACAGTTGAGCCAGTAGATTTAATGCAGCAAGGAACTCCTATCTGGTGGCTTATTGACTGAGCTGACTCTCAGATCTGTGCCAACAGTAAATTGGTATTTAATTCTAGCTACTTTTAACCAGTTTAATTAAAAAAAAAAAAAAAAGAAAGAAAGAAAAAAGGCCGACACTACACAACAATCATAAAGGGGGTCAACTTCCACAGCACTGCAAACCAGACAGAAACTGCTGAATGGATCTGAAAGTAGATAAAAGGGAGTCTCCTGGCATCACAGAGACCTCCAAGAAGCAACACTGCCCTCCCGAGCTTCAGGAAGAGGCATGGTGCCTGTAGGGAGGGCAGGAAGGAGAAGCAGACCATACTTGATACCCCTTATCACCTAGCTACTGGAATGAGTCCAAAGGGTCCCAAGCAACTTGGGAGTGGTGCAGTCTGAAAGTAGCCACCCTGAAAGACCTGCTGCAAATAGGAAGATACCAGTGCCCCTTCCTTATGACACAACTTAGAAAATTCTCGGCACATCCAAGGATCCTGACTGTATATTGAACACTAGCTATTCATAATAATAACTTACATGCTGAAAAATTACATTACACATTGCAAACAGAATATGAATTCAGGACAAATTCAGCATAAAACTTTACACCTAGACTTCAACATTGCTTGTCAAAAAATGAGCTAAGTGTAGTGTTTGGGTTTTGTTTTTTTTTTCCTGTTTTCAATTTCAATGTTAGGTTAAAAATGCAAGAAAACATTCTCCGGTTAATGGAAATATGAAGAGATCCCTAATTAAAATGACACAAAGAGGCAGCACCATGTAAAATTTCTGATACACACTTTAAAAGCCAACTTACTAAAGCTAAACAAAGTTAACAGATCTACTTGCATATTTTCTAATCCTTATATGTTCCATTATTTCACTCACGATGATTTTCATCACTTATTCTCTGTTTTGTTTCTTAAATAAAATGCATTACAGTTGAATGAAATGCACTGACATGTTCCTCTTTTTCCATTTGAATTACCTTCTTTAAACTATTGCAAAATTTCTATTTGTAAAAACATTATTCCAAGGAAAAGACTCCTCACCACCCACTCAGCTCCCAGAAGCCAAGAGAACAAACTCAAAGACATTGTTTTTCTAATTTTACACTGATACTCTTTGGCCCTAAAAATATGTTCCAGGTCTAGTGTGCATTTTAAAGGGACTTATAAAGAATTAGCTCAAGCAATGCCAAGACCTAACTTCAAGCTTTTATTAATTTTTTAAAACATGACATACAGGACACATAATTCACTAACTACTATTTTCCTCCCTCCTTAACTTTCATATTTAAAATGCTCTGTCTTTTCTTTAAGACAGAAACATTCTAGGGCTGTGGAGTAAACTCACTTCTATAGCTTTTAACACATATCATCTGTACAATGGAATTCTGATGTTAGAAATATGAATAATCAACTACAAGACCTCAGTCAGCTTGATTTGAAGCAGGAACTTTTTTTTTTTCCTTCCCTGTAGCTAATGATGAATTATTATATTAAAAATATGTATTCCAACTTCAAAGAAAAGCTAGGTTGTTATAAAACGCAGGCGTTCAGAATTAAGTTTGAAAAGATTTGACCTTTTGCACACAAAAACTAACACCTACATGAATGAAGTACTGTAGTAAGTGATGATATATGATGGATCATTGAAAATGTGTGTATGGAACCATGCACATTTTTAAGGCAGGGGCAGATGGTGGTTACAGCACATCTAACATTTTCCAATTACTCTGTTTTTTCAAAACATATCCAGCCCATAAAAATATTAGCAGAATCCTTGTACTTTCAAAGAAGTAATACTTTTCAAATATAAAACCTTTAAAATACATTGAAGTTCAAATTTAAGCTAAAAAAAAAATCTTCAGACAAACCCCTCTCACTGTCTTCCACAGTTTAATAGGTCTCAAAGGAAGAGAAAATAATGAGAGGCCAGACCCAGAGTTTTATCCTAACATGTTAACTAGAAATTCATCCTGCCTACTTAAATAGGAGATAGTTACTAAAAGCAAAGAGCTGAACCAGCCTGATTGGCTTTGAAGAAAGGGCTGGTCAGATGCAGGGTTCTGGTTTTATCCAAACTCCAAAAAACCCCATAATTAATTTAAAACTGAAGGCAACACAAAATTTTCTACCTGCATGAAGAGATTATAAGCAAAATGAGGATAACAAACACAATGTTATTAGCACCTTTACATAAGGAAATTAATATTTCTTCCAATCTTTATCCAGTAAGATAAAACTCTAGGATGAGGTTTCAACAAAATAAGTACATTGGGCTGACAATGGAGCTCAAACATTTTCAAAACAAAAATCAAGTAAGAAATGTACTGGAATTGGACCCCAGTGTGAAGGGACACAGAAGTTCACAAACACAGCTCCCTTCCAAGTTAGGCTGTAAACCAGGAACACATGGAGAGAAGAAAAGACTGTTTGTATTGTTCCAGGAAACTGGAACAAGGATTATTCCATAATTGCATTAAGCAAACACAGTATAATGTCTTACATAGTGAAAAGTTGAGAGACATCACAGGCTAAGCAATTGACTGATCACAACGCACTGAAGTCCTGTAGCCACTAATTCCTTAACTACTAGTTCCAAGCATTTTACACCAATATTGTTTTCCTCTATAGTAAAGAAACTGGGAAACAGTATTCTGGGACATTTTCACTTCAAGTTCAACTTTTTTATATATTCATTTTTAATTTAAGGTCCTATTGTGCCTATGTTGAGCACGCTCATGAGTCGATGAGTTGTACAAAATACATTTCTGAAGCAAAGGTGAAAAATAATCTTTAAAAACTGTTACTGAACTGATGGAGCTGAGACTCACATTGTTGTTTCAAGTTGAATATAAGTTACTACATCCAGCAATTTCCATACTGCTAGCATTACTTGTGCCTTCCAAAAATCACATTATTACTACCCTTACTGACAAGAAAATTCAGGCAATGCCTTTCTGAGGGTTTTCAAGTCAGCAGGAGTTGGTGGGCACAATGTCATCAAGACCTTGTATAGAGACTGAGGATAATTTGTTTCTGCTTCTAGCACTGCAAAATACTTAATTGGTGACTATAACAGAAGATGAAAGTCAATAATGTATCTCCCAAGAAGTTTGGCTAGTGTATATCCAGGACAAGATCTACTACCATACCTTTACACACACCTAACTGCCTCCAGACTGGGGGAAAGAGGGGAAGAAGTACTGTACTACAATAATTATGCTGATTTAAATGAGGCACATCTCTAGAGCAGATACAGCTTGACATAAAGACACAGCTGCTTTAAGAGATCTACTATAAAGACAAACCTGCTTCACACTACACACAGCTTCCTTGTCTGCCTGTCTCACAGAGACACGTTGTCCAGGCTAATAAGCTTTCTACCATCCAAAAAGGATACTGAAAAAAGTCCACCTACAGATTAATGGTTCTGCATCCACCTTACACCAGAGAGCCATACAGCCATCACAAAACAGCATAATACTATTGTTTTGAATGCGATCCACGGACCTCCATCAGCTGAATGGCCAGTTCTCTAAGGAAGGCAGGAAATATTTTTTTCCAAAAGTGCTATGAACAAATCGCCCAGCACCCCTGACAGCCAGGACACACTTCTTGTGTTGTTCATTTGGGTGCAGCTTTGGGAGGTTGAAGATTCAGCATTATTTTCCACACAAAAAAAGCTGTTATCTTATCTTCTGTACCACTCATCTTCTCTTTGGTTCTGCAAGTATGAAATAAAGAGCAAACACTGGCTGGCTCCCAAAGGGTTCTCAGCCTTCCCAGCAGGAAGGACAGTGACTGGGATGAGAGGGCCCCCTTTACCAGAAGGGCAAAGATGGGAAAAATGGGGGATGGGTTCTTAGAAGAACAGGATGGTACAGACCACCCAGGAGATAAAGAAAACATGGGTCGAGGGAAAGTTGGGGAAGCTCCTGAGCATGTACAGTAGCTAATTGTCAAATTTCAACCACTTAGCCTTTAATTTTTTTTCCCCCCTTTCCTTTACACACACACACAGAGCAAAGGCATAGTTCATGTTCAGAAACAACAGCTTGCAAAGGCATTTGCAACTAAAGCAGATTTTTAAATTTAGCACAGCCTTCTCAGTGAGTTTTCTAATCCTGGCTGAAAGGCTGAACTTTGTTAAAAATTTGTTACAAACAAAAAATGTTAAGAAGTTCCCAGACTTTGGTGGCCTTTGCTAAATTTAAACCCATGGTGAATTTTTATAGGACATTACTGACTGAAAATGATATAGCCATAAGGAAAGACCACAGCACAGCTTCTTGTATGGGTTTCTCTCTTGTAAAGCTCTGCAGGAGTGGTGTCACAACAGCCAAGCTGCCTGTGCAGGCAGTAAGTTTCTACTATGGTGCTCTCTGGTCCAGGCTGTCCCCACTACTGTAATGTATTCCCAAATATGAGTCCACAGCAGTCCCCAGGAAGAGAGGCCAGCTGGACAGCCAGTGCCAGGCCGGCTGCCTGAATGTTACCCATGGTTCCCAGCAGCAAGTGGCCCTGCACGGCATGCTGGCTCTCTGTCTCAAGAGGGAAAACTTGCACAGGGCTTCTCTCTGCTGTCTAATACTCTCAGGCACAGAAACGGTGTAATTTGGTGTTAGTTGAGTCAGCCCCCTACTTTGATAAAAATGAAACTCCAGACTCTTCACATTCTACCTCCAGATACATTTTATTATAATTTAGCTAGACCAAATGTACTCTGGTGGTGGCTCCCTCCCTTCACTGTAGAAGTGCTCCACCAGAAGTCTCCTCTCCTTCATTCTTGCACTGAAAGCACGTTGCCAGGGCTGACTCTACCCATGTGTCCAAGGGCTCCATTTTAGTCCAAGCCCAATCACCCAAATCTTCCCTGGGCTGTGCTGTAGCCACAGCCTGTCCCTGTCCCTTCTCTTGCTCTCCTGGATCACTCACTGGTTCTTCTGAATGATCTCCAGCCCATTCTGCTGCTCCTGACTGCATGTCCTGGATGGCCTTCAGACCCTATCTGGAGTCTCACCTAGGAGTACCTCTGGATACCCTGGAGTATCACCTGGCCTTGGCTGGAGCTGTCAGTGGGACCTTGTTACCTGCACCCAGCTCTGCCCATCGAGTTCAGATGCTGCAGGACTGTGCCCTGGTTGGTAAGGGTACTCCCCATATTGGGGTGACAACGAGCACCCAGTCTGCCTCCCTCACAGTGCAGCCCTGCTCTTGTTGCTCCCTGATACGAACAGCAACTGTAACATGACAGGGAACCCTTCCTCAGTGCTCTCTGGCATCAGAAAAGCCATCAGATAAGAGTCCTGGCATGTTTACTCTTTTAGCACCTGTAACTAGTGGCAATAATAGCAGCAATAGCAGTGAGATCCAAAGGTATGCCATCTGAAATGGGTAGGGTAAACACATCAAAGATGTGAAGCAACATTCAGTTGGGAGCATGGAAGAGACCAGAATTAAAAGGAACTGCTGTTGGAAGATGTGGGATATGAGTAGGACAGTGTAGGTGAAGTCTGATGAACGGAATGGATAGCATATAAAAATGTAGCTTGTGTAGAAAACACAGAGGGACTGCACAAAAATACTTGTGACCAAAGAGCTTGAAGATGGATAGAATAATGGTGGGGGCTCCTTTAGAGACAATCTATACAGGAGGGAACCTAACATAAGCTGCCCATTGGTGTGCTATGGATGAGTTTGCACACAAGCAGAGCTGCAAGTTTCTCTGAAACACGACTCCACAGTGGAAAGGCATCAGGATCACTGGGTTTCTCCTCACTGCACAGGAGGAAGGACTGCTGAAGAGCAAAACCTGTTACTCACTACTCATCCAACACTTGTGGTACAGCCAGGGCTTGTCATGGTCTGTTTTGCCAAGGTGGTACAAATGTGCATCTACTACCAAATGCAACAAAGACAAACCACAGAGGCAGCAGGACTGTGAAACCTGCCATGTCCACTCCCTCAAGCCCTGGCTTTCATCAGACCATCTGGGGGCCTTGACGAAGAATGGTTATACTCTTGACTCACATTCAGAAATAAGACCTTAATCTACCGCTCTCATCCAGCTCCTTATCTCCCCCTTTTCTGCCTGATTTGCAAGGTGGTGTTCATTTATTCTGGGCAGAGGAGACACTAGAAAGGATGTAATGTCTCTAACAAGATATATTTAAGTAAACGAATGCACAAGTCTATACATAAACATGCATAGGAACATGCCTAGGAATATCCAGAGCACCACAACTGGGTGCTATATCAGTAGCGACCCACTACACATCTGTCACTATGCCAGACTGAAGAGTACAGGGCAGCCCTGTGCTCCTTGGAAATTCTCTCTGGCCATCCCACAACCATTTGTCCAGGTCTATGAAATTTTAGCACTGGCACTCAACAAGCATGTTTGCACACTTAATAGTTTAACACAAAACATTTAAAGAAACTGAAAACAATTCTAACAATAAATGCTGGATTAATCAATACAAACAGTTACTATTATTTCCTTTTTTTTTTTTTTTGCCTAAGAAATTGTATTTCTATGCTTGCACATGAGAGTGAGCACAGCCATCTACCATGCCCCACAGCTGAGCTGCAACAGTGTCTCAGTGCCCATCACTTTTTCTAAAGTGGTCATTCCATGCACACTGTTCATTTAAATCACCTTATCTCTGGAAATGAAGACGGAGTTTTAGAAAGGCCATAACACAAGTAGCATGCAACTTAAATGTATTTTACATATATTTATTCTAATTTATATACATTTGCATTTCCTTATCTATCCCTATCAGAGCCTCAGGAATCTTCAGACAAAACTGTTTTAGTCAAGATGACTTTCAGGAATTTAATGTAAAACAGGCACTGAGCAAACTCAGTCACTGGGCATGCCACATATATATATATATATATATATATATATATATATTTTTACCATAAAAGTGCAAAAGTTCACTCACTGTGTTAGTTTTATCCTACTCCCAATTAATGTTGAACATTTTAACAATTATGTTCTCTGCTGCTGTTAGAAATATACACACACACTTTGTATTTTTTTCAGAGGTGCTCTAGCATAGATATCAGCTTGTTTTCTGCCAACATAGATGCTATAAAATCATGCTTGATTCAGTTTACTTTTTTCCTCCCCTCCCTTCTTCCCTTTTCCTCAGCCTTATCCTCCTCCATGTTCTTGGGTGGGCAGATTCATGGGGAGACGTGGGTTTTAGTACAGCCACCACCAGGCAGTTTGCTACTCTCTTGAAGCACATCTGGGCTTTATATCAGGCCTTTAATTAATCCTCAGTGAAAGCCAAGCTATGACATTTTGACTGGGCAGGCTCCAGTTTTGGACAGGTCTTGATTTATTGCGACTGAGTCTCAACCTACTTTGATTTATTTCAGCTTTGGGGAGGAGGGCAAGCACTGAACAGAAAAAGCACTGTTGGATGCAGAACACGTGATGCACGTAAAGGACCTCCAGAGTACTGTGGCCCAAACTACAAACAGCTCAGACAATTTACAATAAAAATAAAACAAAAAAAGCCCAAGTGATGAAAATATTTTAGTGAAAGAAATCACTTGAAGCAACAGCAACCACCACTACCAAAAAAAAAGCAACAACAAATATTAAAAGACTTAGTGAACTAGGATCAAACTATTTGGCAGAAAGTGCCAACGAAGGAAGCCCATGCCTTATCTCTAAGTAAACAATAAATCCCTGGTCACTCATTAGTGTTAATCATGCCTCTCATCTGCATTCAGCTGCATACAGAGAGGCAGGACCAATGCCTTCCTGATGAGTCGCTTTCAAAGAAGAGGATGTTCTGCTATTGTCTGCCAACCCGCCTTGGGTGGATGTCATTCTGCAGGTTTCCCTCTCTAACCACACTGGGCTTGGCATGCAAAATGCCAAGTCTTCTGGACAGTGAGAACAGAGACAAACACTTCATCTACATAAAGCAACAACTATCACAATAATAGGAGCCACTGAATAACAAATTAAATCTGCTCAAGACATAAAGCTTTTCTGCTGCTATGGGCAGGCTTACTCTCTTACTTAGGCCCTTTAATTTTTCCATTTTAATTAAAATTCTGTTGGACAGATGATTCAGCAAGTTTATTCTGAATACTACTGTAGCTACTTCCATTTAACCTCTGTGGTGTGTACAAGCAACAAAACTCAATATCTTGAAAATTCTATTGAAAACAAGTAATTTTTTTGTTTTTCTTTAAGCTTTTTTGTTAAAAAGTCAAATACTCTGACTTCTACACACACACATACCCCTCCCCCTCCCCCCGTTGTACTTACTTTTCAACAAATGAAATCCAATTTTTGTTGTGTTGTGGTTTGTTGTTTTTTTTTAAACCCTTCTAACTATGGGAACTAGAAAATGTATGGCTCTATCAAAAGAGAAGAAGCAGTGAAGTTCTCACAACTAAAAAGCAAAACATTCTTATTCTAAGGAAATTGGCACTTTTCATTTGCTGATACCTATCAGGCTCCACTGCCTAGCAAATCTCTAGAAGAAAGGCTGTTTTTGTTAAAGACTTGACATCTGCTGTTATTAAAATGTCAGTGACAGCTCAGATGCTACCTCAACAGTCCCTGTACAAAGTCTTGGGAGGACAAATCTTTGCATTCCTGTTATTCCCTGTAACACAAGACAGAAGGACCAGCAACTCCTACATGCACATCCAGGCTTGCTCCAAGACATCTGTGTTATAAAGCAGTAGAGGACACAAATCAAGTATGAAAATATTACACGAGTCATCTTTAAAAACATTACAACTTATTGAAGACATTAGTAAAAAGATATCTATATGTTAATTTTTAAGCTGTGAAGGGCGAAATCTGCAAGAAAGGTCTACCATACTTGGTTGATTAGATGCCTGTTTAAGTTAAGGCCCCATTCCAGTTATGCACTTTGCCACCAAGAAGGTAAATAGTAGGATTCAAAGGACCATCCAGCTTAAGATGGCTTGGGTCTTCTGCTAATTGAGACGCAAATACATGGGTGTTCTCAGTTTAACCTGTGTCACCTTGACTAATTTTATCATCTGTAAAAAAGATGCATTTACTATAGCAGTGGTAGGCTGGTAGGCCTACTTGTGCTGGTAGGCTACACAGAGAACCTATGTTGTTGCCTTGTCCTCCACCTGGGTGACCAGGATGAGCTGCCTCTCTGTGCCAATACAAAACTAGTAATTCTGCAGAAATATAGAATACTCATATACCAGTAAATGGATTTCAGGAGTAGAAGCCAAATTAGCATTAAGAACAGTTCTCAAGCCAAACTATTCTACTGAAAACATCCTTCTCTCATCTCTCTTCACCCTGTAAGAAAATAAATCATCCACATCTAATGTAAATGCTTGCTGTTTTCTGCTTTGTGCCCCATTCAGGTTGGAGAACTTCAGGTTTCTTCCAAGGCAGAATCAAGCACAGTGCCAGCTGGTAGCTCCACTTCAGCCCAAGAGCAGGTGATGAGAACACAGCATTCTCATATCAACTAGGGTTATATTATTCTTTTCAAGCAGTTTTAGTTTCTAGCTTTTATCTCCCTTCATGAAATACAAAACTTTGTGTGATTTTTTTTTCTCCTTCCAAAAAGTGTAATAACATTGTAAGTTCTAGCAGTACTTTCTAATACCAAAACAGCTAAAATTTGCAGTGACAAATTAGTAGGTTGATTCAGTGAAGGACACTTTATATCAACCAGCATCCCAGTGAAACCCCATATCTAGGCAAAAAAGGAGCACTTTAAGGTACTGCTAATAAAACTATCAGCTTACTTAAGAGTCAACTGCTTTACAAGCAACTCCAGAACATAAACACTATTCAAGACATCTTTGAGATAGTGTATTCAGAATTTGGACTTTTTTCACCCTAACTTGAAATATTTATGACACATTGTATTTAAATGATCAGACTGCTACAAATCAGTGTAACTAAATGCTTATCACCAGCATACAATTTCATTACACAATTTGTTTACAAACCTCATATAAATAAAATAAACCAAAGGGAACACATAGTGTACACACAGTGTATTTTAAAGGTAAATGTCAAATGTGCATTTTTCTGCTATTATTTAACACTGGTTTCTGCAATCACTCTAAAACGAATGTGGCAATAATTATGATTAATTTACTTTTATTTTGGATGGACTTTTTACCCAAACATATTCTTTTACTAGCTACACTTTTACACATGTGCCTGTTGGTTTTATATTGCCCTTCTTTAGATGTGACCTTAAGAAAAACAGCAAAATAGCCTTCTTTGAGGAAAGTCTAATTTACTTAATTACAAGGATTAGGCACTTGTGTTCCAATTTCATTATTCTGTTGTACTTGAGGCTGGAAACTGACATGAAGTGTGTTAGGTGAAAATTCTTTACTACACTTCTTGTGTATATTGGTAATGTGTTCAGTGGAATTTTAATGTCTCCTGAGGTCAGTTTTAGAGCCAAATTGTGGCTGTCCCTATCACAGGTGTACTGAGTAACTCTGTGCAGGCACTGATAGTCTTTCTCTTCTGCCAGCCTCCACCTCCCTAAGCATAAATGTAACACGCAATGGATGAAGTCAAGTCCCACCAAGTCAATAATCGTATTATTAGAACAAGATTTCCCTTCAAACCAATTCCTGCAGTTGGTTTGTAGCATGATCGGTCCTCAGGCTTGCCAGGAGGGCAGAGAGGGAATGTACAGCCCTACAGTCCTCTTGGGGTTTGCATGCTTCAAGCATGTGTTCTCACCTTTTATTGTTATCTGGATCAAATTGAGTCTTTTCTAAAATGTTTTCTTAGCGCTTATATTTGTAAGACTCCATTAAAATGCTGTACATTATATGAAGTGTTACATAAAGTGTGGTTGGATCATAAGAACTTTCATAAACCTCCAATCGACACTGGTTCTAAACTGTTACTCACCTGCTTTTCACAGAATTGTTCTGGTTGGAAAAGACCACAAAGAGTCCACAAATTACCCTAACACTACCAAGTCCAGTGCTAAACCATATTCCTAAGCACCACATCTACACATCTTTTAGACAAACATTTAATATCTTTAAAAAAGATAACAAAAAAACACATTCTCCTGGAGCAGAGGCACCAGATAGTACAGTTAGCCTGGAAAAGCTCCTTGGAAGGCAAGCTCCTTTGTTGTCCACCTTGGCATTCCTGGAAAGCAGAGCACAGCCAGGCCCTGCTTCTCAGCAGGCTTCTTCTTGCAAATCAGCATCGCTACTAGTACTACCGATTCAGAAAGCCACGCTCTAGCAGTGCATGCCATAACCATGGTTATGGCACGGGAGTCACTGGCAAAGTTTTCCAAGGTATTTTGGGCTGAAATAAAATGCCAAATAAACATATATACGGAACATGCACAAATAGAAGCACTGTTGATTCTCTGGCTTCAGCCTGAATAAGGTACTTAAAATACAACCTCTTCCCGGCACAGGTGTTCAAGCGCAAGGCTGCCAGCAACCAGGAGATGATGGTGGTAAGAGGCACAGTGCCCAGCAGCAGCCAAGTGCATCTTGGGCTTTTCTTTGTTGGGTGACAGACCTACCATGTCTTGGTCTGTAGCATAGCTTACGGATCATCCTATCTTATGCTTTGATACCTTTCCAATAACCTGAGATCCGCTTGCAATCTGGGAGATGAAGTTTTAAACCAACAGTATTTTTAATATATATCTACCTTGGATATGAGTAACGACACTGGCAATTAATGCAAAAGGGTATGCATAAAATATTTTTCCCTTGTCAATTATGTCCCCTTTAAAATGAATACGATGTATTAAAATCCTGATGCGTGTTGAATTTAAAACACCTCAGAGGAAGAGAGAAATTCCCACCAGACATACAAAAGCAGAGTTTGTCTGGAAATAAATGCAGCATAATAAATTAATGCTGAGAGGGAAACTATGCCTGCATTGCATAAGGAGAAAATACTGCATTAGCAACATAAAGCATTGCTTTTTCTTGTAAAATAAGGCACAGTGCAGCAAGAGTGTATGATTTGTACCAACTTTGCATTATGTCAAAAGCAACATGTGCCTGACATTATAGCATTAGTGTTGCCTTGATGAACTGCTATTGTGTAGAGTAACATCTCACTTTATAGAGGTTTAGGCAAAAGTAGGAGTTAATGCTCTACTAATGCAATTTACTGCTCCTTAAAGAAAACTTTAAAGTGCACTTGGAAGAAAGAAAATGTTTTTTTGAGATGTAAAAAAACCCAAATCAAATCCATTTGCATATCAAGAAATAATAAGCCATAAGTTGCACTAGAAATACAAGCTTCTAAAAAGTACTAAGCTTGTTATTAAGAGTAAAGTTAGTAAGCATAATTTTGATAAGAGAGTTTGTTCTTTTAATAGAAGAACAACACAAATATAAGTAACATTGGTGCAACAAGAGGTTGGCTCAACACCCAGCACTCCTATGGGTACTACAGTTCAGGCAACAGGTCACAGCAGGGGCTCCTAGCTGGAGGTGATGGTCCTCTGAGGTTTGAAATGGTTGAGTTTGCCCTGATTTTCTTATGCTATTGAACAGGAAAGACTAGGCTAGACAAAATGTGCCTAGACTGCATTCAACTCTACAAAAAAACTCTTATAATTTGTTTTTGCAGACATGCAACATTTCATATGAATAGGAATCCCCCAATTTTCCTTCCTCAGATCCGATATCAGAGATCCTTTAATCCCACTGCACAACAGAAAATGTAGAAAGCAGGTATCTGGGCCTACTTAAGACACTTCAGACACACTACCAATGTCCTTATTTCACTAGAAGCAATGAAATGGCCACCAAGGCTGCTAGCACCAAGAGCTGCCCTGTGCATCAGCAGGGCATGTGGGGCAAGCCAGCTGCTGAGCTCCCCAGCATCAGTCAGCCTTGACCTGCATGAAGGTGGAAGAACTGGGAGGCTTTGAGAGAACCACCAGCTGTTTCACACAGCTCTTGTGTAAGCTACGGGCAAGGGATGATGTCAGGGATCCACTGTTTACTTCGTTCTCCTTTTCCGAGGCTGCAGGCAAATCCATCCCAGACATTCAGCTGGGCTGACCGGGGATGAGGGATAAGAAAACGCCAGCGTCGCTCACCTACGTGGCAAACGTAATGCTCCTCATACTCCTGAGGAAACAAACAATTGCTCCTGTTGCAGAAATCACATGGATTTTGAGAGGAAGAGAGAGAGGAGTCAAGCACATGACAGCAATAAGCTTTCTTCACATACTTAACCTGGTAACCAAGTCAACCATCCCCAGGGGAAACAATGTCAGGCAAAGAAGGCCAACTGGAAAGTTCAGCTGCTCTATCTTTGGACCATTAATGTTGGTTGTTAGGTCAAGGCTTCATCCAAAAACACCTACAGCTAAAACTCAAGTATTTCTGCTAAAACTAAAAGTGGCATATTAAGTGCACCCTGTGGGTTTGGGGAATGTTTCCCACTCAAGCAAAAAAATTGTATTTTTTTTCCATACCCAGCTCAGGAAAGAACAGTCACTCTGCTGATAACCGGTTTTCTTAATACTACACAGAATATTAACAACTAGAGTACAATAAAAGTGAGTCTTGACACTTTAATTTATCCTCTGAAATATTTCTTCTTTCAGTGGAATGACCTGGAATTGTTGGAGGGCTAAAAACTTTGGTTCTGGGAATGCACTGCTCATAATGTCTTCCTGGCTTCATTTCAAATGAAAACAATTACTGTGTAGTGAGGATGTTACCACACAGACACAACAACACCATTAACTATTTTTGACTTCCAGTGTAAATTGAACAATTACGAGGTTTTAAAAATGTCCTCATTAAATTTTAATGATCTGTTTTAAGGGATTTTTTCCCCTTATTAAAATTAAAACTAACTATGTTCTACAGCTTTCTCAGAACATGGTGCATTACTCTAAGATTAAAATAAATCTGTAAATCATAGAGTAGTTAATAAAGAGAAACAATCTGGGTTGTTACAGGTGTGGCTGGTAGCAGTACCTGTTATTAATGTTGCCTAACATTTACCAATAAAAGATGCTGCTTCCCGTTCTTTAAAATGTTGCCAAATACCATCTGACTGAATAAATTTTTCTGAGTTCAAAGGTAAACACACCTGGTTGCTGTGGATTTTAGTTTGTTTGTTTTTTTGTTTTTTTTGGTATTTTGGGGTTTTTTTTTGTGTGTGTTTGGTTTTGGTTTGTTTTTGTGCTTTTTTGTTGTTTCTTTGTTTTGTTGTTTTTTTTTTTTTTTTTTTCCCTGTGCTCATAAGAGGAAAAAGAGCAAAGAAAGGAAGGAAAAGTGTCAATTGAAGTGATTCAGCCAATTAAAGAATATGTTTCATTTGTGTTAACTCTTCCATAAACCTCAATAATCTTTTTCTATTAACTTGGAATTGCCTTGTTGTACACTAAGTATTTGAAATCTTGCACACAGAGGGCTACAGAATGTTTATGTTCCATCAAATTTGCATCTTAACTTTGTGTGGATTACAATGGGAAAAAATATTTTTAAATTATGGTTTACCTACACTCAACACTTTAACATGTGGTTAAATTTTGTGAAGATTCACTTTACAGTGAACAAGCTCCATCCTGTGATGGGGCAGTGGTTTCTCTCTAGGCATAGCAGCAGCATTGAGCAGGCTGTCTGGTGTACTCATTCCCTGGGTCCAATCAATCCCATCTCCCTCGTCAGATTCATCTCTTTCCCTCAGTCTCATCTGCAGTTACTGCAAGTTAAAACCACCACGAAACTGACTGGAAGATGGAATAGACCTTTTTTTAAAAAGTCTGATTGATTTTCACCCTGGTCTTATGTTGTCAGCTGCTAATGAGTCCACACCATGCACTGATGTGGACTGCAAAGATTGTATATATACTGCATTATATAGCCTCTCGGCTGGCATCTGTTTTCTTCAGATCCTATCACTTGTATAAGTATAATCTCCTAAATATGACCTTGTCATAATTTTACTTGTTTTTCTACACATTGCCAGACAGAGCAGAAAACTAAAATCATAGGAACACAGTATGCATTTAATGTTACTTCTGAAAAGTGCCTTAATTTGGTATTCTACAAGAACATCCTACAAAAGAAGAACTTGTCAGGAGGACTCTTGTAGTTGTGTTCTTTGAAGAGATACTGCATTCAAGCTACAATGGCACAATAGGTCACAACAATACATAAGTTATCAATCTGGAAACCTTATACTTGAAACAAGCCTTATTTTAACCTTTCCATCACTCCAACTGAATTGTAAGACCTCCACTGTATCAAGACCACTTAGAAAACAACCGGGGTGGCCTTGATATACTTATATTGTTGTTGAGACACAGGATGGTTTTGCTGAGGAAGGCACTTTTTTTTTGCTTTGTAAAGCCTGAAAACACTAATAGGTCAAACAAAAAAGTGGCGAAAACAAAGCTAAAGGAAAAAGTATGTAAATAAGAAAAATATCTTCTCATGATTATATTCCACTCACATAAAAATGGCTGCCAGAAAATAAAAAGGGCAAAACGGTGCTGTAGTTCTGAAATAGATCAGGTTCATTCTCTGAAAGGTAAAGGTCTAACAGTAACACTTACAGTAGGCACTGCTGCTGTAAATCAATACCATATGATGTGCATTAGACAGAACACATATATTGTAATTAAACCCCTTTTCTTTTCTCAGTTTTATGTTTTAAATATGGAGACCATTCATGCCTATTGAAATAATTTAATGTCTTATTAGCAACTAGATAAAACTTAAGGAGAAAATAGCACATAAATGTACCTCTTAAAATGCAAGAAATTGAAAATAGTTTCCATGAAATCTTTTATGCACAAAGAGAAGCATGCATACATTCACACACACCTATGTACAGGTGGAGGGTGTGTGTGAATTCTCACATGTACAAAGCATGTTTGAATTTTCTCACTTATGCTGTAGTTACTTAGAATCTTTACAGATTTCAGTATTTCAAACACCATAAGGGACTTTGTTTGTTTGTTTTTTCTTTAATGCAGACATAATTTACATAAGTAAAATTGAGATGATAGCTTGTTACACTGCTGGGAATTGCAACTATTTCTAATAGTCAAGAAGTCTAATCTAACATACACGCGCAGAAATAAATGTAGAGGCGTTTTTATTGTGCAGCCTTATTTACCAAAACGTAAGCTTTTACTTGGCATTAAAAAGAAAACCTTCTACTATCACAGTTCTTATTGTGTCACAAAGAAGCCGCTCTACTGCAATACCATGGGGTCTGTGCTGGGTGAACTTCACTAAGTGATTTGGCATCTTTCATTTGAGTTCAGTTACCTGTGCTGTGGCCACTTATATTGGCTCTACTGTATCCTGAACACTGGATCATTATTTGCATGGATGATCGAACATACTAGCATGGTCAAATATGACCTTCTTTATCCTCGATACATCATACCTCCACACATCCCAAGTATTTGCATGAGAAAATTTAAGAATATTCTGCAATTGGCAAGCTTATACTTCCTTTGGGAAGATGTCCCTTCCTCAAAAAACGTTCCAGCATGAGGCTTAGTTCTACATCTTATAAAATGGACAACAGATTCTTAAACTATTAGAAAAAAACTAAGATGGAATAGTCATTGTCTCTGATACACATACTTCTAGAAAACATACTGCTTCAGCAAGTACCTGTCAAGAGTTTTATGAATGTTCAGTAGTTGTTCCAAACAAATACAGTGTATTAAACTTCTCTTCTAAAGGTTCATACAAGCCCTGCTGCTCCCACAATTACTTCACCTAGATAGCAGCAATAAGATAATTAGTTCAGCGGATCATCACATCAATCAGAGCAGATTGGTGATAATTTTAAGATAATTTGGCTTAAAAGAGCCCTTAATTATCCCAGATCAAACAAGCTAATGGAAAAAGTTGTTATTTGGAAATACAAAAAAAACCCCACAAAACTTGAATACCAGAATGGCTCAAAAATCTTTACCCTCATACTCAAAGAAGTTCAGCATTGAGGGTTTAAAATTACTTCTTAACTTTTATTAGAAGTTATTAATTTGGAGCATAAAAATTGAGCAGTAAGAAGGAAAAAAAAATTTCACTTCAGTCCCCAACAAAAGGGTAATCCTCATTTAAAAACATGCCTTTAATTTCATGAGTCAATCTCCTAACTATATGAGGTATTGATAGTTAACACAGATATAACTGACTTTCCTCAACAAAGCAAGACTCTCATAAGCACGTATTCTGATGGGCTGATGAAAGGATGTGTCAGAAAGCTCTTTGAAGTCTCATCATACTAAAGTATAACATATCTCAAAAGACAACACATCCTTAACTCTCCAAGAAAACAACATAACAGAACTAGAAATTACTTGGCCAACAGTCTCACTAGCTGAGTCCTTTTCTTATGCACAAGAGTAAAATGAAATTTTAAATAATTCTGTCTGGCAAGAGTTTTTATATTTAAACATAGAGAAACATACAAGAAGTAATTTCCCAGAACAGAAATGGTAAAAGCTGTCTCGAAGGATCAGTCTCTGCTTATTAGAATGGTGAATAGAAGAATTATGAATAAAAGACCAGGTGATGCTGACTGGAGAATTAAATGCAGAAGGTATCACTATAGATTAGATTTTACTATCTCAACTTCAACACACACAAAACACTTACAGTGAAATGGCTGCACATTTTCTTGTGCATTTTAATCACAAAGTAAAGTAGGAATCAGCACCAGTGCCAATTAAAAAATAAAAGATGGAAATTTTGTCTTTAAGGAGTGTTAATGTGCTTGGTTGGATTTTACAATAACTTGCTGTATTACTAATTTATAAACTGTTCTTTTTTGGGCTTTTTCTTGGTTGGTTGGGGTTTTTTACATTATTTAAATATAAATTAATGGAAGCTGACTGCCATACATTTAGAATATCAAGAGGTCCCTGATTTCATCATGAGTTTAGGCACGTGCTTAATTTTAAGTATCTAAGTAGGCCTGCTGTTAATTGAATTGAAACCAATTATGAACAAATTATAAGTCTTCTGTAATTATTGCTTGAAATACTGCTGTATTTCTATTGAAGGCAAAAAAAAATAGATATTTCTGATCTCTACAAATACTTAATTACTATTAGAACCGTTAGCTTTCACTTGTTTTTCGCAAGATATAAAAGCTTGTAAGATAAGCTTTTCCACAACATTCATCAGTGCAGTATTTCTGTTCCCTGAACAACACTGAGGTGTGGGCAGTGCAACTGCAAAAAGCAACCTGAGGATCAGCGGGTGGTAAAGAGGCAACTGAACGGAAGGCAGGAAAAGTCTCAGCTTTGGAACTCTTATTATAAACTTGCTCTTTTCCCAAGCCTTTTCAACATTACTTTTTTTCTCTTTGTTGCCTTTGCCTTTACATTTTTACACAAAACGGTGTATATTAGGTACCCAAGAACAACACTTTAAGGTTTCAGTTGCAGGTATGCCTTCATTATTTCATTTATGGAATTTAGCACGTAGGAAACTAAAAAAACAACCAACCAATGGATTGACGGGCATTTTTTTAATGGTCCAAGTTAAATCTTTCTGCGAATCTATATTTATTTGAAATAAAACTCTTGGGTGAGTGTCTGAGAAAATTTGTATGATGTCTTGTATTTTATAAATGGCATAGAAATGAGCCAGACTGTAAAGGCTTGCTAATGTACTAATATTTGAAAATACCTTGCAGATGGTTTACTAGCACTTTCTGCAACAAATAGATGTATAGGTCACCCTCACAAAACAAAATAGCACACAGAAGATTCAGATATCAACAGTGCTGATATACTGCTTTTCCTCTTCCAACTCAGTGGCATTGATTGTCATCTCTAATACCACCCCATGAGACTTGTGTGCTGGATTACAGTGGAGTAAAAATGGGGAAAGGGGAAGCAAGAGAAAGCAGCAACTTCTGCAAAACTGTTGAGTTGCTAATATAATTTTAGGATAAAATTAATAACCCCACCCACAAAAAAAAAATTTAATGCCTACTTATTTGTATTTTGTTCTCTTCAAATACTGAGTGGAAACCTATCTTAATAGTGAGTTAGGTTTCCTGGTTATTATGCCTCAGCTCAATGTTGCTGTACCTGGTTTTCAGTTTCTGCAGGTGGCCATTCAAGCCCCTGCTCAAAAACCTGATCAAACACATATTCCAACTGCTCGGTCCTGGTAAAAACCTACATTGAAACATCAAACTTCCAAATCATCTGCCACTAAAGCTGACCTCAACCCACAGCTAATACTGGGCATAATGGCAGCCCACCCCTTGGTGGGCACCTAGAAGCTTCAGTACAGGCATGTGCTTCCACACTTCGTTGTACACAGAAGCATTGTCCCAAAAATCACAGTGTCAGTCAGATGAATGCATGTGATCAAAGCTCAAAAGTCCTGACTTCTGCTTATGCTTTACAACCACCAGACATTCTTTCACTCCAGTACATACAGGATACGGTCTCTCCATGAAGTCCATGGAAGTTTGGTCATTGACTTCCCTGAGATCAGGAGTTGACCCATAATCTTTTATAAAACAACAAAAAGGAATGTATTTATGTTTTTATTATTATCCCTAATAAGGAAAGAAGGAGAAAGAAAACACAGTACATGGTCTAGTCTATATGCACATGTGTTACTTGTATTAATATCGATGGGATTTAGAAGTACATATGGAGAGGATAAGATGTATCCCTATGTGTTCAACCATATGCTTAAGGAAGCTCCCCAAATGCTTGTAAATACAATCATGCTTTCTAACATACTATGTATTTATTTGAAAAATGTTAAATCTCTAAGCCCTACTTTCCAGTCCATTAAAGCCTCTAGTAATTGTTTATTTCCAGTTTAAAGTTATTCTCTTTTTTAGTCATTAGAAGGCTGCCTAAAACCACATTTCCACAATATTCAGGGAATTAGAGAATTGATAATAACTCTCCCATTATCCAAAGGAGTACCTCTCAGGGAAGAGAAATACTCAAAATGAACTATATTTTAGTAAGGAATTCTTTCCAGAATATTTTGGGACAGGCCCAAACCATGTAGCTGAAAGGTCTGGAATGCTACTTACACAACAAACATGTGTTCGTGCTGTAGACCTCGGACAACTAAATTCCTTCTGGAGGCCAAAGGCCTTGAAAGTTAGTTATTCTTCTGGATAGACTCACTCTCATTTCCTTTTTGTTTTTAAAGGTTTGAACACAGGACAAGGGTCTGACCCAGTAGGCACAAGAGGGTTGTTCTGGATTTCCTTTATGGAAGAAGACATCAGAATTTATCCCACAATTTATGATCTGGTGCAAGTTGCCTTGGAATGAGATAGATGAAGTATTTATAGAATATCCAATGCTTTTTAGCAAATTGTGCTCATTAGGTTAATGCAACTGATGATTTTATTTCCTTTCAGTTGAGACTTGGTAACTGACTTTATGTTCATTCTTGACTATAGTTTTATCTATTAAAAAGGTGATCGGGATGACTTGCTGGACTAACTACTTCAACTAACGTTGTACCCACAAGTATAAAGAAATAGTCATGGTGGCATAATGATGACACGTGACATTCCTGGTATCCTTACCACGTTACATGAAAATGCAGTGCAGAACCAAAACACAACCTTATTTATAGGCAGCTGCCAGAATTTACCTTCTTTGCTTATTTGATGTAACACTTTTGATGCCAAGGTGATATGACTGTTTACTTTTTTGAAACCATAATTTTGTTTTCTTGCTCTGTTTTGTTGTTTTTTTGTTTGGTTGGTTGGTTTGTTTTTAAATTTATTTGACCATAAATAAGATTTGAGAGTTCAGCTTTTATTTTACCTTTTAAATCTCAACTTATAATAAAATCCCAAATCAGACTTTTTCCTAGTGAAATACTTCTTACTTTGCAATATAGAAAATAACAACAACAAACAGTCATCATCTTTTTAAACTACATCAATGAATGGCGAAACCAAATCCGGTTTCCCAGCAAGGAGTTATTAAAAGACAGAAATAGTCCAATGACCACAGGAAATCTTTAAGCACCAAAAAGGGGACAAAAGTCTCCTGGGGAAAAGACAATATTTCCTACATGGTCATTCATGTCTCCTTGTTATACAATACAGGCGTATTGTTTGTTTGTCTGCTTGAGCAGATGCATAGAATAAAATTAGAAACAAACCCTGGCTATGAAAACATTTTGAACACCGCGTGCAGGCACATTTGTTGCAATACCTGCCATCACAGCTATGTTGTCATGCTTCTTTCTAATGTATAACCAGTTAGACCTTTGATGATTAATATATACATCACTGTTGTCTCATTATAATAAAGGCCACCAACCACCAGCAGGATCTTTCACTTCAGGTCATATTGCATTTTGTGTCTTAATAAAATTTGTCAAAACAATAGAAGAAATACTCTAAAATAGATCCACTTTATAGTCAGGCCCCTTCCCCAGGAATTCAGTCAAGGAATGTAAACCCAAAGATTTATTTTTCTTTTCAGGTCATGCCTGGGGTAGACTGCTGTGTTACTAAATTCCCTAGTCTGAAATCAAGAGAAAGACAAAGTTAACAGGCCTTGATAGGCAAAAACATCTTGAGATGGTCCTCCATGGACCATGACCTGAAGTTACAGCAATGAGCATTATCCCCACCATGAAGACGATTCAGAAGAAAATCACATGGCCCACAGCTTACCTCAACATAGTCCCTGGCATGGCCCCAGTCTCTCTTAGCATCCAGATTGCCCAGGCTGAAACAATCCAGCTGTCCAAGGTGAATCTTTGCTACCGATCGGCTAATTTTTCGAGTAACAAAGTTAGCCCCTGGAACAGAAATAAGAAATAGTATCAGCATAGTCACAGTGGCAGATAACTGGCCACAAGAAATACCTACTATAGCTCACTAGATGGTACTTTTCAGTTTACATTCCCTCCCCTCACACCACCTAGACCCATGCCTTCTTTCATCAGCTAAGCTAAGAAGCTAAGAAGCTTCCAGTACAAGTGTCACATTAGGTGCACTTTCACAGCAAACATCTTCCTTTGTGAGACTTCTTAAGCATTCCTAATTTGCTGCCTCACTATTTAGTCCAGGCATAAAGCCAAAGCAAATCATTTGGAATGTCAGTTCTTAAACACAAAATGCACAAGGTTACATAAAGAAGACAGACATCTTAGACCACCCTCAAGATTTTTGTTGCAGTTTCCTTCTACACTTTTTTTTTAAGGAATGCATATATCTAAATAAATTAGTTTATTAATCAAAACCCCACAAATCTATCCAAATATTATGTATTCTCCAAAGGACTGTAATGGTTAAATGCATTCTACTTTTCTCATTATTTGGGACTCTTTGCCCCTAGGTTCCACGACATAATGAAACTGTGATTTCAACTATACTAGTTGAGGGCTGCACAATATTTTATAATAATTTTGTATTTTTTTCACTGTATTGCTTTGAAAAATTTGTGTGCTCATTTCTGCTCCCTGTAGAGTTATTTTAAATATTTGTTTCTACTTATTTTCATACCTTGATTTTTAGATTATGATGGCTATACTTGTGTAATGTGGTCAATAGTCATCTTAAAAGCAGAGGGATTTGAATTTAGATTATGAGTTCAGGCTAAACAAGCCCAATGGCATTTGCACTCTAATGGACCACAAAAATTAAAATTACATGCCTTTTTAATGGCTAAAAGAAATAATGATTGAGTGCTGACAGATGATACCTCATCCAAATGGCAAGCAGGAAACTTAGTGAAAATGACTGCATTTGAAAAGTGCTCTTAGCAAATTTAAAAAGTCCAAAGTAGTTCAGCTTGTACATTCAATGCATAGATGTACTTTTTTTCATTATGGAAATCTGCTCTTGAGATATTCATCTCAATATTTTCTGTTTCCTGTCAAATGATAGGCTGCTGCAAATTTATTAAATAAAGTGGTGTCTTTTTTCAGACTACTATTTTTCCTGTAAAGTCAAGAGCACTACAGTACCTTTTTCTATCATTTGACTTTCCCAAAAGTAAGAAAAAAAAAATAATAATCAAATATCAGATATTATCACAGGTGTAAGACAGAATTTTAATGTTTTGTAAACTGCTGAACTAGTAGGAATTCTAGTTACTAGCCATTTAGAATGTATCATCAGTTTGTGCTGGTTTTTTAAAGGAGGAAAATCATATACTTTCCATATTCCCTGAAAAGTATCTTTATCTAAAAGAAGCTTACAAAGTATTTGCAAAAGAATTTGCAAAATCTCAGAAATAAAATATTATGGAGAGTCTTTTTCACAGCAACATTCCTCAAAAATTGGACAAATGAGTCAACTACAGGAAGAAAACCCAAACCCTCTTCCAGACTGGATTCTGCATATTAAACAGGAGAAACATGATTATCCCAAAGATAAACTAGTGCAAACCACAGCACTGACACTGTGACTCTGCTATTGCAATTTCTGAAAGCAAGGAACTGTGATTCCCCTGTTTCTGGCTGGACAGCCTTGCAGAGTGGAGTTCTAGCTTAACAGAAACCAGTGACAGTCTCATTGGCTTAGTCAGACTGGCACTTCTCCAAAGATTATTTCCATTTTTAACGTTATCAGAGTGCTTTGAGAGTTTCACGCAGATTATTACTGATTAATTAAAAATAGATTCAAACTATTACACAGACTTACAAGGATTAGCTCTGAAACTTCCTAACCTTCTGCACTGAAAGAATTTAATTTAGCATTATTATTCTGTAAATAACAGTTGAAGCAGAAGTGGTTTTTCTAGGATAAAGTATATGGCTTTACGTTTCAGACTGCAACATCATAATAAGCAAAACTGGCTGCTTTCAACACTACATTCCCATTTGCAGTGAATGAAGTGAGAGTTCTAGTCATCATCTGCATTAAAGTGACTTTTACTGTCAACCGAAACAACTAATGAATGTCAGCTTCCATTTTGGAGCAACCACTTTGATAGCATAAAATAAAAGTGTGTATATTGGGTTGAGTGTGTGTGAGAGAGAGAGACAATTTTTACACTATCAACTTAACTTGAAATATATGAAAGATACTGCACAAGGAAAAGCAGACTCCTCTAGCACAAGACAGCAAATACAAGGAGCTGCTGTTCCTTGCTGAACTTGCTGTCCCAAACACAAAAGTCTTGCAGATTCACTGATAACTGGAGAGAAATGATCTCTGAAGACTTTCTCCAAGCAAAATCAGAATATACATCAAAATACTGAAATGAAGAATTAAAGAGCATCACAGTGAAACATTAAAAACTTTATCTTCCAGAAACATTCCAGTAAGGGTTCAACAAAATAATACCAACTCTCTTCTTGGAAAAGCCTCAGAATTAAAGCTATTGAATAAAACTATGTTACTATTCATTCTGAGAAATGAGATTAGATTTTTTTTCATGCAACCAAGGACTGAATGGCACATTTCAGAAGCATTTAAATGATATGGTTCATAAATAATATTTAAATACTGATTCGGTTCAAACACAGTATCTTAAAATATCTCATGACTCTATATGTTTGATCCCATGCCATTAAATGCACATCATAACTAGAATTTAAGCTGATGCCCACTGGAGTCATACAAAATCGTTACGACTATGTCAGCATTTCCACTATAGAGTCCTGTCCTGGGGGTTTGCAATCAGGCTATAAAATCTTGCTTTGGCCTGAAACTTGGCAGACGTAATGTCTCTTTCCTCAGGAATGATTCTATCTAAAAGGTCTAGGCAGAGTGCTACAGATATCCTTATATGACTGAATACAAAGGACCTTCTGAGACACAGAAACGGTTAGCTTCCTTCTTCCTCAGGAGGTATTGAGGACTTGCTAATGTTGAACCTACAAGAGCTCTTTCCTCCACAGAATGGCTAGTTAGTGACAGCAAAAGAATCAACAGAGGTTCCAGTGTGATAAACATTTCACCCTTTGCATTGATTTTCATCAGATCAAGATGATGCAGCAGCTAGAATGCCACCAGCTATCACAACTGAAGAAGATCTGCTGTATTATGCTACTAACATTACTAATTTGCATGGAAAATTGTTGGTGGCAGCAAGAGAAACTAGCTTACATTGGCAGGGATGAGAGGTGTCAGAGACTTTTGTCTCCTGGTTTTGTTCTGGTTTCTCAGGGAGGTTTTGTTAAACACTCTTCACTGCTCACAATTAGTACAAATCAACATGGAGTGTTCAAAACTACTATATGTGTGACGTATTTTGACTTATTTGAACACTTCTTCAAAATGTGGGAGGGTGGCACTGTTCTGGGAGCTCACCATCCTACATGATGTCATGACTCCTACAAGAGTCATACTTGCTTCCTAGGGTAGGGCCGAGCATGCTGGGCTAACTGTCTTGCATAGTTATCTCTGCAGCAAATACATCCAAACCACCATGGGCCACATCATGCTCTGGTTTGCTTTGCTACTGACAGCACTGGGATTGCTGTACTGCAACAGCAGAGATATGGCCAGAGGTAGCAAAGGATGCTTTGGTGTGTCTGCGTATTTCATTTATGGATGAAGCAGCTTAAGAGCCACTGTTATAGCAACTATTTCTTATGAAGAATCCTCATTTTCCAAGCTCTCATGGCTACACACTACAACTCAACAGATGACAAAATTGTGGTCTTAGGAAGACTGCTATCCCTGTAAAACACTAGTTGTTTCATGCATAAAAACATCCATCATGAATCCTAGTAATATCAAAGAGTAAGATCCGATAGTATTTAATACCAACACTTACTTATCCTAGCACAGTCTATCAAGTTGCCACGAAATTTTTTTCTTCCTTTTGCATAAAATATAATGAAAAGGTTTCTGCCACTAAAGATGTTGGCAAAATAAAAAGGGTGCTTTTTTTTTTTTTTTTTCCCCTCTACAAGTTTCTACAGTTCTGGCATAGATTCTAGTGGAAGCCTGACATGTTCAAACACATTGTGTACCCAGTGCTTCTACTAACCCAAAGGAACATATTTCTTTTAACATATATATGTTGTAAATGATACATTTAATGAGATCATTAAATGTTTTGATTGCCTGAAAATCCACACTGCTCATAATTTCCATTCTATAGGGAGCTTTTCCATCTTTGTAAGAAGCTGAAATTAAAAAACAAAGCAACACCCAGTTTTTCTAAGTAAAGAAGTCCAGTCTCCTTTAGCTTATACTGATTAATATCAATAACAATTATTCTGAAGTCAACGGAGTTATGTTAATGTAAACCAGATGAAAAATCAAGTTTCAGATCTTTAAATTAACCTTCCGTATTTGGGATTTAAATGGAATTTTCAACTGTATCTTGATCAAGACAACTGCATTTTGGTAAAACTAGGAAAGCAGCTACTTAGAATATGTTAAACACTCATGCATTTTAATTGTGCATCCACTGTCAATTTAAAATAACAAAATGCTCTCTCACAACAGCAATTATACAAAGTAGAAGCATCACTGTTTGGAAACAAAGGAAAAATCACTGTTGAAAGTGATTTTTTTCCTTCGCAGATCTTCAAAATATTGTGCAAATCTTATGCAGAAAGTACAGGTCTGTTAGAATGAGCTTGCCAGAAAGACCACAATCAGATTTTTGCAAAATGGAATACATATGAAATAAGGGTGATACGATTCATAAGTAATTCATTGTAAAGTCATGTACTGCATAAGAAACATCTTCCTGACCTGAGCAACAAATAATTTTATTTCAGGAAGCATGAGATATAATGCTTTAATCCTTACATCTTAATCCTGTATAGCATAGCTGGAAATACTTTGCTTCATCATCATATTTCTAATATTTTTCTCTGTCTTTTAAAATTGTAACAGCTCCTTATGATAGCAGGTTTCTCAGATTTTTAATACATTTGCAAGGTTTTCCAAACATTTTCAGTTCACATACCCCCAAGTATTTTCCAACAGAAATAGGAAAGATAGAGCTACTGATAGTAGGCTTGTTTCTGAACTATATGCTTCATCAATCCCCTGGGAAACAATAATGTAACAATAAAATCCACAGGTTGAAAGCAATGGTCCAATAAAATAAGCATAAATGTCCCTCCTTATTATGTGATCCTTATTTGGTATTACTTTAAAATGTGTGATTTCAATAAAAATAAGTGGTAGTCATTCCTTTAAATATTGCTAACAAAGACATTAATCAGCATGTCAATTGAATGACTTGTTTTACAATATGTTGACACACATTTTTAACTTCCCAATGTCAAAAGTTAAATGTGCTAAGTCTGCTTGGCCCCATTTTGCATTTGAACCACACTTTTTGATGCAATCCCTTGGGTAATGAAAAATATACTGCTACCTGTATTTAAAAAATGAGATTGAGGCAGGAAGGTAAAGGAAGAGGTAGGAAGCAGCAGCAGCAGAAGGGCAGCACATTGGAGGGGTCTGATGCTCTTCAACCCTAGAGCACCTCTGCCCACAACAGCCACTTGCACACTGATAACATTTGGATAGCTGAGAGCAACAGGAGGCCATATGAATCGGTCATGGAGGGCACAAAAAAAAAAAGTATTTTTATAATCTGAGGGGAAAATAAGAGTGAAATCTTGTGAGGAATGACAGGGTACAGAAATCGGGAAGGAATGCAGAAAGTAGGGAGTCTTTTTCCCAGTGAGCAGAAAGCTTACCTGGGGGGACAACTAGCAAGCTCCATAAAAGAGGTGCATGGAAGTAGGGCAAGAGACCTACCAACCACCACCAGAAGATGAGAATCAGAGGTGATCTTTGTCACAGCACAGCAACCACACTCCCCTGTGATTCAGCAGAGCTAACCCTCCACCGGGGATCTGTCATCAGGGCTTTAAACTCTTCAGGACTGTTTTGCACACAAATAGATACAGGTTTCCACCTCCCAGAGAACAATGACAGGATGATTTCTATGACTAAACAGCAGTAGTTCCGTGGCTGTGAAAAACTGATGTTTAACTAGCAGACAATCTGCATAGGTAACACAAAGCTATTAGATTTCATATTCAAAATGCCCTTGTTCAGGACTATTTATACACTTCAGATGTATCACGTGGGCTTGTTAAAAGCATAGGGTGACATATCAGCAATAACTGCTGGGCAAAAGGTGCTGTTTTAGTATACTTCTGCAGTATAATTTTTCTTAAATTAAAATATTTTCCTCTCAGGAACTATACACTGAACAGAAAAAGGTGAGGCATCAAATATTCTTATAAAGGCAAACCCAAACATTAATACTGAAAATAATATTCATAACTGTTATTCCTTTTCCCAAGTTTATGCTGTTAATGGCACTTACATAAACAGAGCAGCGTTTTGCTTAGAGAAAACTTAACCTTTTGCTCCAAAGTATTCACTTCGATTTCTTAATCGTAGTTCATATACACTACATTTTAAAAAACGGCAAATGTCTTTAGCCACTCTGATTTGTTAACACTCATTTAAGCTATGTTTTTTAAATCGTACAGCTAATTTTATTGAATTAAACCTCTCATTTAAGCTGTTACAGAATTAGACAAGCCCTTGCATGTATGAGCTATGGGTAAGCATGAATGTGCTTGCCCATCAGCACAGCCTCTTTATATTGTTTAAGCATGTGTAAGCAATTGGAATTAAGTACATGCTTTGCTGAACTGGGGCTACAATAGCTAGAAATGCATGCAAGCAAAAGGAAAATCAAGCACTTGAACAAAATAGAAATATTGTGCAGTCTGCAGCAACTTGCTCAAAAATCTAATCTTGTTCAATAGCTAGTAAAGTTCAGGCATCTGTGCCGTTAAGTTTAACGCTCTTTTCATTTTCTTCCTGTCTTTCCCCTCCTCCATCCTCTCAGCAACCAGTAGCACATCAAAAAAGGTGATGTTTGATGGTTCAAGCTGAGACATTCAGCCTTTACCCCAGCACTCCCTTGAGATGAAGCAAGCAAAGCTTTTAATCTTACCTGGTGACACATGACTGACTAATACAGTTTCTTGGACCTTCTGACCTCTGAGGGACTAAGTCTGGTTGGTCTCTCAGCCTCTCCAGGTGGCTGGGACATTAGCTTGTGGTGGGTCACAGTATAATAAAAGTTTTGCTCAGATCTTCCATGTCTTTCTGTGAACTTCAGGTCAGGGGTAAAAAGAACTTTCCTTTACGTCTACTGAACTCAAAAGTGCAACAAGAGCCAGTCTTAAAACCAATCACAGTGAGTCGATGCTAATGTATTTAGCCGTGACATCTTGAAGAGAGAAAAATGGTCTAGGTATAGCCAAATTACTTACTTGCAACTTTGCCTCCACCATAAACTAATAAGCAGACCTAGGTCTTGACACTTAAATGGTGTAACTCAAGAAGTTCCTAAATCCATGTATCTGCCTTTTGGGCTTTTTTGCTCAAAAGTTTTTCTCTTAGGACTTTCCCCTAGCTAGCTTTGCAACAGCAGTAGTCCTCAAGGCACCCTTCAGGTCCTCAATACATCTTTTGGCAAATGTGTTTCAATTTTCATAAATCACCCTTTGGTACCGGAGTCCTGGAGTCACGAAACGGGGGTCCTGTGATACACTTGAACTGCATTTTCAAGAAGCTGGAAAGAGCAATGAGCAAAGACGTCATTGAGAAATAACAAGGTGGAGATAAGGAGAGAAAAAAAGCTCAGCTTCTGCAAACACAGGAAGCACAATTTTTTTCCAGTATTTGAATGGGGTACATAAAAGACAAGGCACTACATTTCCTTTAGTCTTTTGTGTTATGAATAATTATATTCCTCACTAGGATGTGGTGAGAAGTACATCTCCAACACCAGTGATGATCCCAACAATTCAACATACAAATCATCAATTGCAATGGTTTGTAATTACCAGTACGAGGACAAATTGTTCCAGCTAGAGCTACCCCTTCAGGCTCAGAACAGAAGAGCAAAAAAAAAAAAATCTCCACAGTGTGTGCTGCGACCCTCAGTCACGTCGGTGTGTGCGCAGGGGTATGAGGTGGGCTGATGGTACTATTAGCCCACTCTGTCTGCCTTGGCTGTCCCCATTTCTCAAGCTCTGCTTCTCCACAGGGATGAGTGGGGTGCTGAGTTCAGAGCAGGACAACACTGAAAACCATTACCTTGGATAAAAGTAAAGGAACAACCCTCAAATGTAGCATTTTAACAACAAACCCCCTTAAAACACGCTTCAAAGTAATTATGAGAGAGTGGAGTGAGGAACCCGACCCTAAAGTAAACCCACAACCCAAACAGTTTAAAAAGAGAATAGGAGGGAAAAGCAGAGACAAGCTGACAATGCACTAGGCAGACTGCAAGCCAACAAAGACAGCATGTCTGTCCTGCTCCTGCAAGACTTGGATACTTTTGGCCTAGCTGTGTTGACCTGTACTCAGAGAGACAACAAAAACATTTTTTCACCTAGCTGTAGTTACTGCTGGTTGCTTAAACTTCCCATAAATTGTTACGTCCTTATTTCAGAGCAGGCCACGATCACTCCCGGGAGACCCTTAAGTTAAGCAAGGGTGCTAGTGCCTCCACACCCAAACCCTGAACTGGAAATGCCACCAGGCAGAGCAGCAGCTCTCCCACAGGCAGGAAAGACACGTCAGAAGGTTGCACAAAAGCCATCGCTGTGAGTGATCTCCCCCACTGGGACAAATCCTGGGCATGTTGCTAATTTTCACTTTCAAATGAAAAAGGCACCAAGGCTAAGAAATGGATACTGTTATTTACTGAGAGAAACTTTTAAACACAGGAAAATAGTAAAGTTATAGCATACATTTCAATAAATATTCCTTTTTTCTAATGTTGCCACTGAGACTGGATCACACTTCTGCATTCTTCCTGTGTGGGAATAGTGTTTCTCTAGTGTAATTAATAAATTAAATAAAAATAAATATGCAGCTATAAAACCAGAGAACTCAGTTTTCTGGCAAGATAAACCAGTGCAGTTTTATAAAATCAGATTATTTAGGTTTACAAAGAGAAAGCCAAACTTAAATATTTCACCATTAGTAAATCCAATAGCCACAAAAAATTTGCATAAGAAAATGTGAAACAAAACATTTGGAAAGTGATTAAATGGCAAAAAACAGATTGTCAAAATAGTGTTCATTTACCACCATTCAACTTGTCATGCTCACTACTGTTTTAATGTCAGTATTTTTAAGAACACATCTTCCCTTGTGGACTCCTGAAATTCATTGTTATCCTGCTTTTGTGATATTTCCCATTTAAGTTAGTTTATACTTCCTCTAGGAACAGAAGAGGCAGTCAGATCACCTGCTGTTCTGAGATGCCTACAATACTTGAGCACAATGGGGTGAAATCAGGACAGAAAGTTAGACCAATTCTGAATTTCCTGGCTTTGTATTTTTAGTGGGACCTTTCACATAATTGTAATATCCCCACAGGTAGCTGTGGGGATACATACACATACACGTTCTGTACATGCTCAGGAAGAAAGCAGTAAATTCTAGAGCTAAAAGTTGGGATTGTGTGTGCCAGTCTTGTTTTTGAACCCACAATGATCCAGTTTCACAAAACACTTCTAGATTAATTGCATATTCTATTTTATTTTTTTTTCCTAATAGGATTGCCCACTGTGCAGAGAATACATTTATTTTGAGAACAGAAACTACTGTCTTGTGAGAAACAAAGTAGGCAGGGGTCCTATGGAGTCCAAAGCTAAGCAAAGATAAAGAACTGCAGGGAAAAAAAAAAAAGAATTGATTTAAAGTTTGGTCTGATTAATGCTGCTATGGAAAAATGAAAAAAAAAGTCGTTTCTTCTTCAAATCCTAAAAAAGTGCTCAGCAAGTCACTTCAATCAAGATTCTTAGTTAATTACGGCTGCATATTCTGGGACTTACTAGTATTAGGTTAATTGTTGGTAGTTAGATTATGGTTGGACTTGATGATCTTAAAGGTCTTCTCCAACCAGAATGATTCTGTGATTTTGTGATTCTTCTGTGTACTTGACTACCAAGCCCTCAGGTGCAAAGAGATGGGAGTTTACTTCTGAACATCAACCAATCAATTGACCAAAGTAGGCTTTATTTTTCTCATGCCTTAGTTCCTCACTCCAGAAATGGGGACAAAATGCCAATGTTTTACAGGAATTTGAGGCCATTCAGTATCTTGCTATTCATGAAATGATGAGAGAAGTACTCCAGAAGAGTCAAAAAGGGATTAAACCACTCTCAGTGCAAGACTTGAAGTGTGGCTGTGAAAGGGGCACAGAGTATATCTGCTGTCAGAACTCCTTTCTTGCTCTATGCCCCTCAAAGACTGAACATCTAGACATTCAGGTAAGAAATCTCCACCCTCTGCAAAGAATAAGGAAGAGAGAGCCTGTGCAAACAAAGGCTTTATCAGAACACACAGGCACAAGTCTGAATTAAGTTTGAGTTAAGGAAATCCTCATTCAGTCATTCTACAATTTTTTTGAGCTAATCGAGTTTGTAATGTTCTTTTCCCCCTGCTTTCCTAGTTTGCAGGATGTATTTGTATTTATCTCATTTCTTATGTCCACGCTAAGGTCTTTGGATGGTGAGGAACACTGTAACTGCTGTGGCCACAAAATTCTTCAATTTCCTGCTGCAGTCTGGAACCCATTTCCAAAACTGGACAAAACTGAATTTCAAATAGTTTCCTAATGCACGCTGAAGGGGTCATCTCTCAAAGTGCAGTTTATCAAGGGGCTTGAGGAGCAGGGAGGGAAATCACTGAAATTTAACCCTGAACCCCATGTGAACTCAGGGATTGGGACTGCATATTTTCCACTGTCCTGCCATCTGCTGCTTCACTGCACATAGTAATCTTTGGCAACCCCACTGAGAGCTGCCTGGGCTATGGCTCTGTTCAGACAGGGTGTAGAAAGAAAAGACACTGAGAATGTCATGGCTGGCTGACCAGACTACTGAGATCAGAGAGATTATGCCTCATTTGCTCACCAAGCCCTGCCAAAAGCAACACCATTTAACTGCAGGTACTCAAAATCCAACAGGCATGTTTAAAGGAGTTCTAGGCTTAAAAAGAGGACCATTCATAATGTGCATTTGTTGGGGATACTGTAGCTACCACCTTTTGGCAATTATTCATTAGAGTTTTAAAAAAAAGTTTACAGTGCCAAGGGTTTCAGGTATAAGTGATATCTGACCTAATTTACAGGACACATGGACCTGGAAGATGATTCAAGGCAGGAATAAGCAAAGGGGACCTAATAGCCCAGCAGAGATAAACAGATAAAAAAACCCACATAGCCGTTTTAAAATAACAGCTACAGTCTGTTTATCTCCCAGCTGTGAAATGCTGCACAGTATGGGAGTGTGAGGGTTTGGTACTTCTATGCATAACCTTCATATGTCATCTCATGACAAGGGACCTCCCTTGAGCCAGAGCCAAATCTACATTTGTTCCCCAGAGCATTCCCGTAGGCTCCAGATGCTGCAGGCAAAGAATCACCTCTCAAACTGATTCCCTCTGACCACACGCTTCTGAATAAGGGCCCCAAAGCTTTTGATGATAAAGTACCAAACATTTAACTACAGAATTTACTGACTTTTTCAAAATTTTGACTGTAAAAGCTAAGGAATATTTCTGAAGTGTCTTAGAGCTGCCAAGGGACATTTTCTAATGGTGTTAGACCTGTGAGAAAATTACTGTAGGATACAGAGATACTGTAGGATTTTAAATCATAACATGGTGACACCAACCGCCTGTTATTAACGTATCTCCCTCATCCTTCCTGCTTCTGCCAGAAGTACTAGAAATGAAAATCTAATTGTATATGTGTCTACAACAACATCCTGCCCTATTTCTTAGCTCAAATACTGATCTTGGAAATGGCACTGCCTTCTCTCATATCTGCTTGGGAAAACAAAGGCATTTCAGTAAGATAAGCCTCTCCAGGGGCTGCAGAGCTGTGGTTGGCAGATGTCAGGGTTGACAAATGTTCTTCTAATTGCAAAGGGACACTACAAAATTGTCCTCTGACGTGGAATAGACAGTTGCTGTCATCCTTTCTTCTTCCCTGCTGCTCTACTGCCTCCACTCTGTCTGCCTCACAGGGAGATCGGAAAAGAGACAGCAAAAGCCACGTAAAAGAGGAGGAACAGGCCTCTTTTCCCCAGCTCCAGCTGTGTTGGAGCCAACAGGCTCCTTTGTTTTGATGAGTCCAGGACCCTTGCATCTCATTTCATTCCTGCTTGACAGAAGTGCACAGCAGAGGTGGGATAGCCTGCAGACTTACAGAAGGACATTCTGAAATCCTTAAGCCATTGCCTTCTAGAAATGGCCTTTCTCTCTGAGAGCTAGAGTCAAAGAACCTTGGCCCCAACCTCTAATTAGTAGGTTTGGCACCCAGGTAACTCTCATGGCTAGCAAGGGAATTTTGCTAGCACTGAGCTTTGTAAACAAAAGGCAAAGCAGGAGCAATGTGTTAAGATAAGCAAGGCAGAGGGATCAAACATGCTTTCCATGGTATTTTTCTTTTGATACAAATGCATGGCTTGAAAAGAGTAGGTTTGAAGTAAAAAAAATTCCCATTAACATTCTCAGTTTAAACTGCTTCTCTTCTGCTAAGCTCTGCTGAATCAGAGCTCCCCACTCTTGACTCATAACCTCAGTGACGGTCACGAAGCCGAGCAGAGCCACTTCATAAAACGTACTAAATGAAGCAACTTTTAATAATAACAAGGACTGGCAGGTAGCCATGTTAGAGGAGGAAAGACCTAGTAGGAATGTCCTGCAGCATAAAAGTCTCTGTTGTTCTCATTACTGCAAAGGAAGAAAATCTCTTTAAACGCTTTTGATTCAACTGATCGTTTGACAGAAACGACGGACAAGACAAATGGCTGTAAAACAAGGCAATTGGATTTCCTACTGCTACAATGTCATACTTGGCTCCCATGACACAATTTCTCTGTTATTCTGCCTTGCCATGGTAAAGTAAACTTACAGGCTACCCAGAAAACAGATGAGTGTAATCAGTCCCTTATAAATTATATCCCTTCACTCAAGGAAAGCAAATAACTTTGCCTGCTCTATAATAACTGTTTCTAATACTTCATTTATTCTTTAAATTGTTTATAAAACACTTCAAGAGAGGTCAAGACAAGAGGGCAACAATAATTGGAGATTAAGGAGATGCTCTAAGTATTTTGCGCCTGTGAGTAAACACTTTGGCAATTGTTATGATACAAGATAGATCTACTTAAAAAAATAAAATCAGCTTATTTATGAATTTCTTGAACATCAAGAACATCAAGAAATGTTCATCCTACTTCAACCAAGAAACAGTTTTCATCTTTTCCACAGCTATTTCAATTCAAATTTAAGCAGCTGCAGAGCTGCCTGGTGTTACATGATGGGCAAATAACGAAGTATTTAACCTGGTCTTGTATGGAAGGAACCCAAAGGAAAAATGAGCCAAGGGTAACTCATCTTCTTGTGGTTTCCAAGTGTCCTGAGGAAACAGGGGCTTTCTTCCTCAGAGACAGATGTGTTAAAGCCCACAGAGTCAGGAAGGGGCAGAACTGAGCCTGAAGGACATGAATGTGAATTTACATACAGGACTGATGTCTTTGGGTAAGGTTTCAAAAAGAAGTCTCAAATAAAAGGGGCCCTCGTCCTTTCACAATTCTTGTGGCATGATTCTGCCCACTCTGGTTTTCATTCTTCCTGTGCCCATGCACAGCACTCACAGTGGCCACGGTGTCTCTCTGGAAAAAGGAACTGCTGTGCAAACTCTGCAACATCATCTCTTGAGCTGCTGAGTGTAACAATTCTGCGGATGCCTAAGAAGCTGAACTGCAACACACCAATGGACACCATTGAATATCACCCACACTTTGGAAGAACAGATGGATAAAACGATATTAAATCTTCAAACCCTCAGCCCATTGGTTTATTTAAAAATATTTAAAATGTAGCACAGGAGAAAAAGAAAAATGTTTCTTAGTCAACTTTCTGCATAGCCCAAAAGAGGTTGCTAAATTCGTGGTGTCCTCTAACATCTCACCTGCCAATTAAAAATAAAACCCAAAACAAGTTGCTGAAAAAGAAGAAACAATCACATTCTGAGTAATTATACAGAAATAACAAACTGAAACATAACAAAAATATTTGCTAAGGGATTTTAAAGTAGTCAACACTACAGGCATATCGGCTTACTAAAATGAAGTTAAATTTCAATGGAATTCGGTAAACAGTATGCTATTCATAGCAAGGTACTCTCTTTACCTGTTTTACATGATAAGGTTATAAAAATTCAGGTTCAAGATTCAGATGTTATATTGTTCCTCTACCCTTTTTTTTTAATACACGCATTTCCTTTATCTTCTCAAAGGCACACTGTAATGTGGATTCAGACAAAAAACACAAGTTCTCCCCAGACAAATTCAGCCTAATCAATACAGACTACTCTGTAAAATCTTCCTTCTTGAAACCACATACTCCTTGGCATTATATGTTAGTCAAACACTGCAGCACTGTACAGTGAACAGGTCAGCCAGGGGTACATACTACAACCAAATGAAGCAGCTTAACCAAGCAGAGTGAAGCAGCACCAAATTATGAAAAAGCTCCTGTTTTTTTTTTGTTGTTGCTGTTTGTTTGCTTGTGGGTTGTTTTATTGAGGTTTTTTGTTTGTTTATTTGGGGGTTTTTTGTTTGATTTGGTTTGGTTTTGTGGTTGTTTTGTTTGTTTGTTTGTTTTCCCCTCCAGACTTGAACTAAACTGGAAATGTTTTTAACTGGGTTTTTTTTACTGAAAATATTTTTAAATGTTTGGGTTTTTTAATTTGTTTTTCTAAAATGGGAACTGAACTGCAACTTTCACCTGAATCAAAGCCTTTGTTGAAACTAATCCATAACTAAACCAAGAATAAAATACCTGATTATTGGCTCAGAAGAACCACATAATTTTGAATTTCCAAATTTGGGATTTTTCAGCTTGAAATTATTGAGAAATACCAAGGCAGATAAGTAATTATTGATCTGATAAAATTGAACTGACTTGCATCAGCATAAAAGAAAAATCAGATCTGATCCAAACCATTTACTGGTTCTTCATACTGTTTTACTTCTTGTTTGTTTGTTTATTGATATTTTTCAAGCACTACAAGTCCATATTCTTGTACTATAGGAAACAGAATTTTTCATTAATTTTAAAATTAATTATATTAAACTTAGCAGTTTTCCCAGCAAACATTATTTTTGAGCCAAAAATAAATTAGGTTAAGCAAATATTTCCATGTAGATGCTGTGTGCATCATTACATAGGAGACTAGTTCTGCTTTTAGAAGTAGTGAATTATCAGGTCCTCTTAAATCTATCAATATTATATTTCTGTCTTGAAAGTCTTCTGTAAAGTTCACCTTTTCAGTACATAAGACTTCCAGTGCATTAAAAAATCTGAATGCTCTTGTCCTGCTCTGAATCAGCAGGTTTGAAAAACTGATCAAGTAATTCATTTCAAGATAACAACTTTCTTTTTAAAACCAAGAGAACTTATAGTGAGAGCCTCTAAGCATCAAGATGCCTCTGTATTTGTAGGATCATGGCTATAACACTCTGTGTGATAAAAGCCAGAAACATTAAAAAAATAATTTGGTGCATCAAGTGGCTGCATAAGCATTTCTTTCCAGATAGGCTACAGAATAATAAGAGGCAATTCCCTTAATCCATTGAGGATTAATGTCTAACTTTTTCTCTCTTGGTAGTCAAGAGAAAAAGCATTAAAAAAAAAAAAAAAAAAAGTGTTAAATCTTTCAGAATGTTTTTATTCAATAGTAAGTCTTTTGTATTAAACATTAAACTACCTGATTTAAAACAGTAGAAACCACAGTAAGTTTGAATAAATACTCATGTCATTATGGGCAAATTTTATTTATTCTGCTTTTACAGCAGATTTTACTGAACATACTAACTCTTTCATCAGACTTGCATGTATAGGCAGCCATTTTCAAGCATCATCCACATACTCACACACATGAATAATTTTGGAAAAAATGAATGAACATTCCCTGATGACTCCCTGTGGGTTTCTTCATGGGTGTTGATGCCTGGTTATCATTGCCTATAAATGTGACGATAAACCAGATGATATCACCACACCACCAAACCCACAAGGAACCTGTAGAACTAAAGTGACAGGAGACACTTAACTTACTTGCAAGTAGACCAAGGTTGTGCAATAACAGCAGCACACTAATGAACTCAAACCCAGAATTGCTTCATCCCTTGATTTCAAAATAAAGGTCTTACTTTTTCCATTAAGGGCAGCTTATGATACTTTTCTTGAGAAAAGCATCATCATGAGATACATGTAAAAATTTTTTCATAATGACCTGTTATATACTGGTTACTTTTCTGACACTGTTTTGGCAATAGATCTTGGATTCACCAGCATGACAACAACTGTTGCCAGTTCTCTAGTAACACCAGCACTTTCAGAACTAGTCAGCAAAGACAGCTTTGCCTACTGTTGTTACATGAAATCAAGCTTTCACGTTCCCAGCCTGAGTTACTGTTACACCAATCTTGCTCTGTTTTTCTTAAATATTGCATGGTCTGCAGGGACCATTAAATATGCTAAAAATAAAAGAATTGTATATGTGCTACACTTCTCTGTGTGTGTGCAAAAGTCAAACAGGTTTAAAGAAAAATGCCCATTATTTGTACTACATGCTCAGTGTACTAGTTAATGGACTCATTCATAGTAACATACTTACCTGAAGATGTAACCAAAACACAACCTAGCTGGTGTCCATTGCAAATTATTTGAAGAAATGGACTTGAGACTACAAGAATGTAAAATTTGTGTTAGAAGGCAGAGTATCTGAAACTGGAGAAGTACTACAAATAGAAACCATGAACAAGAACACAGGCAGGACTGTGATGCTAGACCATGCTGAGCTGGAGGCAGGCACCCTCTCCTAAAGGTAACAACACCAGCATTTCTATGAGGACACATCAAATACATGGAGCCAACTTCTAGGCCAGATGCATGACAAGCACATACCATTTTCACCAAAGGTCAGATGACTTCAATAACTACCTGGAAATCACAGCATGTTTGGACAGGTTATAGCCCAGGACATGCAGCAGCACACCTTTCTGCTATGTGGAAAAGGAGGAGCACGTACACTGCCTAATTTTAGACATTACAGAAGGAAGAGATTTGTTCATGGTACCTGAATGTCTACCCCAATAGCCCATGACAGCAAATCACATTACCAGCACCCATCTATTCCATTCTACTATTACAGAAGGGATAGAACACTTCTGCCATCTCCTTCTTTCCCTGCAACATACCTAGAGGATATATACATTCCTGCTGAAAAGCACATCTTAAAATTAGCAATTACTGGCCTGATTTTCAATGACAGATGCATTAAAAAAAGAGAAAGAAAAAAAAAAAAAGGAGCATTTGTAAACTCAAGTGCCTGGTATGGTTACAGGATTGGTTTTGCTCAAGATTCAATGGCACCTGAGCATAAACACTTAGAATGAATCATATCACTGGTATCATCCCTAACCAACAAACCGTTTAAGAGCAGGAACACCTTTCAATTTACTCGACTTTAAAGAATAATATAAAATTTGGGAAACTTGATGACAGTTCCTGATCTTTGAAGTTGTACAATGTCTCCATTTATTTTGAAGAAGTGCAATAATGGTAACAAAAGATCTCATCTGTTTTGCTACTGTCTGCAGCAAATAGAAACAAAGTGTGAGAGCATGTAGCATACCAGATAACTCAAGTATCTCTAATAAAGCACACAATGACTCAGAATATGGGCATGAGGTGGGGCTGAGAAGAGAAAGGTGTCAGCAAGAAAGCACAAAGAAAATTTACAAATTAAAGCAACTGTTTCAAAAAATTTAAAAAGAAATGCAAAGTAAGATGTTTATGTGTGTTACTGATATTTTCCCCATGTCATCTGGACTTGTTTTAAATCCAAAGCGAGCCCTGAATTTTCCATATTCACACTGCCTAGACTTGGGGTTACCATAAGATTTTATTCTAAAGCTTCTGGTAAATATTTCAGTCTGCCTACTGCTGGATATTGATGCAATGAATAAACCCCTTAAATCGCTCTTCATGTAAAGCTTTTAATATAAATGAGAAAAAAACCCAACACAACAGACAGATGAAGTGGAGATCTGAGATGCTTTGATGGACAATTCTTTTACGACTTGTAAATCTGTTTCCTTTCTATATCATGAAGTTGAGTTATTGCCATAAAAAATAAAAATCCACCAGCATTCCTGCAGCATTTCTATAGCATTTCTAAATAGCATGTGGCAACAGGCTTAATTACAAGAAATACTTGTAAATTGTTTGAGAATACTCATGCTTTTGGCTGTAGCTTTCATCTGCCAATTGGTTCCTAACAATTAAGTAAAACATACTTAAATTTGAAGCATCTATGAAAGGCAAATCGTTGAAAAGAAAATATTTTAGCTTGGTTGGCAGGAAGTGCACACGTCAATGGTGTGGGAAACATACAACTGACAGAATTTACTTCTAAAAGTCCTTGTAACAGAGGTTAAAATCTGCTCAAAAATTACTTGCAGTTAGAGGAACAAGACTGACACAAATCAGCAGTCTGTTCAGCTATTTCCAAGAGACAAGTTATGTTTATAAACAAAGCTTTCATGCATCCCCAAAAAAGTACATGATTCATGTAATGATCTGAAATCAAACTACCTATACATGCAATGCTTGTGTGGTTTTGCTTCATGTTTTTAAACACAACTTTCAGAGAAACTTCAGTATAGACTAAGTGCAATCAAAGCAGAAAAAAATATTCTTCCAAAGTTCAAACAAAGCTCTGGCCAAAGGTGCTAACCCTCTCCCTGACCTCAGAGGTAAAGTAGTTCACCTCCCTATGACACTGATATAAAATCCCTCTATATGATGAATGTTATGAGAGATGACATTTGATTACATTGTATTTCTCTTTTGTTTTTCATGAATCCTGAAGACTTTACTGAGGAATAATCAGTTGCAGTATCTTTTTGCAGTGTTTTTCATACGACTGCTGGTGGAACTGGTTTATTGTGAATTAGAGTCTCTCTTGATCAGTTTCCCTTATCTTAAATGACCAAGTGGGTAGATTTCAAAACACTTTCTCAGAAAAATGTGCATTTTAAAAGGATCTACTATTAAAATATATACTTTTTTTTTTTTTTTTAAATTATGCAAGACAAAGAAAATAGAGTTCCAATGAGAGGGAAATATCAACCTACAGGAGTGGTATTTTAAGGAAAACAGGATGCACAGTATTTCAGATACTAGGATGGGCCCAGTAAGCATGGCAGTCACTGTATATACAGCCTACATGTATGAACCCACTTTCAGGTTTCTGCACCTGCTAGATGATGCCCAAAGATTGAAGGTTGCAGAATAAGGCTTACAGAGTCTCATGTACATAGTAAGAGCTCTACAGTGATACCCAGCACTCTGAAGATGAGCTGCAACCAATTGCTAATGGTCATTACTTCGTACATCCAGGGGAACACTGGCATCACTGATGTTGGGTTACACACTAGGAAGCTGACAAAGCAGAATTGCACTGGTATATATATGACATGAGAAATGTATAGATTTGAGAGAATTTATACAAACAATCATGGTAAGACAAAGCCTTCAAAAGTTTAAAAAATAATTACCAAAATAATAATTAGTAAAATACTAAACATTAGTTACTTATAGACTATCAACAATGCAAGATAGATTCATTTATGCAACATACGTCTTGCAATAATCAAGAAATCACAGAATTGTCAGAGTTGGAAGGGACCTCTAGAGACCATCTGGTCCAACTCCCCCACTAAAGCAGGATCTCCTAGAGCACATTACTCAGGGCTGCATTCAGGCAGATCTTGAATATCTCCAGAGAAAGGAACTCCACAACTTCCCTGGGCAGCCTGTTCCAATGCTCTGTCACCCTCACTGTAAAGAAGTTTTTCCTCACATTTAAATGGAACTTCTGATGTTCCAGCTTGTGCCTGTTGCCCCTTGTCCTCTGACTGGGAACTACTGAAAATAGTCTGGCTCCATCCTCCTTGCACTCACCCTTTAGACACTTGTAGGCATTAATAAGCTCTCAGCCTTCTCTTCTCCAGGCTAAAGATTCTCAGCTCTCTCAGCCTTTCTTCATAAGGGAGATGCTCCAAACCCCCAATCATCTTTGTTGCCCTAGTGATGTGACCTTTGCTCTTTGTGTGATTTCTTTCCTTTCTTGACTCTGACTAACTCGGAAAGACAATGACATTATTTAAATTTGAGGTGAAAATGCAGGAGCAAATCTTAGTGTTTCACAACAGAATAATCATGCAGATGGAACTGCAAGAAAAAAACAGCTCAAGTGACAAAACCAAGAAATATGGATGTGGCTGAGTCTCCAGATCTGAAGAAACCGTACCTTGTAGTATGCTCTCTTGCCCTAGACTCTGAGTAGACCTGAGCTATGACTCAACCATGCATTCAAAGGAGATGTTTTTCCCCAGTTAAAGTGGTTTCCTTCAGAAAGGATCTCATGTGCAGCAGCTTGGACTGAATTCCAAGAGAGTCCTGGTCTGGGGAGGAGACCCCAGGTCCATCTGTCATGCGTAATCTCTTACCCATCAGCTACCGGGGGTTGAGATGAGCACTCTGTATCTATACTATTGCCTATGCTCTCCCCTAATGATCCAGCAAGGGCAAAGGGATACTTGGGTTAAAAGGACATCTAGCTGAAACCACTATGGCAGTTCTATTCTTCTGAACTTCAGCAAACTCCACATCAACTTTAACTTAGTCTCTAAAATTCAAAATATAAAGCTCCCACTTCTCATTTATACATGTGCAAGAAAGGACAATGTCATATTTTCCATTGTGTTTTGCCTGAAGATAAATAAATGAAACAAAGGAAAAGGGAAATAGACATCTAAACCACCTTATTTCTAAAAACCTTGCTACAGTTTGTGCATTAGTGAAGCCATAAGAACAACAGAGGTGAGACAGTTGCTTTGACCACTCCAATTCCCATTGCTGAATTCCATACCTTCCACATTTTATTTTCAAGTTTTTGGACTGATATTTCATTAAAGAAAAGTAGTTTGCCAATTCTTAGCTTAAGAAACTAACACTGATATCTGCAATTAAAACTTGATGAATGTTAAGAATTACACCAGCAATGTTTTCTAAATTCAGCAGTTTTGACATTTTGTAAATTGTGCAGATGCTCTGCTTTTCTTTTTTCTTTCCTTTTTTTTTTTTTTTTTTTTTTGAGATGAAAAGAAGTTTAAATTAATCATGGAAACCAGCAAAAAGTGTAATCTACTTTCTTCTCAACACAGTATAAGCCACAAGGAAGCACATGATTTAATGACAAAAAGATGCACCTGATAAGATAATAATTTGCTCAAGGAGAGATCTGGGCTGCAAATGCAGCTGTTCCAAAAAATCTAAACCCACAGGCAAGAAATACTTAGTTTTGGTACGAGCTATATCTATAATTACTTAGATAAACTGGTGACAGACCCCAGAAAAGTGCATAGAGTGGATAGGGAAGTACAGAATCAGGGCAACTTTAAGACTGAAAAGAAAAAAAATAAATTACAAGATGGTAAGGATTCCCACAAACTATTGGTGAAAAGACTTCATTAAAAATATCTCAGCCATTAGATTGTTTATCACAGCATCTTTCCTCATCAGGGACTCATTTGAGAAAAATATCTTTTTATATCCTGATTCAGTTCATGTACATGACTGTTTTTTTCCCATCCAGGACAAGTTCCATGGCACTGACCTGGACTACCTGGATGACAAAAGCTGAGGGCAAAGGGCATGCAGAAATGTTGTCAGACAGTTCTCAGTCTTCCATTCTTATTTCAGAAGTCTGGCACTGTTTTTAGAAAAAAAACATCTCAGAGGGAAGCCTACTCATAATTTAACTCTGAAGATGACTTATTAGCTACATAAAAAATAGACAAAATCATTTACTGTGACGTGTTTTGATCAGCAGTAATTGGTCAGTATTGGGTTCAACATCAGCATAATTAACTGAATTAACTTACTTTGTAATGGCAGATTTTTTTTCAAGGGGAAAACACATGTATTTAGATAAAATAGCACAGAGGTATTACCTGGAATTTTTCTGTTATTGCAGTCAGTATTACTGCAAATCCATCTGTACAAGTAGACCCTAATGCCCACATTTATCCCTACTGATGTTTGACTGCATATGTAGATAAGAAAACACCTGCATGGATCACTTAGCAGGATCAGTCTCACAGCAGAGAGAAAGTCAGTAAGAATGCATGTCTTCAGGACACTGCATGCTTTCTCTGTTGAAACATGCAAACTAAAAAGCATGAAATGATCTTGGCTGCTCCATAGCACATAAGTGTCTGAGTAACTCTTTTTATATCGGCCATGGTACCTTGCCATCAAGTTTTCAATATGCTGGGCAGATAGTCCCTGATGATACTAGTCAGCCTGCATTCTTCTCACCCGGCAAGGAGTCATCAAGACAAAAGCAACACTCTGCTGACTTTCGCTGTTGAGATATATCTGTGGGTTGGGAAATTTTGTAATAAATAAAAGAGACATAGCTCTGCACTGAACATTTTACACTTGTGTCTTTCATAGGCCTAAACTCACAAAAAGAGCATCAGCAAAAGCCCTAAGTATTTCCAGCAGTACCAGGTTGACCACACTCTTCTAGCACAGAAAGTGTTACAGGAGTTTAGCAATTAGTCTTCTTAACCAAAGAAATGAGAAATGGAAATCTGGCAGATGTTGGCTACATCTCTTTCTGGGGGACAAAGAAGAGCAGCTGTTACAGTAGGGATTGCAGGGATTTCTTGTGAAAGTCAGTAGCAAATGTCACCATCTGCTTCTGCCTTCTCTATGAAATAGAGGCAAAAGGGAGAGTGAAATCTTGTTAGAAAATAAATGAAAAAAAGGTAACAACTAAACCCATAAAGTCAAAAGATACCCAAACACATTTACAGTGAATAGGGGAACCTCTTACACTCTTCCCCCTGGCAAACCTGTGATCCAGATGTACAACAAAAGCAAAGAACACTCCCCATTCTCCTTAAATCATGATTTTTTTTCATTTTAATCTTACTACATATACTTTGACAACATTCAGTCTGCAATCTAACACCTAGCCATTTCCTCTCTGGCTGAAAGAGATCACAGAAATGAGCAGTTGTATCCCTTGCCTCTGGCTATACAGGAATGGTCTGATGACAACTGCTTTGCCAGGGTTGGTATAAAACAAACAAAAACTCCCTACTGAATGATCTACACAATGATGTCATGTGTGGTGGCAAAGTACTTATTACATAGGGAAAAACAAAAAAACAACAAAACCCACCACAAAAAACAAACAACCTTCTGTTGCATTGTGTCAGGGAACTTGCTGTACATGTTTGTACATCTTGGCAGATAAAGATCAGATGAGGCAAGCAATGAAGCGGTTAACCAAATCAGAAAGTTATCTCAGACATCCAAAGGCACATCTTGTAAACCTGAGAAAACTTCTTGAACAAAACTGAGGAGAAAAAAAAAAAAGTAAAAAAAAAAAAAAAAAGTAAGGGCTTGTCTGGGAAGAATTAAATGACACTGTCAACAAGTAGTTTGCTTTCTCACTTAGAAAATGAGGTATTAGTGAGATCCAGAGCCCAACAAAAGAACAGGAATATTTCCAATGGTGTAAAACAGGCTTGGATGGAGCCCCAGTTTTCCTGAAAGCTAGGTTTGCTAATTGCCTCACTCTTCCACTGTCAAAACAGTCATCTCACTGGACAGAAATACCTTTCCAATATTGCTACAGGGCAAACATTTCTACACTGTTGATACTGGGAGCCATGTTCAACCACCACCAGCAACTCAATGGCCATTGCTTCCCCCATTTGGTTGTCTTGGAAAAACAAACAAACAAACACACACAAGAATACCCAAAAACCTAAACTCCCAGCATTCTGGAAAGGTTTGGGGTTATGTTTGTTCATTTTTAGAAAGAGAGGCCACCTTTTAGCTTACTATCATTGCAGAGAGCATTTTGCTTTTCAGCTAGTGGCATATTCAGCAAATAAAAAAGCTTCAGAAATGGAAGATCCTATTCTCCTTCAGCATTGTCATAAATCAGGAAACACTTGATCTATACCTGGATAAAAATGATGAAAGTAACTCAAGAAATCAGCTTTAGCAAGGTATACTGCTAATACAGGTTCCACAAAACAACCAAAAATCTTACATTACCAGACCATCACTGGAAGTACTATGTCAGATCCTCAACTGACGTAAATCAAAATCACCCTATTCACTTCAGTGCAGCTGTGTTGAATTATTTGAGCTGAAAAGCATGGTCAAAACGTGACTGTTTTGTCTTACAGAACTGTAAAAGTGACTAAGAAATGAAAGGCAGTAGGTATAATAAAAACAATCAAACAAAAAATAGAAAAGAAAGTAGTACAAAAAGGCTGAAAATAGAAGTATGTAAGATTAAAATAGCCACCAATTTTAGTTCATACAAAATTTTAGATAAAATTATCTGGTTTTACACACACATGTGTGTCTTGAGTATAGATTTAAGTATTTGTGCAATTTAATAATGCCATACCAGTCCTAAATTAAGATCTAAGGCTCAGACAGCGGGTTCAGCCAACCTGGAATTTATCAATGGTGTTTTTTGTACAGTCACTGTGGCTGTCAGAATATGAAACATCAGACTTAAAAGCAAGCCCACACAGTGAACTTAAGTGTTCAGATTTGCAGTTTAGTGCCACATCTTAAGAACTGCTCCTGTTACAGTCTTTCTCTTCTACAGCAAGATAAAAGTAGAAAATCAAACAAGCTTCTCAAAGCTAACACTGCTCTCAAGCCTTGGTAATTTTGAGAAATAGGAAACCTCTCATATTAGACTTAAGCACTCTTTACCCTTATGAACTCTGTTTAGACTTCCCTATTATTATAGAGGCTACATGAGATTAACTACTGGCACTCCTGTCTGAGTTAAAACCAGGAAGGCTAAGAAGAACTGGCATTCTGAATTAAGAGATACATATTTCTACATTCCTTTCTCAGGGAATCAGCTCTTGAGATTAGACAGTTCTCATTTACACTAGGCTTGTGTATAGCTGCCCCAGCAGTATAGTATCTGAACACTATATGAAGAGAGATCATGAAGCAAACTCTTTACAGTTGTCTGTTCACTGTCACAGCCTCCTACTCTCCACTGATTCCCAAGCATTATGCTTTGTGTGGACAAGATTCACTTAGTATTACCATCAATGGAATGTTGTATTCGATCCATTCAGTGTAACATGAAACCAACTGGAATAATGGTATGTAATATTGGAATAAAACCTGTATTGGTTTATTTAGGTATTCTCAACCTCTGAAATCAGTAGAATAATAAAATCTTTTAAAAAAAGCCAAACCATAAGGCATTTTAAAACTTCTGTGTGTATTACTATCTCTGCATAGGAATTTGAAATTCCAGTTAAATCCTCTTTACCTCCCAAAGTACCTTTGCAGTCTTCAAAAATACTATGAGAGTGATGAAAGGCTATTAAGAAACAATCTCAAAGCTATTTTTCTTCCATTTTCTTCTCTGTATAAATTTTCAGACTTTCTCCCATGAAAACATCAACTGGTACTGGGCTGTGGCTACAGTTACTTTCATGGCATTTACACCCAGCTAAGGCAAATGGAGTGACCCAAAACCATTTCTAAGACAAGATTCCTGCTTGTAGCATAAGGGGCTTAAAATTGCACCCAGCACATACACACAACTAAAATTACAGCCTGAGACTTCAAAGTGCAGACTTGGGTTCTCCAAGGGGACATTAAAGGTGTTAAAAAGACTTTGGACTGGGAGAGCCAGTGCAGCAGTGTCAAAGCTGGAACAAATGGCAGAGGGATCAAAACAGCAACAAGCATTGAAGCTTCCCTCCTTCAAAACAGCACGAGCCTATAGAGAAGTAGCACAAATGGTAAAAGTGTTCAAGTAATTTCCATCTCAGCTTGTAGCTTCTTAGCGTTACTAGAAATCATGCCAAGCTAATATATGTCATTGTGTATTTCCTCATTTTATATGTTCATCAGAATGTTTTAATTACATAATGATAACTCAGAGCAGTTTAGACATCAGTTTACAGTGCACCAAGAATACAGCACAGTAAACTGTTTAAAAGAAAGCAAAGTATTAGGGCTTCTAAATGAAACAGTCTTGTGAATTTGATTCTCCTCTCATTTTGATCTTGTACTGTCATCTGCTCCAGTGAAGTGATGCACCAACTTCTGTAATCACTTACTGCAAATGCTGCCTAACCATTGTGCTATGAGGTTTTGCAGCTGTGGCTCTCAAAGACGGAAATCAACATTTAAATCCTATTGACACTGGCTCCTTTTTTTTTTTTTTCTTTTTCTCTCTTTATTTTTTTATTTTATTTTACTTTTTAAGCAGAGTTGCAATTATGGTCTCTTTTATATTTGTAAATATGATTAAAATTATTGTATTTTGTGCCAAGCTATAATTTATATAATTGCATTCCTGTAAAACTTGAATTTACTTTTCATTTAGAAAGAGCCCACAATAAAAGGCTTCTCCACTAGGAATTCAGTTTTCTTGTTAATTTCAAGTTTTATGTTAGAGTGTTTTCTATAGTCACAGTACTTTCAGGGCAGAGGAAAACTGTCATTGTGTAAGAGACTTCTAATCAACCATGGACTCTTACTCAAACTAACTACCAGTACTAATTGTTCATAAAGTACGGCAAGAGGAAAAAGGATGATTAAGTGGAATTTAAGCTGCATTGTTATTAAGGATTAAACAGAAAGGCATTTTAAAGTGATGTGCTAAAAACCATCTTGTCACAAGGTATAGGCCATAATGCACACATTTTTCAAACTATATCAGGCTGCACTCATTAGTCTTATGAATTTTGATGGTCTATTATTTCTGCCTCTGACATTTATAAACAAATAAACACCTTGACTACAAGTCATACCTGAAATTGCATCTGTTATGCAGTTGCTCACCTAAATATTTAGAAAACCTGCTTTTTAATGTACCACTTCAATGTTTTAGCCTTAACTTACTATCAAGAGGGAAATAAAACTCAGGGATGTTATGTTATCGCAGTCTCTGGAGAGCACTGATACACAAATGAGGTACGTAAGACTCCCTTCAGTGTCAGAGGGCTAGAAAATGCAATATGATGCTTGAAAGAGAAAACTGCTCTTCTGCAGGCTCTGAGACTGCCAGGAGAGCTGCATTAAACACTGTGAGCTGGCTACCAGTCATGATATCCTCCGAACAGAAATTTGGATAGTTTAAATGAAACCTATGGACACATTGTTTCATTTTTCTGGTCAGGTGTATACAAAGTTGGGAAAAGTTTTACATGGATTTTCTAACCTCTCCTGGGGCTTTCGTGGTTGAAGAGGATGCCATTCACAGCAAATAGGTTGTAGGCCTCTCTGAAGTTCACCACAATCCAGTAGGCATACAGCTTTGCTGCCCCTACAAAAATAATTTTAAAGCGTTATGTATATCCACTCTGCTTGTCCACAGCTCAGACAGATACACACACCCCCCCTCTCTCTCACACACAGGGTAAAGCCCACATTTCAACAGTGGAGTGCATTAGAATTTGATTCATTCCCTATATGAGTCACATTTCATACAGAAATAAATACCCAGCCCAATAAATAGCAGCTGAATGGGAAAATACTCTCTTTGCAGCCTCTGACCTGGCTAGGAAGCATTAGGGCACTTTCTCACTTGTTCTCTTATGCACACTCAAGCATAGCACTTTCTCTTTTACAATACAATTAACACAGCCAGAGCGTGTGAAATACACCACTGTGGTGACCCCTGCTAATAAAAATAAAAAAATACTTTGGAGGAATAAAAGCGAAAATCTGGGGCTCAAATTGATTTGAAACTTTATCACCAAAGTCCTCCACGCACATTGCTTTAATAAGTGTTTCAAATTTCATGCAAGTTCATGAAGGAAGAAATGAGCTCTTGGGAGTTTTGGTTTTTTTTTTTAGGCAACAAAAAATATGAAACCTTATCACCTCAGTGGTATCTCACAACCCTCTGTGAAGGAGAAGCCCCCCTTCCCCCTCCTCTACCAGAGCTCTCTACCTCTGAGCTGAATGAACATGGTATTGCGAAGTGAGATGCTAATTTCCAACCCCCAGGCAATGGCAGCAAATACTTTTTATGTAGTAATTCATAAAGGTATGCTTCTCAACATGTCTAGTCACTTCAGCTCTATCGTCAGTCTAATCTCACACCCAAATGACTTCAGCCCTGAGACATGAGCAGGGAGAACAGACAGACAGACACTGCACACACACCATCAGTGATCCTCACCATAAGGCGATCTTGGGTAAAAAGGGGTGGTCTCCTTTTGTGGGATTTCTTGCACTTTTCCAAAAAGCTCACTGGTAGAGGCTTGGTAGAACTTCACAGAGTTGATAAGGCCACAGGTCTTAATAGCGTCTAGGAGCCGCAAAGTGCCAACCCCATCTACATCAGCAGTATATTCTGCTAGGTCGAAAGAAATCTTGGAGAGAGAAAGAAATAAAAAACCCACTAATTTTACAAGGGAACAAGACCATACTGCGATCATGTACAACCAAACAAAGTAACACATTACTTGTCACAGACCATCTAGGCACTTTTTGTACAGAGTAGATGCTCAGTTTACAAAAGTACCCTCAAAGGATTTCTATGTATAAACAAGTAGTTCCATAAATAGCAGAATCAAAAGAGTGGTGTTCCCTGATCTCTTCTCAGGATTATTTTCCCATGTGAAGTAAGAGGTAAGTCTCTCCACAGTGAGAGCATTATCAGGTTCTCTCTCATCTCCACAGCTGCTGATTTTCATGATATTAACTTAGATTTAATGTTTTTGACACACTTGAATTTGGTTAAAGTTGACAAAAAATAATATTAAAAAAAAATAGGTTAGACAGCATGACAGCATAAACATGTATTAAAAAAGCCACAAACTTTAAACAAGGTCCAAAGTTTTGCAGTTTAAACACCCATCAAAACAGAGAAAAGACAAGAAATACCTGCTAATAAATGAGACTCCCAACCCCACCTGGCTAAGGTGTACCAGAGCTGTGTCTTTTGCACAGATATTAGGGGATGAAGAAGTGTGAGAGCAAAGGGTGGAGGCATCCAGAAGAAACCTGACAACTCCTGCAGCTGACATATCCTTCAAAGTATGATAATAAATTCATGTACACTACTGGGCCACGACTCCTCTCTCTCTTCCCACTCCATTAGCCCTCAGTTTATGATGAACTTCATTGTTGCAGAGACCACAGGGCAATGCTTGAGTCTAAGCTTTCAGAGTGTTTAAAAATGGTGTTAATTCTATCCCTTGCAGTTACAGAAGAAAACTAAAAACTACAAAAAAGTAGTGGAAGTATGAGATGTGTTGTGACTGCCCCAACAAGCAGGAGGAAAAACACTTGGAACGGAGCTCACTCTGCTTGTTTTGTGAGGCTGGTTGTTTGGATGGGCTGGTGGAGCTCCTGGACTCTGAAGAATTTTCTCCCACTGGTGCTCATCCCAGACACACATTCCTCCTTCCTTCTACACTGTCTCTTCAACCCAGGGATTTTGGTTCCATATGTCAGTTAAAAAAAAAAGAATTTCTGTTTATACTGCCAATGTTAGAAAAAAACAAAAGGGGAACAGACCTTTTGAGCAATCTCCTCCATCACCCTGGCTCAAGGAAGAATTATTTCTTGAGGTTAGTGAGACACTACCAAAGTCAGATAATCCAAATCTACTAGTCTTCAGTGTTAGAGTAACTACTAATGGAGCAGAGGGTGAATGACTATAACTGGCCCAGCTGAGCTATCACAGTGAAATCAGTATGAAACCTGTCACTTTGTAGATACTTTTTCATATTCTCTACAGATTTCAACAGATAGCCCTGTATTCATTTCTCCTGTTAGGCCACTTTCCCCTTTCAGTAATCACTAGAGGTTTAAGGCTTATTTACATAGCAGATGAAATAAAAATAATTAGATTAATCTGAACTTGCACTTATGGTTAATTTAATACAGGTATGAAATCAGCTAAATTTTGCTACTGTGTTCCAAAATAAAAATGTTCTCACACAGGTTTGATCTGAAATAGCTAACAGGATGAATGAAAACAAACTTTACTTTTTTTTTTTTTTCTTTCTCCTTTTTTTTTTTAACCTAAAGAAAAAAAAGAAACCTGATACTTTGGCTTGTTAACCTGGTATGACCCAGCTGAAACTGAGCACTGATCCACTGAGAAGTGCTAAGCATTTTCTGTTTTAATCCATTTGGCACAAAGATGTCAGCCACTTAAGGTCTCTCAGCTTTTCTGTCAGAGTAACTTGTGGGAAGATATTGTAATGAATAGGTGATACAGTCAATAATGCACTAATGAGCATAAATTAGTATTTTTACCATATGGCTAGCACCTTCACATTTACACAGTAACATCCCAGCTTGCTAACTAAAGGAGGCAAAAAACTTACTAATTTTAGCAGAATCAGGAATTTCCCTGTATTAAGGTATTGCCTCCAACAAGTAATCTGCTAAAAACACCACAGAACTGTCAAGAGTTGGAAGGGACCTCTAGAGATCATCTTGTTCAACTGCCTCGCTAAAGCAGGATTGCCTAGATCACCCAAAATTGCAAATGTTTTCTTATATGTTCTACTATAAAGTAAATGGCATATATAACTGAGGTGGTCTTAAATCAGAGATTCCAGATTATGAAACCTTTTAACCAGAGTGAGCAGTGAGTCTGCAGCAGCAGCGCTGGGAGCTGGTCTCCCTGGCTGATGCAGACACCAGTTTCACAAGAGATGCTTTCCCCTATTGCTTCATGAATGACCTTAGTCTTCACCTAGAAAAATCACTCCCTGGGGTGTGAGGTAATTGTGCCTCCATGCTGGCCGGGGCTGAGTGTCCCCGAGCAGAAACCACCAGCTTTGTGCTTCTTTGCTGGTTTTGTAATGCGGACTGTTGTTCACCAGGGACAGGACTCAGACCACTAGGCTCATTTAATTTTGGAATACAGGTTACACTAGAATGGCATCCATGAAAATAAAAACTGGTTTGACCAACTAAAATCTCCAACACCAAAAATGCTGAACTGTTGAGACACTCAGTGTAGCACAGGGGCAGCAACATGGCAAAAAGAGCTAAGTGCCCACTGGCTCCAATTCGAAGTTAACAATGTAAGAGTTTTATAAAATACTGGATCGATTAAGCAGTCTCAAATGAAGCAGGGCAGAACAGAAAAAAGATGCTGAGTTATCTATTACCACATTATTTCCCTCTCCTTATTAATGTTATTTTGTGCAAGTCCAGCAGGAAAACTAGAGAAAAAAAAAAAAAAAGTAAATAAAAAATGCAGGGACTACATTAAAAAGGATGTACAAGGGAGCATTGACATGCACATACAACACACAAAAAGACCTGAGTCTAAGTGATAGTAATCAAATATAGAATCAGGTTCAACAGAGGTTATTCACAGAAATAATCTTCACTGGTGCACTGAGCTCAGTGGGACAACCTGAGAGAATAAAAACTTCATGGAAATTATTGTAAAGGCAAGTGCATGAAGGCTAAAAAAAAAGCAATACCTTCCAAAATATTAAATATTTATCCAGTAGAAAAAAGACCTTAGGTAATACCTACAGATGAGACTTTTCAAACAGCCCGATTTATGACAACTATTTTAAGTGCCTGAATTTGGATGCTCATCTCCCTGCACATCAATGATGACTGTGGTGAGTCAGAGTAGAAAGCCTAACAGAGATGTCGGTGACCACGCCTTGCAGAAACAATATGCATATTAGCTTTTTAATTTAGCTACTTAAGAGAGACACGCTATTCCAGCCTCAAAAATCCAAAACTACCAGTTACTGTCAAATGTGTAAGGCAAGTCTTGCCACTAACAAGTTTTTCTGAAGACAATAACAGGAATTCTTCTAACAGCTGGAGCTGGGAAAAGAAACTTCTTTGCCTGCCAGAAGCCTTAACACTGAAAGTTTTCTCAAAGCATATTGAAGTCATGGATCCAATACTTTGTCCTGTTTTGACAGACTTTGTGACAAAGGGAAAGTGTGACTTAGAAACAAAACAGAAATTGTCTACTGGAAACATTTTAGTCTGAGTGACCTTGGGACTCCCTTCCCAAGCAAAATGGGGGCACCAATCTTTTGTAGTTGTCATCATTGATCTCTGGAGACACTATGAATGAATACACTTCAGATGTGCCATTAGAAGTGGACAGAACAACAAGAAGAAACTTAAATCCTTAGTTAAAAGTACTTCAGTACCAGATTTTCAGGTCCTGAACACCTTGCAGTATTGCTTCAAAGAATACTGAGATGAAATTCAACTCCTTATGTACATGGAACTTCTATATACTGAGTATCCTCCCTGCTGGATTCATCACTATTATAGTACATTTCAAACACATTCTTGGGCAAGTAAAAATTTGCACAGCCAACTTACCGATAGGATGATTAAATTTTCTTGAGAAAAGCATATTTTCATTAGTTGTAACACAGCTGGAATCACAGGACACAATACTGATACACTGAACCATATTATGTCTCTTCTTCCATGCAGCATCAGAAATTAAAACGAGTTTTGTTAACTGGCTTCTACCTTTTGAATTTTAACTTCTCTGCCCCCCTCCATTTCTTTCCTTCTTTATGATAATGAGATTCAATCTCTACAAGAGATTTGAATTTAATAGAGCAAAGTTTTAAATATGTTTCCCAATTATAATTTAAAACCAAGCTTAGCAAGGTCTTTAACAAGATTTAAAAGCTTACTGGAATCTATCTAAATGAAAACATATGGATCTTACCCTCCACAAGAACACAATCATATAATGTTTATGAGTACTATATAGAAGCCTGCTGACTAAATAATACTTGCTTCTGATCAATGTGTTGTCAGCAGTGGTAATATTTGAAAATAATTATCAATTTAGCACACACACAGGTTTGGCTGTGTGGGATAACTCATCTCTCTTTTGTCATTTGCAACAATCCAACAGATCAGCTGCAATCATATTAATTATTAGCTTTTAACACAAAATAGCATGTGCTAGCAGAATATGCTTCAATGTTTTACCTAAGGAATATAAGTCACAATTTGAAACTTCCACTCCTTCTTACAGCCTTCTCAGTTTCAGAAGACTGGATTTCTGGAAGGCTGGTGTTTGAAGAGGGAAGCTTATGTGAAGACCCAGGAGGAAATAGGATAATATAAATCCAAATTATTATTCTTTCACTGTAAAAGCAAAAGGCTCTAACCTAACTACAACATTAAAATAAGCAGCTCTGCTCTCTTGAAAAAAAAGCACAACAACTTTCAGTAGATTCTTTAGATTAATCAGAGTTGAATATATGCATCAGGTCTCTTTAAGCACTGAGGAAGGTTTACAACTGAGAAGCAAATCAAAAGTGAAAAAAACGCTCAGAAATGTTTCAAGTCTCACAAGTTTCACAGCGGTTGCTTTTTTGTATTCTTTAAAAATCAATTTCTGTTTGCTTTGAATATTCAGTGTGCCTTCCACTGCCAGTAAAAACCACTGGGGTCCCTTATAACATCTCAGTAAACAAACTGCTCAACCCGTAGGAACAGGCATGAAAAGCATAACATTCCAGTTGCTGAATCTAATACAAGCTCTGGACCAAGCATTCCTATAAAGTCCTAACACACTGGAAAAAAATCCTACAGATTTTAGGAAAACTGAAGCATTTGAGGGAAGCTAAGGATGAGGAAGAACCTATGTATCTACAAAAATGTCAGGTAACCTTTCAGAGAATATGACAATTCCTCTTCCCCCCAACCCCTTAGCTCATAATGAATGCTTAACTCATTGCTCTCTCACCTAATAAAAGTAGTAGTTGAAAGATACCAAAATTCCCCAAACAACTATATATTTTTCTTTTGTTATGTAAAAAAAATAATCAATTCAGTAGCTCTGAACTGCTTATTACTAAGCTACACTCTTGATATCTTGAAGTCCTATTCAACTTCTTAGCTAAATAGAAATTGACTGAAAAAATATTGACTGCAATTCTGGATAAAAGAAATATGCCTTTTGTAGATTTATCTTCCTTCCTATTTATTTTGCTGTTCTCTCATTAATAAACTAGAAAAAATAATGTGATCTGTATAAAATCAGAGTAACTCGACAACATTATTATTGGCAGAGAATTCACCAGAAAAAAGTTTTATAAGCAGAAGTCAACATTTTTTCCTAAAATTCATGTTAACCCAAGCCATTCACAATATTGCTTCAGCAAGAGGGCTTGGATAACTTCAACTTTCAAGTTACTTGTGATGTAAAAGAATAAGCAGTGCTGCTTCTCTGCCAATGCTTACATTGGGATCCCAGTCATTAAGTTCCACTACAGCTCTATCACACGATGAATTGCAGACCAAGTAACTGGAAAGACCTCTTGAAGTGGTTAGAAGTTTGGTTTTCACATCAATGGGCCAAATATTTTACCCTCACTGCTACGTGCAAAGACCCCAATCAAAGTGCTAAATAAGCCATTTGCTGTTTAAGGATCTTAAGTGATCCTTCATGATATTCACGTTCTATCACCTGCCAAAAAGCACAACAGACTGCACTTCAGGGACCAACTCAGTTTTATACAAGTAACCCCAAAGTGGTTTTCATTACACACAAAAGAGAGGAGCTTGAATGCAAACCTGTGTATTGTCCCAAAACCAAGCACACATTCCCTTGCACCTTCAAAAGGAGCACAAATGAGGGGTAAAGCTGAGCTGAGTTAATTCAGGGCTCTACACTGTTCATTGCTCCAAGTATATATGGAGTTCCAGGAAATCGGTGTGGAGAAAAAGGGGGCAAGATGAAGCAGAAGTCTCATAAAAGTGTACTTCTAAGTATGGAAAAATTACTCAGGATAACAAACAGCACCAAAGCCATACCTGACCTTTCGCTACATCCCCAAGCATCAGGCACTGGAGAATCCAAAACCAGCTGTTAAAATGAGCACTAAAAGGTTCATGAACAACTAAGTTATACTGCTGTTGTCCACATGAGATATAAGAAAGCTGCTAAAGTCACTGAAGTCCCCAACCATCTTGCAATTGAACCACCCTGTGCTCCCCAAAGTGCAGCAACTTTGTGCAGCTGAATACTCCAGGGTTAGGAGCAAGATTCCCTCCCCCAGCATACTCCACAGTGTGTGCTCATTCAGCAACTTCTCATGGTTGGCTGGGGTTTGACTCTCCTCCTGATTAAATTCAAAGTCTTGATGCAAACTCTCTGAAATAATATGTGAAGAGACATAGCTTGGCAGCATTAAAAATAGGTTTATTTCTTCCCTCTTATTAATAAAAACTACTACTTAAGTTTCCCTGGGGGAAAAAAAAAAAAAAAAAAAAAAAGGATAAGAAAAATGAGAAAATTAACCCAAAGCAGAGCTTAAGCATGGAAAAATACTCCCTGAGTAGTCAAAAGTTTTATTTTTATCAGACTAGTAGGGATTGATAGTTAGATTAATTATTCAGTTTCTTTAAACTCCTCCATGGCAAACTGCAGGTGCTCTTGTAAATCCAGCTCACAAGGTCATCACGTTCACCTTTGCCTTTAAAGCAGCCACTCAGTGTACATGCCTGATCAGTTAAGAGATACAGAAGAACCACTACTTAACTATTATTTTCAAAATGTTGATACCACAATTCTTAAATTGGAATATCTATTCTCCATTTTAATAAGACAAAGTCTCCTATGTTCTGTACAGTGGTCTTGGCTGCTGACTGTTGATTGAAAGGTGCGTTTTGGAACAGATCTCCAACTAAAGTTAACTTGTAAATGGTTTATTCTTTTGCTTATTGACTAGCTAATTCAGAGGATTAAGAGAATTTAACATGATTGGATTAAAAGAGAGTTGCCCAGAGACAGTTTAAAGAAAAAAGGACACAAGCTGAAACATGATAAATTATGATCAGATGTTAGGAAAAAAGTTCACTGCATGGGTAAGTTGAAACAGGTTGTGCAGAGATGCTGTGGCGTCTCCATCATTTGTGATACTCAAAAGTCAATCAGACACAGCCCTGAGCCACCTGCTGTAAGCTGACTGTGCTTTATGGAAATGGCTGTTCTGGATGACATTCAGAGGTGGCTCCCCCAACAATTTTAAGACAACAGGGAAATGGAATTACAGGAGTGTGTTTCAATGTTCACACACACAGCACCATCCAATGAGTAGAAACCGGACGTACAGTGTACAAGAACCAGGCCTGGTCTTGTAGAGTCAGTGATTTCTACTGGGGGAGTAGAGAGCTGTTCACAGAAACTTTTCAGAGGCACGTAGTCCAACCTGCTATTCATCATACCACTTCCACAGAAGACCTTCAGATAGAAAAATGTTCAGATCTGACAGTAAAAAAAAAAACAAAAACCAAAGCACAGGAGGAGAAGGAGGAGGGATATCACAGAACATGAGATTCAATATGGCCATAAACCTTTGTCACAAAAATGTAACCTCCCCATTAGTTTTGCTTATCTTCTCATCCATTTGTTACTAATTTGATGAAACTAGGGAGCTGTCAAGGCTATGCGATGTAAGGAATTTATCTTGCAGAACAATCTCCAACACACTGTTCAAAGTCTTCAGTTTCAAATCACAGAGATTAAAAAAGAAGCTTTTAAAAAAGAAGCATTGATTCTTTATTCCTTTTCAGCATGATTTTGTTCAGGGATAGTTTCAACAATATACATGTTTACTCAAGTTTTTAACTGCAAGACACGTGCAGCAAAGTCAGAATAGGTTTTGATGTTTCAAATTTTGTAAGTTCAATGGCTACTGATACTGTAATACCATAAAAGCTTTCTTACATACTGAAGTCCAGCTGTGCCAGAAGCTTTCAATGCTATTTAGTAGAAAGACAAAAGCAGGCAACTTTCAGAGTCACTAGAGAACATTCAAAGGGAGATGTAAAAAGATAGCAAATTAATTTTGCTTTATACAGACCAGGGGAATAGAGAGCTATGAATAAAATGCATGCAGAGAATGCAGACACAGAAAGAAATAAGACCATTTTTACTCACTTTCACATACAAAGAAATTAATTTAAAACATACAGCTTATTTACAATTCTAACAAGACAACTAGGTTATTGTATTAATTTAAATATATAAATTTACTTCTGATCCTTAAAAAAAACCTTCATCCTTGCTTCTTTTGTTTTCAGAACATGTAGAAAGATGTTCTGCACACAAGTGATAAAAACATCATCACAAGCAAAAATAAAAAAGAAACAAACTCCACAAAAACCAAACCTTTACCATCTATCTGCTTTATGATTTTGATAGACTTTCAACAGATGGCAAGATAGATATTGACTTAAAGCAATAATCCATTATGGCACTGCTTTGTTGACAACAGTCTCTCTTCTCTTTGCCTTCCTAGCCAGCAAGACTGCAAAACATGACTTAACTCAATCGACTGTGTTTTCTAGAAGTTAGAACTAACCCAGTGCTTTGCAAATTACTACCTTCTCTGACTCTCTTGTAACTCCTGCTGATGCATAAAGTAGTATCTCCTTAGTTTTATGGGTCCTACCAGAAGTCTTAGTTTTTAAACCAAAGAAAAACCGTATATTTTAAGCATGTATTATCACTTAACATTACTTCCCAGACTGCAATTCCTCATGCTCAATGGCATTGTTTTAGAAATCATAGAAGCACTTCAAACAACTGTTTCCCAGCTACCCTTGAAGTACCAAAAATGCTCATCCCTACAGATTTTAGGTAGATTTGAATATGGATTAGAGATTTTTTTTCCTTAGGGGTATTTACTCTGGAAATAAAATGCACTGAACGAATGCAGATCCTTTGTAGAATAGTGTCTCAATTTTTTTTCAAATTTAAGTAAGTACAATTTTAACACTTGCTACAAAACTGTGAACTTTTTAAACAAAAGTCTTCCCCCTGCTTCCCCACATATTATCTACTGACAAATGTCTACTAGTTCTCCAAGTTATATTTGTTATTATTGTGGGGGTTTGGCTTTCTGTGTTATATCCACCTAGTAAGTGATCCAACACATCCTTTTGACTCATGTCAAACGGATGAGAAAAATCACAGTCCTCTAAGTCATTTTACACACACTCTGAATGAAGCATATGTAGAGATACAACACATACTTCATAAAACCCCATTTTTTAGAATACTTTGTAAGACCTTTTATAAAACAAAATGTTTTACCCCTTACTCTATGGAAATATCTGTATTTTTTCATTTTTTAAAATTAAAATAACTTTCCTCCTCCTAACCTCAAGAATTACTAATGCCCTCCATTTAGCTAACTGGGGGTCAAAAGAACTTCCCCACTTCTCAGGGATATTGTAAGAAAAACATGAATTAGATGAATGCACATGTATTACTTATTAATGAGACTGACATATAATTAGACTGACTGCCCATAATTATGGCCAACTTAGCCATTCAATTTGAAAGCTAAGGGTGCAGACACAGCCAAATTACTGCAAGAAGACAAGTTACTATTTCTCTGTGGAGCTAAGGTAATGCTATCTGGAAGCACTCAAACCACAGAAAATACAAGATAAAGCAATTTATATTAGCTCTCTTTTACTGTCAGTGATTCTAAAATCAAATAATTGGATTCATCACAGTTTAAGAGTGAACAGGCACCTTGGCTCTGAACCACATTGCAGCTTAGTATGTGATGCTTCAGTCGTGGCTGAGCTTTCAAAACAGGTAGGACTTCAAGGACACAAATGAGAAAATGAAGCTTTTTGAGGAAATAAGCAAGCACGTGTGCACAAACAGAGAAAAATGATGACTTTTTGTCTTGGGCACAACTATCTAGGGAATATCGTGTGCCCTGAAATACCCATGAGGGTGCAGAGCTCAGAGTCCAACACCTGCATCAGTGTGGCAGAAGAAATGCAAAGTACTTCATCTCATCAGGAAAATGTCTGCCTGCATTCATGCACTCAGTCCATTCTTAAAATACTAACATCCTCCACAAAGATACCACCCTTAGAGAAAAGTACTATTAAAACACATATTCTAAATAAATTGCATCGCTTCAGAATGATTCCTGGTCTGATCACTCTCCTCTGTAAGTCCAATTTCTCCCCTCATTTGCTACGGGTACTAAAAGTGATCAGCACAATGTTATATCTTCCTAGACCCAGTTCTACTTTCTGGTTTGCCATAAAGCAAACCAAAAACTACACCTCTTTAACTAGAACGTTTTCAGCATACCTCAGACTTCTATGCAATTAATTCCTGAAGCTTTTGTTCATTTTTATGGCATGTGCATCAGGAATTAAATTGGGATGGCTAATTGCATGGGGTGAATTTGGATAGATACGCAGGTACTGACAAAAGACATGCTCCTACAGTCGCCACCTTCCTAGTTCCTGATTCAGCACTCCAGCAGGGAAAATGAATAAACATGCAACAGCATGTCAGGAAAAAAAATCACCAGTGTTTTTTTTTTCCTGGTTTTCTTTTTAAAATATGTTTTCTTTTCTTTTTTTTTTTTTTTTAATAACAGGGCAAATCATTGCCTTTTCCTCCAATACATAAGGTCATCTTCTGTGAAATTTCATTTCAAAATCTTAAAAAAAAGACAATTCAAAAAAATTCCAAAATCAACCTTTTTTTTTTTCCTCCACAAAACCAGCAGCTGTCTTTCCCTTTTACTTGTTCTTGAGAACAGCTGACATTAAAAAACATTCTTTAAATAAATGCAGTAGTCTGAGGTTTGTAATTGCCCTGAAAGAAAACCATTGAATCCCTTAAGTTTATTAAAATTACATGCAACAAACCAAAAAAACCCACTCTACCTTGAAATACTAAAGTAGGTGAACCATAGTAGATGAGCATTTAGTGCATGTGCAGGTACTACATATGATTAATTTTCAAATCAGAGTATTAGTAGCAAATGCAGTAGCTGAGAATGGCTTTGTTGGGAATGATATAACAAACCTGTAGAAACAGCTTTCTGTAAACTCACAGTAGTAACACCTAATTTAACTTCCTATTTTCAGGCAAGCTAGGGACCGCAATTATTACATACCTCAAAGTGCACTGTGATAATTCTTCATCCTGTGTAGGAAGCTACAGAAGTGGAACACACTATTATCACCACCACCACTCAGATTTTAATGTGGTTATAATACTCAAAAAACCTTGAACCTTCTTGTGGGAAACTGTTCTTTTCTTCCCCACATAAGCCCCCCAGTACCAGCTTGCGACACTTCTTCAGTTGCACTCTTTCAGGCTGAAGTTTTCTATATCGTAGTGAGCACTCTGAACTTGAAGACAATCTCCCTCATAAAATGTTCTACTTAATCAACTCATCTGCATCAGAAGGATGTGGGTGGCTAGCTAGAAAGAAACCTGTGGGATGAATCAGAAAAAAAACATATGTGTCTCGACAGGCATATGGAGTTAAGGGGGGAAAGGCCAATGGCCAGAGAGCTTTAAGGGGTGAGACCCTCTGGTTAAACTCCTTTATTTTTTGTTCCTTTTCTGAACAAGCAGGATGATACTCTAGGAAAACAGAACAGTCTGTTAGATTTTCAGCTGGCATTCCCTTTGCCTTTATTCTTATTATTGACTACTAAAGCCTCTCCACTACAATTCTTAGAAAATAATGTATAGGCATTAATTTTAAAAGGCAGTTTTGGCACTCATGAAGCATGGTGATCATAAATCAAAGCAGAACATTGCAAATGATTTGTATACTCTTACGCACAAGACTAACCTCAGCCCAGCTTTTCACCTAAGTCTTGAGTTCTGACACAGAGAAAAGGACTAGGAAGAATAGCTGCTTTTCACTTGAACATTAAGGAAAACCATCCAGCAAATAGGGACGTGGTAACCAACTAATCACATAAAACCAACGAATTTGGGAGTTTCCCCTCTAGGCCCCCACAAACAAATAGTATATTACTCTAGTTCACCTCACTGTGTCCTAAGACAGCACTGAAATTTTTTGTCTCTTGTAGAGCTACAAGAGACAAGAGATTATACTGACATCTACACGACAGTGCTCCTCTTTGTCTATGCTGGAGTGTGGCATTCAACATTCCAGTAAACTCCCCTTCAGAGCAGCTTTAGGTAAGACTTGACTGGCATATGAAAAGCCCCATCTACTTTCAAAGTGAATTTTTCAGCCTTAGGATGAGGCATGTTGGAGAAACAATGTGGAAGACAAGACCAAATTGCCAAAAAAGTAGTGAACAAATCATTGCACACAATCAGTAGGAACATCAAACTTCACAAATAACGTGAAGTCTGTAAAATTGTGTATGGTTGCATTTTAGTTTAAAAAAATTATAGCTCAGGCAGATGCCAAGTCTCTATTGTATGCAAATATTTTATTTCAATTAGCACGTTCCAATAATGCTTTTTCTTTTCTGAATGACTCACAGATAACTCAGTCAAGAAATGGCAGGATCATAAACACATGCCAACAGGGCACATTTATCTCAGAGAGATAAACATGGAAGGAAACATGTAAATCTATCTCAGGATTTTTTCAACCTGTCTTCTCTTCCAAACATGTTTTCTCTAAATGTCTCAAGCCTCTATAACACAGCATACTCCATTTCCATGTCCTTCCAAGCAAAAAGCATTCACAATAATCTAATAGAAACTAAGGAAATTGTGTTTCCAGAGCTTGTCAATCAGGCAGGAAAAAACAAACAAACAAACAAACAAAAATGTCAAGTTCAGCCTACAAGTTTTATCACACCCTATTAAGCAAAAGACGAGGTCATAATACTAATTTGCTTGCAAATGCATATAGGGAAAAGGGGAATCTTTAAAACTGCTATAGGCCACAGAGCCAGTCCCACTGCACAGGTCACTATGAGCAGTGATTGTCCATGAGGGAGATGTGCTGAAGAGCTGTGAAGTATGGCTGGATGAAAAACCACTGCAAGCTAAGATCCATGATCCCACACAACACTGACATAAGCTAAGAACACTACGTCTCGCTGCTGCAGTAGGAGTTTTAGTTAAATTTCCAGAGTGGTGACCTCAAGCTGCTCTGGGGCTCTGAGCATCCTCACCTGGGATACAAGAAGTTCTGTCAAGGAACCACAAGACTATGGGGAGAAGCACACTGGTGCTGCCTGCTAGCCAGAGCAGCAGAGGAAATTACAAAAGTGTCACATGGGAGCTTGGAATTATTAGTTAGTCTTTGATCCTGCATCACTAGTATGTACCAAAGAAGCTGAAAGGCTGAAAAATGGAAGTAGTCAAAAGTTGATGAAGAGCTCTATAATTGGTAAAAAATTAAAAAGTTTTGGCATGAAACCAAAACAAAACCTCAGCAAGTTTTTCACTTTTCTGTCCTATAGATTTAAACACTTCTCACCTTGCATGAGTAGTCTCTCTCCACATACAAATTTAAGCTGATGTTAACTGCAGTTGTATCTGAAAATATGTATTTTTAATGCCAGTTAAGTTCTAGGCAGTACTCCCTTTCTCAGAAACTGAAAGATTTAAATGAAGTCATGGTTGCTAAGTGCACTATTCAGCCATATATCATGTTCTCAAAAGTACAAAGAGTTCTCAAGGGTGAAGGGTTTTTAGGATAATGTATGATTTCTGCATTAAATACAGAACCACCATTATATAATTTTAGCATCTTGCCAACTTTTTTTTTTTTTTTTTTTTTTTTAAGCAGGAGAAGGACAGAGAAATAAAGAGGTTGAATGAAACTAGCACTGTACTTTTTGTACCCTGGTGAATATTATGGAAATGATAGATGATCCCTAAGCCCACAGACTGATTTATGCAGTAAAAAATAAAATATGGTGGGGTGGAACCTTCGTGTGAAAAATCTCATCCTTGGACAGCTACAAGGTATGAAATGCGCCCAAGTGTCTCAGATCCCTCAGGGTTGCAATTATCTGAAGATAACCACACCCTCAAGAACTCTCTTCTGCTCCTCTGTTGGGTAGGAGGAAAAGGAAAGAGAAAGAGGTGTATTTCTGACTATAAAAAACAGAAGGCTGATTACATTTATGAACCCTCTAGCTCAAACTTCGATGAGTTCTCATTTCTTCCTAATTAACAGCATGAGTAAAAAGAAGTCGTGTCTCCTGTCAGTATGATAAAGGAAGAACTAGAGATAAAGAAAAGCCATTAAGACAAATACCAGTTGGAAAAACCACATGGATACATAAAGCAAACTAGTCAGTAGTTCTCAGTTAATAGTCATAGGATTAATAAACACAATACAATTAAACCCCATTCTGCAAAGGCTACTACTCAGAAAATGCAGATAATCTGTGCTACCCTTAAACTTTCAACATTGTTTGACAATCCTACCTGCATGCAATTACACCTTTTTTTTTTCCCCTCCCTGTAGTGCTAAAAGGAATCACTAGAGAGCACTGAAATTGTATACTCTCTATATTGTCTTGTAGAAGTCTTAACTCCCTAAAAAATTCAGTGGATAATGCTAGGAAGTGTTTTATTTTAAAAGCCAGAATGAACCCACTTTAATTTTCTGAGCTATACTGGCTAGACAAACAATCCTCAGTTTCAGGTAGACTTAGCTAACATATTCAATTCAAACTACTTGGTATTTACTTACATCTTCTGTGTGGCAATGCAGATGCAGACACATTTTTTCATGCTATAAGCTTCCCAAACTTAGGGAGAAAATAGCTATTATGCTTCTAAAGTATATAAATGTATCAGTCTAATAACATATTTAAAGGGAATTCATATCCTATAGAATGAGGAAATACATGTGTGTATTTTTTCCTCAGGTGAGAGAGCACATCAGTTCTTTACTGAACTGATAATATTCACTCTCAGCCAGCACACAGTAACACTGTGCAACATCTTATCATGGGAATTTATAAACACCATATGGAGGTATGAGATCTAATTAAATATAAAGCCAAAATCATATAGCAGTCTGATCCTAGGAATCTTGTGTATCCCCAGTGTTACTCCAAGCTTCAGGTCTCATCAACACTTAACAACCACTAACACTTTTGAAATTATAACTTCCCAGAAAATTCTAAATGTAAAACTAATTCAATTTATATATTTGTATGATATTCAGCATCTGAAAAACTAGTATGCTCTCAAAATGGTATGTAAAGACATTCCAGCACACAGTAGAGCAAATATACACTGCATCTCAGAAGTCTGTTACAAACGTTTGTTATTTTCTTCAGATCCACTAGAAATAGCAAAATTGAAGCTATTTTAAGAATAGATGAGATGCAAAATTTGCTCTAAAAGGCACGTCTTACATATTACAAGCTTTAGTTCAGATTAATTCTTTGTCTCCTTAAAACCTACAAGTTCATCCTTGAACTCTCCCTCAGCTGAAAATTAAGTCTGCCTGCACTGGGAATTCTCACCTAATCTTAAATATAAAGAAAAATTTCCAGTTCAAGACAGTGAAAGAGGGGGGTAACAAGAAGTTTCTACCTTAGCTGTCACGTTACTTTTCTCACATTTCCTTTTGCTATTCATCAAACCCTTGAATGAAGTCTTTCACTGGAGCTGAACTATGACTCCAAGAATTTTCTTCTATTGTTACAAGAAGGGATGACTGCCTTGTCAAGGCAGGACTGGGCTTTTCAAATGAAATAGGTATTTCTAATACAATGAGTCTACAGTTCATCCATCATCTCTTCAAGGCTCTGTCTGAAAAGTGGAAAAAAATGCAATGTGTTCCATCGTAAAGATGAGCTGAAAATTTCACAGCTGGCAAGTCTGAGATACTGTTTTCTCAGTAAAGATTGAGGCCACATACAGATAAATTGACCAGGTTTTTCCCTTCCCTCTCACTTTACTGCTTTGGTCTTGAACCTGTAAATGCAGGAATTTTATTTTCATTATTATTTATTTTTTTCTTCAGAATTATATTAAAATATTCATCTATTTAAATTAAATTGGAATTTATTATATTATTATTTTTTTGACAAAAGTAGTTGTCTCAACTTATTAAACAAATGTATTTGTTATGATGCATAGAAATACACTTCAGCTCCCTTTCTTTGCAATCTGAAGTAAAAAATTTATTTTTGGAACAAAATACTGCAGACATTATCCCTGATAACTAGTTCCAGATCTGTTCAGTATGCTGTCCAGACTGTAAGTCCTCTTTCAAAGTTTACATTCATATGTAATATGCTACAGAGAAACAGATCAACAGACTAAAATTCCTCTAAAACATCTTGTGTGTCTATTCTTTCTGTGTCTGTATTAGCAGGCTTTTATTGAAAAAAACCAAATATATTTATAAGTATCTTCAGCTTAACCAGAGCATACACAGATTCAGCAAAGTTGAAAAGTTCTCCAAAAACACAGGGATTCATCCTGGGGGAGCTGCTGATTGGGTCAGGATCTAAGTTTATTAGACTTGACCTTTTTAAGGTGGAGGAACATGATTACCAAAATCATGGTATATTTACAAACACTATGGTGATGTCACATATGATCAAAAAAAGCACTAACGCACACATCTGGGGTGGTTCTATACTTTTAAACTACCACTGTAATCTGCCCTCCCAAACCCATTACCTTCCCCCCCCACTAGAGAAATGAGTAAATCTGGATCCAAAGCCTGGAGCCATTAGATCATGTTTTGGCAGACCTCAGTGTTCACAGAGCTGGTTGGGCACACAACCAACACTATGTATTGACGGGATACTGCCAACCACGTTTCGGAAGCACAGAGCTTCACATCAGTGAGAGCAAGAACCTGTACATAAACAAGGATGCTAAGGAAAATATGTACAGATACACGAGCAGCAGGAGTATCTTCTGGAATGTATGTAATCTCACCATATAAATGCACACACTGAAAATTGCATGCTGATTAGGTAACTTCCCAACACTAGGCTAAGGAGGACCATCAGCTGCTCAAAATTGCAGCATAAACCCCAGAGAGGCTGGAAATAGGACCATAAGCAAGGGTTTTATTAATAGGCATGAAAGGGGCACACTCCACATGACTTTACTCATCCATGCCTCACAAAACAGTCTTTCCTATTGCCTCATTCAAGCCCTGAGAATTAAAAAAACACACTGTATTGTTTCACACTCGTCCGTCTTTGCAGCCTGTTGCTTTCTGGCTGTAGAAGTGTCTGCTTTTAAATTTTAAGCCCTCACAGCAATTATGCTGCTCTCAGACTAAACCTACATAGCATATTTCAAAAGAAGTTACATCTAAACAGAGGGAATTCAACAGTGATCAATGTTCCACAGGCCTCAGTGGCAATAAACTATTTACTGCCTTAACCTTTTAAGTTTGCACAACTGAAACGCTCAAGAGCTCGGTGATGAATTAGCTGAATTGAAGTGTTTGGTTGTGAGTCAAGCAGATGCTGGTTCAAATCATCTGTCCAGCAACACTGTCTGCCTCACAGTTCCTGCAAACACTAGCCGGGTGCCAAAGCAAGAGTCTGCTCATCCTGTCTGCAGTTCCACTGCCCAGCTGTATTCTCCACCAACTTTTATTATGGCCGCCCCTCCTAAACACAGTAATTTTGGAAAACAATGCGCATCAAAAGCTGGGCATGATCCTAATCATCTTTTTATTACCCACCTGATTATTACCTTGCAGAGGACATAAAAAGAGGACATCAAAACAGATTCACACACTCCTTGCTACAGTAGCTGATTTTGATCTGCTACCCTCCCCTCTTGCAAGATTGCCAAAATAAATTGAAAGGGAAAAAATAATCAGACCTATTGCATTACCATCATTGTCACCAACAGTTTCCCACCACCATGCTGCTGAAATGCAGCAAAAGGAAGTAATCTACTACAGATGGATGAAGACACCTAAGGCTTGGCAAAGTACTTTTGGGAAGTTAATTTTCATAAATTTCAAATGTAATTACTCTGTCTATAACTAAAATGCAAGGCTAGTTCTTTTCTTTTAAAGTTGTGTAATTTGGGGATTATTAGAATCGTTTTTTTAAATGAGTGAGACCTCTATAGGTCTCCTATTTTTACAGGTTCAGAAGAATTTGACTTCAACCACCATTATGGGGAAATAAAGCAGGTGATCTCTGCCTTGTCTTTTTAGATAAAGTGTCTTAAGACTTGTCTCTTCACGTGGATATATTCCTGTGAAATCCATAGGCTAAGATATTACATCTACATACAAATGTTAATATGAGCTTTCAAAGGTGACAGAGAATCTAAAGAAATATATAATCAATTTTATTATTTGATTTTCCATACAAAATTTGGATATATTATTTGCATTTTTCCTTTAATTTCAAAAGGGAACAGGTGTTTGATTTTGTGGGGTTTGTATTGTTTGTTTGTTTTGTTCAACACGACTTCAGAGTTAATAATTCAAATGATATAGTACATAGCATGTTAGTATAAGAATCTGGAAGCAATACCAAACCATCAATAACTGCTTAATTTAATATATAGTAACACAGAAAAAAAAAAAAAGAAAAAAAAGAAAAAGAAAGCTGATATTATTTAAGTCAGCAGGTGAGAAAACTGAAAGAAGCATCAGCTGTTCTGACACATACTTAAATCCAAGGAAAATATGATTGCTAAAGGAGGAGGAACACATCTAATGTAATAAGTAACAATTATACACACAGACCTAATAGTACTTACTATTTTCCTTTTTCTTGTATAAAAGTCCTGCATAACACAGGCCATATGACTTCACTCAGTGATTGTTATATCAAGCTGTATAAATAGCTAGTAGTTATTTATATCTCTTAGGCAGAAATCCAATCTTGATTTAAAGACTGCAAGTAATGTAGAATCTTTCACATCCTTTGGTAAGCCACTCAAATGCTAATTGTCCTCACTTTTAAAAATTTGCACCTCTTCTCTAGTTTGAATTTGTTTAAAGTCAGTTTTCAGCACTGGATCTCCACATGATTGCCTGCAAAGTTAAGCACCCTGTAATACCAAACATCTTATTCCCTGTGTGAACAGGACAAAATAACTCCTTCACATTCATTTAATGAGGTAAATCTAGTGGCCTCTTAATATAATTTACTGGGAAGACTGCTTTCCAGTCCTAAAAATCACTTTTTTTCTTTCCTCTGAGTCGTTTCCTTATCTCAGCAGACTCTGCAAAGTGGAAGACCTTTGGTGTTCTCATATTAGTTTATATAAGTAATATTGACTTCTATTTCTACTCAGCAGTCTCATCGGTGTATCACCTTCACTGTTTTCTGTCATGTCATAGCCCTGTGCATGGTTCAGCAACTACCATTACCTGTAAATTCTTCTGCAGTCCAGCATACACTTCCCCCCTGCACCTTTTACAAGACTGAACTGTTTTCAGAGATGGAAATACCCACTTCTGCAGAGGGTGGAGCCCAGCTAACACATCCACTGGAGCCTAACTGGCTCCTCACTTGGGTGCTGCTGCTCCATATTCCCAAAACCAGGCGCACCTAGCCCCAACATTATCCCGTTTCCAACTGTACCCACTGCCTTGAGTGAAGCAGCACAACTCTGCTGTATGTTACAACGGTGCTGTACCCACCACTGCTACCAGCCCAAGTAGAGCTGTTAGGGTAGAGGTGGGGCTGGCAATGACCCCAGGCGTACTTCTGGGAGGAAGAGGAGGTGGCAGGAGTCATTGCACCATGTCCTGAAGCACCCTGGGAGGCTGTGGGAGTGAGCATCATGCCACCAAAGCAATGCAGACCAAATTCCACAGGATGACTAAGCTGCTGCTGAACTTCTCAGGAACCCAGTGTAAATGCTCACCAGTCCCACTGACTTAGGGGTCTCTATTTGTGCTCCCCTGTGTGCCTCACATCAGAGTGCCCCAAGGCCTTTTTATAGACTAAACACTCTCTTATCTCAGGACACTTACCTTTATCAAACCAAGGTGAAATATAGTTAAATGGGGTATTAGTTTGATGAAATATTTTTTTAGTTAAAAAACCCAACAACTTAGAAATGGCTATTAATTCCATTTTCAGACTGTAAAGCTATTCAAGGATTATAGTTAAATATTCAGGAACTAAACACTAGATTTGTGAACGACGAACCCATTTGGAAGCTTGATAACATCGAATCAGAGAATCACAGAATTTTTTTGTTTGGAAAAGACCTTTAAGATCATTGAATCCAACCATAGTCTAATTCTAAAAAGTCCAGTGCTTAAACCATGTCCCAAAGCACCACATCTACATGACTTAAACACCTCCAGTGATGGTGATTCAACTAAATTCCCAGACAGCTTATTCCAGTGTTTAATTACCCTTTCAGTGAAGAAGTTTCTCCTAATATGTAAGCTAAACCTAACTTGGTGCAACCTGAGACCATTTCTTAGACCATGATTGTAATGAAAGTGATGAAAAGAGTATGTGACAAGAAAGAAATGGGAAATGTCTCAGTATTATCTTATAATTCTGCTTTATTTCTAAAAAGTGGTAGTTTTGATGACATCAAGGAACCATCAGATAGCTATTGATTTCTCCTTTAAAAAAAAATAATTAAAAAAAAATTAAGACCTTCTGGTTCTGGGTATGGGAAGTGAAAAGGTCTGGTTAAAGAAACTACTAGTGTTGTTTCTATGGGATTTCCATATGGGAAACTAGCTAATGGGAAGCACAGTTTTCTTGTGGTTTTAAAATTAAATGGTATGTTGGGAAACTTATTTGTCTTTTAAATTTGTGTACAGAGTTCATATTTCTAAAAGACAGTTTCTAAACTGTACCTCTGCATTAATGACAGTGTTTGACTATGGTACCTGGAAAATCTCAGCAAATGGGTCCTGGGCTCAGGACCCCAGGCACGTGCAACATAGCAGCAGTGACTTAAACAGCTGCAGATGAGAAGACCAATTTCCAGGTGGTCACAACCCCTCTTATGGTGCAGACCTTGAGCAGAAGTCAAAGGAACGTTATTGTAGGTAGTGGAGTTTTTCTTGCTGCAATCCCACACAAAAGCTGTGAGACACAGTGAAGTCCTTGGTGTGCCTCCAAAAAGGGCAGGAATAAGACAAGCGCATCAGACTAACCTCACTTTCTGGCTCTGCTGGCATCAACTAACCATCCATTCGCAAGCAGATGTGCTTTCAAACCTCTGGAGCTGATTTGCCAGATTAAGCTGCAATTATGAAGACCCTTTACCTTCGTCAGCATCTTTGTTGAATTAGGGATCTCATTCAGATGGATCCAAAATGAAAGCAGACAGAAAAAAAATATCTCCTAGATCAAGCAGACAGATGACTCTCCTTCCAAGCCCTGTGTGTCAAAGTTTCATTTCACAAACGCACAACACAAAATATCCTGCACATCACAAAACCCCTCCATCTAGAGGCAGAAAAAGCCGATGAACAGGACTGAAGCTTCTGAAATTCGTTAACTTTGCCACAATGCCTTATAAAACCAAAATATCCAGTAAGCTTACCCCACAAGTTGTTTAAGCAAGTTTTACTACAGTTCAGGTCAATTCTGCTGTATCTGTTCTGATTTCATCTGCAGGAAGGAACACACTGGAAATGGCTTATTTACACTGAGAAAGCACTTCATTAGAGAGTTAACAGTGATTTGAAAGCAAATGAAAGGTTTTCCAAGCACCGAGACACCTTCCACTTTCAATGATGAGCTCCTCCTTTATTTTATATTAACTTCTGCCAAAATCACAGGATACACTTTTGCTAAACTTCATTATAAATGCACAAAGAATTATGCAAGCCCCTAATAAATGACAATAAGGTGTCTGAAAGTATCATGAGATGTTCTAATTTTCTAAATGAATAGGAGGAAAAAGCCCCACCCCACAAAGGGACAGCCACCTGCGTTTATTGGGAAAAAGAAACTAAGTCATAGGAAATGCTTCTTTGGCTCATTTTGGGACCAGGAATTGCAGGAGTGAAATAATTAGAAATTTGTTTTCTCCTTGGCTTTCTCTCTCTGGCATGAAGGTATCTGGAGAACACAAATGAAGTGAACTTTGGATTGTCTGCAATGTGGCCAAAAAGGATTATTGTTTTAGATGTATGACTATACACAGAGGGCCTTAATTCTAAATTACTGAAAGCAACAGCACACCACCTGTGGGGTACATGGCAGAATAAACCCTAGGGAGAATGCACAGACACACACACTTATGTTTGCATATACATGTGTGCACACTAGCACCCCTCAAACACGTCCACTTGTCATATTCTGACATTCTTAAGGAAAATAATTTATCTGCATGATTCTGCTAAAAATTATTGTGAGGATTTTAAAATAGCATCCTCCATCCATTTTTTAAAATATTTTCCCAATTTAAACAGGAAAACAAATTTTTTTATAATGGTATTTTTTTGAAACCATATGCACTGAAAAACACAGACTATCTACTGAACCATTTAAACTTCATAATCTAATGGAAAACTTCAATATACTTATTCACAGATTTTGTATATCCTTCTTCAAAAATACAATTTCAATGAAGTGCAATTAACCTCTAATTATTACACCTTTTTTTTTTTTTAAAGCAATGTCTTTCCACAAATGAAACAAAATGGGGCTGGGAGCTGAGGTAACTGGGCAGGGGAGGATGAGAAGAAAAGCAAAACAAAGCAGACTTGACATAGAAGTTTCCACAACTTGTCTCAACATCCAACATCTGCTTTGGGCTTTAAATATAGATACATCTAAGAATACATAATGATTGTATGCTCCAAAATAGCAGGAGACAAGTCCAATTAGCTCAGAGACAATGAGTGCATCACTTTATACTTTTAAGCACCTTTTCCTGACATTACAAGACAAGAATAACATATTATGTACAAGCAGGAGTTTAACTGGTCCAGTGCTTTAACTTAGCTTATAAATACAACTTGTTGCATTGTTGTATATAGTGTGAAAAATAATTTATAAAGAGTTTCCTAAACTATTTTGGGAAAGCACATTACAAATTAATAGGCAAGCTAGGTCATACACTGTCAAAGGAAAAAAAGAGTAATTTGTTGCTTTCTAACAGGTGCTTACAGCCATAACAGAATGTTACCTCCTAGACTCTGAAACCTGCCTGTTTTCCTAAAGCAATATCTGTTTGCTCAAAGACCCCACCTCACCTCTGTCTAGTGGCAAAGCTCTCCAGTCGCACAGACCAGAAGGCAGCACAGAAGTCCAGATGCCTGCTCACTGTTCTTCCCTTGAAACACCATGCGAAAGCCATCCTATCCCCAGCCAAAACCCTTCATTGCCCCAAAAAGTCAAAAGTGGAACATAAAGTACCTGAGGTTTCTATGTTATAGTACAAGTTTATGGAAGCGTCCTTTTGTTCTCTCAACAGTCACAGAGCTTCTTGGCTTTCCAACTGTTTATATAAGTATCACTTTTCTTTGCTTGATGTAAAGACGCTCTGTTTCACTCGACATATACTAAGATCTTAAATACACAGCCCTGGGGGCCATAAAATTTGGCTGCAGCTGTTCTCACAGTGCCATGGTAAGCCAGCAACATTCCCAATGCTCCTATGTCAGGCACACCATTAACACCAATTCTCACAAAATGGTACCAACAGCAAAGGGGAAATTTGATGAAAAAACAGAAGCATAGAAATGGAGAGTCTAGTAAGCTCCAGTAAAGAGAGGAGAGAGAAAAAGTGGATGCAGACTGAGATTTCTTTGGGCACACTTTCCTTTATTTCAAAATGTGAGAAAAGTTTCTGAACTGCCTGCTCTTCTGAAGCATGAGCCAGTAATGTGCCAACTGTATCCTGGGCTGCATCAAAAGAAGTGTGGCCAGCAGGTCGAGGGAGGTGATTCTCCCTCTTTACTCCACTCTCATGAGACCCCACCTGGAGTACTGTGTCCAGCTCTGGAGCCCCCAACACAAGAAGAACATGGAGCTGTTGAAGCAAGTCCGGAGGAGGGCTACGAAGATGATCAGAGGGTTGATGCAGCTCTCTTATGAAGACAGGCTGAGAGAAGTTGTTCAGTGTGCAGAAGAAAAGGGTCCAGGGAGACCTTTCAGTAGCCTTCCAGTACTTGAAGGGGATACAGGAAAGCTAGAGATGGACGTTTTATAAGGGCACGTAGTGGTAGGATGAGGGGTAATGGCTTTAAATTGGAAGAGGGAAGATTTAGATTAGACATTAAGAAGAAATTCTAAAGTGTGAGGGTGGTGAGACACTGAAACAGGATGTCCACAGAGGTTGTAGATGTTCCCTCCCTGGAAGTGTTCAAGGCCAGGTTAAACGGGGTTTTGAGCAACCTGGTCTAGAGGGAGGTGTCCCTGCCCATGCAGAGGGGTTGGAACTAGATGATCTTTAAGGTCCCTTTCAACCCAAACCATTCTATGGTTCTATGACTAAAGAGATGGTCATTACTTTGATCCCCTGGCAATGCTGATACAGAGAGAGAAGAGAGCTGAGGAGTGAATATCACAGTACTGAGTGCTAGTGATGGGAGGCCTGATCCCAAGTTGAGGGAAGCCAAGAGGAGTCTTGCTCTTGACCTCATAGCTTGTTGGATCAGACCCACGGACAGTATGAGCAAATGGCCTGTGCTATTGACAGGAGGCACAGAAAGGAAACTGTGTGTGCATAAAGTAGCTTTGTGATATGAATGCAAGAAACTGGTATCAAGGGAATAATCACATATGAAGTTACTTCAAGAATTGTTAAAGAAGGAGCTTTGTCTTAAGGTTCTTGGAAGATTTCTGACGCTGAAGTAATTCCTGTATTTTAAGCAGTAAAACACTGCATAACTGTTACCCTATCTACAGCATATGCTACAAGACACTTATTTTTTGTGCTTGGCTGAAATCTACAACACATTCTACAACTGCATGGGGAAAAATAACTGCTTAACACTTATTTGAGGTCATGTGTGTACTCCAAAGCCTTAAAAAGCTGTGGTTTTATTGTTTCTAGAACACAGGAAGAAAGGATTGACAAAGATTTCACTTTTTTGTGTTGTTGTTTCCATAGGAAAAAAGAAAGAAAGGGAAGCATGTTCGTTCATTGAGAGGCTCTGCATGCAGTGTGCATGCAGCAGGGAAAACTACCATGGTAATCCAGATGGAAAATGCATCTCTGTCTCCAAGCTGCTTCTATAGTTTTGACTTGCTGCTAGTGGGTGGGCAGAACTTGGAGAATTTGGCACCTGCACAATCAGAGTCTGTAAAGTTAGCAATTTGGCTATACTATGGTGATGAGGAATGTTGAATAGCATCACAACCAAAATTCACTCTGCCTAGGCCAGGTGTAGACGTGTAACTTTTCTTATGTTCTGTACATTGTACGTGGTTTCTAAGGGGTCCAAATACCAGAGGAAATAAGTGCTTATCTGTCAAAGAGTCAGGAAAACAGAACAACAAAGGTGGAAGGGATTTAAAAAAATTCTTTTGCTGTCCTACCCCCAACTGAGAAGAGCTTGGTGCTTCCTCTTATTCCCAGCTGTTTCTAGTGCATTTGGCTTTAATCAGGTGCAGGGCAGGAACTCAACATCCTGTTGCCTTGCTCTGATTAGGAGGAGTCAAATTCTACAAATTGGCAGATTTCTTCTTTTAGTGTTCCTTATTTGATGAATCATTTGTTTTAAAGTATTTGGAAAGGCCATTACAGAGGCAGCAGCCCCAGCCTGTTGCTATTTCCAAGTCTATTTATAACTGCTGCTCTAAAGAGCTTCAGTAGAATGTAGTTTCTTCTTCTTTAGTACACAGAAAGAACTATCCTGTTAAAGCAATGGCACAAAGGAACAGTGATAAAAGGTCTGAGGCTTCTATAATCAGCAACATGCTAATAAAACCCACACAAATAGAACTTAGAAGCCATGCCTTTGAGGTTAATGATCTTCTTTTTAATGTCCATTCTAAATACTCTTGGTTTCAACATTGAAGCAATTTAAGTTACTACTACTATCAACCTTGTAAATCTTACTTCAAATCTTAAATTCACGCTTCAGGGGGTTGGAACTAGATGATCTTTCAGGTTTCTTGCAACTCAGACCATTCTATGATGCTATGTTTCTATTATTTTACTCCCTTCTTATACAGATTTTGCATCATAACTTAGCTGACTGAGCACTGCCTGCTTTCCCACTGTTAGCAGTAGCAAACCTGCAACTCTAAACATTTAACTTTGGGGGATAATTACTACATCAGTTGATATAGCTAAAGATAGCACAAGAGCCATTAAAGAAGGTATCTTTTTGTTCAAGGCAAAATAACAGCCTTTCTAACTGAAAGTACAGTAAAAAATACACTTAGAAAAGGTGTACAGAATATAAATAATATAAACATCTGAAATATTATTCCTCCTTCAATACTGAAAATAACAACAACGATAAAGGAATAAATATTTTACTACTACTCCTTTTCACTTTTCTTTTTCCTCCTGATTTAACTTGATAGAAGCCAGACAAAAAAGGGATGATACTTCACCCTAGCCATGCACAGGATTTCCTTTTCCTTCTTTCAGCTTTGCATTCTCTCACTTTCAGACATAAGAATATAAGATGCTGACCAAACCAGAAGTGTATTAGAGTTAGTAATAAACTTTCAAAATTACCCTTAGCACTTGTAGAAGAATCTTTCTCCTCAGGGAGGACTTACATTTATTACGGGAACTCTAGAAACTCCATATAACAGAGTTTGAGAGTTTGATACTAATCAGTTTGGGTTCACTACAAAGCAAGAAGTTGCTGGAAAGATCTACCATGTATGTTATTCAAATTAATTGGAGTACTGCAAGTCAACTATACTGTACATGGTTTTCAGCTTTTAACTGCTCCCAGTTACAAGCTGCTGCCCAATTTTATCAAAAATCATGTTTTACTATTTGATTCACATCATCACCTGCCACACTGAAGTCTACCTCTTCTGTTTGCTAACAATATCTCAGCCATGAAATGCAATCCTGTGCCTTAAAAAGTGGACAAAAGGACTACATCTATTCTTCAACAAGCCAACAATAGCTCATAAGAAGCCAGCTCCCAAGAAGTAGATTTGCTCCGTGTTGCTGAGTGGCCAACACCTGCTAAACCAGAAGCTCTTAAAAGACAAATGAGATTAAGACCTCTTAGTTGCAATCTCTTCTGATGAAAAGCAGCTCATCTACAGAGAGAACTATGACCAGGGAAAAAAAGCCTGAAATGTTTCCAGCTTCTGACCATCTCTCTCAGCTGGGTCCCTCTTGTTTAGAAAGGCTCCAAGCATTCCATGGCATGAAAAGGAAAGCAGCACGGTGCAGTCTTTCAAAGAGAAGCTCAAATAACTGTCAATACCTGGATCATGTTTGTCTCTGCCGTTTCACATGCAGGGACAAACTAGGTACAGCAAAATCTTCCATTGCTTCATCCACAATTTACTGGTAATTCAGGGTTGGAGAAAACAGACTTTAGCAGCAATGAGAATGTTAATACAAATTACTACATGGGAAAGATAAAGACAACTGGTAGGTGATGCTTCCAACCCCTCTTTCATTGAAGTAAATATTTTAAAAGGCAGATTGGCTGTCTCATGTTGCCTGCCAGTCCTCAATCAATAATAAAATTTTAAAAGCTATTTTATCAAACCCTAGTGCTGATCACACAGGTGTGAACTTTAAAAGTCAGTTTCAAAGAAACTGAGAAGAATATAATTTCAAAGTAAAATCTTTTTGCCCCCTCTATTTCCCTGAAAGCCAGTCACTCATTGCCATTAAAAACAATCCCATTTATTCATCTTAAATACAGGGCTGACCAGCAGCAGAATACCAGATTGATTTTATTTGCTTTAGATTTCAGTTCAGTTGGTTATGACACATTTTCATTACACAAAGTAGGTATTTAATTTTGATCTTTTTCTCTTCTTTGAAGAGTAACACCTCCTTCTCTTCTTTCAACTCAATTCAGTCAATTGATAAACAATATTGAGGCAATATTTAATAGCTCGTAGTCCCAGGAATTACTCTTGTTTTGTTGTGCACCTAAAAACCAAGCTTAATTACAAATGATATCTCTGTTCACTTTCAAAATGTGCCAGATTTACTTCATAGGATAGGTTAGGTAGGGAAGGGCACAGGTTGGCATTCTGAAGCTCCCAGTAAAAATAGAAAAAAAAACCCCATGACTTGAAATTCTAAGTGTGTAAGGAAGGAGAAGCTCCAGAAGTTTAATTTTTTATTGGGTTGGGATAGGGCCTTGAGAACAGGAGGGAGGCAGTGATGACCTTAATATTTCCAAGAAGCCTGAAACAGAATAAATGGTTTGGGAAGCTGCAGCTGCTTTACATTCTTTTTAAAATGACAACACAAATTGTCATTAAAATGTATTATCAGTCTTATAATTTCAAATTAAGTTTTTATTAAAGGTATATTTCCTGCCCTAAAAGATACATTAGAAGAGGTTGGACAGGCTTTTTTCATCTGTATTTTTTAAACAAATGCATAATTAAACAGCCAAGCTGGTAGGTATTTCTTCACCAAAAAAAATATCTCCCAAGTCTGTACACGATTAAATTAACCATTAAAATATTTACTGACACATACTAAAGGGAATGTATTCTCCAGTGCCAGCACGATGCACTTGATAAATAAATACCATAAACTTACCACTTTTTAGAAATCTATTTTGCCAAAAAACTGTACAGACTCTGTAATCCAAGACAGTCAATTGGCAGCATTTTTACATCTCAGAGCATTAAGCTAATTGTTCACAAGAACTCTGAAAGAATTAAAACTAGAAGTACTGATTTTTATGTCTATGACAAGCTCAAGTCCAGTGTTTGGGTCCAACTCCCTATACAGCAGGGCTCCTATTTGTTAAACAGCATCAAGAACAACTGCTCACTGCTATCCTGATCTAAATTGGAAGAGCTTTCTTGTTTTCTGATTCACTGAGGTAAAACACAGTAACTGCCAAGAGACACTACTCCCATTTGTAGAAGCCTCTAAAAACTGAACCTTATGCTGGAAGCACTGGCAATCTTAGCTATACAAGTTCATACATATATATATATATTTAAGAATATATGTTCTGAAAACACTTACGAATGTTTTTATCTTTATATCAGTGGGTAGTCCCTCTAAAACTTTTATTTGCTTACAGCTAAGTGCATATGTTAGCGTTGCGTTGTTCCACAAATCAGTATTACTTTTACACATATACACAGCATAAGGTCCAAACCCAGTTTGGACCTAGTTTCCACCATACTGTACAAACAGCCTACAAAACGTTAAGCACTAAATAGAATGTAATATTCTTTACTCATGCAACGTAGGAGCTGGTCTGAGTTGGCTCTTCCTTTTATAACTGGCAAGAAAAAAAATATCAAATTATATGTTAAATCTAAAAGACAAAATTATTACAATACATTTTCAGAAGTTATAGCAACTTCTTTGATTAAAATATAAATAAAAATCCCCTTAAGCACGAGATGGAAGATATGAGTTCTGCTTAAAGGAATTCTGAAGAACATTTTCCTTAAGGACATCTTATTGCAGTCCTAAGAACTGAGGAAAAAAAAAATCTTCCCCTCCCATTTTTTCTTCTCTCCTTTTCCACTACAGCAAAGGATGTCAGAAGTGTTAAGGTCATTAACCAGTTGGGTTTTGCCTTGCACTCATACAGCCATTAGTCAAACAGGATCTATTAAGATAGCTGTCTCAACATCTTTCTTAGGAGTGAAGAAAGGACGGGAGGGCACATGAATTTCCTCTGCTGTTAGCATCTTAATTAACTCCAGAAAAAAAAACATGTGCTCAGACTTTTTAAAGAAACAGCTCTGCTTCTCCAATCAGCAAATGTGCACTACCTGCAACTGAGTAGGGATCTCACTCTCAACTTTATCACACCGAACACTTGGTCATAAAGGTCTCTTCCAAACTGTGTATGCAGAAGGTGGATGTTCTAAAAGGTCCACCTCTGTCATTCAAGAAGGCTGATATATATTTTGTCACATACATCTTGGTCACAAAACCACTCCAGTAAACACTTTACTGTACTGAGGACATAGCAAGCCGTATTTCCAATCTCCATCCTTTTTCATGAGGGGTCAGGAAAACTCACACAAATTTCATGGAAGCATGTGTGTGTCTTTCTGTTCTCAATTTTTAGTTTTTTAAACATAGTCTTGGAAGGCTGGCTCCAGGACTCAGCTGTCCCATGGACTACCATTGCAATTTTGGAGTCTATTACTAAATTACTAAAAGCAAGAGGCTAAGTGCTTTGCATTTAATGACAACATTCCAGTTGATCGTAAGATTTCAACCTCTTTGATACTTGGTTCTCAATATTCTTTAAAGAACATTAAAAAATTGTTTTCTTCCATCTTCTCTTTCCAGGGCAGGTTGAAACCATCTTTTATCTCATTTGCTTTTTTTTTATATACCCAACCTATCTCACCTGTAGTTCCTTTGTCCCTGTGACAAGCATCCTGAATGCTTGGCTGCCGGATGGCAGACACTGAAGAACAAATACCATCTTGTTGTACCCGCACAGGTAAAGCATTTTCTGTGAAGGACAGGCAATGTAGGGGTTTGAAGTCCTCTAGGATGAGCAAGTTCTATCATACAATTTTCCTACTTCTAGGCAAGTAGCTTAAGCATGAGGCCTCAAAGTAGTATACCATTTCAGCCAGATTTTAGATGAAAGTGGCTATAACTACATAGTCAACAAAATAAACTGTGGAAGGAGAGGGTTAAGCTCTTCCTCTGATTCCTCTTCTAGAGCAAAATCCTGCTCTCCACTCAGTAACAACGTACCTATGGACATCACCTACCTGGGATCAAGTCAGGAGGCAGTAACGTATTTACCACTTCATGTAACCACCCTCGAATGTTTCACAGGTGTGAACAGTCCCTTGGAAATTGGTGGTATCACTCATGATAAGTGTAAGTATACTTCCCAAGAAATCTGGGACAGAAAGTATCTTCTTCTCACAGAGGCAAGCTCTGGGAGTCCCAGTCAACTCCACAGGACCTGGTCTGAGTATAAGCAATAGCTTTTTAAAAAAAAGCATTTACTAATTCCCTAAAGATATGCTCCATAGGATAAACAAACCTAAAAAAAAACATCCACAACAAATCAATAATCCAAAACACCTTTAGTCTAGCAAATATATGGAAAACAACTGAATGGAGTTAACAGGTTTGCTGATGTAGAACTGAGGAAGTGTAGGTTCTCCAGTTCAAACACCCAGCTTTTTATATAGTGCATAATTATTACTTGAAGGGAAAGAGAAAGAGGCCCATAGATGACCACAGTGTAATCCTGGCTGCTCACTGGGAGGTGAAACGAGATGGATGGAACACAATGAAGAAAGACCCAGAGAGTAAAATGAAGTAGCCAGTAGAGAAAACACCATTCCGCTTTAAGTTGCTTGCTTTTATGATAGAAACAGGAGGGACCAATTAGCCTAGCCTCTTGCTATAATTTAGAAAGTGTTTAAGGGCAAAATTAGGCTTTAAGACTTTGGCAATGGCTTACACATTATTTAATATTTAATTTTCCTTCATCTCTGATTAGTGAAATACTGTATCTGACATTGAAAAGAAACTACCTACAACCTAACTTCTATCCAATTAATTTAATCATGCTATAAATCCAGTGCCTGTGAGATTAATATCTCTATCATAGCAACTGACCTGTGACACTGTCAGAAAAGTCAAGCACAAGTAAAATACAGGAAGAACATTTTTTAAAAACCTAAATCCAATTTTAAAAGCAATAAATAAAGAAATAAACAAACAAAAAGTAAACCTAGATATGTGTACTAGAAGGGGCATTTGAATTTCAAGAGAAATATTGTAGGACTAATACCTCACTGTATGTTGCTGCTCACATGTAGAAAAGGTATAGACCTGGTAATTTTGTAAGTAGTTATTTGGACAATTTGTGGTCATATGAATCAAAGGAAAATAAAGACAGTATTTTATTTGTATGAAGGATGTAGAAATCTATAGGGACAAGTTCTGCCCAAATGCACTGACTATCCTTCGAGAGCTGCGCGAATAAACCCTGCTCAGTTACTCCCTGGAATTCACTTCTCCAAGAGGCTACCAAAAGGCACAACATACTCAACTGAGCTTTCACTTACTCTTTAAAATAAAAAAATGTGACATGTTTTCAGATTTAATTAGCAAAAAACTCATTTTTTTTCTTTGTTTCCAAAGACATCTCATGTAGCTGTACTGAGTGGGGAGTCGACTAAACAATGCCACTTATTAGCATGGGACAAAAGGTCATTTGGAAGGGATGTGCCTTTAAGGACTTACAAAGGCTTCATCCTCACTCCTGTATTAAAAGAGGAAGCATATCTCCGTAAAGGAAGGATGCCCACTTTAAATAAGGAAATGAGTTTGCAGGATGTACACATGCTGCTTTCTATTAATGATAAGCAAAATCTACAGAAAAAGCAAAAGACTTCTTAGCTTTGGCAGAAGTCATCGTCTTGTGGATTACCTGTAAAGAATTTTAAAATAAACAGGCTGCAAATAAATGTCCTCTACCATTTTAAAAAACTGATTTTTGTATGTATAATGGGGTTTAACAAACACTGATTACTATACTCTGCAGCAAGAGATATAATTACTGACTGATGTTTTCACATGTAGGCCAGAGATTAAAACAGTGGTTAGGGCAGCAAAAATGAGGGGTTGTAATACTTGACATTCTCTTCTTAAAGCTAAACTTTGCAACTAGAGTCTCCAGCCAGTCTCTCCTAGATTAAGAACAGCCCTGATGAGAAGCTGAACATGAGCCAGCAATGTGTGCTTGCAGCCCAGAAAGCCCACTGTGTCCTGGGCTGCATCAAAAGAATCATGGCCAGCAGGGCGAGGGAGGTGATTCTCCCCCTCTACTCTGCACTCATGAGACCCCACCTGGAGTGCTGTATCCAATTCTGGAGCTCCCAGCACAAGAAGGACGTGGAGCTCCTGAAGAGAGTCCAGAGGAGGGCCGCAAGGATGATGAGTGGGCTGGAGAAGCTCTCCTATGCAGACAGGCTGGGAGAATTTGGGTTGTTGTGCCTGAGAAAAGAAGGGTCTGAAGAGACATTACAGTGGCCTCCCAATACTCAGAAGGGCCTACAGGAAAGCTGGGCAGAGACTTTATACAAGCACATGTAGTAACAAGATGAAGGGTAATGGTTTTAAACTGGAAGAGGGCAGATTTAGGTTAGATATCAGGAAGAAATTATTTACAGTGAGGTTGTTGAGACATTGGCACAGGGAAGTTGTTGACGCCCCCTCCCTGGAAGTGTTCAAGTCCAGATTAAATGGGACTTTGAGAGCAACCTGGTCTAGAGGGAGGTCTCTCTGCCTGTGCAGGAGGGTTGAAACCAGATGATCTTTAAGGTCCCTTCCAACACAAACTATTCTTTGATTCTAAGGATTTGCAAATTTCTCTCTTTAAGCTTAATAAACAGTCACAAGGTGGTTATTATGTTTCATTAAAAATCTATCATATGTTTAAACATGTAATAAAAAACATATTGTGCTTTGCAGCATGGACAGAATATCTGACCACAAATTTTAAATAAAAATAGAAGGTATACACTGTTTTGTTATATTCTCATTTCACTCCTCTGTGAGTACATATTATTTGACCACTGAAGCTCAAGAGAAAGCATATCAGGCATATAGTTCCAGAAAAATGGCTTTAAGACCAGAAAGAGCATATAAGTAACAATAAAGAGAAATCCTTAATGATGACATAATTAGTTTTAAGTACATACACATTATTTAAATAAAGATGTAAATCTATTTATATGAACATTCAGATTCAGGTACAAGGGTAAGCTCAAAAGAAGCTCATTGCCTTAAAATAAATTCCCTCTTAATGCACACAATTCAAGTTTCCCATTGCCCTTTCCTATATCACAGAATCATAGAATCATAGGGGTTGGAAGGGACCTCGAAAGATCATCTAGTCCAACCTCCCTGCCAGAGCAGGGTCACCTAGAGTACATCACACAGGAACGCATCCAGGCGGGTCTTGAATGTCTCCAGTGAAGAAGACTCCACAACCTCTCTGGGCAGCCTGTTCCAGTGCTCTGTCACTCTCACAGTAAAAAAAATTTTTCTGATATTCACCTTAAACCTCCTATGCTCCAATTTGTATCCATTACTCCTTGTCCTATCACTGGTCATCACTGAAAAAAGCTTAGCTCCATCTTCTTGACACTCACCCTTTACGTATTTGTAAACACTGATGAGGTCACCCCTCAGTCTCCTTTTCTCCAAACTAAAGAGACCCAGCTCCCTCAGCCTTTCCTCATAAGGGAGATGTTCCACTCCCTTAATCATCTTTGTGGCTCTGCGCTGGACTCTTTCAAGCACTTCCCTGTCCTTCTTGAACTGAGGGGCCCAGAACTGGACACAATACTCCAGATGCTGCCTCACCAATGCAGAATAGAGGGGGAGGAGAACCTCTCTTGACCTACTAACCACACCCTTTCTAATACACCCCAGGATGCCATTGGCCTTCTTAGCCACAAGGGCACACTGCTGGCTCATGGTCATCCTCCTGTCTACTAGGACCCCCAGGTCCCTTTCACCTACACTGCTCTCAAGCAGGTCAGCCCCCAACCTGTACTGGTACATGGTGTTTTTCTTCCCCAAATGCAAAACTCTACACTTGCCCTTGTTGAACTTCATCAGGTGTTTCCCCGTCCAAGTCTCCAGCCTGTCTAGGTCTCTCTGAATGGCAGCACAGCCTTCTGGTGTGTCAGCCACTCCTCCTAGCTTGGTGTCATCAGCAAACTTGCTGAGGGTACATTCTGTACCCTCATCCAGGTCGTTGATGAAGATGTTGAACAACACCGGTCCCAGTACTGACCCCTGAGGGTCAGTATTAATATTAATATTATTACTTAGTAAAACATCTTGGGTTTCAAAGGTTCCCTCCCCCTCCTTCTCCCCACCTTCACCCCTAGAGTCTTTCAGACGACCACAAATTCTGGCTGGCTTAAAACACTGAGCAGTGTTTTGGCTTTACAAGCGATTGAGAGAAGCAGGCATGCTTGTGCACCACAGCTTGGACCATCCCATCCACCTGGGCCCCATTCTTGGTGGTCCTCACTTTCTTTTCTGCAAGGTACTTGGCACACCCAAGCTCAGACCAAAGTAATTTTCTTAAGTGCTATACACAGTTTCCAAGATGAACATCAGTGGACGGAGTTAAAATAGAAATTCATCCCTGCATAATTGGCAAGAATAAGGCTTACCCTCTGTACACCACAAAAATCAGCATTTTTGTTTTATTTTGTTGCCTTTGTTATGCTTTATAAGACAAATTCCCCAGCCAGTCTTCTAAATAGTAATAAGCTGCACAAGGAAATGGTTGTGGCACTGAGTTAGGAACAACTCCGTTCCAACATGACCATAATCTTTATTCATCCTCTTCCACCATGTTGCAGAAAAAAGGGTAACATACTCAGGTGTGTAGACACAGACACATACCAAGTACGAACACAGCTAGCTTTTTCTCCAGAGCCAGAGCCTGAAAGTTCTGGTGATGGCAATGCCTTTTTTGGATGGCCCATGACGCTCCCATACTATCCAAAAATGTTTTAGTTTTAAAGAAAAATTTTGAATAAAACTCCAAAACATTCAGGTCCAAAAAGCAAAAGTCTGATTACATGAAATTTATTTGTTCAACTAGCCTTGGGGGTGTCAACATTTCCATTATACACTCACACGTCTAATGTTTATTACTCAGCTGTAAAAATTTGCTGTTAGCCTAAAACTTGGCATAAAAACATTTTTTTTCAATCTGTCAAAAGTCAGACTGCATATTGTATTACATAAGTGGATTTTTTAAAAAGAAATAATTACTGGGATAAAGCTCTTCTGGGTGCTTGTTTAATTCCAAAACAAACAGTTTTCCTTACAAGTGTCTCTAGGTATTTATGGGAGAGAAGAGGGAAATTAAATCTGACCAAGCAATTTAATTTATAAATATAACTTTCTGTATATATTTTTTTCAATCAAGCATCTGTAAGGATTTTCAGCAAGCAGACTTTACACACATGTATGGCAACCAAATGAATATGGATAAACCACAACAGGTCCCAAGAGTTGTTCCTGTCTATTGGGTCAATACTATGCAAACTGAGAAGGATTTACAAGCTGGACCATAATGGCTCCTTAGGACCCATTACTTTCTGATGGGTAAATAATACATGTTTTCTAAACTATTGCCATGCCAAAATATGTGTTTGCCCTTCAGGCTGAAAAGGTTCCAAATAATCCAATAGGATTTATCAGATAAGTAATACATTTACGGAAGTAAAATACATGTTTAACTAAACAAATAATGCACTTAAACGCTGAATGAAAGATTAACAGAAATGCTCCTAAACATTGTACATATTTAGAAGGTTACTGGAAGCCAATGAGCAAGAGAAAAGGGATTTATGGTAGCTAAAACCAAAATAAGTTAGTAGGGATGAAGGAAATCTTTCCCCTTTCTGAACACATTTGCAGCCAGCTGTCTGAAATATCTGTCAAAAATCAAACCCATACTCTGACAATCACAGTATAAGCTACTGAAATTGTGCACACAAGAAGGAACTACAGATGTTACAACCTTTTGGGCTCTAATGGCTGTTACACTTCTGGAGTGGTCTGCATTTCATGGGACATCCTGTTATTAAGCCATTTTCCTGACCGTGTCCCAGGACGCTGCTTTCACATCATGCTTCTTGTCTCTGGACTGTCTGATCTCCTCACACTTTCCTCCCAGCTTTGAGTGAAGCATGTGAGTAAAGCTAGGAGGGAAGCACAGATCAAAAGTGTGAGAATTAACCTGATGTTATTGGGAAATGCTGAACAGCAATCCCAATGCTTGGGAAGGGGAGATAACACACAGGGATGGTGCAGCAAGCACCAAGGAGGAAGGAACAGCAACAAAACCTAAAAGGGAAGAAGCTCATGGCAAAGACAAAAGGCAAAGGAGGAAAGGAAAGATGAAAGTACTAAAAAAAATAAAAATAGAAGCAGAACAACATGTCCTGCATTTCAGAATTTGAGATTCTGCAGAGAAACATTTGTCTTTCCTAGAAGCCTCATGAATCACGACACATTGAACAATGAGGGGAAATAGCAAGTTCAAGTATAGCACCAGAAGTAAGCTCTAGAAGTACTCAAATGTTCCTCTGCTTGGAATATGTATTTTTCTGGCATTATTTTACACTACACATTTGTTAGCATCTGATGACAGGAATGAAAGAACATGCAATACTCCTTTACCTCACTTAGGGACAACACAGCCTAGTCATGACATTACTTGCAAATCTTAATTAAAATTACCCGAGTTGCAAAACACTAGCTTTGGGACTGACAGGAGGAATCAATCAACAACTAAATTTAATAAGAACTGAAATAGCAGCAGGAACCAAAAGGCAGACTACAGCAGGGAAAGGTGCTGTGCTTGAAGACTACGTGAAAGGAGCACAGGTGACTGAGGCTCAGAGCCTCCCCTACCAGGAGAGTTCTAACTTCAACCAGCAGCAGGCATCAAAAAGAAAGGCTGCAGTAGCTGGCAAGGAATTCAGTGTTATTTTTGTCCTGCAGCCCAGGTAAACCTTTACAGTTGGGTGAAGAGGGGATAGATGTCAAAGCAAGCCAAATAGTTGAACAAGACCTACATTCAGTCACTGCAGCAAAAAAGTTCTTCTGTTTCCCTTCAGCTGTTTGGAGAGCACTTCCTAAAGGAAAGGTGGCAAAGCTCATATCATTACCTTTTTCATAAAGGATCCTGCTGCATAAAGAATTTCTTTCATATCTGCAGGAATGACAAAATGAGGAAGATTCTCCACAGGGCACTTCATAACCCTTTATTTCCTAAGTTAACAATAATCCTGGAAACAATAGGCCTGCAGAAACCATTGCTTTATCATTGCTCCAGATACAAAGGAAATTCTATATTCAATCCCAGTTTCCTTCAGCAACATTCAAATCTCACCTTTGACATTCAACAGAATATGAAAGAGAATTTTGTCTCTATTTTAATTTCAAAATTTCAAAGTTTCTTTACACCAGAGGGCAATGTTTTAGCAGCTAAAATAATTAATATTTCATAATAAATTACAATTGGTGATGCATTGGGGAATATGCTAGTTTTACTAATGTATTTGTCCTGGGAAAACAAAGATGAAACTTTTCACAAGCTTTTTGAAAATAGACTTAATGGGCATGCTCCGGCGTATAAAAAGTTTCAGTTCAACTACCTCCCACAACTAGCAGGGCAAAATTAAATGATAAAGTTGCCTTCCTGATAAAAAAAATATTAAGCTTTTCTGGACAGTTTTAAGTAAAGTTGTTAATAAAAACCTAGGCATATTGATGCAATATCCAAGAATGTCTCTCGAAAGGAAATTACCACCACCCATAACCATCTTGACACAGCACGCAAAATCATGGACAATCAACCCTCTCAAAGACCAATACTGTTCTATAAATACTCTTGAGAACAAATTACTTCAAGCTTTAGATAGCTCATAAACAGTGTTCAACGATGCAGGAATTTAGCATTAGTCTCAAAATCAGAGGAATGAATCTAGCTGAAAAAATTATTCTCAGATTTAATCCTTCCCAGTTATTAGCTCATAGATCATAAAGGATGACATGATAACATGGAACTAAAAAATGGCAGGCTATAGTTTGTGTTTATCAGGCTCATTATCAGGCACAAATGAGTTACATCTATATGCTACAATCAGTGAACAATTAAATCTTCTATTTACAATCTGCTGGACAGGGAGGCAAAAGAGATATTTCCTGGATCCAAATGTCACTGACCTAAAACTCAGGATTCAACAAGTTGCAATGCTGTTGTGGTTTATTTTTTGCAGTGGCCCTGGTCGAGGGTGTACCAGCCTGCTATTATACCACTTACTTCCCAAGGTTAACCTCTGGCCATCTAAATACCCAAGACCCTTGATTGCTGAGACTCGCCCTCATCCTTTAAGGTATAGAAACTGAAAAGCACATTTGCCTTCCTGACAGTCTTAATTACTCTGAAATTTCTGATGGGACTATGTCAGTCTGACCCTCAAAAGAAAAATCCTCTTCAATCTCTATTGCTGCAAGTCACCTACTGTTTCCTCACAGCAACAGCTGTTGGTGAATCAACTAACTTGTTTTTTTAAGTTTGTGTTCCTGAGGTGAATCCTGGTCTATAATCTTTTTTCCTTGCCCCTCTTGCTTAGAATTTCCTGTCTGGGACTCACCATAGGGAGGAAAGACTCTTGCGACTCGCCTGACGATAGTTCTGCCTGAATGCCCTTTATCTGGGCCTTCTACACTCCCTATTTGGTGACTAACTGAGATGTTTTCCTATATGGTTCTATTTAAAGTGTAGAATATCTGTCAGTTTTAATTGCATTATACATATATCTAGCCTAAATTTGTACTAAAATCAGTAGTTATATATGCAAAGTCATCAAATACATGGATCAACTTTTTGAGAGTGCAATGGCAAAAGAAAGTGTCCACATTCAAACAGGTGCACCTGCCTTGAACAATGAACCATACAGTGTAAAAAGTAAAAATAAATAAATAAATAAAGTAATTCTGCCTGTTTTTGCTGACCTCTGAAAATCACTAAGACCTTGTTTCTGTCATGGCCCAACGGTGTTAGTAACAGACCATCGGAGAGACAGTGGAGGGAGAGAAGATGGACCATTCTCCACAGTTCCTCCAAGCTGACAATACTCACTAGCCTCATGATTACCTTCTCCTGCCTTTGAGGAATGACTCACATCCATAAAATGCATTTTAGAATCCAAAATAAAGAGCAATCCACATAAAGGGACCTCCTTTTGACATGAGAGCTGTTAACAATTGACCCTAGAAAACTCTCTCTCTTGTCATGAAGGAAGGCCCATACAATTTATAAGGATCAAATCAAACACCTCCATCAGAAATAGAAAAACATACTAAATTAATGGATGCTGTTAGATAACCGCATGAAGTCCCTTAAATCAGCCAAGGGCTGCAAAAATTTGTATAGCATGGCTGCTTTCTAGTACTTCTTAGCCCACTTCCTTGCAAAAGACATCAAATCCACTGCAGTAGTTACGCTGAGTCAGTAGGTCGATGGGGGATGTTGGGAGGATATATTCCATAAACACCGTAAGAAGCTACAATAGGCAAAATAATCTGCACTTGATATATCAGGAAGTCTCTAGGTAGCAATTTGCCAGAAGAAATAATGTCTTTCAGGTAAGAGTTATTACAATAGACAGAGATTCCTGGCCTCTTTTTGGGGTGCAGGTTGTATAGCACTGTATCCTATGTGAAACTCTAACAGACTATTTCCATTGCAGCTATGTAAATTAATCCTCTCCAGATGTAATTAATCACAGTTTTAATTCATCACCTCAATGGCTGTTTCAAGCTGTAGTAGGCATATTTGCACATTCTTTCACATTCTGTAAAACACAAGGTTTATAAATATCCAGATCAAATCATTCTGATAAGCTGTTTTTACGAATATGAGTATTTTAGAAGTTTTTTTGAGATCCAAGATGTTAAGATTATTTATTATATTTATAAGGAAAAGGATCAAATTATCAGTACTACTGTTAAAGTTCTCCACTCTTCCACACTTCTTATTAATTTACTATGTTTAAGGGAAGGAATGAAAACAAGCTGGTAGCAGAACTCATTTGCACAAGTTCAAAGACTGATATATAACTCATTAACAGGATTTGTCACAGTTTTGGCAAGGGAACCAAATTAAATTGTTTCTAGACTTCATTTGTATCCCATGCAAATGCTGAAATTCAGAATAAGTTGAACATTTAACAGACCCTCCTCCTACTCTATCCCTAGGAAAAGACCAACAGAAAGCCATTTTGGAAAGTTGTTACAAAACTGTTCCAGGAGGAGCCCTGAACCACAGCCTGAGACTAGCTCGGCCATCAAAAAGACCAAACAGAAGGTGTTCAGAAGACTGCAGCATCGTGAAATTCAAAATCTTCTCTTGGGATGCCTGTGGTTTGCAAGGTGACACGTTACACTGTAGCCTGCCAAAACCCAGCAGTTTGTCAGTGCACTTCACCCAGCTGAGAGACGTAAAACCTGACCAACTTCAGAGAGACGCTGAAGCCAAACCTGGCCTCATCACTGCCCCGGTGGGATTTCTCCTGGCAGAATGGCATTCCGCTCCTGCCACTTTCCTTCTCCAATTATTAAACTCCAGAGGACTGGCACAGGTTGGAAATTCTACAGCACATCTATGAACTAGAGGCCAGTGTACAAGGTGAGGGGAAGGAATGTAGAGCAGTGGGGCCAGGACAACACCACAGTCCTTACTGAAGAGCCCAGGGTGCTTTGAGCACCTGCTGAGAATGAAGAAGGTGTTTTCAGCAAGTTACATGAACTTTGCTTGGATATAATCCTTCTCTATTAACCTCTGTCTAATACAGGAGGTGATTAATAAACATCCAATGCCCAATTCCATCCCACACACCTCCTTCTAGCACAGAACTAAAAAGACCCCCTTACTTTTCCTGTTTTTCACCCACCCTAGACCTTCTTAAGTACTGGGTGGTCTGTTAGTCTGCCCTGCCACAACACAGGTTCCCAGCTGCTTGGGTTTGGGTTTACCCATCTGATCCTCCACGTCCCCAACATTCGACCTCTGTTTTCGAGGATCTGCAGGCCGAGGAGCTCATCAGCTTCACCATCACGCTTGGATTTTGAAGACCAGGCATGACATTAACCTCTCCTCCACTGCTCCCCCTGAAACTGCACAAAATCTGTCAATTTTCAGAGGGTTAGGTTCACCCCCATGCAGGCTAGGCATTTAACTTGTTCTTAAGTAAGAAAGCAAACACTGAAGGAACCAGTGCATTAGTATCCCCACTCTGAACTTGCCCCTCAAAAACTGTTCTAACTCAGTCTAACTTAGAATCTATATTTATTTTCTATATAACTATGGAAAAAAATAGAATGGAAATAAATAGATACATAGACACACACAACAACACCCTGTACCTATATTAAGGATATGCCACTCATAGAACTACTGATTGATCTGGTCTACTATACTAGCACTAGCTGACACTTTCCAGAAAGGGAAGATGGTAAAGACTAAGGGCTTGTATGTTTTAAGCATATACACATCAGCATATACTTAACTGTGATGCGGAAAAATAAAAAAAGCAGAACTTTGGAGCTGCACTTGGATTCTTTCCCCTTAAAAATAACCCCCAACTTGAACAAGACCCATAATACAATGCTGTTCTTGTCATGAGCTCTGAATCAGCTCTGCAGCACATAGTGTACATATTGAAAAACAGCTGTTGGGTGACAGACTGTTTGCTGGGAAGTTTGAGTTGAGTGAAGTGGTTAACCCACATCCCTTCCCCACTGATAAAGTGCTTTGATAAGCAAGCCATACTGGTGAAAGCTAGCAAAAGAGCTAGGGCTGAGACTTTCAGGAATGAATGTAAGACTTGTTCGGTGGAAGCAACTTAAATCTCATGCACAGGCTTCTCCAGTTGTTTTTTACCCACCAGTCCCCAGTTACTTTTAGTACACGCTCCTTCTTTCTGTTTGCAGCAGAATCAATTCTTTGATATGTCAAAGCAATATCCTGTACATGTGGGAAATTAAACCAGAAAACTCTGCTAAAAAGCCTCCCTTACTGTAAAGTTTTATAAAAGTGTTTTCCACAATTCTAAATGTTACTAGTGGTGTAGCATTAAAAAAAGGTCTGCGTTAGAAAAAGCATGTCTGGACTAACCACAAGCAAGAAACACATGGGCACAATTTATACTTTTTTTTTTTTCCTATTTTATTAACAAAAAGTAATTCAAAGAAAAAATATTTCTGGGCATTAATTTCTGAACTTCAGCTGAGCACTTTTGGAAAGAAACTTGTTAATTAAGTACAGATGTCATGCAGACTTACAAAAAACTATTCCTCTTTTCACAAATCCCACATTTTAGAAATATATTCACAGGCTATACTTATTTTAAAAATCCTACTAATAAAAAGATATTTTTCTTTTAGCATGTCACCTACATTGTTTAATCAGATATTACACACGCACAAATTCAGATAAGGGTTTCTATACCTCCAATATAATAGCATCAAGCTCCAGTTCAGTTCAGTTAGAAGTAGGTGTATTCAAAATTCTCCCTCAAATAAATAATTACCTACATAATAAGGCTGTATATACTCTGGCACACTGTGACTATTTCACAATTTTCTGGTCTTGGGGTCTTTACAGTTCTGGCACTCAATCCTTTGGAAACTGAAGAAATAGCTAGTAGTTGCTGCTTGACCCCAAAAGTACCATGCTATTGCTGTAGCTTAGCATACGGTTATTCAGGTGGCTTTACATCAACATGCATGTTGATAAGTAAGACATATTCCTAGATAAAAATTTAAGGCTCCTAAAAAATCTTATTTAACATTAGATTTTCTGCTGCTAGTGCTGACTACTCTATAGAGATAGCACTAATGCAAAATCAGCATGAGGTATTTAAGGACATTTTAATAGTTCTGTGGATGTAAGTTTATAAGAAATACTTTTAAAAGGTATTTAATTTTTCTTGGCATTTTGACATACCATTGCCTGGTCAAATTGATTAGAAGTAATTTTTTTCTCTCTGCATTTCATCAAACAAACACGTAATTTCTAAATATCTACACTTAAAACACTTGCAAAGGGGTTAAAAGGTTACTAGATGGGGAATACAGCAATGCCAGTAGAATTCTGAAAAGTCAATTAGGAACTGTTTAAAGGAAAAATCCTTATAAGTACCATCACAATAAGTAGCTAACCAGAGCTGTTCGTTAGTATGAAGTGTGTAAATTTTTTAGGAAAGCTAAGTAGAAGTGTAAATGAAGCAGTGGCAGTCCTCACTATACTTTAATTACAAGCATATTGTTCTAACATTCAGAATATTTACTGATTTTATGCTGTTCTTACCAAGAAAAGGGAGGGGCCAACATTTTACTTTCGAAGTTTTCTTAAGTACCTTCATTAAAAACACAGTTCAGCAAAACCAGAAAATGTTTTCTTTTACAACACAACCAAAATCTGAAGAGATTGGATTGTCTGAAGGCCTAATTTGAAACCACTTTGTTTATTTAGGCAAAATTAACTCCTACTAAAATGATTATTGTTAAGGCCAGACAATTAACTGAATTTTGTACTGCAGAGTAACAGAGCTTTCACTGTGTTATCTGCAAAACAAGGTTCTGAATACTCATCTTCAGAGCAGAAAAGGGCAATTTGGCTAAAGACATCAGTAAAAACTAGAGTCCCATGCAAAGGATCAGAAGAATATTAAGGTAAAACCCCCAAAACCTCAAGAGAAACTGAGGCAACAAATAAGCAACACTTCCAAAAACTCATCCAAAAGTCTTATTCACCAATACATCAAACAATTCACTGTAAGTTCCCTTGGTTTAAATTAAGGACTTGAAAATGGAGGACTCGAAACTTCAGCCTCCAGTGGCAGGAGGGCTCCTAGAAGAAAAGGGAACAGGCTAGAGATAATCAAAGGCAGAAGGAACTCCTGGTGAACCTTCTTTTGTGTTACCCACATATTGATATAGCCCATACAGCTGCTGAAAAGCCAGGGTTGGCATCCTTTTTACTGGTTTAGCATTTTAGAAGCTATTATTACATAGATTCTATCAACTGGAGTATATCTGTATATGCTGTAGCTTTTGCAACACCCAGTGAAGTTCAATAACCCAATTGTTTTCCAGTACATTATCTTGTTTGGGAAGATCATGATCTGTTTCAGAGATATACAGTGAAAAACTGTTACGTGCTTATAGGGCTACTGTATAAATCTGAGACATTTATGAGACAAATCTGAGTCGTGCGTGCTTCTGGTTCCTGAGTAACTTCCCATTTCAAAAGAAGTTTTGAAGGGCTCTGAAAGACTGGCCCCAGAGCAAACCTGAAGTACTGCTGTAGCCTGGATACATAAACTGAAATCGAGCTGGTATGGATAAACGCCATGCACTGAAGAGAAGTTACAAACTAACATTTGTGCCAAAAATCCTTAGAGAAAGCACCTTGATAGCAGACTTTGACATACAGAAAGTTTCCCAGCCCTAAGCAGAAGCCCATGACATCACAACTCTATTGCTAACCACGCTTACGTTGATTAGGACAGCCCTGAGATTGCTGCACACTTCTGTTTTGAGGCAAAGATATCCCGAAACAACAGCAGCTGCAGCCCTGTCCCCACCACAATGACCCATCATAAGCCCCACTGAAGTGATCTCCCCTGTGCTCATGTATGAAGGGCGACTCCTTGCCTTTACAGCAAAACTTGCTAAGGGTGAATTCTCCAGCCTCTCTCCACTTCCTCCCTATGCTTTTTCCACAGAGTTGGGAGCTGACTGCTGTTGAAAAAACAAAGTTACTCAACATTGGCCTACTCTTCCTCAAACAGAAAACACAAACGTTCACATTATTACTTTTCAAAAATAGGGACTAAATTAGACATAATTACTGTGCCAGTAGAGGAGAATTTAAAAAACCCAACAGACACAACCAAATAAGCAAAACAAAAAAAACCTCAGACAACGGCAATGTTTATCCTCTTCTCAATGTAAGTCCTACTAACACCAATGAAAACTGCATGGGAAAGTGTTAAGAAGAAACTGGATCTCTAAATATTTTGCTGTCTGAGTATTTAATAAATTTTGATGCACAAACCAACCAAGCAAGCAAAATTTCAGCTCTAAGAGGCAACATATTTCTGTAAAAATATATTCTGATTGCTATCGCAGCGTATATTGTGTTACCAAAAAAAAAAAAAAAGCATACTACCAAGCAGGTTTTCTATTATGTTAGTGGAGTGCACATCTTTCAGCTGCTAGTTTTGAAGTTATAAAGTTTTCATTGATGACATTATGCTTGGGTGTGAAACCTGCTCTCTACATATCATCTTACAGAACAAGCCTCCCTACCACCAAACCCACTTTTCTTGTCCAACAGCCAAAGAAAAGCTACTTGCCTGCTTATTCTTACAGTAATAGGTTTAGTGCACCAACACTTGCAGAAGAAATACTTCATAAACGAAGTGCAAACATGATAGAATAAGGTTTTCAGTCCATTTTATCACAGCATCTTTATGAAATGAAATTACATTGCAGCTTTACACATATTCAGACAGAATTAGGAACAATTTCTTTTAAGAATAATGTGCAGAGATTGCATAAATGCTATGAAGAAATACCCAGACAGAGACATTTTAAACAAATTATGTGTCAGGATTGTGACATAACTGTTGGGATGTCTGCAGGGATTTGTGGAATTAAGACTTGGAAGAAAAAAATCATATGCTCTTAATGAACACATAAAATCAGCCAGGTAATATGAAAAATGCAATCTCAAAGATACAACTACATATAATTAAAATCTCAGTAAAATGAAACATCCATCAATCTCCTTTTTAAAAAAATGATGTCCTCTAGTCGTCAGGTCTTGATGTTATGCAAAAGTGAGCATGCAATGGAAAAGGAGCAACAGAAGGTTCACTCAGTTGATAAAACATGCACAAAATAAACTGAATGTTAGATATATTAGTTCTATCATCTTGTGAACTGCATACATAACATTTTCTGTCAATAAATCATTACTATACATAATTTCCTAACTTAAAAATTTTTCTTTCCTCTTTTTGGCCAATTTAGAAAAAAAACCAAAAAACTATCAGCAGAAGCAGGATCCTGTTACTCACGCATGTTTGATTTGAATGCTCTATATAGAGTAAGCCCATTGCCTATGCTCTTGTTGTTTCTTAAGCCAAACAATTAATGATTAAGTCCTTTGTTACACCCTTAATCCTTCATGTAGAACTAAGGGCATGTGCATTTTTATGTACAGAACTCCACTACATCAATATTTTACTATGATAGAATAATACAGGTTGGAAAGGACCTGTAATACTCTAAAAGCAGGAACAACTTCCACTGGATTAGCCGTGGCTTTGTCCAGGTGAATATCTATGAGGATAGAATATCAGTGCAATAGAGGTAAATCTTATTTAATGTATTTTGAAGAACTGGAGAAAGATGAAAAATCAGCTACAAAGAAAAGGAGAAGCACATATCTATAAAATACTAAAGCAACACTACTTGCAGTGATGCCAGGTCAGTTCCAAGAGAATATCAGCTTGCAGTCTGATGAACATCAGTGGTTTAGGTCCTCTGACAACATGTACCTATCAGAAATTTCTCTATGTCCTACACACTGAATTTAAGCTGAACTGAAAATGCTACCAAAGCAATTATTTTAAGCTATTTTCCACAGGAATAAATGGGTGCCAAGAAGCAAGGGAAAAAGCTCCCTTCAACTTACTTTTATTATTCATTAGAAAAAAAGACTAAAGATTAATGTTATTACAGCCTATCATCATTATCTGCTTCATTATTCAAGAGTCTATATCCTAGATTCTCCAGGGTATTCACACACATAACTTCCATGGAAATATGACTATTTTTAGAAATCTGGCCTGAGGGAAACAAACTTCCTCTCAAAACTGAGTCTTAGCTGCTAGAACTCAGAAACTGGTTCAAAATTACACCTTCTCTTATCATACCACCAGTGTGCTCTCACTCATATGAAGGCACAGGCTTGCCCTGTCTCAAGCCTGCCTTGTATGCATCACTGGTAGGTTTTATTTTCAGCTGCTCTTTGTCAGACATTAACCATTTATAAAGCCAGAATATTCCATATTTGCATTCTGCCTAAGGCTGTGGAGTCTTTTGTTTTGTTTTTCTCAACTTCACGCTAGGATACAGCTCAGGATTTTCGCAAATTGAACCTAGGAAAAGCAGGGGTATTGCAAGATGCTTTTAAAAAACAATAAACCCAACAATTTTAGAAGAGCTACGCTGTCTACAGAATTTCAAGTAGTAGCACAAACATGGATTTCCTGACCCTATGGAAATCTATTCAGATTTTGTACTTTCCAAATACTGGCACTTGTTTACAATTAGCAGGTGTATTTCATTGGCCTATAAAAATAGTTTAGAAAAAGCTTATCAAATAGAGACCAAACTCAAGTGTCAGACGAAATTAGCAGGTGACCATACAGCCCAATGAATGTATCTGTTGAAGGCCACAGAGTGACTAAATTAAAGGAGGAAGATCTGGTGATAGTCTAATTTATCAGAACCAGATTAGCTTTTGTGTACCTGTTCTCACTTTGATGACTGCTATCCAACTCTTGCTGTCCCTCATTCTAACTATCTGAACTACTGCCTCTGAAACATTCAAACCTTAAAGAGATGGGAATTCTTCTTAGGATTAGTGAACAAGCTAATTTTTTTAGCAGAAGTGATGTCTCTTAGCAGGACCTTAGCAACACACCACATCATCAGACCTTCATGTGATAGTGAGGAATCAATAGACAAGCTAGAGATAACCAGAGCACTGTTCATAACACCACCACCTCTCTGTACTTGTGTTTTTCTCTTTTCCTCATCTCTGCTGCTGACCAGCTGTCTACACAGGGGTGATCTTTAGACCACGGCGTGCCTGCACACAATTTCAACTGTCCTTTTGTCACAAAGCAGGCACTTGTTTCTTGCACTCAGCTAAAGTTTACATTCAACCTGCAGCTTTCCAAAAGCTGGTTGCTGAGGTTCTGCAAGTATTCTAGCACCACCATCATCTCCCATGCTCCCATCTTCCTCACATCACTGGAGGGCATTGCAGGATGCAGATAAAGAGGGGAGAAACATGGACAACATTAATGCCCTGACTGGCAGTCAGGAACATGGTAGGAGTGCAGATGCTGCACAGGATGGGCTTAGGGTAGGGAAGGAGCTGGGGCTGCTTTGCCCAACAGTATGTCACATGTCAAAAAAGATTAAAAAAAAGGTTCTTTTGCCTTTTCTTTTTATCATACAGTATCACACAGTAGTTGATTTAAACTTCCCTGAATAACTACTATTAGAAAGCAGCAGCATGGAGAAGAATCTTTCACAAAGCTTAAAATTAGTGAAAATAGAAGAATTTCCCTCCTTACATTCTACTGCTCTTAATATCTTCAGTAACTAAAATCCTGCAATTTATATTAAATGCAATTTATATTAAAAAACTAGTCTTATCGTTTCAAAAACAGGATGAGTAATTATTTCAGTAAAGACAGCGGACTTTCCTGTTGGAAAAATACATGCAAATAAATGAGTCACAGCACTGAAATTATCATTTTAGGTCATGAAAAGAAAATATTTGCTGGATACAACAGTATTAGGCTGCCACTTTATAGTGACCCCCTAATCCCCACACAATTTAAAACTAACTTTACCTCACTGCAGGGAGATGCTTTGCCAGCAAACGCTAACATGGATTGTCAGTACTGCATCCAAAGCATTTCCCCTCCCTTTCTGAGGGAAATCCCAGACACAACCCTTTCTTACAAGGAGAAAAAAAAAATAAATTAAAAAAAAAATAAATCAATATTATACCAGCCTTTAATTCTGATACATGCCTGAGTTACTGGCAAGGCATACTGCAGAGACTATGAATTGCTTGGTTTTGTTACATTCGGAAAAATTCCAAGGATTAAAAACAAACAAACAAACAAAAAATCAGATGTAGCTTGAAGGTGTAACAAAACCGATACCCAAGTCCTGTCCCAGATTACTGTCCTTTATGCAATTGACATTGGCCAGAATCCATATAAAAACACACATCTCCTGGCTTCCTGCTCTAAAATTTGCTCTGTTCAAATTGAAATCTGTGCTTTATTCTTACAGCCAGAGCAACATTATCATATCACATGAGAATACTTCTGCAGAAACTTAATATAGCGTATTTTCAAAACCATCCACCCTTTTTCACACCCAAAAAACTATTATTAAATTATACATCTACTGTAGGACTAGTAAATGGTTATAAAATAGAAATTTAAAAGCTAGGGAGAAGAATACAAGTAGTTGCTTCGGTTTTTTTCATGGAACATTTGCAAAAAGCAGTACCAGCTGTCTGGCAGCTACTTTTATGATGCAGCTTTTAAAATCATGCTTACTTTTAAAATATGTGTTTTGGGTTTGGTTGTTGTTTTTTTTTTGGTGTGTTTTGTTTGTTTTTTTACAAGTATAAACTAAAAAATCTTTCTAATAAAATGCAGAGTGGTAAATATAAGATGCAGTCTGCACATTTGCTCCATTAATTTCCTCGAGATAAGAGTTAACTATTACCAAAACTGAAATATACAATTCATGCTGATGTTAATAATGGGATTTTTGTAATGTTTCACAGATTGGTTTTAATAGCCAAGGAAAGGTGTTGCAAGATATCAGCCCTACTGTTTTACAAATATCCCTAAAACACAAGACATGAAATTAACTATCAACAATGTACTCAGCCCATCATATTAATTCATCTATTGCATTCCTATTTACCCGATTTCTGAATAATTTTTACAGAATATGAAAATTTAATGCTGTGAACTGTAGTATGTATAGATAATAACCATTAATTCAGTCTGTGTGTCTAACTGCTGTTTGAAAATTATTGTGTGCTATGCTGAAAAAACTATGCATTGCCACAGAAGAAAGCAACACAACTTGACAAGCCTACTACACTTTAAAGGCATCATCCAGCAACATTTTTGGTCTTCCCAAAAATATACTAATGGGAACCATGATTTTTATTGGAAAATAAAAAATTTGCTTCATGTGGTTTTCTCTCTAGAAATGCAGATTTTTGTAAGCTTCCTTGGGAAAAGTAAACATATTTAAATGCCCACAGTCTTAAATGTGTGAATGCCCAATGCCAGCTTGAAAGACACAAGTCATTTTCAGCACTTTGTACTCCTCCAGCAGGGAGAAGCCAGGGGAAGAACAACATTTCTGTAAACACATAACTTGGGATATTTATGGTGATGTTCATATTTGTGGTTATTTGATCAAAAACATGTCAGTTAGAAGACGAAATATTTACAAAGGCACATGCTAAAGGCAGATCAAAACAAACAAGGAGATAAAAGATAGGAGGCCATTGGTTGATGGGGAATCTTCCTCTTGGCAGAAGGCCAAATGATTTTTTTTAACACAACAAATGAATAAATAAACCCCAATTTGTAATATGAAGCATACATCCAATTTGCAAGCTATAGAGCAGAGCAACTTCTATGCAAAGATTAAAAATATTCTTTGAAAGTTTTGTTTCAAGCCACACAGCATTTAAAGTAACCACTTGGAAGAAAATGTCCTAATAAGTGGAAGTAACTCCACTAGCCCTCAATGCGCTTCTTAGAAAGGGCAAGGAATCCAAAGGGGAAAAAAATAATCACGTGTTCTTCAGTGCATTTTTTAGGCTGGTGAATTTAAATATAAGATGGGACGACATTATATTTAACATTTTATTTGTTATAACTTACATCTCTGTAGCTTACAAATCAGCATGGCTTTTCATACACTGACAATATAACAAAACTAGATATGTCTTAGCACGATGTCTTACTGGGAAGAAAAAAAAGTTAAAGTTTTAGCAGATTTCAAGCCCTCATGATTCACAGCATAGTAATGCACTAAAAAAGAAAGCTGCTCTGAAGAAAACATTTTTGACACATTGGTAGTGATATTTCCAGAGCTTCTTCAGACAAATGCTAAAGGAAAAACATAGTGCAGAAACTGCAGTACTGATACCTAAGTGCAATTTCACAGAAAAATTAATTCAATTTGGTCTCTCTGGAATGACACTGAAGTCACTGGAATATGAAAGTGACTCCATGCAGAAGAAGAAGGACACACAGGCTTACCATAACAAGCTGTGTTCTCTCAAGCCATTCATGATTTCTGCTACCAAACCTAAGTAGCATTGTACAATGATAGGAAGGCCACAACTAGTAAGCAAAGATTCATTTTGCTCATAAAATGACTCAATGTAATTATTAAACAGGTATTGTATTATATTTTATTGTCCATCTAATCCTGTAATGTTTATACCCTTAGTAATCGTATTCTGCGTTTTTAATATGGGATTCAAAAGGCTTAACTAGCTTGTGTAAGGAGTAATGGAAAACAGTTTTTGAGGTTATGGCTTCAGTAGTACCACAAGGTAGTACTAGTCTGAATTAAATTAATAACTACGCTAGTTAAACTATTTAACAAATTTCTGCCAGAACATATTTTGAGTTTCAGAACACATGCACACATGATCAGCAAGAAGTGTGCACGCACTTACCTCCAGATCACCAAACACTGAGTTTGTTACACAGTGCCTAAGCATGACTTACATAGTTTAGAATTTAACCATGTAGTACAAATAGTTCTCCTCTAGAACAACTGACAAGGTCTTTATTATTATGTATTATGTAGTTCATATCATATAATTTGGAGAAAAAGCAGATCAATGAAACATGCTGTCTTCTGCTTTCCCCAGATATCGTGAACAACTTAAAAATTTTATAATTACCTGACAACAACTTCTTGCCCTTCCCAGTCTGCCTCCTTTAAAGGCAAAGACTTTCTGTCACCTCAGGCTATTCGAGACTCCCACCTACAGACACATATAAGCTAACAGCAAATCCACGTTGCAGGTGATACCAGAGAAGGACATCCAAATCATAGCCCAGTAGCTGTGAAACTAAAATACTGCCCTAGTCAGGACTTTGGAAGAATGTTACCAGAGGTCTAGCAAGGAAATTCAGTTAATGCATGGTCTCAAAAAGGACAAACCTCCATTTTGGCATGTTGGCAAACAAAAATTTCATAGCACTAAGAGTGTAATAACCTGTAATTTGTACATAATGTTGCCTTTATGCACAACTCTCTCACAGGGGATTTTTGTAGGTATTAAACGTAAAAAGTCTATTTCTTAGTCTTTCAGTGTACCACAATTACCTTATTGTCACTCAATCCACTGTGCATTGTATGTCTGATTTCATGTAACAATCTTGTTGCATGCTGTCATGTCTGGGTATAACGACTGTGGTATTTGCACTGTTCAAAATCCTACCTCAGGGACAAGAGATTCCCCCCCCTCTGCCTGGATGGAAGGACATTTTAATCCAGGCACCCTCACTGCAGAGTGATGACATCCTGACCTTTACTTACATTCACTGCCCGAGATGCAGGACCTGGCCAGTGGTTTAAGGTGTTGAAAGGTATCGTTGGTTCACTTCAATGCAGGTGTTTCAGAACTGATCTATCACATTTACAGGGCCAGACTCGGTGACAACTCAGTCATATAAAATATTACATTAAAATGTGCTTCTAGCCATCATTTCTAAAATGTTTTCCTCAAAGTCCTTTGGGAATAATTTGAAAGGTATGTTTTATGCCCAGAATCGACAGGCCATCAGGTGATACTAACTTTTCCTGATTGGTTTGTTTTCTGTCCAGACTTTGTTTCTCCATTGGCTTAAGCTCTGCAGTTTAATGACCAGGCAAACCAGCCAAGAAAAAATAAACACAACAAAAACAGGAGAAAAAAATATTTCTAAGAAAAATACATAGAGAAACAGCAAACATTTCAGGGATGTAGTATGAAACAAAATTCCTTTTAATGCTACCTTTATCAAAGAATATATATAGTCTTTATGCAGCAGCAACAGAAAATAGGAACTTCAAGCAAGTCATAATCTTGCCAAACAAACATGTTGGAAAAAGTAAGAACTTTTATGAAAATGTTTATGGTCCAAATTCACATTTGGCCACAATCCTGCTGTAGAAGTGGCAGTGTAGACTAGACTAGTAGACGAGTGGCATTACTAGACTAATACAGAAGGAAAATTATCTAATTATCAAATTATAAATTAATTTCTGCTTTACATAAAGATTCTTACTAAACAGGAATCTTTATTTCCATTATTTTGAGGATTCAGTCAGATTCCAATCATAATCTTAAAAAGATGTCATGAAAAACAGTGATAAAGAATGAATCAAGCACTCAAAACAATTCCTACAAATTTTGCGTTTTTCATAGCTGTCTCATGAAAACATCATTGCTCTCACCCTCACGTGGATATTTTCAGCAAGTACAGATGTAGATTTAGACATTCTTTAGAAAGTACTCCATTGACAAAAGAATATAGTTAAATTTTAAAAGTGGTACGTGCACACAAAACAGTGTCGGAGATATGACCTTGGAGAAACTCACCGCTGTGAAACTTGCCACTGGGTAGGATGGACTAAGAAATTTCCTTTTCTTTGCTTGCTCACTCCAGCCATACCTCCTGGTATTTGCAGTCTATGACACTGTTTCACAAAACACTTGTATACTCATTTTGAAAGAACTATAATGAAGTACCGATTTTTTAAATTACCTGTCATTTTCTTGATTTCAGCATAAAAAACTATCAAACTAATATAAAAAAAATATATTTATGCTCAACAGGTACGTCCACCAACTGTTATGATGGTCTTTCCAAATCAACTTTCCGACCCAAAGTATGCTGCCATATATTAAATACATACGCAGCCCTCATTGAAATAATCTATAAACCGATTGTTAGAAGACATATCCTAATTGTTCATGTGGAAATCTTTCTGATCTGTTTTTTCATGTTATTACAGATTCACGTCAGTATCTTTCCTGTGTTTAACAGAATTGCGAAGTTTTGTATGTTTGCAAATATGAAGCCTCAATTTCTATTTCTCACCCTTGTCACATAATTTTTAATTCCAGCTTATTGTTTATTGGCAATGCAAGCATTGCGTGGAATCATGTAAACACATTTGCTGACACAGGGAAATAATTCATTTTTTTCAGATTGATAAATCATCTTGTATGTTTCTCTTTCCACTGAGTGATTTTCAGATTAGCATGATGACTTCCAATGATCTTTTGATTTCTAGCTTATACACCACAATATCCCATATAAAACTATATAGCATGTCCTATACCCATAACACAGTTCTCATGGAGGATCAAACAGAAAACCTAGCTGCTTCATTCCACTTTTATTTCTAAGCATAACAAATTTTGTTTTGAATTCAGCTTCAGTGGCAAATTTTTCCTCACTTGATTCCATATTTCACTGCAGATTATAATCAGCTGTTTCTTTTATTGAATTTATTTCAATAAAAGCCAGAAAAGTTCTCTACAAAATGATACAGAAGCAAGATGCTGAGAACTTTGCCTAGTTTATACAGCATGTGGATTAGGAAAAAAAAACCCACCAAACTAACAACAACAAAAAACTACAACAAACAAAACATGTTACAATTGCATAAACAAAGTACAAACTCCTGCTACATGAGGTCTTTTCAGAGATCACTGTATGTATCAATTGCTTATTTACAACTCATTCCATGCCACCCAGCTCAAGCAACTCAAAATCACCTAAGGGCAGCACACAGCAATTAAGAAAATGCATCTTAAATTCAAGCACTGGTTTATCACATGGTAATTCATTCATCTGCCTACATCCTTGTAAGACTTACAGAAGAACATATGTAGAGGTGAAGGTAATCAAGAGAGGACCACCAGATGTAGTTATTTGTGGCATTCATCCTGAAAAGCATTTAGAGTGTTCTATTCTGTGGGTTTTAATAACAGTAAATGTTAACAGCAGCGGGTTAGAGTACACAAGTGTTCAGCAGAGGAACAGTGAGGCAAGTCCCATGTTTTAAACATTAAGTTAGATTTGAAATCTAGGTGAAGCACTTTTCAGGCATTATAACATCATTAGGATCATTAAATTCAAAAGCTAGAGTTATTACTAACAGATTACAGAAGTTACACTGAACAAGTCTCAAAGCTATGTAGTCTTGAGAAACTCTAGTCAACTTCTGAATGCTAACCTTTGAGAATAACTTTAAAATTGATCTTGAAAGGAGAATATCAACACAGACACCCGGTTAAAGTGCAGATATTTGAAGACACCCAGGAACATAGTAACAGAAATTCCATAACTAAAGTACTTATCTACATTTAGTTTGAAATCTTGCACGAACAGGATTTATTAAATGTTCATATAGGACCATCCTAAAAATAAATCATCAGAAAGCCAGTGCAAAAAACTGTTGAAAACAAACTACAAAACCAATATGTGAGACAACAGTTAAAACCTCTGTAAAAGAGATTTACCTTCTTTATTTTCATAAATTGAGAAACCAAAGAAACTAACATTATGCAGCAGACTGCCCAGAAGGCTTCAACAGTCTAGGAGTCCAGTATCCACCCAACTCTTCAGATTGCCCTTCTCTGCCCATTCTGTTCCAGCATTTGAGCACTTTTTTTTTTTTTCTTTAAATCTACTTCTCATGTTTATATTATGACATAGCCTAACAGAACCTAAACACAAGGCATCCTGAGTAGGTCATTAACATCTCACTAACACCACTGAACTTCATGGTTTGTTCATTTTAACAGGAAACCAGATTCTAATTATTATCCCTTCCTACCCCAAATTACCTTGCAGGTTTCAAAATACCCAGAACTATCTATGCAATCCTTTACTTTATGCCATGTGTTTTAAAAAGTTGTTTAAAATGTTGTTTAAAAATAATTACATTATTTGTTTAATGACATGGTGGCCAACAATTATTTCCTTTTTATACTCCTACAAACGTGACATCATAGTTTGTTTCCTGCTGGGATACTGTTGCACAGAGATAAAAAATATGGACTCTGCCAGTATCAAAACCAAAATCAACTGCCTGACCCCAACAAAAAGAGACAAAAACTCCAAATACTTAGTAAACAGATGCTGAATTTGTATTATTCAAACTCCCCTCCCCACTGTCAGGCTACAGTTTTTAGGGGCACTGTTTTAATAAATGTTGCTGAAGAAAGATAGATTAGACATTAGAAGAAGTTTCTTCACTGACAGGGTAATTAAACACTGGAATAGGCTGCCCAGGGAGGTTGTTGAATCACCATCCCTGGAGGTTTTAAGAGACATATAGATGGGGTGCTTAGGCACATTGTTTAAGCACTGGATTTGGTAGAATTAGGTTAATAGTTGGCAGAGTTAGGTTATGGTTGGACTCGATGATCTTAAAGGTCTTTTCCAACCAGAATGATTCTGTGATTCTGTGAAAAGAGAATGTAAATATTTTATTACTGTATATTCTAAACTAAGTGTGAAAGGGAAAAAAAGCATGCACACCTAAACATAACGGGTAATTTACTGTGGAAAAAAAACACACAAAAGGAAAACTTTTTTAGCTCCTGTTGTACAATTTGTTTCAGAAACATGTTAACAATGATGGAAAAAAACCCTTGATGCCATTTATAAGGTGAACTCTCGCAGGCATGTTCCAACTCCAATAAAGAAGGTTAATGATACAACGGCAGTCAGAAACATGCAAGTCAAAACACAATCTAGGAGGAACAAAGCACCCCATACAACCCAAATTTCAGCAGCACTAAATAATATCCCACCTGTCAGTATGTCAAACAGCTTGGCATGTTTCCATTACAAGACAAAAGTCACTTTTGTTTGTATGTCAAATGTGCTTTGAGCAAAAGGGGAAAAAAAAAAAGCTTTTGCAGAATAAAGATAATTCTGAGAGGTAAAATATAAACAACAACTGATAAGTAACAATCATGCTTACCACCTTTGTGTTTGTGTTAAAAAATAGCTTTCTGGTTAGCCAGATGTTATAAATATAGTTACAAACACATCAGGAACAAATTTAGACATCGCTGATGCATGGTAGATAACACAGGGTGGAACATACCCCACAACTTTAAAAATTATCTGCAATTTACAAATGAGATCCAAAGGGAAATGCTTGTATGTTAGTACTTCATGTTTTCCATTTCTCTAGAAATTTCTAATTTAGTGTGTTCTGAATCATAGTTTTCCTATGACCAGGGAGAGGGGGAAGGGCAGAAAGAGGGTGGACAACACGGCTTAGTGTTGCCTTGTGATGGCGTAGTATAATTGCCTATTTTTTTTTTTTCCCAATCAGATGTTCCGATTATTTTAAACACAGATGAACTTGGATAACTAGTAACATGAGAAATCACTTTTGTCTCAGTACAAGATGAGGTGCCCTACTAAGGAAGCAGCCCTCAGTTTAGTACACTCTCTAGCAATAACAATAATTACTTTATACCAGAACATAGGCTGTCAGACTACTTGGTTTATGGGACAAGAAAAATCAGAGTTGGAAAATGCAAAGGGAAAAATAGATGGCATCCCTGAACGTCAAACAACTTTACATATGTGAATTAAAAGCCTCATCATGAGAGACAACCAATATTTAACGATGCTGGTCATTTCTAATAAGAGAACAAAAGCAGCCCCTATCTCAAATTCATTGCAGTAGTTCACAATAAGGAAAAACAATTAACCACAGAAGAATACAGAAGAGTATTTAGAATTGGAAGAAAGCATTTTAAGTTACCTAAAATGTACTACACTTAGGTTATCACTGGATAACCAAGAAACCTGCAGTCGCTCTGATTCCTTTATCCCAGCCAAAAGTTCCCACGTCAACCTCAGGGGGTTTTCAGCTTCAGCTGAGTCTGGAGTCCCCTCCCTCTCAAAGGAGCAGGAAGTACTAATATCTCTGTCCAAGCCTCTGCAAGATCAGGCAGAGAAGCCATTCACAGCTACAGAGGTCCTGCCACATTTAAGGCTGCAAAAATGGGCAGCATAAAGCACATTTTCAGAGCAGCTGAAGTTGTATGAGGAACTTCTGTCTTTGAAGCAGCTATTTTAAATGGTCCTTCATCTGGTTTATTAATTCTGAAAATTTATCAGGGAAATGTAATCTAGATTCTCGCTCTACAAGATGCACAGGCATTAAGCAGCTTTGTAAACACACCTTCCCCGTGGCCTACTTCAATTCTTCAATGGACTTCCCTCTCTAAAAGGCTGCCCTAAGAATTTTAAGTGTTATTTCCTGTTACTGTTTGAATCACTTAGGAGTGGTTTTTGATACTGAGTATAAGATTCAAAGAAAGGTATAATCTATTTGCAGAAATAAAAAAAAATAAATACAAAAATACTTAATCAAATTAACTTTGGAATACTGCCTTCATTCAACAGAAAACTGAGTACTAAGCAAACCTGAGATAGTATTTAACATGACTTCAAATAGTCTGTTTGGGGTATGCTAGAGTAAAGATAAATGCAGTAAAAAAAAAACCCACAAAATTCTACATCCTGGGACACAGCTTTGGCACATTCTTAAAGCACCTGGACACTGGAAAGTGTAAAACATGAATCATCCTACACAATATTAGACAAGAAAGTATGGATTCAATAACACTGTTAAGTAACCAACTAAATTCTTAAACTTTATAGCTGGATGTTTTGCCTAGACTATTTTCCTATCACTGGCAACCAAATGCACCCTTCTGGAAACAATTCATCGATAAATACCCGGTCTCACAATTTCAGCTCCTGTAAATAGGCAGCATGGGGGAGTCAAGAGGACAGCTACATCCAGTGGCAGCCACAAAATGGCTATTATTCAAGACGCTTTCACTTGCTTCAAAAAAGGCTAAAAAGCCCCTCTTCTATACTAACTAATGCAAAAGTCAGACTCAAAGGCAAAGCCAAGTTCTTTGATTCTATAATTGCTGCACAGGAGCTAAATTTGTGGCTTTAATAAATGACAAATTTTATTTATTATTATTGCTATTTCAATAGGTAACTAACTCATACGACTAAACTAGATGAAAGGTGTAAGGAATTAATGAGATCACCATTTATCAAATAAGGGAAGTCAAAACATTTTCTGCATTCAAAAGAAAAACTGCAAAGATTTAGAAGATCTTGACAGACTGAGAAGTAATTTATGTTCAGGGCAGGCTAGGCTTTGTGGAATTAATCTCATCTGATGGGGGTCTCAGCCAGAAGGAAATTTCAGCCATTCTGGAATTCAGACTTCATATTGGAAGAAACTCCTATGGCAAGACACAATTAAAGGGCGCTAAAAAAATGTAAAACCTCTCACATGTTTATTTGCATACTCTCTCTTATGTAAGCACATGCTTTTTAATTAGCATGACCATAAATCAAACCAGTATTGTGGTTGTCACAGGAGACCACACTTCTCAAAAAAAAAATAATAAAAATAGGTATAACGTGCTGGTACTCTGGCTAAGTCAGGAGGAAGACCTGTTGGTAATAAAGCGGTTTCAAAGTATTTTTACATTATTCTGTGAAGCATGTTAAGTCTTCCTATGTCTATATGAAGTCATATATTCACCACATTTGAAAAACAGTGAGAAAGTGAAATCCCTAGCCCTACAAAGGTCATTGCAAAGGAGTATGGCCAGAGGGAGGGGAGGGAAAACAGAGGAAAAAGGGGAGAGCTCATAAAATGTCAGGTTTAAGGAATGACGCTGGAATATATCCAAGATCAATCTCCATTCAATTTCATAATTTTTGGGACAAGCAGCAGGTCCTTCACACCGCATGGAGCAAGATGATGAAATGCCAAGAACAACAGGCATAATTCTTTCAAGATCATTCCATCAGGATTTTGCAAACAAAACCACATTGAAATATCTGGGTGAGGTGGGGGGGGGAAAGTTGCTGAAGAGAACAACATTTTCACTTTTCTCCTTCCTCTCGGCCAAGCTGAATCTTCTTTCCCCTCACCCACCAAAACTTTCTAAAAGACAAGGAAAGAAGCTGGCAAGGGAACGCCTAACTACTGCAGCTAGGTGAAAAACTGAACTGCTCATTGCTGATCTTTTCAATATTTTATATGAGCTTTCCCAAGATTTTGTTGGTTCTCTTTAAGTACTTCTGCTATCAGAGGCCTCCTGATCTTGCAATATCAGCTAACAGTTGTGGTTTTACACTGCAATGCTTATAGGCGGCTGTCAGTGCACAGAGAAAATGAACACAAGTCCCGCCTGCAACCACTGCTGTTAATTTAAGCACCTGGCACATGCATGCAGGATCCACAAGAACACCTCTGCTGCACCCCTGGATTCCCTTGGAGGCCTCTCTCCAAACAGCTCCTGTTACAGTCAGTCTTCTGTGGCAGCCCAGCAGGGCAGAACCAGGGCTGGCTTTAGGCACAGGCAAAGGCAGCAGCAATCTAGAGTTGCAGATTTCGGGGGAGCAGCAAAAAAACACCAACCAACCAACAACTGCCCAGGAGAGGGTATTAGTGCCCATATGGTGCATTATTTCAGATGGCTGGAGGTACAAGTGGGATGCTATGGCCACCAAGGGAGAGGTTTGGATGAAGCAGCAGCCATCCCCCACTTCCATCTGTGGGGAAAGAAATAATTTCTGCCTACACCACACAGAAATTTTGTACCATCTCTGGTAGAACAAGAGACCTGTAAGTCTTCAAAGGAACAACCAAAAGATACCGGTACCCAAAAACATTAAGGAATATGTATATTATAACAGGTACAGATGAGACTGCTCTGATCTTGTTTCAGACCCCCTTCTGTTTATTTCCAAGAGGAGTTACAGGTTATCAGATCCCCTGGGTTTTATGCTTTTTCTTAACATTTCAGTTCATGGCAAAGAGATCCTCAAAACTCCTTATAAAAATGTAATTAATGAAAGTCTTCAAAGTTTTTTTCATTTATAGTTATGATTCCAGCCCCCCCTTCTCCTCAGTTTTATACTCTTGTGATTTTCAGAATTTGCCTTTTTTAGAATAAATTCATGATGCTCAACTGCAGGAGACTGTCCATATTACAACAACTGTTAAAGACAAAAAAAAAAAAAATTAAAAAATCAGAAAAATAAAGCTGCCAATCAGTCTACATCACAAGTTTGAATCTAAGTTTTCAATTCAATGCTATTGCTTTCCTCGTTGAGAACAGATTAGGAAAAAGTAAGCATATTTTTCAGTATCAGACCTGTTCTAACACAGAACATGTTAATGAATCTCCTTTTCATTAAATAAAGAACTTAATGACTTACAAGCTGCAACTGTCCAAACAAATACATGTCCATCTTCCCTGTTTCTTGGTCTAAATAGGATAATCCTATCCTATGCCTTTTTCAGTATTCTGAGCCTTTACAGTACCATATGGCATGCATGCAGGATTAAATTTATAACTAGAGAACACAAATAAAAACCGCAGCAAGATAATGGAAGTCGGCTGAAAGGTATGATAAACTAAAACAGTACACTCGTTACATTATCATTGATTAAAAAAATAAAATTGCTTGTAATACAAGCTGCTTAATAAAGTTTAATTAGGACCAGAGCTGTGACCACAGTGTATTTTGTCATCTCACAATAAAAGCTCTCAAAATTTTAATGTGAAGGACACAGCTTTTCATGGCTGGTGTCAATCAGCTTTTTTTGAGAATCAGGGGAAACTCAACAGGTGTTTTTCTGAGGAAAAAACCCCTCATGTTTTAGATTAAAATTTAATACTTAGCATTTTTGGCAACAAATAAAACATATTCATCATGTATCTGTGAACACAGATAGTTCTTTTTAAAGTAGCTATAATGTATTGAAAAAAGGTGTTCCAGTAGTGGAGAACTGAATTAGACTGTGCATAGAGCATCTGTTATAGTTTAGCAGATCTTTATAAAACATTAATTCCTCCTAACATTAAAGACTCCACCACCTAACTCTCTTGTGTGGTCTATTTTGAGTAAATGAGAGGATAAATTCAAGAGAATGGGGAGGTAGACGTTAATTCATTTTAAGAGTGCTGTTCCTGGAGTCCCATAATAAAAAATATGGGATTCCTTAATTTTAAAAAGTCAGAAATATATGATGTCTACTCTTTAAGACTGCATGGATATTAGGGTCATAAACGTAAAAAGACAAAATACAGCTATGGCTAAAACTACATCAGTTTTAGTAGGTGGATCAGCAATACCAGAAGAACTATTTCAGTGTATGTTTAAATTCCAGCAGCCCCAGCAAGGTGTACTTACAAAGCAGAAGAGGGGCAGTTCCCCCCTATAAGCACCTTATAGTGGCCTTCCAGTACCTGAAGGGGCTACAGGAAAGCTGGGGAGGGACTTTTTACTAGGGTTTGTAGTGAGATGACAAGGGGTAATGGCTTTAAATTGGAAGAATATGGATTTAGGTTAGATAATAGGAGGAAATTCTTCAGTGTGAGAGTAGTGAGACACTGGAACAGGTTTCCCAGGGAAGCTGTGGAAGCCCTATCCCTGGAAGTGTTCAAGGCCAGGTTGGATGTGGCGCTGAGAAATCTGTTCTAGTGGGAGGTGTCCCTGCTCATGCAGGGGGGCTGGAAGTAGATGTTCTTTAAGCCCCCTTCCAACTCAAACCATTCTATGATTCTATGATAGCAGAAACAAGGTGGCTATGCTAGAGGGGAGCATGCATATGAATATGAAAAATACCTCTACAATGTGGAAACATAGCATTGAAATCATGACCAATATTCTCTAGCAGGAAGCTTTTTGCCTCAGTGGGCAGGACACTTCCTGCAAATGCATTCCTGAAGCCTCACACCAGCTCTGTCCAAACCACCCCAAGAGAGCCATGAGCTTGCTTCTGGCTGCATCTGTTCTGCAGATGTGGTACTGCCATCTTTTACCCATCCTTGAGGGAACAGCTTATGGATACCACAGTGTGAAATCCATCTTGTCCCACACATTTTACTACCAGATAAATATGCACTCCAACATTCCAATTTTATCTCAGTGAGGCATGAACCTCAGTGACAGGCTAGGACCATATAAAAGCTATTAAAACATTAGTTTTCCCCTCATCGTGCCCTTTCCCACACCACCTCCCCCTGAAACAAAAGGAATGGAGGAGGAAGAAAAATATTGCTAACGTAAAGTTACTGTTTAAAGGAAAAGCAAGAAAAAGGCAAGGGAATGCAAAACTTATCCATACAGTGAACAGATGTCAGGTAGAACACTGTATGTCCCTGATCAGATGAGCATTAATGGCACTTGTATGACTGACTCAGAATGACAGTTGCTTCCAAGCAGCATCAAGAAACACGCTTTGTCATATGGCAAAGTCACTCTTTTGCAGATGGTAATTTGGAAACTTTTTTATATTATCTTTAAACACCTATAACTTTGCCTTTGCACATTCAAGGGAGTTTTAATGTAGCATTCCTTCTAGTGTATTAATAGTAAAATATACTTGTCCAAACACAACAGCTTGGCTGATACCTTAGTGTCATTTTGTCCTGTTAAGAAGCTTATGTGTTCTTGCTCTTCTGGCATGATGCAAAATACTTGCCAGACACTCTTCTAGTTCTCTTGGCCGTATTTTTTTCATGAATGAACTCGTCAGTACATTTCAAGGTGATGTTTTGTTTTCCAGTCACTAGCATAAAATTGTTTTAAATTTCCTACATCTCTCTTTACATACACAGAGGTTCTCTTTACTCCCTCTTCCCATATATATACATTTGGCAGAAGATGGAGGGGAGCATTTGTTTGGGGGTCTGGTTGGGTTTTACTTTTCCCATGCATCTGTTGTGGTTTTACTCCAAGTGTCAAATATTGAAGTAAATCATGGAGCAGATCATTACTAGCATTACAAGCTTACCGGTTACTTGTAGAGAAAAAACATGTAACCTGACAATCTGAGTAATATCAGAAGACTTTAAAAATGCAGTTTTCTAGTGAAAGGAAGGTGTATGTGGTCATCTGCTCTGAAAGAAGTATTTTCTTCATACCAGCTTCCTTCTTGAATAGTAAGAAGTGTTTTCTTCTGATTTTTGCAACCAAGTGAACTGTACTGAAGGCTTCTGCCAATATAGAAAGTTCAAGAAAGAAACTGTAGTCTTAATTAATATCATCACTATTAATTGGTACTCTAATTCACATCGTCTTAAAGTATAAAAGGTCTTTATTTTATTGAAGACAAAGGAAAATATTTACAAAATTTTATACTAAGCTTTCGCATTTGCTGGTGAAAAAGATAACTTTTAAGACTTTACAGTTTAGGATAACTGTATAACAGCTGTGTGTTACAGTTAAAAGAGGGATCAGCAGTGGGCTGGAAAAAGCTCTTAATTACATCTTCAAGAAATGAAGCCGAAAGACAAAGCAGTTGCTGCTGTTTATTAAATATAGTTGCTCAGCTATATTAAATTAATTCCTTAGCACAACACTTTCCACACCCTGATGTATAGGTCTCTGATGATCTACAAGCTCAAAGCCAGTGGTTTACAGGACCTGATCTCATGTAAGTGTTCTTAATTAAAAACTCAGCAGAAATGCATACAGTCCTCCATGAAAAGGCAAAGGGTAAACAGTGGCCCATTGGTACAGAAGCCATAGGAAGCACTGTCCCAGCATGATATCTCAAAGGGCACCATGAAAAAATAAATACCAGTACAAATCTCAGCCTGTAGACTGACAGCAGGATGTTAAGTCACTTCAATTTTAAGAAAGGATGGGGCTTTATTTCAGACATTCAGGACTAGCTTTTCCAAACCACCTTAGTAATAGTAATAGACAACCGTGTCTTGTACACCAGACTAATGGTTGGATACTGTCAAAGTCTCTTCAGGTCCAGTCAAACATGTTACTCAGTGACAAGTCAGATATATGTGAAAATTTGTGCTGCCCTGTATCGGCCGCCACAGAAGCTATCAGGAGACTAACGATGCCCCGTCACAACAAGCCCCCTTTCCTTCAGTTAGCTTTGCAGCAACTGAAACAAGTGCCTTATCTTTCAGTCAGAGAACCATGAATCAACATCCAGCAAGCCACAGCTGGCAGTTCATCACAAAATTTCAGATGTAATTAGATTATACCCAAGAGATTTCAGGGCATTACTTTTAAAACAGCCTCTAGTTAACTCATACAGGTATGAAACAGAAAAATATTTGCTCCTCCATTTATTAAAGCTTACTTACCAAAAGAACATTTTGCCGGATATGTTCACTGCTAGGGAAAAATCTAAAATCTATGATAAACTCATTCTCATTCATGGAGACACATGATTCTTTTCTCTAGAAGTTCACAAAAGGAGAAAATTGTCACCAGAACTGACTGTGAAGAGGCAGTCCCCTGTCCTAAAAATAGCTAGAACAAGGGTAAATTGAATAAAACAGGAGCTATGACTTTTTGCAGTAATTTTCAAGCTTTGTTTTGCCACTTAAAAAAACCCCAACCCAGACCCCACAAAAATAAAAGCACTCTCCAAACAGTACTGTAAATCCACAGTTCTGCAATTCAGCTCCTTATTGCTCAATTTAAACCTGTCTTTAGATTCAGAAAGAGTTTTGGCTTTTTCCTTAAAGCTCCAGGCAATGAGCTACCAAGTGCCAAAATGTTCTTGTGATCCTTTGAGCAATATGTCTCATCACTAGCCAAAACAAGGACACCAATCGTAGCATCAGAAGAGCATTCAAGAGTACTTCTAGGCCCAGACTTTTCAATTAGCTTCTGCTCTTCCCAAAGGATTAATACAAATGTGTGAATTCATCTGTGGAAGTTTGATGTTGTACCAGTAATTCCCCAGGCTAGGAGAATGGGAAAAAAGAGTCCTAAGCTTACCCTGCTCATTCAGTCTTCTTGCAGGATTTATGCATCTATTCTTGTGCTGATTTGTTGAATGCATTAATGGCATTAGTCTATTTCAAACCTCAGGCTGCAGTCACTCCCGTCTCTACATTCTCATCCCAAAGCAATATTATCATTAGCAGCAGCAGCAGGCAGCACCTTCTCAGGAAAATACTAGGGCTGAGCCCCAGGTGGGCTGAGAGAGGTTTCCAGCATGTTTTTTCTCTAGTCATTTTAGAGCTTCCAACAGCAGGACAAAGGGAGTTTTGGTGACAGGAGCTCACTAGGAAACCAAGTCAGGTCTTGTTAAAGATCTATTTGTTATTTGCCAGATCAGTAGTGAGTGAGGAGGTGGGGAAGCGCTGGCAGAGCTTCTGCCTCTGCTAAGTCTTCCCACACCCAGATGGAACGAGTTGGTGAAAATCTCCAGGAACTTCAGAGTCACTCCTTGCACCCCAACACTGTATGGACTAGACTAACAAGATTGAAAAAAAAGCTTTTTCTAAACTGAAATTTTGGAGCATGAACTAGCTGCTCATTGACATGTACAAGTCTGCAAGTCTGTATCTTCTTTAAATAGTATTTTTCCAATTCTAGGCACAATTATCAGGGTTTGTTTTTCCTCTTTCAGTTCTTTGGAATACCAAGTTCCACCCCCAGGGGATTGTTTTGTTTTGGTGGTGTTTTGTTTTTTTTTTTTCCTTCCTTTGCTGCTGATCCAGCTATCTCCAATGCATTTTATGGTTTATGTAAAAAAATATTCACATTTAGGTAAGACCAGTGCAACGTATCAGGTTCTCCTAGCCCAAGAGCTGCCTACACATTGTTCCAGTGAGTAATTTGGAATTTTATTAACAGCTTGACATCTGTACTTTACCATGCCTATCGCTACTGATGAATAACAAGATTCTCCAAAACAATTTAAGAGACATAAAAGAGAACAGAGGCTTTTTTTCTTCAAATCTGAGTAAGCTTTTGCAGATAAATGGCAATCACTTGCATATTGCAAACACAAGAACCAATGAAAATAATTTGCAGTCTATTTGTATAGAGCACAAACCAGCTAAATAAATCGTAATAAAAAGACTGGACTTTATACCATGAACTGCAAAGATTTCAACAACTGAGCATTGCACCACTCTGAATATCAGAACCTTGGAGCTTACTCTTGCTTCCCAACAGTTTGTAGTGAGGAAAGAGTTAAAACCCAGGACTGCTACTTTTAGCCTAATGTTTTAGCCATTAGAATAAGTTCCCTACTAATCTCCCTTTTGGTGCTAAATATATATTTTTTTATTTTTATTTTTTTTTCCCCAATAGTGTTGATTGCTCCAAGGCTCCTATCTGCAAAACTCTAATGAAACTACAAGAAGCATTTAAGCTTAAGTTTGAATTATCAAGTATTTTCAGGATATAGAAAGCAGGAAACAGCAACACATTATGTAATTCAACCATTATATACTGCCATAATAAATATTTAGAAATTCCAAGACTCTCTAAAGAAGCCTTTCGTGCACAGTATCAGCATTCATCCCTTCAGGGTGTAACATGCAGACTGCTTCTCCACAGGGAGTTTTATCTTATTTCATTTTTGTACTGCATTCCACCTCTATGTCGCCAACCAAATTGTTTCCTGGTTTATTGTACAGAAGACCAAGAAAATGTTTAGTAGCCACTATCTACTTTTAATGCATACTGACAAAATTACCTAGGCCACCCAATTTATCTACTGTTGTAGGAAGTCAACAGGGTCACAAAAGGTCCAAAATTCCATCTTTTTACACCTAATTCTTATGCCTAGTATTTATCATTACTTTAACATGCAGTAAAATTACTTCATTTCCATATTAAAAACTTTGTACTTCTGTTTTTATGGGAATCAAATGCTCACTTAAATAGCACAAGTGTCACATAATTCAGAAGGCACTTTGTTTTGTCTTTCAAGACCATTGCAGCCTTGGCTGCAGTACAACAATGTACAATCATTATTATGAACACTGGCACAGTCTTACCCTTCTGAAAAGGGACAGTTTTCTCTAAATATATATAATAAAGCACAAATTTTGAAAAAATAGCCAGTTTTTTAAAAGAAAGTTACTATAAAAATAATAGTTTTGTTTTAAAACATTATCTAGCCCCATTTATAAGACAGCAAATCTGAAGTAAAAATGTATTTAAAAAATTCCTGAGTTAAATTGTGATAAACTGAGTTAGAGAGGCTTCCCAAATCATAAAACAGTTTACTAGATCAAAAAAGAGGACTTGAAATCTGCATTAGAAATGCTATACAAAAGCCATGACTAACTAAGCTTTAACAGCAGCAGCTTGTGGCCTTGATACATACAATTCACAAATAGCCAATAACCAAAACATGAACCCATAGGTCTTTCTAAACAGCATTTCAGTTAGCCTGTTATCCTAAGATGCAAAGGAAATAACAGCCCTCACTGCAGAGTCCTTAAATAAGCTCGTGGCTACTCTGCACTAGGGGTGTTTACAGCTGAAAGTATTTTTTCGTATGTGCTTCTCAGTGAAGTAGCTATCACCTCAGCTGCTTGAATTTGGAGTTTGCATTGGTACACTACACAAAAGAATGTCACTGCCTAATAAACAACTGACACATTGTTTTCTATTCAAAAGACATATATTGGCTCCTCTACTAAAGAAATCATCCTTCCTTCCTCCTGTCAAAGGCTCAGGCTCTGGCCATGTACGCATTTGTACACATACGGTGTACAGAAACATATGAAGCAGAGCACTAATCTAGCCAGACTCAACAACTGATATACACACCTGTAGCATCAATGGAGAAGTACCTTGCTTCTCCTAAGTAAAAAAAAAAGTAAACATAATAGTTGGAACACTTAAAAATAAATCCAATAAAAAAACCCCGAACAACAAAAACAAGAAAAACAAAAAACCACAAACAAATGAAAAAAGCAAACCCAAACCAAACAAAAAACCAACAAAATACAAATAAACAAATTAAAAAAAAACACAACAACAACAACAAAATCACAAAAACAAAACAACAAAAACACAAACAAAAAAAAACCACAAAAAAAACAAAACCCCAGCAATTTCCAAGAGTTTGGGGTACAGCCACACCATGACTGGAGCGTGCTAATAATAGTGCCTGATGCAGGAAGAACTGTTATCACATTGCAAAGTCTGAATTATTCTCACAGAACACAACACTTGCAAAAACCTAAGGCATTTATTTTTCCAGAGCAGCTTCATAAACATAACCTAGTAATTAGAACATGCGAGTATACTTAATAAACTGACCCATGCAATACTCATTAGGACTAAATGGCTGTAACACATCCACTCTGATAGGGAAGCATATGCACTTCTGAGACCAGCCCGTCTTTGAACCTCTATGCTGCTGCTCATGCTTTGAAGCAGCAAACCATAAATGGAAGTTGCTTTCTTCACTTTACATGAAAGAAGAAAGGTCCTTACAAAATGTACACGGGATACCGCAACAACAGATCTTACAAGAAAGGCAGTAACACAGAGGAGCTACAGTCCTTGCTACACGGAACTTTACATCTTTATTAGCAGCACAGTCCAAAGGGATGACCAACACACCATCCTCCCTTCTGTATGCAGTTTAACTCTGCTGCTTTTCACCATGGAAATAAAGCCATTTCTGAAAAGGCAGATGAATAATCTCCACTGCAGAAATTTGTTTTAAATGAGCTGGCTCAGTGACCAGCAGCATCTTAGCTACAGATGTGCTGGAACGTGTCTCAAAAGTGCGGGTCTCTGGAGGAAGGAGTTGAAAAATAGTTAGACAAATATATTAGAAGAGAGGAGGTTCTGGTTTTAAAGATTATTATGCGTGAAGGCACTCAGGGTTGGGGGGCGTAAAAGAGTAGAAAGTTTGTATTCACTGTCAGTTGCTCAAGATCTTAAGTTATCACAGGTGAAGCAGAATGAAGGTTTTTAGATGGTGAAGCAGTGTGGGGCAAGTAAACAATATATACTCAACTTTGATGACATCTTTCTGAGAGACATACAGTTACATTTTTATTTTTTTTTAATTAAAAGATTTTACAATTCTTCTCATAGGTAGAGAATGAAACACTCTGAACTACAGAGAAAAGCTACTTTAAATCCAGTGATATTTAACCAGCAATTATGCAGTAGACCTTCCCACTTAGAAACTTTAAAATCAAGTAATTTATAGACAAAATCCACCAAAATTAAGAATATATATTTACATGTAGCTTCTTATTTATAAAACAACCAACCAAACAAAAAACTCAAACCAAAACAACCAAAGAGAAAAATATTATTACTGGACAACTCCACAGGAGCTTGCTGGGTTTATTTTAGCTTGTTTTAAATATGAAACCAGAATCAGATTAGTAGTAGTATAGCACATAGGCTATGTTACAAGCCATAGAAGGGACTGAAGCAACATTCTACTCAGGTACCAACACCTGCTGCATAGTACACAAGTTTCTGCATGCTTAAGATAGTCTTTTTCTGAGCAACACCTGAGAAATATACAGAAAAAATACTTCCATAATCATCTATAATATTAAGAATGTATGCTTATTTAAAAAAAAAAAAAAAGTTCTCCATGGCACCTGCAGTGTTCAAACAAATCTGAAGTGCTTGAAGATGTCCCTGCTCATTGCAGGAGCATTAGACTAGATGACCTTTAAAGGTCTTTTCCAACCCAAAATATTCTATGGTTCTACGAGTTTATTCAATACATAACCAACAGCCTCTTTCCTGCATTCACTCCACACACATACCTACATTCCTACATGCATACAACTGGACTCTCCTGACTAGCCAACTACACTAGCCTGCAGCTACTTTTTATTTAGGTTTGATGGAGATGCACACATTTATTAATTTTAAAAATGGAATTTAATTAAAAAATTTGGTACTCAAAGTTGCATAGAAAATATTTCCCTTTCAGGAAACAAAACCCATAGCCTAGAAGCTGACTAAGTACTGTCTCTCTGCACTGATGATGTACAGGCATACAGCTGTCATGGAGTTCATTCCATGAAAGGTGAGGTTCATGTGTCCAGCACCTGGGCTGAAGACTAGATATGCCATTAGTAAACAAGACAAATATTCTCAGAGTTGACTTGACACAAAAAGAAAGATCTGGCTCAAGGTGAAGGCATTCATAGCATAAGTGTCTTTATTCAAGAGAATTATACCTGCTTCAGCTTTTGCACGCTATGGGGCTGTGTAGCTATAACAAGCCATGGTCACAAATCACTGTAACCAAGTTTGTGCCTGTAAAAGGCTGCACAATTTACTGCTGCAACAAAAAAAACAGACTTTTAAGAAATATAACAACAGTCTGACAGAGGATAAATGCCCTGGAAAAAAAAAAAAAAAAAAGAAAAAAAAAAAGAAATACTGTTCATCATCTTTTAACCATCCTACTTCTGCCAGTCTTTGTCCGGAAGCTGATTTTAGGCAGACAGATAAAACTGAAGAATGGCATCGTTTACATTTGCTAGTTGATTGGGCTAGTACTTGTATCTGTATTATCTCACAAGCCCCTGCAAGTAATTTAGATGGACGACAAATGGCAAGACAGAAACCTAAGCTGTGAAGGCTCCACTTTATATAGGAGTTAAAGCTTTGTATTAAAAAAGACTGACACGGTATTAGACATGGAGAGTCTCCATTTACCTTTAAAATCACCTTGTAGGTGACAGAATTGTGTAGTGATCAAGCAAACAGGAAAAGGTATAGCAGGATGCTAATGGGGGTCTTGTGCATGAAACCACCACTCAGAAAGCATCACCTCTACACTGAACCTTGTTTTGACACTTGCAGGGCATTTGGTTGTTATTTTTAAAAGGCTGAGGTTCAGACACCCACTTTTAGTCCTAAATGTGATGTAACAGAACATTTTCCTAACTTGGTCTTAGGAGAGGAAGTGTGTGCAAAATCAGTTTCTCTGTCAAAGTGGAAATGTGCATGTGGCAGAAGATGATGTTTTCCAAATTTCACCATACATTAGTGTCATACTGTTCAATGTGCAGACAAATAGGTGGCTTCCCTTCCGTGTGTATCCAATATTGCCCTTCCATCTAAGGAACTCAGATCTGCTATTCAGAAGCAAGAGCAGGTTGCTACAGATCACTGCACTTTTAGTAACTGTATATTTTGTATTTTTACATCTTATTATTGTTGTAGATAGTTGTATCCACTAGCCCCCCCTGGGATAAGTTTTGGCCTATTTTTCAAGAGCAACTTGAAGATTAGGAGGTGGGAACAGATGGTTCTACTCAAAGCCTTTTAAATCAATTCCAAAGTGTAATATTTTCACATACTCCTCATCCTTACCACCCATCTTAAAGAAGGGAGGGAAGAAGAAAGAAGGGAGGGAAGAAGAAAGAAGGGAGGGAAGAAGAAAGAAGGGAGGGAAGAAGAAAGAAGGGAGGGAAGAAGAAAGAAGGGAGGGAAGAAGAAAGAAGGGAGGGAAGAAGAAAGAAGGGAGGGAAGAAGAAAGAAGGGAGGGAAGAAGAAAGAAGGGAGGGAAGAAGAAAGAAGGGAGGGAAGAAGAAAGAAGGGAGGGAAGAAGAAAGAAGGGAGGGAAGAAGAAAGAAGGGAGGGAAGAAGAAAGAAGGGAGGGAAGAAGAAAGAAGGGAGGGAAGAAGAAAGAAGGGAGGGAAGAAGAAAGAAGGGAGGGAAGAAGAAAGAAGGGAGGGAAGAAGAAAGAAGGGAGGGAAGAAGAAAGAAGGGAGGGAAGAAGAAAGAAGGGAGGGAAGAAGAAAGAAGGGAGGGAAGAAGAAAGAAGGGAGGGAAGAAGAAAGAAGGGAGGGAAGAAGAAAGAAGGGAGGGAAGAAGAAAGAAGGGAGGGAAGAAGAAAGAAGGGAGGGAAGAAGAAAGAAGGGAGGGAAGAAGAAAGAAGGGAGGGAAGAAGAAAGAAGGGAGGGAAGAAGAAAGAAGGGAGGGAAGAAGAAAGAAGGAAAAAAGAAAATAAAACCTTAAATCAAAAAGTGACATAAAAGGAGAAAAAAGACTGAGTCTGGCTTTTGTACTTTAACTTCATAAGATTTAATAAACAATGATACAATATACTGTACTTGTACAATTATTAATACATTTAACACATCATGACAAATATTTGAACTCTTCAGTATTATTAATACAAGGAAAATTGCTATGATGGCATTCCAACTAATCAATCTGTGCCACACAATGCAACTATGTACCATAAAAATGCAATTTAACATACATAAAATATGGTATCTAAGAATAACAATTACATAAACAGTTAACAGCACACTTTTCTCCGCTATCTTATCTCTTAATAATTTCAAGCATCTTTTGTATAAGAATTTCCCACATAGTGCTATAAAGACACTAACCAGTGAAAAGCAGAAATATGTAAAGCTAAGAGATAAAATATACCTGATTAATAGTCAAAAAAGACAGTGCAGATAGTGTAGCATCCAGATTGCATTGCCTGTCAGGCAAGCAATTTCTCACTTTAAACAGTATTTTAAAAAGAATTATAACATGTTAGTATATTAAGATAAATCCAATAATTAGAACCCAGTGGGAAAAGTACCATTTTACAAAGATCACGGTTTCAATCACAGTTTTTAAAGCAAAGGTTTTTAAAACTAGTTCTTAATGCTGCACAACAGAATGGACAAACACACTCATAACCTGTACTAATAACAATTTCAGTAAAGGAAACAAAGTATGGGCAGGTCACTACAGGCTGTCAGGAAAACAAATCTATACACTTAAGCTTCCTGTTATTTACAGGTTATGCTTACAAATAATCCCATCTCTGCTTCATTTTGAAAACGCATCTACTTGCACTTATGGCAAACATTTTTAATACCATGTTACAACATGCTGACAAAAATGGTATTTTAAATGAGTAGATTTAATTTTGCAAGTTTACAGTTTCTAGTTTTATGCAAATCTAATCAGTTTGTACCAATTGCTTTATGTAGACAAAGCTAAAGAAAACAAAAAAATTAGCACTACTTCATGAAGATCAACAACCACTACCAATGCTGTGCAAACACCAGTCCAACTAGAGCCAAGAAAAAGCACATTATAAAGCTTAGCCTGATGTAAGTTGTCTAACAGTGTATTAGTGGAAGTGAATCAAAGACACATTCCATTTAACTGCTTCATTTAAATTCTGTTCTAACATTACAGCACGATGCTGCTGCCCAGGAGAGATGTTACAACCACAGCAGAGCCCACTTGGGGTTTGGAAGATGCATGGCAGAGTAGCCTCTGTGCTGGAGATCTTTCTACTGTAAGACACAGCAGGCAGAGGTTTACACACAAATTAACTGAATGGCACTTTAGCATAGGTCTAGTGACAGCCAGGTTTCCACATGCCCACATGAACCTTGGAATGCTCTTTTCCAACTCATAGGCATAGTGAATGAAAGCCACTTCAAAAAGTTTAAAAATTGTTTGTGAAGTTTTTATTCATAACAACATTTATTGTAACATTTAATTACATTAAGGAAAAATTCCTCTTCAAATTTATTAAAGACAAAATGTTCATCTATCCACACCCCACACAAAACCAAAGTTCCTGCCTGCTTAAAAAAAATTCAACCATAAATTAAAACTTAAGCTTTGTTTAATTAAGGTTCCATTGCTTCCTTGCCTTGAAACATAATTATGTTTTCAATATATTGTTCTTGTGAAGCTTAAATCTTCAAGTTATTTACACTCCATGGCATTAGAAAGCCACATGTTTCACTTGGTTTACAGTGCAGTTTGTGAACATGTTAACATCTAACAATAAATATGCATATGTAACATGTCATTAAGAAAGATACCCTTCCCAAAGAAATGTTAACATTTGCTTACAGAAGCAAAGTCAACTTTAATCTATGCTTGCTGACAGAGAGGATAATATATTGCAGACAATTCTGTTTTATTCATGGGTCTCACTGTATTAAAACTTTCTTTTACTTCCCCTCTCCCTACTCTTTTGTTTTGTTTTAAAGCAAACCATTCTTGGATTAAATATATTTCAGCTTTATTAAGGAAACCACAGAATCAATGGAAAAATTGCCCTGTGAACGAAGACAGGTTTTCATGCTAGATAGTGTTACACATATTTTTCAACCATTAAATTGAAACAATATTACTGTTCTTAGATTACTAAATCTACCCTGACACCATCATAAATTACTTCTATTGATCAGCTGCATAACATTATTGTGAAATTTTGACTTCAGTATGACTAGATGCTAATCGTCAGATTTTCAATTTTTTATTTTAAGTTGAAGCATTTGAAAGTTCAAGTCATATGCTTTGATTTACTTAGTATAAATAAAGAATATCCTACACTAATATTTATATAATAAATAAATGATAAACTAGTTACACAATTTAAGCAAGGTTAACGGTATGCTATTCTCCAGAAACATCGCCAAGTTTCTGTCTTCAACTGCCTTACGTGGCATTTTTTAAAGTTCTTAATTAGCATCCAGCATTTATAATCCAACATTCTAATGTGTATTTCTCATCACTGTGAGCTATTTAATAAAAGTAAAGGAGCAACAAATATAGAAACATTATAAAATGAAATTACTTACTAAATTTTATGAATTGCAGTGATGACATTCTGGTACATTTAAATGTGGCAAGAAAAAATGCACAACACCTAGAAATACCAATATCTGAACAAAGTTAAAGTATTAGACACAGAACAAAAAAACTGCAAGGATGACATACTCCCAAGCACTGCAGAGAATCTCTTCCAGTGACTTGAGTAGCATTCAGATCAGACCTCATGACAAGTCAATCAGTCCCATTTTCTTTCATTAAAATTATTGCAACCAACTTCAGGAAAATCTAGTAAGTGAAGAAAACCTGAAAGGTTTTACAGAATTTCTTACGTGGTACCTTTGAAAAGAATTCTCATATATCAGCTGTTTACAGACCCTACTGTTTCAATTCAGTTGTAGCTTTTGAAATCTGCAAGAAAATGTATATTGTTTTATTTCAGATACATCTTTCAAGGACGGCTACTATAATTAAAGTTTATACCTGGAAAAGATGACAGTATAGAATAGAGCAGTATCATGAATAATTAGCATCTCACATTATCCTCTACTTGATGCAATTTTTAGTGTCTATTTTTTTCAGTGGAACTGGCATTTTAGATAATGTGGTTTTAGTAAACTAACTGAATCTTTCATTGGCTCCATACACTCAGGTGTGCTGAATGTTTGCAATGTTTTCAGGAGGTTTTTTTAGAGCTTTGCAATTAAATTTTACTGCCCAGCTAACTAAATACATAGGTTGCATATGCCTTGTAATTAAAATACATCATTTCTGAAGGATGTTCTTTGCCACAGTAGAGTTTTAGAGACAGGTCAAAGGAAAAATATTACACTGATGTAAAATTAGAAAAGCTCCACAGAACTCGCAACTTGTTACACAAACACACACAAAGCTTTTAAAAAAATTACAAGAATATTAAGCATATTAAAACCTTTAAAGCAATGCTTCAAACTTCTACTGTCCTTTAATTTGTTTTTGCATCCTCGTTTGATGCTGTATCCTTTGTTCTGATGCTATGCCAGTGAAATTGCATCACCGTGAAGCAGCATTATGCAAGAATGTCTGGCTAAAATTAAAATGCTATTTCTCAGCATCATAGTTACAGGAAAAATGCAATTCAGGCATTCACAATGCAATTATGCAAGCCAACATATTTAGTAAAGAGTTAATGAAAAAATAAGGTAATGGAGAGCTAGTACGAATAGCTGTAGAATAAGATAAATCCCCAGAGTTCTCTGCTTTAAGCTTTCAGAGTTTGAGTCTATTGCCAAAGATGCTCAGCACAGCTCCACTTCAAAAAAGTCAGTCATAAAAACTAATTGAAGTTGAGGAGTTCTTCATGCAATGGCAGACAGTATTAATTTAAATTTACAAAAAAAAAGTTTTTCCATGAAGATGTTGTCACTCTCCAGACTCAAGTGTTTTGTACAAACAGGGAAAGATCAGTTGTTCCTGAGTTATAGCTCTTCATCACCTCTGAAGGGAACTGAGAAATTTCCTAAATTACTGTTTTACGCCTGCTAAAACACAACACAGCAGCATCACAATAAGGTTAAACCAATCTGATTCCTAATTCAGATGGCTTATCAATAAATACCAGACGCACATTGTTTACAAAGTAAGCAATTGTGTCAGTCCACCGGAGACACTCAGGGCACAGTATTTTATATAGATTCCCTCAAGATCATTGCTATAAACAGAAAGATGAACACAACATCAAGTGATCCTAAATAACCCAAAAAGACAACTTGTATTTTTTCCTAACTGACATATTTTTCAACATGACTAACTTGAAAAACTATGTCTGTTCCCAACATCCACAAAATTTCTTGGCACTAATGAAGTAGCAAAAGGAGAAAAAGAAAAACCTCCTCACAGTTCTGGAACTCAAACAAATTAAGTTTCATCTTCAACTTCTAAAACGCTCAAGGAAAAATAGCAACTTATGTCCATGGACTATTGTAACAGTGCAATTAATCCCTACTGATATAAATATATTCTGTCACTCCTGACCATACAGACATTCTAAATCATAGGTTCTGTAAGCTTAAATGTGTATGTCTCACTTCAACAGTTTGACAGAAATGTTTTGTGTGCTTTAAAGTTCTCTGTGGCATTTTACACTCCAAGAAAATAAGAAAAGCCATTTTTACTGCAGAAAATACTTTATTTCTCATTTTGTATGCCTGTAAAACATACCGAGTAGCTTTGAGAAGCAGAGTGCATTTTTTCTTCTCCAGATGAAGGAAGTCGAGAGGATACACATACATTTTTAAAGCTGCATAAACCACCAAGCCAAACATACACAGAACAAAGAACAAATCTAGTGTTACTCAGCAAGAAGACTAGAAATACACATATAGACATACACCTCAGCAGTCCTAATAAACCTAAAGGAAAAAAAAGACAAAAAGAAAAAAAATACTGCTTTGTTATGCAAATATATAATTTCCAAAATGAGAAAATTAAATGATGTCATTCAAACTAATTTCCTTGCCTCAATGGAAAAAGACGCAAGCAACGACAAAACACTCCCTCCCCACCAACCCCCTCACAAACATTTATTTTGGTAAGGTTTGGCTTAAATAGGATTCTGTAGCACTTCGCTACAGAGGCAGTTTTGGAACTGCTTATTTTAAAAAGTCCGCATTTTTCCTGCCAGGCTATTTATCTGAATAATCCATGCAATGCATGTACTATTGCCTATTCACAAATATTTCACAGATTCCGTTTATAGTGTTCAGAGCAGCAACTTAGTGAATAGTTTCTAAAAATACAAAACCTGTCACATTATTTCTTCCAAGACTTTAATTACTATGCTTCCACGGAAGCATGTTCAGAGGCACAATAACAATATTTAAAACATGATATACCAAATTAATTTAATACTTAGCAAAAGGAAAAAATTGATTAAGATACCCTCATGTTCAAATAGCAGATTTGGTGTATAATTGTTATATCAACATTTTTCTTTAAATTGTGACTTTCATTTTAAGGCATTAAATAAAAATAGAAACAAAATTCAAAACACAACAAATGTAGATGCATTCATCCAGCTGCATGAACATTAATTTAACCATAATAAAAAGCTCCAGAAGTCAAAGCTATTATATTAGAAGTTTCTACAGTGTATGATGAACAATACGGAAAAATCACCTACACTCCTGTAGAACTCTGATCTCAGTAAACTTCAGCAGCTAGCATGAGTTGCAATACCTCAAAGTGAATTAAATATGCTTTTCTTTAAACCTGGAAGAAATAAATTACATGGTGGTTTAGTTTTCTTACTAGCCTGATGAAGGGAATGGAGGGATCACTAAAATATCAAGTTTGAGAAAAAGAAAAACATTGTATGAGAAACAAGTTCTCACAATAGAAACCTGCCAGGGATCACATCAAGTTGCTGTTACAAGTTTTCTGGCAACTTGGTTACAAAGCATCTGTTTACAGAAAGTAAAACCTTAGTTTTGGTCCATCAGCAATACAAACGGTAAAGTTAATGCCTGAGCCAGGTCGGTTGCACTCAGAGCTGTAGCAGAAAGAAAATATTTTGTAACTTTAAGATAGCACCCCATATTGACTTTACCCGCCTTGACATAATTTCTAGACTACTCTCATCAGGCTGTAATAATAATTTCTCAAGTTCTTCTCTATCCTTCTACTATGGTATCTTAAAATCCCAGTGCTTCAAGCAATCGACAACATCAAAGTCAAAGCCTTCAGTTCCACCTACTACAAATTTTTAGATGCAGATGAGGACATAACAAAATATGCCTAGATGAACACAGGTATTTTGCAGCCACTGATTTTGTACTTAATAAATATGAAGTCAGACACTGTGCCACATTTATTAATCAAACACTTCTAGAGACAGATCTGCAGCTTGACTCGTTTTAATAGCACATCTGATTCTGGGGGTACGAACAGAACAGACTGCAGCTCTTATCCTAAAGAAGCTGACATTTGAGCAAACCTTACCAAAGAATGTTTTCCTGATTGAGGACTGACATTTCCTTTCTCTAACTCTTTTAACAAAAAAAAAAAAAAAAAAAAAAAATAGGCTTTCTGGCCAATTACAGTACCCCAAGGCAGCTGTATATCACTTTCAGTTGCAACTTGTGAATACTTTCTTTTTCTTTCTGTCTCTTTATTTTAACATGCATATTATGTTAGTTGATTTCAATCATGTTGCATGAGTGGATGACATACCTTAAAAGATTAAGTTTTGCCACCTGGGACTATTCCAGAAATTCAGTACTTTATAGCATCTCATACCTTTCTTCAGCCTCTATTTGCCCGCATTATCAATAGTAGCTTTCTTTCCTATTTTATGCCTCATGACAAGTTGTTCAAGGCTGCAGCTGATACAAGTCAGCTTGGAGTGTCTTTCCCCTCATTCCCATTCCAGGATGGAGCTGCTCCATTGTGTACAACGCTCTGCTGCCACCTATTTGACACAAGAAATACAACGCAGCAAATTCCCAAGGTGGTTTTGCTTCCCTTTCCCCCAACTTTCTCTGCCTCTGCAGCAGCTGTTAAAAGAGAACTACCAGTTTTTGATCACTCCTCCTCAGTGACACCCAGACACAAAAATCACTTCATTAATTACTTTTGCACTTAAAAATTGCTTCAACTACAACAGATATTTGATTATTGAATGTATCTTCTCTAAAAAGTTAATCCAATTTAACAACCTTTTTTATAACCCCACAGAACAGGCCACTTTTAAAGTATGTTTTAAAGCAATAATTTCAGAATTTGCAATTTAATTTGGCAGCAATAGAGCTCATCGTACGCAGACCTAACTGGGGCCATGGCTTTGAAAAGAACATCTATTTGCTGGCTGTACCCCTTCACTACACTAGACTTCAAATTCAGAACTCCGTTACAGAGCCTTAACGCAGAAACCACACACAAAGCATGAGATGAAGGAGGTGGTACTTTATCCGTCATCGGGGTCACAAAGATAAACACCACTTCATTCATCACAACATTCAGCCTGCTCTGCATGCAACTTCACAACACAGGAACAGCGGCTAAAAAAAGTCCCTTACTTGCATTTGTAAAATATCATGCAAAGGACACCCACTGAAGCTGCCAAATACTCCAAAGGAATCTATAATCTTCAGTTACAGATTCATGACAGCATACGTTCTGTTCTTGAATTGCCAAGCCATACAGAAAAGTCCTATTTCAGGGCTCAGCATAGTCCTTTTCACATCCTTGATTAAGTACTCAAACACTTATCTTTTATATATTTTTTTTTTTTATATGGTTGCTTTCTTGATACACTTAAATAACTTATTGGTAGAAATGTGCTTCAGCATTTACCCTAGAAATTATTCATTTAAAAAAAAAGACAAAACCAAGAAAACAAAAACAAGCAAATAATTTAAAAAAGCAAAAACGTATCACACTATTCGTGCAAACGATAAATAAGGTGACTGTGATCCAAAAAGCATATGAATTCTTGTGTATTTTTCTACAGAGGGGAAAAATTACCCTACCTCTGATGAAGCATAGGGAGAAAACAGAGGGTTTTGTTCAGGAAGGAATGGTGCAATTAGGGAGAAAATAAGACAGGTGGAATAAGAGGGCACAGAGTTAAAATGCTTGTATTTCTTAACACATACTAGTACAACTAAGTGCATTATTCCATTGTTCTTTTTAATGTATACATAACATTTGCAGCTATAACATATTTGTCCAATAAAATTTATCCGTTTAATAAAAGCAATAGTTGCACTAAGTTCCCTAGTAACACTTGGTTTTAAAATCTGTTTGGTCTGACAACACAAGATGCAATTTCAAAGATTATGTAAAGTTGTCAAATATTTCATGGACCAAGTGAAGAGACACACAAAATTCCAATTGCTAGCTGTTACTGGAATTACCTTTCTTTCTAGGCCACACACAAAATCTGATTGAACAAGCACTGCAAGTACTATATTAAAAAAATTGCCCAGAATAATTAAAGTGTAAAACTACCTAAAATTTGACTGCTTAAATGGAATTAGATTACTTCAATATTTTAAACTACATACAGCAGAACAACCCATAAAAGCATTTGAAAGGAACAGTGAAGAGGCTTATTCTGCCCTCTGGTGCACTCCATCCCACAAGGACATAGCAACCTGCACAAAACCCAGGAAAACATCCAAGCAACTCCAACAGCCTGATGTTAAAGCAGTGAAGGGTGTAATGAGCTACATTAAAACTGTTCTGCACCTTACAGGATCACATCCTGGATGATACCAGCACAAGCAAAAGCAGTTAAGCATTCTGCAGGGCAGAAGGTAAGCAAGGTAATTTTTATTCCTTTGTATTTATGACAGAGAGACTAATTGCCCTGGCTAAGGACCAAAACCTCATCATGTAAAGCACTGTGGAAATACACAATTTGCTGGTTTGCATAACAATTTTCTAGCTAGGTTGTGTTCACAAAGTTGGTGTTATGAGCTGCCACCACCAGTAAACAGATGACAGGAGACAGACAGGTACCCAAGCACACCACAGAACGTGGTACCACAGGCCCACGCAGGGATCCTACACTAATCAGAGGTGCCCCGAGGCAGTAGATTCTATATTTATAGTCTCATTATAGCACAAATCAGGTTTGGAAACTCACTTTTTGGCTAATAAAATGAAGTGCCATACATGCTAAATTAGAAGTAGTTTGATATCATCTTGAGACAATAAAATATTTTATAAAGCATAACTATAAAATTCTCTAACTCCATAAAATTAAGGTCTGTTAGGCTTATTTTTGCCAGTGAATAAGTCTTACTACATGTTTACAACAAAGTGCTGCTTATATTCTTTACAATTAACTAGACTAGATCTTGTTCCACTGAACAGAAGAACTGCCTGTTTTATAAAATGTCCCCAAAAATCCATTAATTTTCTCAGAAGCTGTGAGCTTTTGTGACATTCATATTAAGCTTAAAGCTTATTTAATAATATAACAGCTCAACAATGCATACTGAACGATAAGAACCATGAGGTATGGCACATAAGACATTAATTATGCAAGCTGTCATGCACAATTCTAGGTCTTGTTGCTAATGCAATAGTTGAAAAGCTTTACAATTAATTCCTTGAATTATTTAGCCTGCAGTTTCATATAAACAAAATTGTATCAAATTAAAACCACAACTTTCGCCATGAGGAAGCATTGTGAGATCGGATACAAACTGGGCAAGTACACAGTTAACATCTAAGCATGTAACTAGCATCGTTAAGACTACTCATTGGTATTTACATGTGATTAAAAAAATCCAGTTTACAAGCTAGAGGAGCACATTCCTGTTTAACACATGGACTACAACACTAAAACATATCTCAAGTACAAAAGAGCTGTTTTCAGAACAAATCTAGCAATCACTAGACATTTTATTTCAGAGAAGGTTAAAGCTAAACCAAACCCAATCTGAAGGGTTTTCAAAATAAGGATTTCAATAGAGACTTGGTCTGCAAGGAGGGCACATTCCCCAGCCTGATTATTGAACAGCACAAGTATGGACCTTAAAAGGATCCCAGAACTCAACAATCAAGAGACTTCAGTTCTCAGTTCCAAGTGACTTTTAGACTAAGTTATTTAAGCTTGTGCCTTGACTTTCCTCATAGCTAAGTGCTCACAGGATACATGCAATGGAAGTACCTTCTTCAAATGAGACCACCTGAGAGTAACAACCTCCTCTCCTACACAGACTTTCTCATAGATTATTTTCAACTACACTAACTGCATGGATAGAGAGGTGCTGAAAAAAAAATCTGGAGAAAGTCAGCAAGAGATACTTTTAATTATTTGATTCATTTGTGCTCTAAACTGAAGGATGCCAGTTTACATGTCATGTCCCAAACACTGACTTCCCCACCATAAAGTTGCAGAGCAGCATCTTGCCCCAGGCAGTTGTTCATAACCACAGTTACATCTGCAGAAAGAAGCATTCCATAAAATACTAAGGTAGAAAACAAAAAAGAAGACCTGTTTCCCATAGGGTTCATGTTTCCCAGACTAGGAGGAGTCCAGGGATGTAAACAAGCTTTACAACATGATGTAGTAAAATTTCTTCAGATAATGGGAAGAAACTTCACATTCATAGATCCTGGTCCTCATGAAGGGCTTTCACCATGATGATATCTGCTGTAGCGACAACATACCAGGGCACAAGCAACCCAGGAGGTTTCTGGAGTGCATTGAGAATCTCCTGACATGTGTGACTGAAAAGCTCAGAAGGGGAAATACTATGAACATTTGAATTGTAAAGTACGGGAGGAACTGGTCAGGGTAGCCATAGGTGCAGTGGTCATGAGATGGCAGACTTCAGAATCTTGAGAAAACAAAGCAAGACAAAAAAAGCAAGATCACAATCCTGGAGTTCAAGAAAGCAGGCTTGTGCCTGTTCAGAAATCTGCTCTGTTGAGTACCATGGAATACAGCTCTGGAGAGAAGTTCACAAGAGCTGGCTTATTTTCAAATATCTCCTCCTCTAAGCTTAAGAATGGTCCATCCTGACAACTATGAAATAAAGCAAAAGTGGCAGAAGGCCTGTGTGATGAACGAGGAACTCCTGATCCAAGCATAAAAAGGAAGCGCAGAAGAGGTGGAAGCATTGACAGGCAACTGAGGAAGAATAGAAAGAGAATGTTCAAGCAGGTAGATATAGAGGTAGGAATACCAAAGCCCATCTGGATTTGAATGTGATGAGGGACACGAAGGGCAGCAAGAAGGGCTTCTACAGGTCTATCAGTAGCAAAAAGAATCAGTGAAAATGTGGTGGTGCTGCTAAAGAGGGCAGACAACCTGGTGACAAGGGACACTGAAAAGGCTGAGGTATTGCACCTTCTTTTCCTCTGTCTTCACTAGTAAGGCTGACATCACAAAATCACACGTCTCTGAGACCCAGAAGGAAGTCTGGAGCAATGAAAACTTAGATGTTCAGGGAAACACATAAACTGAACCATGAGACCTGGTGGGATGCCTTTTAAAAATATGGAAAAGTTTGTGGAGGTGGGTGTTGTTTTTTTACTGCAAAGGTGATGTAAATCTACAGGTGAGGGAGCAGATTGCTCAGGGAGGTTTACTTAAAACTTGACTGGACAAGGTCCTTTGAAACGTGCTCTAGCTGACTCTACTTTAAGTAAGGGGGTTGAACTAGATAGCCCCCAGAGGTCCCTCCAACCTTCAACCATTCAATGATTCTGTAAAATTATACGATGTAAACTTCTGCTTGCATACTTCAAGTTCTTCCTCCCTGCAGCAATTCCACTTTCCAACCACCCAGCATGCAAGTTATAACTTCAGAACGCAGCAGTCACAGATGAGCTTAGGTTTTGACATAAATTGGAATTTTCGTCCATGGCCTCCAAAGACCTTTTTGCCTTGTTTTTTTGTTTCTTCATCTTTCCTGCTGCCACTCCATCCCCTGTGCAGCATGAAAACAGGCACAGTCACATTAACAGGTACAGCACTGAAATAAGTAGTTCATAACATCTTTGGTTCACATAAATCAGGGGTCAGTATTTTATGCAGATAAAACAAAACAATCAGAAATTAGTAAGTCCTTTAATTTTTCCAGCATGGGGAAAGAGGAGGCTTGAAGGTCTCCTAAGACTGAAGGCCTTCTCATTGGAGAGCACAAAAATATAGAGAAAAAAGTGAAGCAGCTAGAGATATAGCTAAATTCAATACCCAAGCGTAGAGAACCTTACTCAAGTGGGAGTTCATATGCTAAAAGCCCCTTGATTTTTACATTTCCACTTTCAGCTAACTGCAGTAGGGTTTGCTTCTTAATGACTCCTGACTCCAAGCACTCATATGTCTGCAGGGACTTAAAACTAAATGGAACCTTAATATCCCTTAAATTAAATTAATAAATAAAATAATAAAAAAATCCTGTATGCTTCTTGTAAGGTGAAAAAAAACCAAACCCACTGAGCATTTACTGTCTTTTAAAACTGCAGTTACACTCAAGATTTTACTCTTCAATAATATGTTCACATTCCATAGGTGAGGAACACCTATCACAGAGAAGTGTAACCATTCTTTTCCTATCTCATAAAAAACATTCTCTATAGAATTTCTGGCACAAATACCAACAGTAAGTAGGCAAAATAACCTCCTACTACCCAATATAATTTAAAGAAGTAAACCGAGCAACTGTGGCTATCTGCACTACAGCCAGATTGGATTAAGCTATTTAATACATGACTACTGGGATAGCAACAGCAATAAAACTTGAGCCATTTCTTCAGTCCCATGTTTAACTGCTCAGTGCAACAAGTATCAAGTGCTGAAAGCAAGAGATGTTTTAGTAAGTTTATATTGCCTTTTTGATTCAGAAATTTGTTAAAAATACTTACATGCTTCACCAGTTCAATACAACTCAAAAAAATAATCTTACTGCACATGCAAATACTGATGAGATCACTTGCACTTCAGAAAAAAAAAATAATAGAATACATACACGTTCCTCTCTGTCTTCATGTGTGCATCTACTAAGACAGTGTGCAACATTTTTATCATTTTAGCCAACCTAGTATTTGGATAGTTGATTTTCAAGACATTCAGCTGACAGAGGCATATGAGTATAGAGTTACAGATGACAGAATTTAGGTGAAGTTATCTGTATTCTACTTATACACAATAATAGATTATTTTTTAGAATCAATATACTGTAAACAATCACTACCATGAAATGTAATTCAATGGAAAAAAAAATCATGATCAGTACACCAGATTCTCAAAGCACCTAAAGCCAAAGCAGCAGGACATATAAAGACTGGATAGAAAACATGAGGCTAAGCTGTTTACTTAGTAACCATGAAGTGAATGTGCTACTGTTTACTGAACATCCAATGGAGAAGCTACAGTACGGAGAACTAATCCCCATTTCTCACCAAAACAGACAGGAATGCACACTGGATAATTTGTTCCTACTGATGATATCATTCTGTTAAGCTTACTGTTTTTAACAAGAAGCAAGTTTCAGTCTTCTCTCACTTTCTTCCATGTACAAGATCAGATCAGCCTCCCAGTGACCTACTTTGAGTCATAGTTTTCACTATGATTCAGAAAAAACGTCTTCTCTGACAGTATTTCCCAGACTACTGTGGGTTCATTCCAAGAATCAATTTCATCTTCATTGGTTTCCTACAGGAAACCAGACCAACTTCCTATTATTTTATTTTCTTTCACTTCAGCATAGCTCACAAACTAACTGGAAGTGAGAGTGATAGAAAACTTCATTCTGCATAAACACAGCCAACATAAACACCACTAAAATACTGAAGATGTCACTGGTTCAAAGTCACTAGAATGTGGAGCAAGCTAAGATTAGAAGTCTCTCTCCCTCCTTCCCCAAACACGATGCACACAGGCAAAACCAGTAAGTTTACATAACCAAAGTTTAGTAAGAGCTGTTCAAGTCTCTGGTGAAAACATTCACCTTTAACAGCTGGCCAAGTTCTACTCCCTCTTATAACATTGGGAAGTGCTTTAAAATGGTAATCACTGTTGGACTCCTTTAAACTCCTGTTAGTACCATAGTGAAGTCCACCAATCACCTCAATCGACTTGAGGTGCCTAGGTTCTCTCAACTGTGACAACAGAAGTATGACAGCAGATGCTAGGAAGCATAACAAGGACACTCTGAAGAAGTCCATCTAGACCTCCAGGAGGACTTGTAACATTAAGTATTGGCCTGCTGCATTCAGTCTAGCTTCTAAGAGAGCCATTTTTATGTTTCCTCATTGTGCTCCAAGGTACATTAGATCTCCAAGACTCAGTGCCAGATCTGCATAGGTTCAAAACATTAATGGAGTGAATACCTGAGGAATAAACTTTCCCAGAGCCCACAGCAGTGTTACACACAAGTGCAGAGCAGCATCAACACCCACACCCCTGCTTTCCTGCCTCCCCCATGCTATGACTTGAGCTGTTGGCAGATGCAGCAGCCACCTGGAGACAGTCTGGGACTAAAATGTTAGTACCATGCCAATACCACCTAAGGGACGGAAGTAATTTCCATGCAGATTGTTGTCCAATACACTAGTTCAAGAACTGACATGCGGGAACATCTAGCTGTGGACTGCAAATGCCCAGTAAGTTTTGCTGGCTCAGGTTTCACTCTGCAAAGCAGTGGTTAAATTGCCTTCTAGGCCAAAGTTGCCCTTGCACTGATGTGGCCTTGTTCTTGAACTGCTGTACCTGAGCTAATAAACCCAACTAGACCCATGATTAGCACAGAGCAAACTGGATCATTCAATCATGCAAAGGAATTTCAAAGAAAATTTTCCTTTTATCTCTATATTCTGCTGTTTGCCTTTTGACATCATTTCTTCTTGCTGTGTTTCAAGGCTTAAGGATTGACAGAAGCAACACATTGCTTTTTGCAGGAAGCCTGACATTCGGGAAGGTTAAATGCTCCTTCAGTTCTCACCTTAGGACAGGGAATATTACATCACTTAAGAACACTTTCTCATGGTATAAAATAAGGACAGTGTCTATTCCTGATGCACAATTTATGTTAATGACAATTTGCTACTTGGTCATCAGTCTGTAATCATGAAGGGAAGTATGAATGAGGGTTTCACAAGTAAACAGAGTTCACCTGTTAGTAAACTGAGCTGTTCCATGATAGAGCAATGTAACATAACACATGTAAATCAAAGTTACCCGCTTTACTTTGCACCTTCTTCCCTTATGATGTAGCAGTGCTTGCCAGGGTCAAGTTATCTCCAACAAGTATTTTTTGCTTCAGTTTTTTCCAACCAAAAAACCAGAAATGTTATAATAGCATATGTAGTAGCAAAGCTGTTCTCTGTATTTTTAGGTCCATTTTTCAAATAGTACAACCTCCATAAAAAGTTGTATAGGCAAAGCCTTTCTGGAAATGACACACTCAGATGCACCCATTGGTTATAATGCAAACAGAATAATATGGTTTTAAGCACTGTTTGGCCTAACAAACCTGCATAACTTCTCCCCTAGGACTGATCACCAGCCAACTCTACAGCAAAAGTAGTTTCACATGGTAGAAAAGTCAGATTTCTAAACCTGTGGATTTTTGTTTATAATTTAACCTCACTTATTCTAGTGTTTTAATATATATTCAGTAGTGACACTCATGCAGTAATTTAGCACCGCAAACAACTATCTTGATTTAAGGCAGAGTTTACCTGTCAAAGTTAGCAATTGTTAAAATGGCTATAAATGCTGCAGTCTAAAATAATCAAAGCAGCATGCCATCAGCAGTGCACATTCACAAACCACAGTGCTAGAAGCTACTCACCTTGACGTGGCTCTGAGCTCCCAGGTTGTATATCTCACTGGGTTTGACTTCATTAATGATCTTCACCAGGCAGGTGCTGTCTGTGAGATCACCATAGTGCAGCTTCATGTCTTCAGAGTTTAAGAACACAGAGTTAATACAGTCCCAGAACAATATGGCATTTCTGGTTCAAATCCTATTACACGTTTAAAATCCAAGTAAACATTCATTGGAAGAAGTTAAGAGATCCCTGGCTGAACAGGGTTCTGCTTGGCTTTTTTCCCCTGCTTCAAGCAAAAAAAATGTATTTCCCTGCAGGAGTAATGAATACCATTTCAGATTATCTTTTCCATAATCTGATTTACCTAGCAACATTTATGTAATCTGTTTAATAGTTTGCACTTCATGAACCTAGATTGTATAAATTAGACCAATGTCATATACAGAATTTTAGTCACAAAAACCCCCACATTATTTTAAGTTAGGCTTCAAATCTCTCACTCACAAAGGTTTTTAATAAGTTCTTAAGCTTACATCAATAGGTTTCCCCTTCTTTTTCAGAATGTTGTTCTTGTTTAGACTCCTCATTACCAATAATTTCACAACACAATAAAAAAGCTTAAGGTACCTACAAGAAGAACACTGAGGTAACACTAAAATACAACCCACTACATTTATTACTATTGTTTTTCCGTTTAAAAAATACAGATATGCACTGGAAAGGAATTTTAGAGAACATGGTAACTGTTAATGAAACATGCTTCATGACATTACAGACCAAAAACTCAGTTGTGGTTGAAGTCAGTCACACAGCTGTTATTTATCCTTTCCTGACTGGGTTACTTTTTAATTTGTGTGGGGACAAGAGCATGAGACCAGCTCCTGTCAAAATTTAAAGAGCAGTGGCTTATCAACTTGTCATTGGTTTCAGACCCTGAAATAATTCCAAAAGTGAAATTCATTCTGATAAAACAGGTCTCATTTTCCTCTCATTAAAAAAATATTAATCACACCATCATGCTGCTATTCACAGATCTATTCAACAAAAAAAAAAAAATCTTACCACTATTGATGAATTAGTTGTTTACATTTATTTGCCATATTTATATAGATTTTCATTTGATGTTTTTGACCTTAATAAGTTTGTTTATGTTGTCCTGTTTCCAGGAAAAAGAAGAAATTCCTATTTGAGTATGGTTTAGTAGTCTTCCCAGTTGACAAGGCTCACCACTTTAAGGTTCTATCATCTACAGATTAAAAAAAAAAAAAGTTGATTGTTTTTATAATCTTGAAACCAAGAAATACTAGGTTTCTTACAGGAGACTACCACATGAACCCACAGTACATTTTTTAAAATGCTGTAAAGATATCAAAAAATATGTTTTTATTTAAGCTGATCTGGGTTTTTTTATGATTTGTTTTTTTGGGGTTTGCTTGTTCTGGTGGTTTTTTTTGTTTGTTTAAGTTTAACGTAGCAAGGAAGTAACAGATCATGCAGTTATCAGATGTTAAGCTTTGTATACTCCTATCTGACAAGTACTTTAGGTTCCGCAGGTTGATAAAGTGATACAGTCCAGCAGGTTACAGTAAATTCTTGAAATCATTTTACCATCCACTTGCTTGAAAAGGACAGACTTCAAGACCCAGTTGAATTTGTGACTAATAGGCAAGGGAATATTACTGCAACTATGTTGTCTATTTTTTTTAAAGAGAACTGTGATTAAATATGAGGGCTGGCAAGCAGTTTATGACCCTTTTTGTGCACATGCATCAATTATCCATTGTGTGGGCTGCCTTCATTCCTGCCACAAGTTCTATACAGGCTGGAGCAACAATACTTGTATGGAAGGCAACTGTCCTGCTTCCCAAATTAAATTCAATACATGAGACCAGTTCTGCCTGTGGGCCACAGCACACACAACATCCCAAATGGCTATAGGATTAAAACGATTTGGATGTTGGAGTTAACCCACAATCATCAAAACTGCTGGAGTCCAGACCACCTTAACAGCTACTGCATTTTTGTTGGAACATGAAGTAGAGACCAAGAGCAAGCACCACCTAAACAATTTCTCTGATGGCAGTTACCATGTTTTTCAGGAAAACTCTGGGCTTCTGGGAGCAAGGAAGAAGCCAAATGCACTGCCCTTTCTGTACCAGAAATGAAAGCTTCCCCTAGGCACCAGGGAGCTCTCTCCTTCCTCAGCTTACCTTGGCTGACATTTAAACAAAATCTCCTTGACAGTGGAACTAGCCTTTGGAGAGGATGGAGCAAAGGACACTGTTACAGAAGGAGGCCCAGGGAGCTGCAGCAGCTCTGTGAGAGCCTTAAGGGTCTAAAAGAGTAACAGGTGCCTCTCCAGCCTAAGCATCAGCTGAGCAGAGAAGAGATGCCACAGCTTGGCTCCTTCTTCCTACAACAAAGACCTCCAATTCTGCCACCACCCCCAGGTGAGAGAACAGTCTCAGAGCTTCCCAGGAAAAGATGGGCTGTCAGCTGCGCTGAGCTGAGCATCAGAGATAACCTGTCACAATTACCTTAAATTTAAAGGGTATTCTCAAAGGGAAATGCCCATTTTTGTCAAGTCTTCAGGGCTTCTGGTCCACATAGCTTTTTTTGAAAGGGAGAAGGGCATAAGACTTTGTTAGTTTTCTGACCTATGAAAAAAGAGGTATTTCAGAAGTAATAGCCTAAGTGGAAAGGCTTCCTAGAAATAGGGTTTATTTGGTGTAAAGATTTATAAAAACAGATCAAAAGTCAAAACCTATGGATTTTAGTAATATTATCCAATCTGAAAACCTCTGTAGAGAGCAATAACTGGAGGGCTGACTTCAGGAAACACCTTGTTTTCCTTCTTGTTCTCCCTAGTGTTGTGGGGCTTTTTTGTTTGTTTTTGGTTTGTTTAGGAGTTTTTTTGGGGTATAAAAATATTTGCTATTTATGAAGAGCATCATCTTGCAACATGCAATCAGCTCCTCATGGGAAGAACATATAGGGCAAAGACAAAATTAAGGTTTGCTCACATCAACCACTATTGCTCCTTAACTTCCTCCAGTACTGCCTGGAAACCCATGGTTTCCAAACAGTTTCCACAGAGCAGCCTTTCCTGAGATTCCAAGTCCAATTCCTCCTCCTTCCATTCATATGGCTGCACTCCTCAGTTAAAGGAAAATTATATAAGTGGGCAAAAACATTTCAGGCCTGCTTTCTTTTTCCTTTCTTCCGTCCCTTTCCTTAAATGTTCTTATACGTATTTATCATGATCTATACTGTCTTCTCAAATCACTTATTCACGGGATGGTCCTGACAATGCACAGGTTCCTGTTTGATTTCTTTTTCTTCATTTTGTGAGCAATGAATAGAAGTCATGGGAAAGAGTTCTTAAATTGTCCTTGACAGAGGCACAGGTTTCAGTATTTTTCATTAAGATATTTTGTTCAATTTTACTCCTCTCTCAATCAGGTATTTTAAGGAGCAACATACAATAAGTAGCAACTGTTCACAGCAAATGCCACTGAACATGACAAGACTGTCAGAAAGAAAATATTTTCTTCAAATTGCAAGCAAAGACCAAGTGAAATGTAAAAGTTGCATTATATATTTCAATTTAATGCAATTAGGCTCTGTTTAACCATGGTGGGAAGCAGACTTAGAAAGACATGAACATTTATTTCATGCATGAAGATATTAAGTGTTAACAATATCTGAAATCAGACTATTTAGGACAGCATCACACTGCATAACTCTACAAAATATGCACAGCTTTGAGAGCTATACTATATGCTTTTTAAAATGCTCAATCCATCTGCTGAACTGGAGCCACCCAGATTTTGAGCTCCTTCTCATTAAGTAACCAGTGACTCTTCTATAATGTAAAATAGTCAAACAATTTTTGCAAAGTCTACACTAAAGGCAATAATTTCAGCTTTCCAGATTATACTGGCTAACAGAGAATATAGTAAATTGCCAGCAAATTTCCAAGAGCAATGCCTTTGCTTCAGGAAAAACAGATAATAGTTTCCTTGGACGCAGAAATTCAGAAGGTCCAAAGATTAATTCTTCCTGTTATCAGTAAGAATTGATCATGTCCTATTCATGTTGTCATATAGGCTGTCCCCAAACCTTCACCTCCATTATGTACTAAGAAGCTCATGAGGAAACAGAAGTGGAGTGTTTAACATAACTGCCTCAAGAAGAAAACATTTTACTATCCTGATATCTCAGTGTTTTCATTGTCTCATGGCTTTTTTGCAGGCCCAGTATTTTTTAATTGCTACTGCCTGTGTCAGCATTTCTACACTTTGTGTCACATCTTCATCAGAGAAAAATCATCACTTCTCTTTCTGATATACAGCAGCTAATGAACACAGGCAGAGAAAAAGGAAGCTTAGCTATCAAGGTTCTTTGTTACTTTGTTTTAAATCAATCCAAAGTCAAACACAGCTTAAAAATAACTACTCATTAATAATACTTAGGTAGAGGAAACTGGGATTCCCTTCCTGCTCCTGAGAACCTTTCTCCAACAAACACACCATAGACAAAAAAAAAACAAACCAGAACCCTTAAATATAAAAATAAAGTCTTACTTCCTTCAATGTGAGCCTGTGGATTCTTGTAGAGATGTTCAATCCGGCCTGTATTAAAAGAACTAGACCGACGAACGATGCCATGCACCTGGGGATTGCACAAGGAAAAATCCAAAAGGAAAGTGGTTAACATTAAGAGGAAAGCTTTCATCATCATCATCATCATCGCTCTTTTTATAAGCAGGAGCCCAACCTTTGTATCAGGTAATCAGAGTCTGTCTCTATTCCTAAAGGTAGACAGTTATCCAAATCATAACAAAATACTTGCAGATGAGCTCTGATGCCATTTTCTTTTTTTTAGTGCCCTTGAGTGTTTTCACATTCTCCATTAATGACACCACCAGTAGTCCAAGCATCACACACAGTACAGAAAACACACCGAATTGCCCTAGAACACCATCTACCTAGTGAGTGAGACTTGCCAATGTTAGAGAAGTAATATGTGAATACCAAGATAACCTCTTCTCCCTAGTTGCAGAGAAGTCTTTCTGGAGCCAGAGAGATGACAGACATGGAAAAAGCAACAGCATGAGATAGGGCTAGGGAAAGGAAAGAGGGGGCAGAGAGGAGAGAAGGGAAGAAAAAGACAGGTGAAAAAGGGGCAGGAGCTGCAAGGTCCAACTATATCTTAGAAAACATCTGCTATTCACTGTCTGGGTTGTTGGAAGAAGAGCTGGAACAGTCAGTGCTGTTTTTGTGGACTTCATAAGTCAGTGTTCTCCAGTGGGTTATGAGACATGCAGGCAAGCCTAAGGCTGAAATGCAGGTTGGGAATTTCCTTTAACCAGCCACGATAAATGAGTCGGTGCAGAAACCCCACTGGTTTTGACTAACATTAAAGAAAAGCCTGTTTATGTCTAATATGTTAAAGAAACTGTTCAGACACTGATCCTGTTTCCTCCTGTTGTAAGATAGCCCTATGCCTACTGCCAAAATTTGTGTTAGCTTAGGTTACCAGCTGAAGAAGTTGTGCTTGCACTTGGGAAACCAAGCTTCAGCATCTGACTGACCTCCAATTCTCCCTGCCCTTTATTTCTAGTTCTCTAACACTTCAATGCATCCTACACTCAACTGGGTTGGGCCATTGCTTTACCCTTTCACTCCATCTAAACATGAACTTCTGAGAAGATACCAGTAGGAATAGGCAGTGTTTGGAGTTTTGGTTTGATTTTGTGTTGTTTGGAAATTTTTCTTTTACCCGTAACAGAAGCCATGGTTATTGACACAGAAAACTCTTCTTATTCCATCTTAAGCCGACACTTAACTGAGTAAAAAGGTATGCACAACTATAGAATGAGACTAGTTTTTTGCTTTAAGAATGACATTTTGGTGGCCAGCACTCTAATAACAGCTGAATAGCTTCAACTTTGCTGCTTGCAGGTGTAATTTATAAAAATAGTTTCCTACAAGAAGAGGAAATAAATTTCCTTGCACACATACTTGTGCACCCAGCCACACACAACAGGCTCGCAAGGCACCTTGTTCTGCGGTTCAAACACTAAACTTTCCACAACTGCAAAAATATTTGCATTTTAAGGATCAATGGGGAACTGAGAACATGGCCACAAAAAAGTTCCATCAAATCATGAATTTATGAGGATAAATGTTCAAAGATATTTAGTTAAAAGGTCTATCAAAAATTATTTATAGAATGTGTGAATAATTTATAGGGACACAAGGTTAAGAGAGAAGCACTTTCAAAATAGACACTTCCATAATCATTTCACTTGTGCAAAAGATGCTGGTAATATTTTGAGTACTCAAATAAACATCTGTTTTGATGTTTATTTGTTTCCGTGTTGTCGAGTAAAAATCAGACTCTGCAATTCTAAAGCACCAAGTTATTCTAAAGGAAACGAACTGAAGCTCTCTCTAACTCTTCCAGGAAAAGTTATTTTGACTAAAAGTCGTGATGAGAGACTTCTTGAGCTCTCAATTATTCTATGCTGAAATTCAAGTTCACACAAATGATTGACCAACAAATCAAATTTTGCCAGCTCAAACTTGATGAAAGATTGTGCTTGCAAGGGCCTTGTGTCAGCTGAACGACTGTGATACCAATGTTTCACCAATGAGATGTGCTAAATGCAATCACCTCAGGATTTCAAAGAGTTTCAGCAAACAAACACATCAAGAGATTCTGCTGCATCCAGTGATAATGAGAAAACATGCAAGCCCAGCTTTTTTCTTTTATTTTCCTTTTTTTTTCCTCCCACTCCTTTTTCTGGTATGCACATACAAGAGAAAAAAAACCTGCCAAATGCTTAATCCATGACAGCAACATGACTGTAAAAAAAACCTGATGAAAGGTACCTTTGTCTGCATGGGACAGGTGAAATGCAAACTTTGTGACAAGCCAAAATGTGTGCAAACTGGTTAATCTAGTTAAGAATGTAAGATCAGTGGATTTTTCTCAAGAGGGATTGATCTTTACAATAAATTGACATTTAAAAAAAAAAGGCAAGTGAAACACCTTTGTTCACATGTAGTGTTCAGTTATTCAGGGAACACAGGTCTCTAACTAGGAATACAGGTCTCTAACTAAGAACACAGGAAAGAATTCCAGCAACTGGAGAGTTTTATTGTGGACTAGAAGAATGTGCTTTTGCTCTTAAAGTAGCAGAAGCAACCACAATGATATCTCTCTTCCCCAAATGGAATGAAGAAATAGTAAAAATAATTAATTCACAACACTGAAAAACCAGAGCAAATAAGCAGATCAATCAAAGCATGAGAATGGATGGGATAAACAGGGCAAGATTAACCACATGCAAAAACATGGAGAGGAAAACAGACTGGCTGAGAAGAGACTGCTCACTAAGCTACAAAGCAGCATTACAACAGAACTAATGAACTCCTGTATTAGAACAAGCATTAACTTTTTAGTAAAACCCCAGAAAATATTACATTATGGGGAGAGTGATTTTACCTCCTTTACCCTTCCGTTATCAAACAATTTGGAAGCATCTTTCATAACTGAGAAGGCAAACATTTTCTTATGTGTGCCCACAACAGTTCAAAACCACCAAATCATATAATAATAATGTGACTGTTACTTTGCTTGGTCACAAAAAAAGACAATCTTTTCAGGGCAAATTAAGCAATAAATAGTATGGAATCAGACTTAATTTATTTTAAGGAAACGGTAAATGAAAATCATGTGCTAAGCAAGTAATCCAAGAGAAGGGCTGGAAAGTAACACTACCAAAATATTGTTTGGGGTTTTTGGTTGTTTAGCTTTTTTTTCTTTTTAAACAGAGAAAGCAAAATGCAAGTTTTTTCACTGCTGAAGTATAACTGCCAAAACAAAAGGGCAGTGTGGAGAGAGCGGAGGGGAAAGAGAACAAACAAGAGATTCTTATTCCTTTATGTGGTACATTGCATCATAAATTATTCCCTAATTCCTTACAGTTTTGGCTCACACAGGTCACTGCTTATCTAAGCTGGCGGGAAACATGCAAAGCAGCTATACCCTGAGGAGAAGAGGGAATCCACCAGTGGACATTAGATGATAAATAGTACAATAAGCTGGCATGATTACAGGCCATGTTGCACATTCCTCTCCAGCTTTTTGATTTGTTATCAAGGGCTGCAGTGGAAAACATACACAGAGGACAGAAGCAGAGGAAGCCAGAGCTGCAGCATCCAAATAATTCCATCAGCCCACAGCCGGTCACCGAGTCACTCACCTCGTAGCCTTTTTCCAGCAGGAACTCAGCCAAGTACGATCCATCCTGGGAAGAGTAAGATATAGGAAAATGTTAGAAACACAGTGAATGGGCCTGGGAGATTTGGACTCATTAAGGTCTCAAAAAAGGGAAGAAAAAAACTGGCAGTTAGTTGACTGGGTAACAAGCATATACTTAGATTTCTCCAAGTTTATACACTGACCTAAAAATACTATAGATGCTTTTTGTAAGAAGCAGCATATTTTAAGATAACTTTCTTACAAATGCTGGTTGAGAACTCCCGTCTCTTGAACCTCATCCCAAATTCTCTTATTAAGTGCCTAGGGACGTCTTTCCAAAATATTCTAACCACAGTCATTGAAGTTGAACTATTTTGGAGATAGAGAAGGAAAGACATTCTAGAAAAGCTGCTGTAAGCTTGGCATACTCTGGAAACTGACATGCTTCTGTCACACTGTGTCACGCTCGTGTGTCCCTTGCACACATGCTCCTTCCACAAACCTGAAGGCAGCAGTAATTCTGCTTGCCTGATCAACTGAGTTTTCAAAAACACCTCTAGCACACCCTATATTTACACTACAGAATGCAAGCCACTTCCACATTTTATATATCATTGAGGGTTGAGAATTTGGGTGGTTTTGGATTTGGTGTTTTTGCTTTTTTCCCTTCCCTTTAAATCCTTGTCAAACTTAAATTATTAAACTCCCAAAAAGCAAATACTTCAAAACACATGCTAGTGCATGTTTTCCTGAAATAAGATTACTTTCCTGGCATTATTATTGCCAGGATTACCAAATACAAGGTCATATTATCCTTATAAATGTGTATGTAACATCATGAACCCAGCAAAGTTTACCCCTCCAGAAGAGTGCTCACTAACCAATTCAGTGTGTATTACCCTTCCACAAAGACTCTGCAACTTTTCATTGACTTTTTGAACTGTTGTTCCCTTCATATGTGAGAGTATTCCAGAGTCAATTGACTTGCTACAGAAAGACCATAAAAACAGGAGATGTCACCTATGCTTACATGATTAAACTCTGTTATATGGATCTGCTTTGCTATGACCACAGCTAGAGAGATTTAAGTGCAAAACAGAAGAAACATCTCTGGTCCTCTCTTTGAAAGTTTGTTTCTCTAGAAAAAAAACCTCCCTCACTTCAAATTAAATGAACTTTACTTGTCTCATAGACAGCCTAAAGAGAATAAGATACTGAAGTGAGAAATTTGAGATGCATTAGCAGGCCCTAGAGGAGCAGGACTGCCAGTGGAAACTGCTCACTACATTTATGGCAAAATAATGCATAAATCTATACAAAACGGCACAGTGCCGTGTACTAGGGGCTCTGTTGCTGCATGTTCAACGCAGCAGCATTAGATTAAAAAAAAAAAGAAAAAAAAAGAGTGGCTATATAGTAAGTTTCATAAAGTTTTACACAGTCTAGAAGAGCTTGAAACTAAGAAAGTCTCAGCTTACATGCTTCTCCCACTACATGTATAAGTGTGTGTGTGTTCACAAAACTTCACAGTGCCATAACCTAACAGCCATCAGTCTATGACACAGATTGTTCTGGAACATGACAAACCACATGTACTATGACAACACCGAAACAGTATGCATTTCTGTACATCAAACAAAAAGAAAAAGACCCTATCAAAAGGAGACAGTCAAATAAAACTACCTTTAATGTAGTTGTCATCATTTCATTAATAAGTTCTCCAGGATTTAGCAGAGGTGGATTAGAGGGAAGAAAACTTCCTAATTCTCCTCAGTTGCTCAGTTCATTATAATAAATAATTATATAAAATAAAAAAGGTGAAAATGGGAGACTCATAAAGTGCAAAGGAGATGAAAAAAAGAAAGGCTGTGATTACTTAGGAAGTTGATGGGAAACAGACTTGACTAGGATTGAACCCTGTCAATAAGGTCTTGTTCTTCTCACCCAGGCCATTACTCAAACTTTCCAGTTGCCCTGGAACATTTTGAACCAGCAGTGGCACTCACTTCCTCTGTGCTTCCTTTCCAGGTCTATCAAGTGATAGAGCAGGGCTTTACAATGAGTGGGAAACAGGCAGCAAGTGTGAAAGCTACTGGTTCCTGGCTCTAGCACAGCACAGCTGATTTACTGTCTGGTAATCATACACAATGCAGATTCATGCCGTCCTGTACTGTGATACTGTATCAAACACAGCCCCCAGGTTTCACATTTCCCTTCCTTTTCTTTTCAGTACAGCAGCTGTCATTGTGAAGGGCAATCAGAACAGCGATCTAAGTGTCAAAGAGTTTGCAGCTTGTAAGGATAGTACAGTTTCCATCTTTTCCTAATGAGGTCAAGGAGTAAATAATATTAAGTAAGGTCTATTAAAAAAATTAAACCTTTAAAGGAATAGTAGATGAACTAGATGTTTAGCAGCAGATCAATTTTTTATCAGAGTTAGCAGATTTTGCTTTATTTGAGCCCTATGCTGCCAACCATATCCATTCCCAGTCTGCATCTAGGTAGGAATGAAGCAGCATGAAGAGCATGACTTGGTCTGATCACTGAAGTTGACAACTGGGGAACAGGGTCTTTCCTTTTTTCAGAAAAGTCACCTTGATCCTAGTTTGCCAAGTGTTTTTCCTCAAGACTATAGGTCTAAGGCATGTCCTCCTTCATACTGAAAAAAAAAAATACCAGCTTAGGTGGCAGTGAGCTCGTGCAACAAGCGAGACATTACTACATCCAGTGCCCAATTTGATCACTGAGGTAGCTATAGGTACCTTACTCCCCAAAGGCAATCACAAAAGAAAGGTGAAAAAACATGGTCTATAGAGATTAGAGTCTTGGTTATTGTGTCCCCTCCACTGGGCAATAAGCTATTCTACTTGAGAAGTGTTGTCAAATCTGAGAGCTCATTTTTGCTAATGTAAAATACCCAGCTATTGCTCTTCAGTTTATAACAAATCAACTAAAACTCACAAGACAGAAGTAGGTCCCTCTGTAGCCAAAACATCAGTCTTGAAAGAAAACAGCCTCCAAGCTGCCTTTAATTAGGATTGCAATGAAACCTGGCTCTGCAAAGATATATCAGACCAGCTTGAACGGTCAAAACAGTTTAATAAGACTGACTAAATACACCACCTCAGTTAAAACTCTCCTCATCAGCACACTCTGACATATCAGACTTGAAGAATCACTATGCTGTCTTCAGCCAAATAGTAGTTTGAAAGCACATACAAAGAATGATACTTCAGCTGGCTTCCAAGACACAGCAGCAGGTTTCCAACTGCAGCTGCCTTACAAGATGCCTGTAAAATTCCTAGACAAAAGAAAACAGTCACATAAACTACTGTAGGATGCAATATTTTATATTTAATATAGTAGTTAACATCAAGGGCTTCAATAAGCTTTGACACACTATCAAAGAAAATCTTTTCCAACAGAGTGAAGAAATTGAGATATAAACAAGAGTTAGACAGTGCTTTGCCACAAACATCTAGAATAAAAAAAAGTTTCAAGTTTGACTTGAGCCATGAGCAAAGACTAAGATTGTTTATACATAGAACTGAAAACAACTGGAATTAAATAGCCTGATTAACAATCCAAATCTCCTTTATTTTGCACTGTGCTATAAAGGGAAATTCCATTTGCAATGGACTAGTTTTGAATTTATACTGACACATTCAGAGAATGCTGTAAAAGCAAACCCAAATGAAAGACACCTTCATTTTCTTCCTTTGTTATAGCCAGTTTCAACGTCCTTCCGCAGACCTCCCAGATTCAAGAACTAAATTACACATGGGCATTTGTAGCCTAGAGAAGAGGACTCCCTCTTCCCCATAGCTCTTCTCTGCTAATAAAGAGGAGCGGAAGAAGGTATTGGATAAATTAAGGAACAAGGGAAAGAAACCAAAAGGTGGAAGAGCAGGATGCTTTTTATTACTATTCCTAGAACTCCAGAAGTATATGGAGTGTTTTTTCAGAAGAAGGGAAAAAGAATTCAAAACTTAACACAAGTGATACAAGTGTATCATGATGCTAATGGGGAGGAGAAAGGGTTCCCATTACAGGGGGATAGTATAAACATATAAGAAAGAACACCCCTACAGTATGGTGGTAAAAAGCACATTCCCTACAAACATGCAATGTTAGGGAATCCCAAAGCCATGCAAATTATTTGAGAAAGCCTGCAGCAAGATTCCTAAAGAAATGGTTCACCAACAGCCCAGCCCTGCATCAGAGCTGCTAATATCAGCCAGACTCCCAAACCCAACTCCCAGACACAAGAGACACTGTCACTTGAAAAGCATCATTTTGTAGGGAGACACCACAGGGAAGTCAGTCTGACCACTGTGCCATCTGCCACACTCCTGTACTTGCACATTTGAAAATGGATTAGCAATAAAGCCTAAGAATATTAAAATGCAACACACCTACTGGCAGATCCACTGCTTGAGGGAGTTGTTAGTTTTTTAGTATTTCTACAATGGGCACATATAATGAGATATCTGACCATTTGCTATATGATTAAAGTTCTGTGCTGTACTTGTGAGTGTCACAAATACCAAGTCTTCAGATTTCATTGTTCCTTTGGAAAAAAGTGCCATAATTTTCCACATATCACATACATATAAAACTCAAAATTGCACAAGGCTAGTACTACGCCCTTAGGATTAACACTACAAAGGTGAGTCAATGAAAGTTCAAGCTATAGTATTGATTATTGAGGTAATTCATAGCTGTTCTAAATTCCTTTTGAACTACAAAATACAGCTGTGCTCTGCTGACATTAAATTTTGAAAGGTTCAATTAATCTCTTGGAAGGACAGTGCATGGAGAGAAGAGGCACACACTCAGCCAGAGGACATGGGCTCTATTTCTTAATGGTCTTCCTGCAGTGAAACCACCAACAGTGCACTGTCATCATTTTCATTTAGCCTTGTTTGAATAAATAATCTACACTTCCATTAAAACGTGCAGAACCAGTGCCACTAAGTAATAAGTGCTAGTAGTAGCCTTGCACAGTAAATTGTTGCTTCATCAAATTTTAAACTTTTGCATAGCTGTAAGCTAATACTACTTCACTGACTTATTAAGATGAAGTCTGGTGAAAGATCCTTCAGAGCAGGGAACACACGTTACTCTAAAGCAACATCTAAACGATTTTAATAACAATCCATAACAACTATTCATTTGCTTGTAGCACTTCAAAATAGCTTTCCTTAAAGAAAAAAAAAAATAGCCAGAAAAGTAATACAGTGTAATGTTATTTTTGCTGAAAAATGCATCCTTCTAATAATTTCCAGTAACTTACAGAGGAAATCAGTAATTTTTTGCAGCTACTACAGACAGAACAGTGCCACACTTTGTTTCAAATTTTCGAGTCAATGCTCGAGGTAAAACATTGAAGTGTTCATAAAAAATTCTCCATACTGAAAAAAGGAAGAAATATGAACTCTGAAGTATTTAACTGATTAAAGCTGTCACCCTCCAAATGCACTAGTTATTTTGATATTTTGATTTGTATTCTTGCCAAGTAAGAATAGGAAAACAAGTGCCCTTTTGTTCCTGCAGTCAAAGAAGTCATCAAAAGGCAAGAAATGTTAAAAATCTCTTTGTACTAAACATCTTCCACTTAACTGAAAGGTTTTTGTAGTGTATTAACTGCAGTAGGACAACAAAAAAATTAAGTGGGAGGAAAAGTTATCATTAGCAACAACAACAAAAACATTCTAATTACATTACACCATTTTTTTTTTCACTTAAGAGCTGTTTAAATGTAAAAGAAGAGCAAAGTTGCTTTGGAAAAGTGAATCACTCTGTTATTTCCTAGTCTGAGCTCCATTTGACCTCACGCACTATCCTGCTAATAAAACTATTGAGTTATATTAAGAGCTGCAACTGCAGTTATGGACAACAGCAACAAGTTTTTCTTCCTTCCTCCCTCAAGTTATCATTATCCAAAACAACATTATTCACATCATCAATATTTATAGTTATTCTACTGTGAATCTCAGCACTCACGCTTCATCAAAACAACAAACCTCTGCACCACTCCAAAGCCAACAGGAACAGAATAAACCTGTGTAATTAAGATTTGCTCCGTACCATTAGGTGAGGCAACCAGTTTTGATTTTTGGCTTAACCTAAGCCAAAACTATACGTCAGTGTAATGCTACTGATTTTTTTAAAAGGGTTTCTATCTAAACCACATATGATATCCTGCAATAATCTAACAGCTTGCATCTATCACACTAAAAACCCCAAGATCTCAGCTTGTGAAAAAACAAGTTACAGTATCAAACTGAGTATACTAATGTTTTCACCTGATTGAAGGAACCTGTGACACAACAAATTTCCCAGTGACAGCAGTGAGACTCTTGATAGATTTTAGAAAAAATTAAAAATCACGCCCCTGAACTCTCAGACTGTGTGCTCAAACATTCAGATACTGAAAATGACTGTTAGTTTTCAGATGTGTCTGAAAAACTATTTTTATAAAGAGGGAAAGTATCAATACAGAGCCTTTTGAATATTTTAAAAAATATGCTTTTCTGAATGCATCTTATAAGCCATAATACATTAACTTTTTTCTTCAAATATGTCTTCATTAATATAAACCAAACCAGTTATGAACTCTGAACTGGAGAGAAACTACTATATTTTTCTGTCTCACTAGTGAAACCACAGGGACTGGAGGAATGTGTCTATAAACATGGAAATGCAAATCATAGGGACAAGAGTCCACAAGAAAATTAAAACCTCTACTTACAGTGTTTGTAATGGGAAATCCATAACAGTTTTAAAACCCACAAGATGATTGTTTTGCCCATCCCTGTTTCCTCCTGTTTTCAAAAAGCTACTGGTATCAGATGTTCTTTCACCTTTCCAAAATAGTAACAGCAGCTCCCCTCAGCAGCAGCAGCTATGAGCATTTTGGACATGCCCATCCTCAAGTACTCAGATGAACCCATCAGCCTGATGAGGTGCCTAAAACTGCTGCAGCCCACACAGGGGGAAACCCCTCCAGCTGCAACAAATGCAAAGCAACCCCAAACACTACCCACTGGAAACCCAAATGCAGAACCTAGTTGCACGGAGCAAAGAAACCAGGAAACCCAGGACTAAGCTGCAGGACACGGTCTCAAGACAAGTCCAGAGTTGTCACAATAACAAACCTTAAAGCCTAGAAATTGTTTTGGAAGAAATACAGTCATGCTTAAAGACACAAGTAACTTCATGAAGTTACACCAGGAAACAAAGATGAAATCTTAGCATGCCATCTTTACCTTTAACATTCTAGAGAGGAAAACCAAAACAAAAGCTATGGCTATTACTGGCACTGGGGAGATCATGTGAACTTGGGATTATGGCTCAGCACACATCGTCCCAGAAATCATGGACCCACCTCACTTCCAGAAAGAGCTACATGTATTTGTTTTGCTGCAGCAGCCTACTACAGCTGCTGAGGTTAAAAAGCTGCTTTCACCATTGTAGCACCAGCCTCTCACACTGATGCTCGGCAGGCTTTCTCCTATTGCTGCTCACTGCCTGAGTTAATACTGCTTCAAGTTTAGCCCAAGACATTGTTTCCTAACAGGGTGCAAGGTCAGTTATTTGAGAGAAATCAAAATAAACATTGCACTTACTGTCTTTGCATGAAACCAAAGCCTAATGAAGGAGAGGTAAATGCATGTAGACAGGGGAAAAGGTTTTAAATTCATTCTTCTGTACTCAGCTTTACACGTGCATGTAGCAATTTAGTCAATTATTAATTTAGAGCAAAATACAAAACCACAAAGAAGGCATTCTCCAATTGGAGAAGCAATGCACATCATGACACCCTTCATTTTCTTAAATGTTTGCACGGTTAAAAATTTGAAAATGCTGTCGGGAATGCTTGGCTGGTATATAGGAGCTTTAACAGCTCTCAGTCTTGTAATATGTGATTGCGTGGAAGAAAAATCACTGATCCTGCAACGATATTGTCTGCAAGCCATGGGAGCAACCACACCACTTCCCAGACACTTGAAGTTCTAGGACAAGACTTCTTGTGTTGCAACTGGTCAACTCTCTAAGGTATTGCTTTTCTCCCAGTCAGCATGGTGGGATACCAGTTTAGAGTGGTCTGGTATCTACTGAAACAGAGATAGATTTTTCAGGAACTCTGCTTGTTCATGCAGTTTCCACCTTTTCATTTCAAGGTTCTCACCCTTACCAATTTTCAATAACAAAGGTCTTTAGTGGGATCACCATCATAGTCTCGGAGCCCCACGTAGCTTAGATTTTCTGTACATCAGGAAGAGAACAATTAGAAAAAAAAAAACAAAACAAAGAAACAAACAAACCCTGTCACAGCAATAAACTTCCTCATACTTTTGCAGTGGAATAGAAAAGGAAATATCCAATTGAAATTTCAAAACAAATAAACAAGAAAAACCCCAAAGAAATCCCCAAACCAAACTCTTGTGAAAGAATAGAAATATTTGGAGTGAATTCTTACATTTGAAATTACTCTCTTGGCTATTTGTATTATCTTTTCTTCAGGAAAGCTGCAGAAATGGTAACAGAAGAGCTCCTAAGAGTTGTTCCCTAATGTTCACTTAACACACACACTCTTCTTCCTGATAACATGGGCATGTTGCATATTTTGAGTCCTAAATACATAAAGCCAAGATTCAATTAATTGAACAAAAAACAAGTAAAAACAATAGGAATCTAAAGTTGATAAATTTTTCCTATGCTTTCCAAAACACTGTCTGCACAAAAAAAACCCTTAGAGAAACAGCAAAGTTGAAGATATATGGTCTACAAAGACCTAAATACATTGCTTTTAACCAATTGTTCAAAGATAACACTTGCCAGAACTCCATGTTTTGCAACACATCTTTAATGTGTCCAGAAGCAGCTTCACATTTTGTTGGGTATTTTGAAGCACACTTGCTCTTGCTTAAAAAGTTTGGTGGTTATTTTTGTTTGTTGGTGTTTTGTTTATTTACAGTCTAGGATTTTTTTTTTTAAATACACAATATATGTTCAAGGGTATAATTGTAAATAAATACATAGACTCTGTGGTAAAATCTGATTGAATGGACAGAACTATTAATTCAGACAGGGCCTACTTTCCTCTGTAAGCAAAACAAACTGCTAGTGAAGATGCTTCACTATATAATAAATGCACTCACATTCAAAACATTAAAGATTGAAATTGGACATTCAACCTGACAGCTCTGTTCCACGTGGCCATTCCTGCTAATCAAGCATTCTGATGCCACATGGACTGAACTTCCTGCTGGCAAGAAGCCAAGCAAGATAAGGATTATCAAGGTGATACCAAAAGGACTGCAGTGTTTTTCCAAAGTGGGTTGCAGAAGGTCATCCTTATATTTACAGATAGTGTACAATGGCTTGTGTACCCAACTTCACAGCTTTTCCTTGTCAGCTTTGAAAGGAGGGGGGAACCCGCTCACTTTCATTAACTGCCAAGCTTCTTGTCTAAGGGGACCTAGAAAGGGAAAGTGAGCAATCATGGTTGGTTATCCTATCTGTCAGAAACAGGATTTGAAATAGACAACTACCATGAAACTTCCAACCAAATACCCAGTCCTTTGACTCATACAATATCAAAAATCACCTGCAGCTTGAGCTCTTAATAACCCCTTGTATCATCAAGGACAGTTATCAAAAGAATTCTTTCAGCTACCTAGCTTTCACAAAAGGCTTCCTAATTAAGGTTGGGACACAGCTATATCAAAGTAAAGCAACTGTATAGTTTAAGTATTTCTACATCAGTTGTTCCAATGAATTTTGTAGTTTTGCATAGGTCTCTGAAAACAGAAGAACTATTAAAAACTTTCACAAAGAAGTCTTTGAGAAGCATCACAACAAATTACTTTAAAGAGCTTGTCACAAACATTTCTTACCTCAGCTTCTTTCTTTTGCTGCTCCACAAAACCTGAAGCTAGTTAAATTTAACTGACTTTACAAGCTGTGGAGAGGCTGAGTACATAGGACGGATTTAGTCTTTCTTGTCTGTATTCATAGTAATTTCCTCTAATCTCAAGGTTTCTTTGCAGTTCATTTGAATCGCTTTGCACCCTAGGAAGTACAGGAAATACTACAGAAACCTCCCTGTCTCACTTACTTTTGCAAACTGTTCTGTTACATTTATTCCTGTTACATTAATAACAGCCTTCCAAAGCCAAATGACACAGTATCACTATGTTACTTGTTGAAATTCATAAATTCCTTAATTTAATTGCTGTGAGGTTACAGTTTAACTGAACAAATGGCAGTTTTTGCAAAAAGACAAATATGAAGAAAATATATCTGTTTTATTACAAACACCACTGGCACTTAAAAATGGCAACATCCTATCTTTTTTTAAGAAACACTTCACATTTCCTTAGCAGGCACAGGAAGAGAACTCTTGATTTTGTCCAACCTCGTAAGTAAACGGAACAGCCAAGTGCAAGAGGGCCTCACTTCCACAAATATGGGGACTCAAATTGTACCTTTTCTTTGAACAATACATGAAGCCACCCAGCAGAAGACTGCCAGATATGTGTACATGTAACCAGCTCCTAGAATGAGGTACGTGGGTCCTCCTTTCAATGCTATTAAGAATCACAGATTAACTCCACCATGCAGCTCACTGCTTGGAATAGCCTTCATGCTTCATATTTGCAGATTCACCTGCCATCTGGCTTTTGCCAGGGATGAGCCAACACCTCCAGGAAATAAGGACAACAGATTGAAGAAATTGCACCTCGTGAGTCTTCTTAAGTGCTTATGTATTGAATTACTACAAAGAGGCTCAAAGTAGATAGGAAAAGGAAGTTTCCATCCTTAACTACATCACACATGGAAAAATAATTTAAGCAGCCATTAAGGGGTTTTTCAACTAAGCTACTCAGGAGCAAATCGTCTTCTCCCTCTGCCTCAATGCAAGAGAAGGGGCATCATCCATTTTCCTCCTATCCTTCCTCTTGATCATTATCCATTATTCAGAAAGCTTGAAAAGGCATCATAACAGGACTGTTACTTAGGCACCTGATCATATGAGCTCTGCCCTGAGCTATACTATATGGTACCCTTTAAATCAGCATCTTCTCTTTTAAAGGCTGATTGCGTTTATTTAGAGCATCTGGAAATCCACTGAAGAACATCTCAAGAGCATTAGTGAATGTTTTAGTACTAGTGAACATGCTGACAACTAGTGGATGTATACAACCAGACAGCTAGCTTAAGTACTCTACCTTCACAGAAAACTCTGCACAAATGAGATCACACCAGCAGGCATTTTGGAGGAAGTTATTTGAGTTATTGCACCTGGAAAAAATACAACAAACTGCTTTGAGATGATGGTAAAACTCCACCTTCAAAATATAAGGCATCACAGCTTCACCCCTTACCTCCCTCTCAGAGGCTGGTCACCCTGCCTGACTCACAGCACCACATCTCATTCATTCAGAGCTGTGATTAGTACTGCAGTCATCTATGCCATCAGCTACTTACAGATCATCCATAGACCCAAGGCACTCCTCCAGCCACCCACATGCTGTTCCCATGGCCAAATTCCAAACAAAAACTGTGGCTTTGCGTCTGAGCATCTTGTTTGCCAATATTTCTTTGTTTCTCAGAGAACAACTTGGCAAACTAGCAGGATGGAAGGGTGCTTGGTTGTGCAAAGCTGCTCCCTGCAGCTGTCATCTTGAGCAGTAGTCGGCCACATGTGGCAATTCAAGAACTCTGTGTATACATGGCTGACCTGACATGGGACCAAGAACTTTTCTAGATATTTTTAGCATGTTTGCTTGTTTCTAAAGATGGCAACAGTTCTAGATCCATAGGAAGAATATTCTGGGTTGGCTTCCCCCCCCCCCATGTTTCTATTTTTAGTCCAGACATTGGTTTATGTGAAGGGATGTTGAAACACGTTTCCACATATTCTCATGTACTTCTGTAGGACAAGCTCAACCTGATAAAATAATTTAGGCATTAATTGATTAAAGTTGCATTGGAAGGTAAATAGCAGGGGTCTCAGGGAGAGGGCAAACAACTATAAGGACAGGCAGACAAGTGTAACAAAATTTTGCTGAAGTGTAACAAAAATTTCTCCAAAATTACTAGGATGGGATCAGCAAGGGTTGAGCTTTTCACTCTCCTGCTGACATGCAAGAAAGGTAAGATTGCCAGTTGCAGTGGAAGTTGTTGTGCAGATCTATTCAGACAGTTATTACTATGTTTCCCATTACTATTGTCACATTTTAATTTTGTTCTGCTACATCCCTTAAAATAAAAGTTATTTCCCCAAAGATGCTGGCACCAGATATCCATTTATCCAATCTTAATGCATTTCCTGATATGAGGATGCCAAACTGCAGTTTCCTCCATGTACCCATGATTACATACATATGATATACACAAGAAGTTTGTACCCAGGCAGTAAAAAACATTTAATGCTGTCTTGCATAAGAACAGTTTTCTTAGTAGTTAATTTACATAAAAGCAGCAGCTAGGCACTACACTAGCTCTTGAGCAGCATCAGGAGTCATTTGTGCACAAACATTTCATGCATGGGGATAAATGCATTTATGATCTATGGTAATTCAGTTTTAATTAACTAACACAGAAATAAATGGATATATTCCTCACTGGATCATCCCATACACTTGACAATGTAGTTGCTTTATGCAGAATCCTAACACTTGCATGGCATTGTGCTGCTTCCTTTTCCCTTTCACAAAAGCTAGTAATTTGTAAACAATCCATTTATATTTAACTTTTCATATCAAAGGGGAAAAAATTCACCATGTTGAAACTCAGTGGTCCTAATTATGTTTTGTAAAAGGTGATCAGGAACCAAGAAGCAGCACAGAGATTGCCAGTCCCAGATGTTCACAGGAGAAACTAACAGAACACCAGTATCTTCTGCCTCTCCAAGTATTTATGCTTTCCTAAAGTCTTAAAAGTTAATAACAAGATTAATTACATCTTTTTAAGATAGTCCTTCACTGTGCCTGTTTATCTACAGCTAAAGGAAAATCCTAACAAAAATACATCCCACAATGCAACTGGCTACACTAGTAGTGCAAGATACTAAAAGGAATCCTTTCTTCCCTCTTTGATGCACGCCAAGGCTGAGTAAAACAAACTACTCTTGCTGATACTGTGCACTTGCAGTGCAAATTGCAAAGTCGTGTCCACTTTTTTTTTTTTTTTTTGTCATTCTTCTGAAAAGAAGTAAAGCTCTGGAGATGTTACTGTAACAAGCAAAAGATTCAGTTGAACTCTTCCTCCTAGTTTCAAACATGCAAAGAACAGTCCTACGGGGCCTCGATTTTTGCCTCTGGCATGATTAGTGTTTGATCCCACCGAAGCAACTTAAATTTGTTTTAAGCCTTTGCCATAAGCATAAGATGAATGATCATGCAGAACACTGCTTATAAAACATGCTCAAATACTATAGCAACTTATGCAAACAGTTCCAAAAACAGGTATCAGGAATGAAAACTGATTAAAATGTGTATACAAGCACATGTCCCAGCAGAAATTCTAAGGCAAACCTATCCTTTGTTGGAAGAGGAAATAAAGTGGAGGAATTTTTAATTGCAGAAATATTAATAAGTGCCACATTCAAATGTGTTTTTAAAGAATAGGAACTAACAAACTGATGTTAAGACTGCTAGAAACAGTATGGTGGCTGCTCTAACACATTTTTAATTGAACAGATGTGCTGAAAACCAGAAGAAAAGCCTGACCAAAAAATAAAGAGATGCTTAAGACAATATAAACATTACCAGCCTCTGTTGGATCCATTGTGCATGGTTCATTCAAGTATTATTCAGCTAACTGACCCTTGGCAGTGACCATTTTTAATTAATTTACAATTTAGTGGAAGATTTTGCTGACATTAAAAATATTTTATAGATAGTGCATGGAAACAAAGACAAACCTATGGGATAACAGAGTCATGGGGCAGTGCTAAATCAACTGAAAGGCTCAGAAAGAAACCTTCAGCTTCCTTGTCAGCAGTCATTGAGTACATTGTAGAACAGCTGGCAAGACCTTCTATTGCATCTCATTGCTTCTTCTTCTGGCCTTCTCCTTTACACAATTATTTCCTTTTGATATCACCAGACACAAAATAACTGAGCTAAAAGAAATTACGCTTGTTGTCTAAAGCAATCCTCCCACCTCTTTTCTCCATCTGGAGTTCAAGCCTATACAGGAATATTGCAACATTTCTGAAGGGTTTTCACCACTATTTCTTAAGAGAAGAAGCTTCTTTTTAACTCTCTTAAACTGTCAATACCCATGAATTGGGAATACTTGATTAAAATAAACCAACCAGAATTTATATAGCTCTACTGCTGCAGATGCCATTGTACGCTACATTTCTTATGCTGGTAAAAATAAACTTGTTAAGTGCCTACCCTTTCACACACAAAAATGCTACTAGTTATTTCCAAAAAAGGGAGGAAGAATAGAGAGGAGCTTAAGTATGCTAGATGATGAACAGGAATGCCTTATTCTTAGAATTGTTCTAATTCTCCAAGCTTCAACATATCGTATTTTGTGTTCACAGAAAGAATTGTCATACTTTGTAGTGAATTATGGGGAAAAAGTGTTACGGTGTTAATCAGATTTGTTTTACTTGTCATACATTCCATAATTTACATGAAAAAGACTACACAGAAGTATGAAGAAAGTTTAGAATGTATTTAAAATGAACATTTATTTTTTACATAACTATCCTGGACTGTCCTTACAATTTCAGACCCATGGAAATCTTGTAGGGCTTTAATAAGAGAAAGGCTAAGTCTTCTCTTTAGGTGCTTGAATTCAGTTATGCCTCCCAAAGATGAGATCTGCTGAATCCTTCAGAATTACCAGATTCTAGAACCACAACCAAGTTTTTAATGATTCCTGAACTGCAGTGCACAAACACGATCTCAAGTACAGGAAATCCTATATGAGAGATAACTACATTAGGCACATTTTCAATATTTACTGCAACTCTCATTTAAAATTACTCCCAGTTGCTTGAAGCTGGGGGCTTGTATGTTACTGTTAGTCTCTGAATGGTCATTTCAACAAACAATGTCAGTGCAAAAAAAGTAGTTTCACAGAATTGTCATGGTTGTAAAGACCTCTATGATCACAGAGTCCAGTCATCCACACCATCATATGCAGTAGATCATGTCCTGAAGTGCCACATCTACATATTCTTTTTTTTTTTCTTTTTTTTTTTTAATATCTCCAGGGATAGTGACTTCACCACTTCCCTAGGCAGCCCGTTCCAGTGCCTGACTACTCTTTCCGTAGAATTTCTTCTTACTATCTTGTCTAAACCACCCCTGGCACAACTTCAGGCCATTTCTTCTTGTCCTTGTGTTACTCACTTGGGAGAAGAGGCCAACACCCACCTCCCTACAACCTCCTTTCAGGTAGTTGTAGAGACCAATTACATCTCCCCTTAACCTCCTCCAAGCTAAACAGTCCGAGATCCCTCAGCATCTTCTCATAGAACTTGTTATCTGGACTCTTCACCAGCTTTGCTGCTCTTCTCTGGACAGGCTCCAGCACCTCAATGTCCTTCTTATAGTGAGGGGCCCAAAAGTGGACACAGTACTCGAGGTGTGGCTTCACCCGTGCCAAGTACAGGGGCAAGACTACTGCCCGGTGATCTTCTGAGTTACCATTAACCAAGTAAGACCAGTTTTAAGCACTACAGTATTCTAAAATGGTACAAACAGGTGGGATCTCTGAAGGATAATGGCTTTCATTCCCATGAAAAGCATAACCTAGAAAGAGAATAATGGAAGGAAAAAAGGGAGGGGACCTTTGCTTCATTTTTTAATAGCATACACAAAGGCTTTTATCCCCAAACCCCAGAAACTAGTTACAAATCACTCAGCATAGCACATACAACCCTTCAGACTGAGGACCAGTATTTTTTGTTTATGCTCACCAGCAATATAAGCTAACAAAAGGACATTACTTCATATTTGTCCAGAAACATTTAAGTCCAGGATAATGAAATTGTGCCTTTCCACTTCTAGCTCAGAAGGAATACATTCTCTCAAATTAGAGGCAGTTCTAAGAAGGTAGATCAAAGATCTAGATCAAAACTTAGTCATAGCAGGTTAATACCCCAAGAAGAACATCTTTCCTTCATATTTGCCATATTTGCCAATGCTAGCATAACACTAGATCCTTTAGTACCACAGTAGATTGAATTATTTACACAGAAATAGGGTCCCACCTCTGAAATAATCTAGAAATAAAATATCAACACCACTTCTTGCTGAACAGCAGAGTGCACAGCCTTGAGTACCATGGGCACCACCAAGATCCAGGGATGGAAATGCAGAGCACAGCACAGTTTAACACGTTTGTAATAGAGGCTGCAAGTACCTTCCTGCAAGGCTTTCATCAAGACATCTGAAGTCATTAGTCTTTTTTAAGACTTGAATAGACTTGACAAAATATTATCTCGCATACCATAGAGAGTAAGACAGACTTCAGAACCCATGTCAGCTCATAGACTCATAAAACACTTCCCAGGTAATCCACTGCATTAAAAAATAGGTGTTCCCATTTAAAAGATACATAAGAAGGTCATACAACTCCATTTCAAAAGCAGAGAAACCTTCTTCAAGATCCAAATTTAAGGAGTTATCTTCATACTGTTCTATAGTTATTTCCTATGCTTACACTTATTAATGGAATAATGCAATAATGTGATGGTTCATTTGCAGGTAATCAACCAACTACATCTTCTTTCATCTCCTGTGAATAGCATTTGCTTTTTTGTTTTGGATTTTTGGGGGAGGTGTTTGGTTTTCCCTTTTTTATTTTAAGCTTCTTGCCTTCACCAGCAGTAGAGCCCAGGCTGTAAAAGGCATCACTAGATCATGAGAAACAGCAATTCTTCACTAATGTGTCCCCAGAGCAGAAAATGTTTGGCTACAACTTGATGTGACACCATTGGTTTGGGCGCAATATGATGAACTTTCAGTCCCTGTTTGAAAATTCAGAAAAAACAATATGCAAGTCAAAGTTTAGTCATAAATTAACACTCACTTTAATAAAAAATAATTTTAAAATCATGACATCAGCTAAGCTACTCTTTTGTAGACATCTTCTCACACCTGCTAATATAAAACATGCAACAGATGTTGGAGAAAGGACTAACTCCATTCTCCTCCACCTCAAGTGAAATACTGAGTTTCTACAGGAAAACTTACACACCATCACTCTGCTGCAAGTTGATTACAATTATATCTTTTCTTAATGTTTGGCTGCACTGGCACGTATACAAATATAAAGAAATTAAGCTTGCACAACAAAACAGATCTGAAAATGTTGAAACAGTTCTGCTCCAATAATAATTTGAGACAAGAAACCTGGAGGGGCAAAGGAGTTCCAATCTGGCGCAAAACCTTTTCACTAAATTGGCAATTGATCAAGGAAATCAAAATACTGGATCTGTTCCAAAGATTGCTGAACTTTCAGGGTTTGTAGCTGACAGTAATTAAAAGTTGGGTGGATGGCTTAGTTAAAAACCAGTGAGAAGGAGCCCACAGCTCCTTCTGGGTGTTCCTGATAAGTAACTCATCAGCATTTAAAAGGAAGCCTCTTGTTTCCTCACTTCCTACAGAAGACTGGCTGGCATTTCAACCTACCTGAACCCAGACTGAAAGCAGAGACTGATCTCTCACAGTAAAAGTGTTTGGGGATTTTGTTGTGTGGGTTTTGTTTGCTTTTTATTTCTTTAAATCAAGAAAACTGTGCAATATCACAGGCTTTTCAATTAACATACCACCCCAGGAACAATCCATCTTTAAGACAACAAAGATGCTAATGGAGTACAAGCCATACCAAATGATCCCTTCAACCTTAATAGAGCAAAATTATTTTCATATCTGGTGAATAAAAAATTCAACGCAGTTATTTTTACTGCTTACAAAAAAAAATATATATTCTGCTTATTTTGATCAGATTTGCTTTGCATTGAGGACTGTTTTTCTGGGTTTTTTTGCCTCTGTTGCTAAAAAAGACAACATGCTTGGGTAGGACTTAAAATATTAATTTCCTTTCTAATAGGGAAATGGGGGGACCAAAAGTTGCTCAGGTCATCGTCACTGGCATTTGCTAGAAAAAACATTTGCAAAAGCTTCTTCATATCTTAAAATCTTTGAATCTAGGACTAAGGAAAACAAATTTACAGAATCAGAGAATTATTGACGCTGGAAATTACCTCTGAGATCATCATGTCCAGCCTATGACCTAACACCACCACTTCAGCTAGACCATGGCACTAAGTGCTACATCCAGTCTTTCCTTAAACACCTCCAGGGATGGCGACTCCACCACTTCCCTCGGCAGTCCATTCCAATGTTTGATCACCCTCTCTGTGAGGAAGTGCTTCCTGATATCCAACCTAAACCTCCCCTGGCGAAGTTTCAGGCCATGCCCTCTTGTCCTCTTACTAGTTGCCTGGGAGAATTCTGTGGGAACAGGTAATTTTTAAAAGACAAATGTTCACAGGCTCTAAGTCACTAGCATCTTCCTTTTCTTTCCAAGCAGCTATATTACATGTCACGGTTCTCTAGCTGACCCCTTAAACTAAGGACTAACTTGCAAGTAAACACCAACATTCTCAGCTTCCACTCTCCAAAGCATGTTACAAAGCAAGATGGCGTGATGCAGAAGACAAGGGTATTAGTTTGAAATCATTAACTCCAAAATAATAATGCAAATAAAGTATAAAGCAGATATTAAACCAAATTCTAGCTACTCCTTCTTAATTCCAAAGGTACCAGATATATTTGCAAACTTAGTTTTTCCTAGAGAATAGGCTCACAATAACGAAGGGGATTTCTGCATTTCCACATCTTGCTTTCAAGCTTGACTACGTCTCTGCCCATTTTCACAGGCAAGCAACAGCAGAAGTTGTTCAACCAGGTTCAGTACTGCTCAAATGAGCCCATCCTAGTCATCTAGCTCTCTACTCACAAAACTGGCAGCCATGTCAGTCCCACAAATCTTTCAGGCTTTAGAAAACCATCAAGAAGCAGCAGCAGCAGGATTAAAAAAGGTCTCCATCCATAGACTTCATTATAACCTTCTGCACTTGGGGATTTTATTTCCAAGCAAAAGTAAAAATCATAACTGCATTTAATCTCACTGTACATGAGAATAAAAGGGCAACACACAGAAGTTGCCAAACATATCACCTTTTGGCAACATCTGTTGAAAATCTGCAAAACAGAGATGCCAGATTTTTTTTTAAGCATTCAATTTAGGTTACTAATTAGGATTACCTGAGTAAAATATTGCCTTACAGTGTCTATAAGCAAATTTACAGTTCTATTAACCATCTGCATTACCATCTTTAGAATATGGTCTACACTCACAGTATGTAGAATATATAACATAGTCAGTATTTTCAAGTAAGTATCTTTTTTTTTCTTTTTTTTTTCAGAAGACAGGGCATCTATTCTTCTCACAATGCACTTGAATCCTTCACATTTTGCAGATAACTAAAGCACAGGAAAATACACTAACCTGATATCCAGGCGCACTGCAGAATTAAAAGGCAGTGACAAATAGAAAGACGGGAACACAAGATAAATACAGTCCAAGCAAAGCCTAACAGAAGCATTCCAGCAAACATGCCAGCAAACTAATCCTCTCTAGTGTTTGATATTTTGGGGAAGTAAAGGATTCTTATAAGTAGGGCCTATGAAGGCAACTTCTTTGTTGCAAGCAAATAAGCTAAGGGTTTTATTCGAAATGTATGCTAAAAGATTTATCTGTTAGGCAAGAGTTGCTTTCTTTATGCAGTATTTTTAAAAGTAACAATTAAATCACCTGCTCTACTTAGCCATGTGCCAGCACAGCATGTGCAATACCCTGATGCAGCAGTTATTCTTATGGCATTAAAGAACTCCTTCTGAAAGGAAGTTAATATCATTTACAAATCTGCCCTTGGCCATCATTAACAGGAGTCTAGAGAATAAGATTTAGTTAAGAATCAAAGAACAATACAGAGTTCTGAAAGTAGTTCACTACAGAATGAAAGTGTGAAGATGTTCAGCCTGAAAATTATTAAAATAATTATTCCTCTGTATTCTTCTTCCTAGGACTCCCCAAGACGTCAAAGTTCACATATTGCAGGTGCTCACACCATCCAGCTTCTCTTCCCACAGATTCTTCTTCCCTTCAGATAAAGCTTGGTATGTCACAAAACCCTCGAATGTCCAGAAAAGCTTATTATCTTATTAATTAGCATAATTAGTTAAGAATTTATTAGCAATTAACAGTACCTGTTTGCCTCCAGGAAAGAGGCTCTGTATAATTTTATGCCCACTCCCATAGTTTCACAAAACTGATTTTTTTAATCCTTTAAGCTTGCTCCATGACCAGCTACAAAACTTTATCAGAGCAAAACTTTCAGCACTTAAAAGTTAACAGAGGCTTGTTAAATATTAAAACGTTCACTAGCTGCAATAAGCTTAGCTACCCTGTAATGAAGATAAAATGAGAACAATTTTATTTCAATTAGTTTACTATTGAACCATTTGAGAACATAAGCTTGCAAATTACTTCCACGTTGCTAATCCTAAGCAAGTATTCTAACTATTTTGTGAATGGTATAAAGCATATCTCCCCACTGGAATTGGAATAAAAAGAGGAGGGGGGGGAAGTAAAAACAACCCAACACAGTAGCCATTGTTTGACTATGAGAAGGGGAAGCCAGTACTGGCAGAACTCTTAATCTGCTGGACTGCTAGTTTATCTTGATGAAATTTAACTAAACTATCAGGCTGCTTTGAAGGTATATGCTAAAAATATTTAAAAATAATAAGCAGCAGCAGCTTCCAGAAAATAGCTTCAAGAAGAATAAATGGAGATATCAGACACTGCTTTAGATGGAAGTGTAAAAGCACCTACACCTTGTAAAGCCAAAAAAACCATATTTAATAAAGAAACTTCAGTTTCTTTATTAAAGAAAGAAGCAGGTGTACCAAATTATTTTTTTTATCTCCACATAAAATAATATGTTTTACAAAGAGAAGGATGTCTCTGAAGCCACTGATCCCACATCTTGATAAAAGACTAATATAAATATTTTTAGTTAAATTTTCATCAAAGTGGAGATGCTAGTGAGAAGGAAGCACAACCATCTCATCAAGTAAAATAAGATTCATATTCATTAATGTAATAGTCTTCACAGAACAGTCTTGTCTAAACTACTACTATCAAACATACCAGCAGATTAATAACTTATTTTAAAAGCATTTCTTTGTATGTCTACTACACTCAATACAAAAGATGTAACACTTAAGAAAGTGACTGGTTTCAGTTACATTGCAATACCAAGAACCTACTATACACTCCAAACCAGAAATAATCAACTCTTTAGTGATTCACAGTCATTAATATCAGATTTAAGAGTTCAGTAGAGACTTAAAAAATGAGACAGCAAACCCTCACAAAAGGTCAAGAGATTACATGAAAGAATCTGTGCTATTATCAACCTTGATTAGTAAAGTTACAGCAATTACTGTAGAATACAACACAACTAGCCCTGCTACTTGACAGCATTTAGCTGTAGCCTGCACTTTTCAACTCATCTTTTCAGGAGGCAGCTTCCAGTGTGGCAAACTGCAAGATGATGAGGCTTAGGAAGTTTACAAGGAAGGGAGGAGAGAACCACTGTCTAAACCCACCACAGAAGAGGGAGCCAAAGCAGGGTTGTTTGGTTTTGTGACCATAAACAAATATTTTGCTTTTCCTTCCCTCCCACCCCACCCTATTTAGTAATAAGACACATTTGTGAAGTCTAATTAGGAAAAATGAAACTTCTCTCCCAGCAACATGTCTGCTCGAGGTATCTTGAAATAAGTTGCAAATTTTCATCCATCAGCAATGGGTAAAGGCAGCTGTCATGCTAAGCACTGTCAGCTGAAAGACTGAATGGGCAGTTGGGAGGAATGAAAGAGGTAAGTTCATCCTTTGCTCTTAATCCTTCTCTGCAAGTCTAATGCCAGTGGAGCTTCTTATATTCCAGGGTGGAGGAAGAACTACAACACAAGCACACATAGCCCTTCAAAACTGAATGGGGAGGTCCAGCAGCATAAAACTCAAGTCAGTGCTACCTGTTAATGCATACAGTCAAAAGATACCCAGACTAGCATCAGGGAACTGACCCAGTTCTCAAAATGGAAAGAAAAGAGTGATAAAAACCCCAAGAAGTAGAGGCTGTTTGATCGTGTTTAGAAATCAGCAGAAGATGAGTTGCAGTTGCAAAGAAATTCTGGGAGAATACTATCCTTAGAAATCCTGAATGTTAATAAAAGCCACCTTGAACTTCTGTTCCTAAATTAAAGAGGAGGACTCTAAAGAACCTGAAACCATGTTGCTGCATGAAAAGAATAAAAGAAGCCACACGGGTCTCAAATTGCAGGTCATTGCATGATGAACAACCCTGGAAAGGCACACAAAATTAGCTACCTTGTGCTCTCCTTCCGTTCCTTCTTATGTTTTTAACACAAGTGTAGTTCCCTAAATTCTTCCTGTAATAGTAAGATCACTGATATTGCTGTGGCCCTACATCAGGCAATATTGAATGAATCATCTTCCTGCTTATTTTGGAGAATATGGGTAACAGAAAGCATACTTCAGGGAAAAAAAAAAATAAGAAAAAAAAGTACTATGGTGGCTGCCAACCCAATTGCTAGGAAAACATCATCCTGATTTCTAAAGCATCCATGCGAATCTTCTGCCTCAATTCACAGCTTTAGTTGGGCCCTTACAAGGTTTATCAACAGCGTCACTAAACCTCATCCAAGACTACACTATTCTCTAGTGCTGCAGCTGAAAAGAAATCCTTTCCTCATAGCTTCATCTAAGGAAAAGTAGACTATTTCTGGTTTCCACAGGAGGAAGGACATTGCAGAACTTCTCTAATCATTATGAATGTCCTCCTTTCTCCTTTATAGAAAGCTTTCTTCAACAAAAGAAATTAAACACTTACATTCTGTTGAATCTGAATGTCTGTAATCATTTCATACTACATTTAGGCATGAACTGTAGAAAGGTGAAGATTATACAACATTTTGAAGACAAGATCATGGCTCATAAATTGGGGTTAATAGGTTTTGCATGATGTGGCCACCAGAAAGTGACTGAGGGCTTTTCTTGAGAAAGATTACTGATGTGGGGTACACCTGAGTAGCCCAACGTGCAGCTCCTATCACTATCATCCCCAAACTGTTCTCCAGTTTCCGAGTTTAAAGCTTTTCTACTAGGCACACCAATCTGGGCCCTTTTATTCTAGCCCCACGTACCCCTTGCTCCTTATGAAAAGCCTCTAGGATTCCAACTAAAATCTACATCAATTCATCTTTGATCCTGGTAAGATAATTTTTAATAGCTCTCTAGGATTCTAGAACAATTTTTCCAGGACTACCTACAATCTTTTCCTATTACTCATAGTCTACATTCTTCTCCTTCATAATTCCTTTAGGTTTAAGATAAATTTTTCTTCTGTTCTCTCCATCTCTATCTTCCTTGAATTACAGTCATCAATCAACTGTGATCCCATTTTTCCTCCTGATGTGTTCCCAGGACTGCACCTGCTACCAGGGTCAAGATCCGACTTCTAACTCTTCTTGTTTACCGAATACACTCAACTGTTAGTTTTATAATGCTGTCCCGCTGCTCTCTTCCACCCCTTTCACCACAGACCAAATCCTGTCTGAGCATCACTATTTACACCAATACATCCATCCAAGCTTGGGGTCTTAATTTTCTTTAAGCTCTTCAGAAACATACAGCTGCATCAGGAAATGGTGCTAGGAGAAAGTACATCCACCTATTTGCATGATCAACTCTTTGGTCTCCTCCACCACTGTCATAGTGGCCATTACTTTTTCTTATACTTTCAAATGTGCAATTTGAGCCCTCCCTGCAAACCCCTACCTACCAGATCCCTCTGCTCAGCAGCCCAGGTGTTCCTCACGTTAACTTCCTCAGGTACTGCTGCTACAGCTCAGGAACTGCTTTGCACTGCAGCAGCAGTAGCTTCCTGCACTACGCTGAACCATGAGCAGGCACCAGAGGCAGGAGGTTGTAAGCCTCAATTTCTGCTCTTGGACAGAGATGGTGGCAGCCAACTCCTGTGCTTACCAACCACGTTAGAGGACAAACTTTCCTTGATTTCCTTCATGCATCACCACATACATCATATGCAGTATGTGCAGGAATGTGCAAAGTGCTAACAGCACATGCTACTGCTTGATGACCACAGATGCCAAAGTGATATCTGACAGAAAAGGCTCTACTAGAGTCCAACCCATCGTTTTTCACTGGTGGTATAGAATAAGCCTGTACTCCTCTAGTGTCTGGATTAGGATCACTCTCCTGATAAGCAGGCTGGTCTACACAAGTCAGAACAGTGTATTTCTGACTTACAAAGGTAACAAATAAATCATTATCCTGATTAACTGACATGTTACGGGGATCAAATGTAAGCCACAAACCATTATTTGGCATAATTACTCTTATTAACTGACTTGATTTTTGACACATAAATTTTAGATTGCCTTTTTCGTTAAAAAAATAAAGGTATCAATCTTTCACAATGGAAAAAAAATAAATCACTGTTAGAGAAGTTTGAAGACATCACTTTGTTAGTCATGCAAATGCCATCTATCAAGCTTACCTTTTCATCTTACTTTTATCTAGTACACAGGAAGATTTGTGCTTTTTGAAGCAGGCAGAAAACAGAATCTACAGTCTTCCTTTTTCTTTCCTATAATCCACAGTATTATTGTCAACATAATCTGTTTTTTACATAATTTAACCAGATATTGCATCAGAGGAACCAAGAAAAAATCCTTCAATAGAAGCAGTTTATTACAGTATCTTCTCTAGAAGCCTTTGGAATTTAATTTTTTCTAATGGAGATTAAAAATAGATTAAGAGCTATAAACTGCAGGCATATAGTTGATGTTCTCTCAATGGTGTCAAAATGTCTTATAAGACATATATATAATATCTATATAGATGTAACAAGGATCATTCTTTTCTTCTGCCCTTCAAACAGCCAAGCCAAAGATAAAAGCTTAAGCTAAGTATAATTTAGACAGTGAGATTTCAATTCCAGCATAAATTATAGTTATCCTATATTGTTATATTAACCAGTCTTTTGATAAAACTTAAAATTAAGAATTAGAGAAATAGCTATAATCCCTAATAAGGCCCTTTTGATACCACCTCTTTTCAAGGTACATAAGAGAATTCCTTGTACTGGAACAGCTTGGGTAGAAAGATCAACACCCATCTGATACGCTTCATGTCTCAAGCACACAAAAAATCCTATCCTAACAAAGAGCCTACATGAACAAAAAAAAGGAAAATGAAATGCCAGCCACCCAATATCAACAGGACTTAATTTACTTTTTTTTAATCCCAAGCTCAGGTCAGGTAGGATTACAGGTTTAAAGGTAAAACATCAGTAGAAATTACATCATTTCCCATAATTTACTCCCAAGCCAGGTTAGATTGCTTATCTTTTCTCCTCAGAATGAATCAGCACAAAAAAATCTCCAGGACCACAGCACTTGTGAGTGGAGTGTCATATGCAAGATGTGTCATGATCCCTGCCAATGGCCACAGCTTGACTCTTATAAAACTGGTGTCTGCATGGTTTGAGTTTTCCATGGGAGAAAAACAGATAAAAGTTAATCAATTTTATACATTTAATTTAAAAAATAATAAAAATAATAAAAACAAAACCAATCAAACAAAAAGCAACAAAAAACCAAGCCAAACCGAAGACAACCAACCTATTCTTGTCAAAACTGAAGTCTGATTACTTCTAGATCTTGGCACAGAAATTTGTATTTCACATGTATTTTAAATTTTTGGGGTACCTTACGAACAGGAACAGTAAAGCGTAACACTATTGCATGGAAAGCTAACTGCTTCCTATCTATTGCACTATTATTTTGAAAGAGCAAAGTAGGCTTAATTTGTCTTTAGAAAGCAGAAGGAACCACCTAATCCTGCAGACATACTTTCCTGTATTTTATTTTTAAACACACACAGGTAGAAGAGCACTATTTCAGAGGATTGCCCTTTTAGCCAGGAAAAATAAATAAATAAATAATAAATGAAAAAAATCTAACACAACATAACACTCTGCTGTATCAGATCATACATTGCAAATATTTATCCCGTGATAAATACTTTTTAGGGAACATGGACACAAGGTAGTTTATAATGTATGCCAGGTGATATGCCTGATCTTCTCGTTTCTCCTCTTGTCACCTCTCTCAGGAAAGCACACTGACCACAGACATCCGCTGTTTGACAACAAAGACATTGTAGTGGTGATACAAATTAATACTGTTTAAAAGAACAGCAACACATATGAGTCAGGTAGTTTTTCCTACCAGGACACTACTGTTACTCTGCTTATTCAAAGTGAGAAATACCTCTACTACTAAATAAACATTGAAAGTTTCCTTACAGGAGGGGAAGGGGAATCCCCATTTGCTCCTTCACTCCAGCTTTTCCTACACCATCCTTTTAAGTCTCATCATTTGAATACTGGCTCTTTTCAATGCCAGTTTTTCCTTTCTCTTTTTGCCAAATGACTTGTTCTCCTTTAGCAGACAGAGTAGAGGCTGGAAAAATATTCCTTCCTACACACTTGAGACAGAATATATTTACCACACTTCCATGAGCTTTGAACTTATTAAATGTGTTTAGGAGTTACAAAAAAAAAACAAAACCCAGTCAAACCTAACACAGAGTAAACTGAAACTCAAATAAGAATTTCAGTTTTAGAAGAAATAAGATTCCAACCATTCCTGCCACCTTTCTCAGACTTCAATCTGAGAAAAAAAGCGAATCCACCAGAGGTGGAAGATTTCAGGTTTCCAAGGACGAGGCAGGAAGGCATGAATAAGCAGTTTCCTGTGCATTAGATGCATTTTCTATTTTCTCTTTTTTAAAATTTAAAAAAAAAAAAGTCAATTATTCTATTATAACACAGAATATAAGCATGAGGCTTTGTGGTTAAGAAAAAAAAAGCTGAAGCCATTTTAAAATAACTCTGCCAAGAAATTTCAAGCATTTCCTTTCTCATTCCAGAAGCTGGAATACAAACTAGGCACACCTTGGAAATCCCACCACCATCCTGGTCCTAATATATTCAAATTTTTGCTTCACAGAAGAAAAACAGCTGAATAGTGCATGTACGTATATGCTCAAGCATTTACACATATACTTATAACAAAAAAACCTGATAGTACTACTAAAAATAGATGTACACCTTGTTTAAATGTGAGAATAAAAGTATGTTTTCACTTGCAATTAAAGCACAATGAAGGCACACAGGAGATAGGCTCTAAATCAGTGAGTAGAGAGTGTCTTTCTCCATAAATGGCACAAAAATTTTTTTGGTCCTAATTTGTTTATTGGAGTGATATTTTCTGTCTAGCCAGATACAAGTTAATAAGAGGTTGCATATGGCTCCAATTCTGGGTCATTCCAGCTGCTACACTGGAGGAGATGTTTGCATCTTACCTGGTATGGGGAGGGGTATGAGTACAACATAAAATGCCACAAAAATATTGCCTTTTGCCTGGAGATACCAGTAACCTTCAGCAGAACATTCTGGGGTGCTTGCAAGTTAGGGATCTTGAATCTACGTGTTATGCAAAGTTTTATGGTTTGATTCTGCCACTTTGAAACATTGGTTCACTTCAAGCAAGTAAGCCTCCTTATTCGTATCAAGGCTCCAAATCTGTTCTGACTCTGAAGTCTCCGAGCAATGACTAAGGAGTACATTGATACACTGCAAATCAATTAAAGTGACACAGTAACATCATTAATGTTTTCATACAACCCTGTAATGAACTTTGAGTAGCCCAACTAGCAGGAGTCTCATCAAGGATTGCATGCAGAGGCCATAGTAGCTACTAGTCAAGAGGGGAAAAAAAATGGAGGAGAGAGAGTAGAAGGGTGACGTTTTAGTTTAAATTACACGGAGTAAGGCCATATTAGAATTTGCTGTTATGTGTTGTAACAGGAAGAAACAGCAATTTGTGGCTTTGTTGGATGTGCAACCATTAGTATCGCCAAGCAACTTTCAGCTAAGCAGACTTAACATTGGAGGGATGGGGAAGAAAACACTTTCTACCATATCAGATTCAAATATATAGCATTTACCTTTCATATGTTCCAACTGGAGCTTCTTGCCAAGCTTGTAAACTTATGTTGAGAGACCACTTCCCCCATTAGACTTTGTATTTTGCTCTTGCCTGGGCAAGTAATACAAGACCTACTAATTTGTGGGACAAACATGGCTCCATGGAGACAAGTACAAGACTTTCCTTGCCTGGATCCTGAGTGAGCATCTAAAATAGCCTAAGCTTTTAATAGTCTCACTAGTCCCTCCATTACAGGCTTAGGTTGAGTAGAAGTGGCCACATCAGAGAAGGAAGAGCTGTGGTTTAGTCTAGACACAGCATTTCCCCTTTTGTTTACTATGATCCCGCTTCCAGTAAAGATCCTTCAGTCAGTACGCTATACAGAGCAGATTGAAGAACACAGGGCTGGGGAAAAAAAAAACAAAACAAACCCAAAAAACCACCAAAAACCCTGTTAGTTCAAAAATTTTGGAACAATGGCATGATCAAAGCAGCTGTGGTACAGTTTGGTATTCACCAGATTTCCTCTCTTGAGATTTTGTCTATGCTGAGAAAGGTAGCACCAGGCATCCTCGATCCTCCCCTTGCAAAGATCTGCTATTTGAGATCAGTATTAACTATTCCATTATGAAGGGCAGACAAGCATTCATGTTTAAAGACACAGGTTCCACTTCAAGGGCTCCAGTTCTACTAAACTGCTCCCAGCTTCCAGTTCCTTTGAAGCCCACCCATATTTCTTGGCTGTTCAAACATGAGGGGTACCACACCAATTTATACAGCCTGCATTCACTTGAGGCACCACGACCATTCTTTAAGTACAGGCACTGTCCTGGCCAAAACCTTACTGAGGGGAGGGAAGACCACCCTCTGATAGGTCACTCTGCAAGGGACTGCTCTCCTGAGCCACCCTGAGCTGCCAGGCTGCACACACTGCAGCTGCCTGTCAGCACGCTGCTACAGGGCTACATGAGCTCTGCCACCTTCTGTGCAGTCCTCCTGATATCTTTTCATTTTTTCACAGTTCAAAAATCTTGATCTTTTCTTTCCAGATGCAAAATTAAACTAGAAACAAACGTCATCTTACTGAAGTCCTGACTACAGCAGCAAGACTTTTATTTAAAAATACTTCTCACTACTGCAGGATGAACTCCAGATATACACTGCATGTGCACTCAGTACCAGAAGTTAAAACAGATTAGTAAGCACTTGTTTCTGATTCTACTGCTAAGCATGCCACGTCAGCGTGATTAGTGAAACATGTCCATCATCATATTAGAATAACAGCACAGCACTTTCAATATCCAAGATGCGTTTGCTGTTCCTCATCTAATCACATGGGTTTTAGCCCCTCATATGGTAGTCAATGTGAGATATAATCACTTCTTTACACTGGTCACTTGCTGCAGCTTCAGAAAAAAAAATAATAGTTTCATTTTCTACCAGCTGTGAAGCTTAAACAGTCAACTACAGATCAGAACAGTTCAAGATTTAGAGGGTAACCTTATGATATCCATTCTCTTTCAGCCAG